>NC_136229.1:10397819-11597819 GCF_963402885.1 Antedon bifida
AATTATATCAATTTAGCAGGGCTCGTCCGGGAGTCGAACCCGGGACCTCTCGCACCCGAAGCGAGAATCATACCACTAGACCAACGAGCCACATACTGATTGGTGATTCTTGGTATAGTGGATTTCAATATGGATGTTTATAAGAAAGTTCCAATTGTTTAAAATTATAAATTCAATAGGGCTCATCCGGGAATTGAACCCGGGACCTCTCGCACCCTAAGCGAGAACCATACCACTAGACCAACGAGCCACATACTGATTGGTGATTCTTGGTATAGTGGATTTCAATATGGATGTTTATAAGAAAGTTCCAGTTGTTTAAAATTATAAATTCAATAGGGCTCGTCCGGGAATTGAACCCGGTACCTCTCGCACCCTAAGCGAGAATCATACCACTAGACCAACGAACCACTTATTTATAGTTCGTTTTTGGTATAGTTGATTTCAATGTGAATGTTATGAAAAAGTTCAAATTGTTGAAAATTATAAATTCAACAGGGCTCGTCCGGGAATTGACCCCGGGACCTCTTGCACTCAAAGCGAGAATCATGCCACGAGACCAACGAGCCCTCTGCGCTTTGTTTACTCGTGGTAAAGTGGATTTTATCATTCTTGACGAGAAAGTAACAAGCTTAAAATTATATCAATTTAGCAGGGCTCGTCCGGGAGTCGAACCCGGGACCTCTCGCACCCGAAGCGAGAATCATACCACTAGACCAACGAACCACATACTGATTGGTGATTCTTGGAATAGTGGATTTCAATATGGATGTTTATAAGTAAGTTCCAATTGTTAAAAGTATAAATTCAATAGGGCTCGTCCGGGAATTGAACCCGGGACCTCTCGCACCCTAAGCGAGAATTATACCACTAGACCAACGAGCCACTTATTTATAGTTCGTTTTTGGTATAGTTGATTTCAATATGAATGTTATGAGAAAGTTCAAATTGTTTAAAATTATAAATTCAACAGGGCTCGTCCGGGAATTGACCCCGGGACCTCTCGCACCCAAAGCGAGAATCATGCCACGAGACCAACGAGCCCTCTGCGCTTTGTTTACTCGTGGTAAAGTGGATTTTATCATTCTTGACGAGAAAGTACCAAGCTTAAAATTATATCAATTTAGCAGGGCTCGTCCGGGAGTCGAACCCGGGACCTCTTGCACCCGAAGCGAGAATCATACCACTAGACCAACGAGCCACATACTGATTGGTGATTCTTGGTATAGAGGATTTCAATATGGATGTTTATAAGAAAGTTCCAATTGTTTAAAATTATAAATTCAATAGGGCTCGTCCGGGAATTGAACCCGGGACCTCTCGCACCCTAAGCGAGAATCATACCACTAGACCAACGAGCCACTTACTTATAGTTCGTTTTTGGTATAGTGGATTTCAATATGAATGTTATGAGAAAGTTCGAATTGTTTAAAATTATAAATTCAACAGGGCTCGTCCGGGAATTGACCCCGGGACCTCTTGCACCCAAAGCGAGAATCATGCCACGAGACCAACGAGCCCTCTGCGCTTTGTTTACTCGTGGTAAAGTGGATTTTATCATTCTTGACGAGAAAGTACCAAGCTTAAAATTATATCAATTTAACAAGAATCGTCCGGGAGTCGAACCCGGGACCTCTCGCACCCGAAGCGAGAATCATACCACTAGACCAACGAGCCACATACTGATTGGTGATTCTTGGTATAGTGGATTTCAATATGGATGTTTATGAGAAAGTTTAAATTGTTTAAAATTATAAATTCAATAGGGCTCGTCCGGGAATTGAACCCGGGACCTCTCGCACCCTAAGCGAGAATCATACCACTAGACCAACGAACCACTTATTTATTTGTCGTTATTCGTATATTGGATTTCAAAATGGATGTTTATTAGAAAGTAACAAATCTTAAATATAACAAGAATCGCCCGGGAGTCGCATCCGAGGCGAGAATCAGGCCACTAGACCAACGAGCCACTTATTCATTGGTCGTTCTTGGTATAATGTATTTCAATATGGATGTTTATGAGAAAGTTCAAATTGTTTAAAATTATAAATTCAACAGGGCTCGTCCGGGAATTGAACCCGGGACCTCTCGCACCCTAAGCGAGAATCATACCACTAGACCAACGAGCCACTTATGTATAGTTTTTGGTATAGTGGATTTCAATATGAATGTTATGAGAAAGTTCGAATTGTTTAAAATTATAAATTCAACAGGGCTCATCCGGGAATTGACCCCGAACCTCTCGCACAATAAGCGAGAATCATGCCACTAGACCAACGAGCCCTCTTCATTGTGTTTACTTGTGGTAAAGTGGAGTTTATCATTGTTGACGAGAAAGTACCAAAGCTTAACATTATCAATTTAACATAACAGGGCTCGTCCGGGAGTCGAACCCGGGACCTCTCGCACCCGAAGCGAGAATCATGCCACTAGACCAACATGTCACTTATTCATTGGTCATTCTTGGTATAGTGGAATTCAATATTGATGTATATGAGAAAGTTCTAATTGTTTAAAATTATAAATTTAATAGGGCTCGTCCGGGAATTGAACCCGTGACCTCTCGCCCCCTAAGCGACAATCATACCACTAGACAAACGAGCCTCTTATTTATAGTTCGTTTTTGGTATAGTGGATTTCAATATGAATGTTATGAGAAAGTTCAAATTGTTTGAAATTATAAATTCAACAGGGCTCGTCCGTGAAATGAACACGGGACCTCTCGCACCCTAAGCGAGAATCATACCACTAGACCAACGAGCCAATTATTTATTGGTGATTCTTAGTATATTGTATTTCAATATGGATGTTTATGAGAAAGTTCAAATTGTTTAAAATTATCGATTATACAGTCCTGAGTCCAAAACAAGATTCATGTCACTAGACCGACAGCACACTACAATTTGTTTACTCGTGGTAAAGTGGATTTTGTCATGATTTATTACCAAAATGTTTAACATTTTCGATTTAACATGGCTCACCTTTGAGCGAACAAAACGAACAGATAAAAAAATAAATTTTGAATTAAGAATTTAACATGAAATGAGAACAACGAGATAAAATCACAATTATCTATATATAAATTTACGTATCTATTATATAAATTTACGTAAGGGCAAAATTCGGTAAATCGCGCCTTACTTCTAGAATTTTTACTCGGTGGTATATAAAGTTGGTTCGTACTTTCGGTACTGATTTTAACCACCTGATGTAACCCTGTTTACTAATTAAATTAAGTTAGAATAATTAGTTATTGACGATTAAAACGAATTTAGGTTGAACGATTTGCCCCAAATATGGGTGTTTTCCGATCATGGTATACACTGTCTGATGGATGTCCTCTTGACGAGGATGCTTTGCATTTTCCTATCTCCTCCTACGATAATTAATAATAGCTGAAAACCGGTTGAACAGCTCGAGTACAGTATCATAATGTTGAAGACAGGCCGATTTTCTTTAAAAAAATACTATTTTGATAGATTTAATATATTATGTATGTAATTGATTTGCGATGAATGGAACATTCCAATCTCTCAGAATCCCAGTTTGTTTGGTAAATTTATGAGCCTTGGTTTAACACAAGTAGGAAAATGTATGGGCCCTTGGAGAATAAAATATGAGATATAGTATTGCAATACTTTTGACAATATTGTAAATACTGTACGTATTAATCATTTTTGGTCGCCATTTGAATCGAAATTGTCTTACTGTGAATGTGGTTACTGTTAGATATATAAACAAAATATACAAAGAACATTTATTACTGTGACTGTGGGTAGATTACTGACAGTTGCTTCTCAACGTTTGTATTAATTAATAATTATAAAAAATATAAACGTCGTAGTAGTGTATCGGGTTCTAGGACACCTACCCCTAGACAGTTACCCCCCGGATGTGTACCACCCGGACAACTACCCCCTTAGGACAACTACCCCCCGGACAACTACTCCCCGGACAACTACCCCCTTAGGACAACTACCCCCGGGTAATTACCCCCTGGTCAACTACCCCCCGGACACCTACTCCCTCCCTTAGGACTATATTTATGTTCAATCTTTTACTTTTGTTTACAATAATGAATAGTAATTCGTCAAAGTAACGAATTAAAATATAGTTATTAATTCCTATTATACACTGTTGAGTCAGGTTGTTGAATGGTCTGGGTGGTAGTTGTCCGTCCGCCGGGGGGTAGTTGTTCTAAAGGGATAGTTGTCTGGGTGGTAGTTGTCCAGGGGTTAGTTGTCCTACGGAGGTAGTTGTCCTAAAAGATTATTTGCCCTCGGAGTATTGTCTAGGTCCAGGAAGTAGTTGTCCTACGGGGAGTATTGTGTCAGAGGTAGTTGTCCGCTTGGTAATTACCCGGCGGGGGGGTGGGGGGAATTGTCCGGGGGTAATTGTCAGGGGGTAATTGTTCGGGGGGGGGGTAGTTGTCCAGGGGTTAGTTGTCATACGGAGGTAGTTGTCCTAAAAGATTATTTGCCCTCGGAGTATTGTCCAGGTTCAGGAGGTAGTTGTCCTACGGGGAGTATTGTGTCAGAGGTAGTTGTCCGCGGGGTAATTGTTCCTAGGGGGTAATTGTCCGGGGGGTAGTTGTCCAGGGGGTAGTTGTCCTAAGGGGGTTGTTGTCCTAAGGAGGTAGTTGTCCGGGGGGTATTTGTCCGGGGGGTAGTTGTCCTAAGGGGGTAGTTGTCCAGGTGGTGGTTGTCCGGGGGGTAGTTTTCCGGGGGTAAATGTCCAGGGGGTGAATATCCGGATACGGTGTATCGTTATATGTACTTTACTATTTCAATCGACTATAACAGGGACAGTTTTAAAAAAGTATTATAAATCGTAAATGTTTTACTGTGTTTAGTGGTATAATAGGCCTATAAAACATTTAAAACAATATTTTGTTACTGAGTGGATAGAGAATATATTTAAAAATTGTTCTTCCCATCCTCTTCCCCATCCCTCAACTCTAATGTTATATACACAACACAAATTGGGTTTCCTTAGATGAGTTCAGATAAAAAAATTGGACTCATTTTTAAGACAAAGCCTAATAATTCCCAGGGTGCTAATTTTACATAAATCGTAAATGTTTTACTGTGTTTAGTGGTATATTATTGATAGGCCTATAAAACATTTAAAACAATATTTTGTTACTGAGTGGATAGAGAATATATTTAAAAATTGTTCTTCCCATCCTCTTCCCCATCCCTCAACTCTAATGTTATATACACAACACAAATTGCACAAATTGGGTTTCCTATGAGTTCAGATAAAAAAATTGGACTCATTTTTAAGACAAAGCCTAATAATTCCCAGGGTGCTAATTTTACATAAATCGTAAATGTTTTACTGTGTTTAGTGGTATATTATTGATAGGCCTATAAAACATTTAAAACAATATTTTGTTACTGAGTGGATAGAGAATATATTTAAAAATTGTTCTTACCATCCTCTTCCCCATCCCTCAACTCTAATGTTATATACACAACACAAATTGGGTTTCCTTAGATGAGTTCAGATAAAAAAATTGGACTCATTTTTAAGACAAAGCCTAATCATTCCCAGGGTGCTAATTTTACATAAATCATCGTGTCTATTTATTCGTTTCTGCGGTACGTACATTTTTTTACGCTGAAATTACTTGTATTCGAGAACCATCTTTGAACACGACCTAGATGGTACAAACAATTAAACGATTTAACATGGCTAATATGGGAGTTGAACCGGGGTCTCGAACTCTAAGCGATGATACCATCCAGTCCCTGGGAAATGATATCAACAAGGACATGGTCAATCAATCAATCAATCAATCTTTCCGTTTTTAAAGAGCCATTCCAAACGGAAAACTGTCAAAAGATGTCGAGCTTCGAGCTTCTAATAAATATATGTATAGCCAAATCGTTTAAGAGTCTAGTTCAAACAGTACTGAAAGTCTGATCTCCCCAGCAATGTTTTCTTTTATGATCATGTTTTTTAGAAGAGGTAAACATAAACATGATTGTTTCGGACTCTAGTCGTTTAGCTTGAGGAAGTTGGAGATCATCCAACTTCTATTATCAGTGAAGCAGGCTTCTATACAGTTTATGCCCGATAGATCTCAACTTTCTGAGGGTTTACCGATAAGTAAATCTATACGATCTTTCTTCAACACTTACTGATAATAAGACACTGTTTGCATTACAAGGTAGGCCTATACCTAAGATTCTGATTTCAAAACGGTAGACAAAATTAGTTTAGTAAGTTTCACAAAAACATCATTATTGAACCATGTCATCAGTTCACATTACCACAGTCGGAGCAACTGGAAATCATATTTAGCTGTCAAGATTGCAAGAAAAATTATCAAGAAAACCAAAAGGAAAAAAAGAAGGATCAGAAATATACTTCCTGAAAATAGCAACCAGAATGAGAGACAGCATCATGCAAACGCAAATAATCAATAATATTGAAAATAAGAAGTAACAATCAGAAAGAAATGAGTCAAAATGGAGATTATTCAATACAAGAGACAAGAACAAGATTTTTTTTTTAGAATTTAAAATTAGCAATATTAGAAAGTTTCATATTAATAAAATTTACATCTTTGAACGTGAACATAACATGCACAACTTTAACTATGCACTATACTCATCTATACTATAATGAATAGCATGACAAAATCAAATAAACATTTGACACTTACAAATCTTCAAATGTCAAAAGTTCATGAGTTGATAACGTATATAAAACGCAAAAGCTCAAAGTACTGTATATCATAATGAACTACCGTAGCGAATGTTAAACCTTAGAAATCTACAGGTGTGTAATATGATGGCGAATATCAAATTGGTGCTGATTTGGCTTAGTTTTATGATTGCATCTGCAATAGATGATAGTAACATGCAAGTTACACCATCGTAAGTAGTATTCTATTATATTACCATTGTCTTTGTAATTATAATCATTGAATCAATCAGCAATGTTGATATTTTTAGATAGAATCATAGTTGAATCCGTTTGAATAAACAATATAAAAAGAAGAAATAAAAGAAGGGCTGCAGACAAGAAATAATAAGAGTCAATAATGAATGCGTTTATAGAACAACAAAGCACAGATTGAATATGAGTTTGTAGTGCTTCCTATAGGCCTATGTTTGTTAAATTTGGTATCCCTAGTTTCGGTGAATTTCTGCGTAAGTCTATTTATAATTTTATGTTACGTATTAGTATATTGTATAATAATTCGATTGTTAAAACTGTGTTTGATTTGAATTCAAAATTGTATGTCAGCTGGTCTGACATTTTATATTAGATTTTTTATAATACTCATATGTGTATTTTTATACCTTTTGTATGTTTTTGCTATGCATTTAATTTGCGAAATAAATTTGTTATATATTAGACACTAGTACGACGAGCACAACACATTCAAGTGTTTATTTTAAAGCTAATCAACCCCTATTTTTGTTAGAAAGAAGAAATGTAATACCTGTCCCTATATAAAGGTGTAACCAAATCTTATATTTGCTGTAATCTCTGGTCTGGTAATACTTTAACAAATGTAATTTAACAATGAAAAACGATAGTTCGACTATGATGACATGCAAGGCAGAACGTAAAATAGTTAGTGTAATATGAAAAAAAAAATTAAAATGCCTATTTGATGTTCTTTAATTATCTTCGAAAATGTAAGGTTCACAATACCGCTTTACAATGATACTCTTTGTAGGTTTGCATTGCGAAATCAAATGTTCATATAAAGTTTGCGGTACACGGTATACGTATATATGTATATTGTTCTGAAAAGAACTGTTGAGTTTCTCGACGTTTCAATTAATATTCTCCCTCATGAGGACGATCAAAGTATATTGAATGAAACGTCGAGAAACTCTTCTTTTCAGAAGAAGATATACTCTTATTGTTATCCTCTTTCCTTGTACTGTCTCTATAGCGTATGCTTTATGGCGTTGCGTTTATTGTAAATTTATGCGACAAAAATCTTGACTTTGTGTGTCAAGACAATTTTTTTTGACATTATTGACAGAAGTTGAATTGCGGTTAGATTAGTACCAATAATCTAATAAATTAGGCCTATTCTAGTATTACGTTATAATATCTATTTCACTTCTCCCCTCTACGAATAAGCAAGCTTGTTTCACGTAGGCGCAATATTGGTCATATCAAAAAAACTATCAAATATAGCAACAGCTATGCAGCAGCTATAGGTAGCAGCTATATATAGCAGTTGATATATACATTGGCAGCATTTGATACTACATTTACCTATTTTGATACATACATTTCCATCATTTGATAGTTGCTATTATTATTTGATATTAATTATGCTTTATAGCTGCTATTTTGATTGTTGCAATATTTGATATAAATTTCTTTTCATAGCAGTCTAGTCTGCAATACAATAAACAAGTAAAGAAATTACTCAGCATAACACAAAAAAGCAAAAGAAGCAACCACATAGCTTGGCAAATTCACAACATATCAAAAAAGTCTCTATATCTAAACCACTAGTATATCAGTCTCAATCATTGATATGACCAATATTGCGCCTTCCTCGCTTGTTTAGGTAAAAAAGTAAGAAAATGAAATAAAGTATACCGCTAACATCATTGCTCTATCAAACCGATATGCCTTATACAATGTGTTGAACCATTGTCATTTATTGCATGAAATACACTATATATAATAATATATATGTAAATCTGAAGGCAATACTGAAAATGACAATACTCTGGGTATCAGTGGCTGGACCTCAAAAATAAGCTGATATACCAATGTATATCATCGAACCAAAGAGTTTAAATTTTGGTTAGAGTTTCTTCATGTCTGTAAATTGATCTATAAATATCGACAGTATCAATTCATCATTAATATACTATACAATGAGGACATACATCATACATTACATCTTCATTGCGCGTATACGCTCGAGATGGTGTTGTGGTCACATTACCATGCCGATGGGTTTAAGGAGTTTGTTATGTATGTACATAATATCTTGATATGTAAATTAGTCTATAGGGCTATTAGTTGTTGTAGTCATTGTAGTCGATACCTTGTAGTATGAATGTTGTGCACAATAGGCGATACGTCGTATTAATGTTGTTACACACAGCATCTTGTTCTCAGTTTACTGGTTGGACGGATGGTAGAATTAAAGTGAAAGAGTATAGCTCAAGAAAATCTATTCTTCTGTTGTTTGTCCGCGTTGAATGCAGAACACAGTTCTTTCACTCGTATTTGAACAACTACGACATCCCTAGTAGTCAATTGGTAGTATGTATGTTATAGTCTGTATATCAAACAGAGGATTCCGTATTAGAATCTCGATTTGGGCTGCTTTTCTCTTTCTTTTTCTTTTTACAATTTTTTTATTGACAAATTAAAGTATAGTTATTTAATCCAAAAATTACTCTAAAAAGAACAAGAAATAACTTATTGACAGTAAATTGTACTATATAGATTTATTTTAACAGTGTCTGTTAAGAGAACGGGTATGTCTAGACATTATTTACTAACTATAAATAAAACGTACATTCTGAAACAGTGAATAATGTTGTTTTAACCAAGACGAATGGACCTTATGGACCCTTTAAAAACATAATAGGCTCTAATCGTAAAACACATTATCATTGCAACGTTATTATTTTTAACTTTTCGATGTTTTACAGCTACGGTATATTCCCATTCAGACTCAATGTAAACAGTCTCTTAATTTATCTAAATATATGACAGGATTGATTTGTAGATAGCGTTTAGAGGCATATATTTACTTCTTCCTCATACACGATCGCCTATTTCCAAGATTTTTTTTTTTCGTAATCACTTCATGGATCGGATGCACTCTGTGGAATGTTTCATTGGAGTTTCGAACATGAACGAAACTCTATAAATATCTCATTCATAGAATTTCGATCCTAAAATCATAGCATTAGGCCTACAATGTGCTTACAGATCGATCGAATCACGCACTGGTAAGTAGTTTCTTATTCCTAATGCGCATGTGTGGGTAATTTAACAGAATGAATCGAGTGCAGCCGATGAACCGAATACAGGAATTCCGGTTTTTGAAAATATTTTAGTTTTCGGGATTATTTTAAAATAAAAAACAAAACACACCGAATTTACATACGTTTAACATATAATCTTCATTTTCGTAATAATACAGGACAATGTATTATATATAAAAAAATATTTAAGTCGCAGTTTTTTCTATGTAGATATATTTAGTTATTACTTACTAAATGAATTTAAATCAATATAAGTCGTTAATACAGTGGTTAAAGTACATATTTTGTATAATGTATTTGAACTTTCTTTTTCTTGTAGTCAGAGTAGGCATACTGTTCCAAATGAGAGGGACTTGTTGTTAGAAGCTTACAAACAGCAGATACTACATAGGCTAGGAATGGAAAGACCACCACCGGCCCCTGAATTCAGTATTACAGAAGAACTCACTAAAAAGATTATAGAATATGACCCAACTGAAGCCTTGGTGAACGAAGAAGATATTAAATTAAATCCATTTAGTAAGTAATATAATCTATATAGAAAAAAATGCGACTTAAATATTTTGTAGCAATAGGCCTACAACTTGGTGCATCTCTCCTACTATTCAACTTTGTATTCAATTTCTGCTAGTCAGGTTTGCGATATATATCGATGTGTTTCTAAAAAAAGGAAGATATAATAAGTTAAGCTTAGAAGAACTACTTCATCCATGGTATTAATGCTATGCAAGTAGGCCCTAAACAAATAAGATAAAGTGAGCACAGTCTAGGGTAATTGGTCATCACTGGACGATAGGATAACAGTGTGTGAACCAACTGAAATCAGGCGTATTGCTATAGTTCACACTGAACAAAGAAATTACTGCCAACTTAGATGGTGGTCCTATTTTTTCAGTGGAAGCATTAGGCCTACTATTGAAAAGCATTGGATGGCATTACAGGAACAACAAATGATATCATATTAGTCAACATAAAAAGATAATGTTTGTTTAAAATTGTTTGGATAGAGGGGTTAAATGGTTTTATATGGCATGCCATCACGTTTCTATGAAATGTATTATTATAGAAATGTCGAGGGAAACAGCTGCCCTAATATTTTGTAAATTTATTAATAATACAGTTAATGTTACAGAATATATTTGAACTTGACATGTACAGTTACTCATATTTTAATCAATAATCAGCAATCTGCACAATTATAATAATAACAACTTTTGACGGATTCTAATTTTGGACTAACGTAATAACATCACATCGTTTCAAGTAGGCCTACCACTCTCAGTGATGCCCAGTAAAATCTTATTCAAAATATTGATTATGTTGAATGGAAATAAGTTAATTACTTGATTTTGTTTTACTTTCAGTTGCAAAGGTTCTAGAAGATGACAGTGAAAATCGATCTGAAGCTAAACCAAACGAACGTTATAGAATTGTGTTTTCTCTACCACCATATCACAAAAAGCGCATGCGTAAAGTGAAAATCGAATCAGCAACATTGTATTTGTATGTCGTTGGTCGAAATGACTCTGACTGTGTTTTATATGAAGAAAGTCAAAGCAACAAAAGTGACGGTAAGACAACTCGAACTAAACACCTACATTTGATATGTAAATACGTTTCTTTATCATTTAAACTTATTGTTTATTATTTATTTGTATGTTGTTTAACCCATATTTAGAGAATGACACAAAAGAGAGCACGGGACACGAGTTAATAGATTTCTACATTCAATTATCCGACTTTGACGAGAGGACTTCAGAGCGCGAACGTAACCATGTCAAAATAGATAACAATGGCAGAATAATGATCACCATTTATGAACTGAACGCAACTAACCACCAAATAGGAACGCCGACATATCACCGAGGTAACAATGGCTGGTGGACCTTTAATTTTACCAACATTGTCAAACGATGGCAGACCTCTGGCACAGGTCGGATTCGGTTGCATATTGATATCGAGCTGTTTGATAGTGAACCAAATAACGATTTTATGGATATGAGAATAATCACTCAACCGTGTAATGAAACAGACCTATACCGTCCATCATATAGAATGTTTAGTAAGTTACATATTTTAACCTAATTTTGGAAATAACAGTCGACATTTTTAATATAAACGCATTGTACAGTAACTTGTGAGTGAATACTCTCGACTCTGCCAACATCGAAGCTATTCAATACCAACTATCGGTATTATACAACAGCTGTGCCCGATATTTCTTTAAAAAGTTTATGAAACACGAGGCTGGTGACTCCGCCTTTATAACCACTCTATATAGTAGTGTGTAGATAAACAAACGGATGGTTAGCTGGTACAAATTTATTTTTATTTTGTAGGCAGCGATGTAGCGGACACTGTTCCTCGCCTTGACATTCGGTATCTTCATGGATCCACTCGACGTCGCAACAAACGGCAAACATCACCTTCCCTTTCTTGCGATGACCTCTCTTCGCCACTTCCTTGCTGTATGAAGAGTACCGTATTTACATTTAAAGGTATGTAGTTTATTTCATTGAAATTGATAATGTAAAAAGACAAAAAAAGAGTATGTATATGACATGAGTGTATAAATGTGGTTATATAAATATATAATAATTGAAAGAAACTTGAAAGTTTAATTGTTTGAAAGTAATTATTGAAATGAGAATAATAGTTTTAGGCGATACTCACGAAAGAGAGAGAGGGAGGGGGGGGGGGGGGGGAGAGAGAGAAAACAAAAATTAATACTTACAATAACGGTGGTTAGATATGGTGAAATTCACGATGTTCAAAAACATATTTTGTTTAAATAACTTATCGATGCATGTAATTAGAGCAATCAGACTGCGCATAGGATTTGTTCATGGGTATATCGTTTATTTACGAAATTACGAGTTGCTTCGCATTTTGATATAGAGGGTGGTGGGTAGCGGGAGTGTATGCTTTAACACAGAAATAATTGTTCTTTGATGTTACCACGCCGCTTTTTTCATGCTTTAACGTACAGTAGTTTACTTGTTACGGGGTTTCGCACAATGTTGAGGCATATTTCTTGCTTGTTCAAGTTGAATTCGCAAGTATAACGTGAATAAAACTGTATACATATGTTGGAAACTCACATCATAAAAAAGATCGCTTGAATATTTATATAGGTTACTTACTAAATTACGATTATATTTTTGTTAGAACTTGGATTATCAGATATCATCATATCTCCATTACTCTTTACTGCATCTTACTGCACTGGTACGTGTAGCACATTTCTCACCCAATCAAGGTTCGAACCCGGCAATGGGAAAGTAAGTAAAATCAATTCTCACATCAAAATAACATTACAATTACAATCCTCTATACACGGTATTGATTCAGATGCAAATGCCAAGCCATATAAATCACCGCTCATTCCTAACAAACGACCCAAATGTGTTGAGTTCAAATACCATTCTTCATTGCTCAATTCTAAGAATTCTCTAAATTGCGTCACTACTTTACTTTTGTTTATGTGTGTTTTCTAATCATAGGGACAATGCTGTGGGCCCTCTGAAACGGAGGACTTGCACGTTCTGGTGTTGGATCAAAATGAATTCAAGAGAGTGAATATTTCAAACTTACTGGTTATCAACTGTGGATGTAATTAACGCAGATTGGAAGATGTTAACTATTTCTTAAAACTGCTGGATGCATGACAGCTTATTACAGAATCGTGTATATTCAATGAATTGCATTTTTATTAATAATGTGTAATGCAATGTTAATACATAATCATTACACAATGTATTCAATATTTTGGCACATTTTGTACGCAAAGTTGTGTTCTCAAACAATAGAAGTGGCTACTGTATCGACTGCAGTGATTAGCTACATTGTATTATTAATAACCTCACACCGCTCTCTCCACACATCAACTCTGTGTCACTTTATTTATTCCATTAGTCCTACACTGTATAGCCACAGAGTAAGTTTTTCATACTGTATCTAATATGTTATCCAACTGATATTGTTGTGACGTGTCATCATCATCATCATCATCGTCGTCATCGCCATTGTGGTCGTCTTCGACTGATTGCCGTAAACGGAATTGTTTTTAATTGCTTAGTAATTAGTTGCTTTTTAACTATTAAAACAAGTTTGACTAAATAAAATTTTGAATATTGCTTCTTCTAGTTAATTTGTATTTAACTATCAATCATTTATTTGATCAGATTAAACGCACAGTGAACCGATTATAGTTCCCCATCCAAAGTGTCTTCTTCTTCATGTTTCTGGAATGAGATAATCATAAAAGTGATTACAAGCCTTTGCAAAATGTATTACCATGCAGATAGGAATGTTTTTTGTTGTTAATGTTCATACGCATTCAACAGCGAGAAATTCACCAATTATAGGATTGATAAACTTTAGATTTAAAAATAATTTATCGTAATTATCGTCCCATTTGAGGCGTAGTGGAGTTGAAAGAGTGGTAAGTTAAAACTCTGGCACTAGGTCAGGATTGAAATCTTGACCTTGGGATTGAAAGGTGTGTCACCAAGCTACAACACCACTACCAGCAAGCTACAGCTTTACTACATCTAAGGTACAGCTCCACTACCACCAAACTATGGCTCCACTACCAATAATCTACAGCTCCACTACCACCAATCTACAGATCCACTACAACCAACCTAGCTCCACTACCACAAAGCTACAGCAGTTCCACTGCCACTAAGCTACAGTTCCACTGCCACTAAGCTACAGCTCCACTGCCAATGCTACTGTCCACTACCACCAATCTACAGCTCCACTACAACCAACCTAGCTCCACTACCACAAAGCTACAGCAGTTCCACTGCCAAAAAGCTACAGCTCCACTACCACCAATCTACAGCTCCACTACAACCAACCCAGCTCCACTGCCACCAATCTACAGCTCCACTACCACCAATCTACAGCTCTACTACAACCATCATACAGCTCCACTACCACAAAGCTACAGTAGTTCCACTGCCACTAAGCTACAGCACCACTACCACCAATCTACAGCTCCACTACCAACAAGCTATACAGCTTCACTGCCATCAAGCTATAGCTACACTACAACCAAGCTACAGCTCCACTGCCACTATGCTACAGCTCCACTACCACCGATCCACAGCTTCACTACAACAAGCTATACAGCTCCACTACCATCAAGCTACAGATATACACTACAACAAAGCTAAAGCTTCACTATCTTGGTATCATATCAAAGAGTGCTTATAATCTCATCTCCGTCCCCGTTAACCCCATACAAGAACCAATAAAAACAAACTAGGCCTATATGTTTGAAACATGTTTATTCTGGGACGGTGCGGCCACACACGCCAGCTACCATAATTACACGTAACGAAGAGAATTACTAATTCCTCCTGCGACTATTTTAAACATCAGTGCCGGATTCAGGATTTTGAAGTTTCCATGATGTCTCATCCTCCTATGTTATTTACTCGTCAATTACCCACTCAGCAGCCAGGTAATGTATATACGTAATTGTTTGGTTATTATTCATATATAAAGACGAATTAAATAAAAAAAAAAGATTGTTTTATTATATCCAAACTGAAATACATCACTTGAAACACACTATTTTGGGTATGTTTTGATAATTGTGTGAAATCTATCTAGTGTATGCATGCATAGAGATATTATAGTGAACTATAACATCTCTATGATGCATGGGATTTAACTTTTACTACTGTTTCTGCTACTACTGCCATTTCTATTAAGTTCTCTACATATTCTACTACTGCTTTATCCAGTTCTCTACGTTCTGCTACTCTTTCTATGTTCTACTTCTGCTTCCATTGGTACTGCTTCTACTGGTTCTACCTTTTTCACATCATTATTTCCTGATGATAATTACAATTAGAATTAAAATGTATCGAATGTATCGAACAGGCATGGTCCAACCACCCTCTAAAATTTGCGCCGTATTTGAGATTTGATATTATTTTCAAGAGGGGCTTATAGGATAGCCTAGCCTCGACTCCGGATCCAGCAAATGCTGTGTTCCGGAAACAATTAAACAGGTAAGGGCAATTTAAATATCCATAGTTACATATCAAAACATTACCCTCTTTGGATCCTCTTATTTCTACATTTTATGATTATTTATAAAATCGAATGTTTAAAGAAATATTAATAGGCTTAGTGTGTAGGGTGTAGGCCTACAACCTAGGCCTATCTTCACTTAGCCATATTTTTCTTCTTAAAAATTACAAAATATTATTAATTAGAATCATCCCGACTTCAATATTAAAAATTTTTTTATTATGACTTCACTTGGAACTTACAGAATATTACTGCTTTATTTGAGATAGCACTTACCTTTGTTATTTCTTGGTAGGCTATTATTACACCAAATAAGATAGGCATAATGCGTTATTTTATGATGAATATCTAGTAAATATTGTTTGATAGATCAATACAAATTTCTCGGAAAGAAACTAAGCACATACAACAAAATGAGGAGACGTTGTTTCTTCGTCGTGTTGTCGAAGCTAGCGCTGGCTGTATACGAGTTTTGTACACACAAACTTTATTCCGCGCACAACAACTGTGACGTCATTTGGACATTCTATTATGCAATTATTATTTTGCGTCATCACACACAGGTGTCCTCTTTCTAGAAGATTTACTATAAAGAACATTTAAAATTTATCAAATCGATTGCGATTTATTTATCATCATAAATATGTTTATTGCTAATATACACATTTTGTTGTTGAATATGCCATTTTATTGTCGCATAATAATATTTATTCAATTTTACCACAAAATTAGATCGATAAAAACAATAATAATTTACCAAAAAAACTGTAATTTATAACAATAAATTATTCATATTCTCTGTCAGAGGTTTTTGGTTAAATTTAACCATTTATTTAAGTGAAAATATTATTTTATCATGTTATTTTTTCTACGGAAGTGAATAACTTTATTAAAAGTATTAGTTAGTTTCGCCAAATGTTCATTGTCCATGGTTTCACCCTATTTATATCCCTCCGCTTGCTAGCTGCATGCACTAAACAATATTTATAGCGCCCCCAAACGTTTATGGAAGTGAACTTATTTGTGACAGTTGACACCAACTTACGCAGTAGGGAAGTTAGCTAAGATAAGAGAGAAGTGCAGTAGAGTAAGACGGAAACTTTATGTGTAACTAGTTGATTATACAATACCGAATTAGTTGGATTAATGTACTTAATACTTCCAGTATTTTCAAACCAAATACAAAGTAAAAAGAGGTAAGTTAACGTTTATGTTAAGTTAGAACTGTTTAGAAGTAGGAGTACTAGTTTAGTAGGTAGTACTAGTAGCCCCGTTCGTTCATCACTGATCACCAAACAACAAGCAGAACAGAGCAGAGAAGAGATTGGATTCATTCATGCACCAGCCTAGTGGATTATTAACCAAATTTAGTATATGCTTATTATAATTGTGAAAATGGCTCGTATTAAGGTTTAGGCAATCAAATATTGGTGAGTGAAAAAAAGCCGGTTTATTTAATAAAATAGATGTCATGACCATGTTGAGTAGATTATGAATGTAGGTGTTTTTGGTCAAAATGATCAAGACATCTTCATGATCAGGGTAAAATCCAAAATACCTGATTACTCAAAAAACATAAAGAAACGGGGTTGTATTTGTTTCATCGTTTCAGATAATATTTGGTGGATTTTATTTATATTCGGTAAAAATAACTAATTATAATTCTCTGTAAGAATATCATGTATTCACTTTTCATTGGGCTCATTTTAGCGATCAGTAAGTTACCACACACTATATAATGCTGTGGTCTATTGATCGAACCATTGAGGGTTTTTCCCGATAATAAACCATTTTGAGGTACTATTCATATGAACATTGATGTATTGTATTAAACCGTCTCATCGGTGTGTCTGAGAATCAAAACAATTGGACACTCTAAGCTAATAATTAGTCTTTTTTTACAGTGTTTCATTGGATGATAAATTTTTTCCATCAGTAAAGAGTAAAAGATGAGCCATCTATATAAACTATTCCAGATTACAATTATAGTCAGCATTTTGTCATTGCTAAAAGCACAAAGTAAGTATTATGTTTGTTAATGCAAAATATGTGAGGTATGCATGTAAAATTTGGTTTCAACATGTGAACATTTTATGTAGTTTCTAAATGAATCTAATAAATAATTTCAATTTATAAAAAAAGGTTGGTGTACGGGCCTATTATTTGGCTATTTTAAATAGAACGTTACTGGGCTGAATTGTATACTTGTGTGGAAACAATAAAAATCAATTTCTGTTGAGACGCGCTTATTCTTCTGTTCGCAATGACAGAGGCTGGGATGGAGTATGAACAAATGAACACATGTATATGCATTGGCGGTGAAATCCAACGCGCTTTTCTATTCTAAATTCTATTCTGCTGTCAATTAAACAAATATGCTCTCTTACCACGAAAGTTGCGAATCAACATTCTGTTGGCAAAATACAGACTGATTTTTATTATCCATGTGTTCATTTGTCCATGGATGGAGTAACCTACTACTAACTCTTCTGAGCTGGGTTCTGAAGGGCACACAAGCCAGATGTGTCCACTAGACCAGAACATAAGTCCTTATCCAAGAAGATTTGTTCTAACATTCCAACAGAATTATAGAGGAGGAGTCTTGAACCCATGCTGATTGTATAGTTCGGTGTGCATTGCCCAGCCTTAACCACTTGAACACTTGTTAAAGTTTTATAACTTTGAAATAAATTCCTAAATATATTTATTTTTTTATTTTCTCTTAACAAAAAACATTTAAATCATAGAAGTGAAATATATTTTATTCCCGTTTTCCTTGGTTACTAGCTAGACATACCATAATATTTTTACTAATAATAAATATCATGTTTTATTTGTAGATGCCTGTCAGCAAGCTAAAACATGTGCTGAGTGTATTCAAATAAATCCAGAATGTGCTTGGTGTTCAAATGCAGTAAGTTGATAAACCATTTTATTTCCATTTCCATTGTGGAAGATAGGCCTATTATAGCAAAGAGCCTATCAGCAAAAGAGGGTGTTGTGCATCATACGCACACCTCCCAAATTAGCTTGAATTTTGATCAACTTTAAATACACAATTTAATCAATCATGATGAAAAGTTCTTAATACTAAAGTGGCATTTTTTATTTATAAATAATTATTTAAATTAATTAATGTTTAGTTAGTTAGTCCAAAGTGGCCTAGTTGCAAGATTCAGGCAAACATTATGGGTGGGATTATTCTCAGAATACATTGAATGGATTCACCATTGATGTCTTATTATGTCTGGGTCTTACAGTATGTCTGCCTTAGCCTAGGGCGTTGGGTTATACTGAAGCAGGGAACTATTATGTCGGTGATACCATATATTATTTAAATACCTATATATTTATTTCCATATTTTTTTCACTAATGACTCACTGATAATAAATAATGTACATTAAAAATCAAAAAATCAAAATTTTAAAGAAATCATTGAACTCTACACACGACAGGTAGAAATAATTACTACAGTCAATTAAAGCTTCATACATATTTTGTGGTAATTTCAGACTATGACTAATTGAAAGAAAAGATGAGACACATTATACTATGAAAGTGAAAAGTATATACCTACTTAAGGTTGAAGTATACTGTATGTACAGTATAATAATTTCCAGACGGACTTCCTCATTGTGTTGTGTGGTTGTGTAGGTGGTTAAAGAGTTTCAAAAGGTGAATGTATCATTATGGTATAAACACCAATTACATCATTCAGGTTGATGTCCCCATTTTGCATAGCATGTGTGTAGGAAATATTTAATGTTCTGTTCTTATCCACCATTTGATGTTCCATAATTTTACATCACCTTAACTTTTTTTCATATATATCGTATACTGTTTATGGTGATGACTTGAAATAATGAACTAAAGTATGCTAATATTATATTTATATTAATAATAATATCCTGGATTTATAAAGCACCTAATTATATTTATTTTAATTTAATTTTTATTGTTACATGTTTATGTCTCATTATGATGTATTTTTGTGAAGGTCCCTAATTGATCAGCTGCGGCTGGATGGACCACCCTTGTAAAATATTGTTGAAATAAATGTTGTGAAACCTTTAAGCGCTGTTCATATTAATACCCCGGTCATTTTTGGATGATCCCATGATGCAGCTATAGTAGTGTCTTGATCTTACCATGTACCCATGTGTACACCTGAGTTGACAGAGGCAAACTTAAGTGTCTTTTCTGAGTACAAGCAACGCAATGAGCATGGGATTTGAACCAACGATCTCACGATCAGTAGGCCAACATCCAACACACTATGCCACATGTCCTTAACATAGTTAGTAGTACAATTTGAAGGACTATGATGACTGACACCTGTCAATTAAACATATTATGAGCAGTAATTGTATAGAACATTTAAAAACAATAAAATGCCAATCAAAGATTGCTTTAACGTGCACTTTTTAATTTGATAAATTGTAATATATTTGTTATTCTAAAGACTAAACATTGTGAAAACGTGCTGTAGAGGGACCTCTCTGGTGAAACCAGATGAAACATACTGTAAACAATGTCTCCATAAATAAACATATCACATAGAAATGATTACATTTGCTGGTTTGGTTTGAGTCCAGGCATAGAGATATTATTACTTACAGTATTTGGTCTAGCTGCATGTTACTCGGAAATTAAAGTCCCTTCTTAATAAGAAAGAGGATTTTTCATAGGAAATTACATAGTTTAAATCAAATTTTAAATAGTATTTGATGATGTCTGCCAGTTATTGGTTTAAACACCCTGGTATTAATATTAATATTATCTATACTATCTCAGACTGTATAAAATGGGGTCTGTTCAAAGCCTTATCAATAAAAGAATTTAGAACATCTGGTTCAAAACTGATTTTTCCCCCATATTCTGTAAAGACACAAATTTTGCACCTTTTTCATACAGCCATTAACACATTGACTGCCAAGGCATTTTCCGTAATTTCTGTCCCAGTGCCAAGTCCCGTTTACATATTAAATTACAGTTTGAAAGTGTAACATCTGGTCACAGACTATCATGATGTCATTCAAAATACGATGGCGGGAAAAACCGTTGAGACGTATAAATACGTCACTGGCAATGGTCCAACAATTTTATTGACTTTGCCAGGAACGTAAATATACGTCGGGGATTTTCCGCGCTAAAATCGGTCAAACTGTTCATATACGTCATTGTCCACGTGCATTATTATTTTTATTTACTATTAGCGCAATTTATGACATGTTTGAGATGATTATATTGAGTGTGAGGGCGCCATCGTATCAACCATATTCAATGCATGAGGGAATAAACACAAACAAACATATGACATTTATTTTTAGATTATCGTTTACGTACATCATTCATAAACTGCCATGCGATAATTCCTGTTCCAATCACCACTGCCAGCGATTCTACATACAATACAAAAGTGCTACGATTTTGACGTAGTATTACGTCTTGGCAAGTAGCGACACGCAATTTTTGACGTATAAATACGCCGTGGCAGTGAACGTGTTAACCTCTTTAGAACTTACTTCAGCTATTTAAATGTGTTTAAGGCCCTGTTTCTGCTGCATATCACAATATAGGGTATAAAAATAATGTATAGTATATATAATTTGGTGACCGGTTTCTGCTGAATATATATATACCGTACTTTGTGAGACGACTGTTACAAACAACTGTTAAATGCGTTTCATCGGAAGTATGGATTGAGGATTCCCCAAAATCCAGATTTGCAGTCCTTGGCCAGGGCAAAAGTTTGTTTTTTTGTTTTCGTGCATTTTTATTTATGCTTACTGTTCACTTCCAACCTCCTGTTACCCTGTACCGCCTTATAATTTGAATAGCAAATATTGATGGTCCGCAGTGCCATTTTAGCTGTTGTTTCACATATAACAAACTTTGTGTCACGGTAAACAAATATACAATATATTTTGAAGGCAGAAGAAATACTGCAAGAAATATACAGTACAGTATTTTGGAACATACCGTATAATATCCACTAACAATTGATTGAGATAAGTTACGATACACTGTATATATACGGTATTTTTTTTATGAAACCCATTTCTGCTGCTACAAAAAATACTGTATATAAAATCTACTGATGGTATATTCTTTGGCAGCACTAACAGGGCCAAAGATGGTAGTAACACTTATATCAATGTATGTTAAAAGGGATAGCATGGACGTTATAATAGCCTCCATGGCTATATAATGTACAGATCAATGCAATAATGTCCTTGCATTCCAACATCCTTGCAGGTGTTCCTAGCTACAAACAGAAAGTGACATTTTGTTTATTTATTTTATTTAATAATTTTTTAAAACAAATTATATTATATTCTTTTTCAATATGCATTTCCACTAATTTAAAAACAAATTGAGAACAAATCTATCCAAATCATAAAATAATGAATCAAGAGTTTCCTCAATAAAGTGAATTTAGAGGTAGATATTTGTTTAAAGATGTATTGTCCCATGAAACACAAAAAATGAAGATCAAAATATTCTAAATTTAAATTGGCCATATCAAAGTAATATTAAAGTTATTCACTTTAAGTCGAAAATTTGAGCCAAAAACAACAAGTTTATGTAATTAACAGGTAAATTAATTTGATTACATTTCGTCTGGAAAATCGCCGCGAGCGAAAGTAAACAAAGATTTCAAACCATGAGTATGCATTATGCATGATGCTAATTAGGATTGTTTACAACTCGTCACGGTTGTGAAGGTGTTTTCACACAGATCACGAGGAAGTTTTATGATTATGCATACAGAGTAGCCAAACAAGCACGTTGCATTATGAGATGTCAAAGTCAAAGTCAAAGTTATTTTTTGAACAAAAAAACGTCTGTATTTCAGTTAAATGATGTTTTATTCGACTAATTTTTGGTGAAAGTTACTTCAAAATGACCCACTTTTTTTTAAAATCTTTTTTTTTAATTATTTTTTTGGAATTAGTCAAAGGGACAATACATCTTTAACTTCAATTAAAACTTGTGTGATGATGCTTACTGTATTTTTCTTATATATAGACATTTGGTGACAGTGGTTTTTCAAGGTGTGATAAACCAAAAGCACTTATTAAAAATGGATGTCAAAATTCAAGTATTAGTCAACCAAAAAGTAACTTGGACAGTGTTGTTAGGGTAAGTGAATGTTTTTATTGACTACTTTATTTATTCGAATAAATTCCCCCTCGAATAAACGCCCCATAGAACATGTCACATGCATATAAACACAATTGTATTTATTTTTATTAGTAGTGGAAAACATATACAGTATTGTACTAAGTATCATGCAAAGGCCATTTTTGCACTTTATAAACACAATTTCAATGTTTTTTTCTTTTTAAAACACAAATATTATCAGGGATGTTTCCCATGGTCTTTGTTTTTTGATATTTTGATATTATTTCTTGAACTTGGACTTTTTTGTCTGTGTGACCATCCATAAAGGAACATCTTGATGAATTTTAAGCAAAATAAGCAAAAATCACAGTTTATGTGATTAGACACGGAATGACCCAAAAATGACAATTAAATGAGATTTAGAAAACTCTTTCCAACAAAATACACTAACTTTAAAATGCCTAAATATTCAATAAACTGTGGTCTACCTTTTGCCCCTTGTTCGCAAAAGCAACTCTCTATAACTGCTGCTGTAGTGTTATTCAGTAAAAATGGATTGGGAAACTGTATTTTGGTTTCCTGTAGACTGTTAAAAACATACTATATCTAAAAACAAGAAAATACACTGGGTTACATACATTTAATAATTTTTATAGCAGGACAGACATAATTTCAGAATAAATATATTTAAGATACCGTCCCCCGGACGTTTATTGTTCAGGAGGGTTTTAGGAGGCGTTTATTCAAGGTAAAGTAGGTGTTTATTCGAAGGAGGGGTTTATTTTTTTCAATGTAATAATACTATGGTAACATGTATAATAAAATAAATACCCAATAGATATGAACAAATACAACACAATTAATATCGAGAAGTGATAAAATATAGTAAAAATTGTATAAAAATGCAATGGTAAATTGTAGATCGTATCAATCAATGAATTCTACTACAAATATAATGTGTTGTAATACAATATTGTGCATGTGATGGGCGTTTATTCGAGGAAATAAATAAAGCTCCGGAGGTGTTTATTTTTTGTTCTATGCTGGGGAGGTGGGGGGGGGGGAATTTATTCGAGGGAGGTGTTTATTTATTATTTATTTATACGTATACAGAGAGACACAAACGACAAGATAGAAAATAATGAATGATTTTATAAGTACTGTATTCCTTGATGAAATATTCCTATCCCCCTAACTTCTTAGGTATTTCAACATTTAAACCTGTTACTGTGTATTCACAATACCAAAACATGTTCATAATACCAAAAACATGTTCATAATACCAAAACATGTTCATAATACCAAAACATGTTCATAATACCAAAACATGTTCATACCAACACTAACAGTGGTTTTGACCTCATAAGATGACTGGACTATTATTTCCTGTAATATGATATGACATTTCACCTACTGAAATTCCAATGTGTTGGAAAACAATGTTGAAGCCAATTAGCCTTCAAATATGACACTATAGAGTATATAGGCCTTCTGTTAATGGAATGTACCATCTCTTCAAAACTAATAATGTAATTTTATAACCAGTAGGCTTAATGATATTTATTGTCAATATCTATCTCCTCCAATTAAAGACCAGTTTCTTCAGACATGTCACAAAGTCGTATGATGCAACTACATTTTTTAAGAGAGAGTGGTTTGGTTTAATAAGAATGTCTGACCAAGTTTGATCATGGAATACCTCCATGGTTTGATAAATGTCTGTGCCATATTGTATCATATAAGACTC
Source organism: Antedon bifida (assembly GCF_963402885.1). Taxonomy (NCBI): domain Eukaryota; kingdom Metazoa; phylum Echinodermata; class Crinoidea; order Comatulida; family Antedonidae; genus Antedon; species Antedon bifida. Next base: position 10,422,748 of record NC_136229.1, read on the forward strand.
TCATATATATACTCTCATTGCCTCATCTTTTGAATAAGACCTAAAACCTTTGGTCCAATTTACAGATCATTAATGTTAGAGCCTGACCATTTTAATCCGTGGTATACCTTACCGCTTGCGTAAGCCACGCCAGTCTTACGCCATACGTGTGAACGTACCCTTAGTGTATTAGTACTAGGTTGTGATTTGGAAGGTTTTATCTGATGATTTACTATTAATAGTTATTTTGTTTGTTTTATATTGTATGTTACTGTTTATGGATGTTGCTATTTGAAATAAAAGGAATGATTGAATTAAAATTGTGCACAATAAAGAACTTGGTTCAATTCAAAAGAGTCATTCTGAAATTAATTAAATTATTACAAAAAAATAGAAACCACTATTATTATTAAGTAAATACTCAATAGTGACTGGTGTCCCTGTTTTATACATACAGTGAGTATAGTGGTTAGATTGCCTTTTATTATAGGTCAATAACCTATAACCATAATAATAAATATATTATAGTCATACAGTAGATCACAGGTCAGTATTGGCTGTTGATCTTCAAAGAATTTGAAAGACAATCATGGTTTTATTTTGAAGTAGTATTATAAAGAATTGCAATAATTAAATGTTCTTAGAAACTTGTTTGATTAATGTTTTAATACATTAATACAACTTACTATACAATTTAATAATAGATATTATTTAAATAAAGCTTAGACTATGCTCTTAATTTTGGTTTTAACGAATTATTCATCACATCTAATTTTGTTTTCATATATTTAATATTTTTATATTTAAAATGTTATTTTTAATTGTTTAATTTTGTTCTTACAGTATTTAGTACAATATAAACTAATTATAAAAAAACTCATTTTAATTAATGAAAAAGTATACGGTACGAGTTCTGACATACTCCTAATTTCTTTTCATGTTCGTTCTTTTATGACATTTTTATAATATATATATTTTAATCCTAGTTTTTTAGCCATTGAGTGATTGTTAAAACGGATTACTGTACATACTGTATTTTATTTTATTCATTTATATATATATACTGTACATGAAAACAAACACAGAAAAGTACAGCAAATTAAGCAAAGTACAACATATAAGATATAACTAAATCTACTAATACCAACAAAATCAAATAATATTGTACTTTATCTATCCAATTGAAAACAAATAATATAGGCTTTGATTTCTCTTGGTCTGTTTTTTTTTAGCTTAACGTACTACTACTACTACTACTACTGTACTTGATAAGTGTTTGTTTTATGTGTAATTTTCTCAGAATTATTAACAAGATTTACCAGACTAAATTGGCTCCAACCAGTATTAAAAACAGTGTAATTTGGAAAACACTGATTTGTATCAGGGAGGGTTGTTTTGTTTGCCTTAATCATAATGTGTAAGAAAAAAGGTAAATGTAAACAATAGATTTGTTTAAAGGGAGGGTTGTTTTGTTTGCCTTAATGTGTAAGAAAAAAAGGTAAATGTATACAATAGTTATCTGGCAAGTGTGGATAACCAATAGAGATATACAGTACAGTAGTAAACCTTGAATGAAGTTCATCTAGTAGTAAATGAGAAACAGTGAATGAGATTCTCAACAGCACATTAATTACCTATAACTGAATAAGAAGTGCCTATTAAGATTCCATTGTCTATCTTAATTTCTCATAGCCTTGGCATGCCTTTTAATACACAGTGGTGTCACCATTGCTAGTCTGCAAGTAATTTCCATATCTTGAAAATATTATACATTTATTTTGTAAGTTGTAAGTTTTATTAATCAGGATTGATTTGTCAGTTAATGTCAACATTGAGGACATTTCATATTGTTTCATAGAATTTTAAAATAAAAAAGATTAATTAAAATAAGTTGCTTCACAAGTTTTATAACATATACCTTAATATAAGTTTCAGTACATTTAATATAGATTGTGTATTAACAATTACAATTTAACAATAAACACAATCTTGTTAAATGAACTCTCGGAAATGGTACTCTCGCACATAAAGTTCATGATAAATGGCTGGAAAAGATACTCTCATGTAGCATGCTACCAATGAGCAAAACGATCATACTTTTTTCCTCCTCCTCACACACGTGGACTATTTAAAGGACGATAACATTTTGTTGCCGTATGCTATATACGCGTGCTCTGTGCGGAACCGCCGATTGTTTGATCATTCACTCGGTATTTTGTTTCGTGTTCAAGTTCAATCCGAATGTACGTCTAGGGCCCGAAAAAACCACACTTTGGGTGAGAAGGCAAATTCAGTGCTTACACTATCTATATTTATTTACACCAATTTGTTGAGTAAATTAAATATATCAATGTAAATAGTTGGTATTTACAGTTGGGGTATGTATCGACTGGTTGCCTAGAAAAACATAATCGGATGCTATAATGTAAACTGACAGTTATTCACAACGAGTTTACAAATTTTTCAATTTACGAATAACCTTTTGTATTGTGGGGCACGTATTTGGAGGATTTTCAGAGATGAGGTGAGGGTATTGGGCATGTCAGGGATGGGGGTTCCCAGTCAGTTTTCTGTAAAGGGGGGTGGGGGGGTGGTTCGCCCGAACCATAAAACAGGCCTTGCTACAGGCCTGAATTATATTGCAAATGGTTATACTGTAGATATGTATTATTTTTACAGAATAAACAAGTTAGTAATGCTGTAGGATCAACACCAGCAGTTCAGATTCAACCACAAGAGGTAGTGCTTAATCTTAAACCAGGTATACAATGATTATTCTTTAAAATTATTATCAAACGTATAATTTTATATTATTTATTTACTTAGGGTTAAATAATAAAATGAAACCACATAGACAAGTAGCAAGGCTGTGCAACCATATGATTTATATGTACTATATATATTTCTGCCACAGTGGTTATTTTATGTAAAAATCAGGATACTGTGTATGGTATCTGCCAGAACTATTTAAAATAAATAATACTGTATGCATTTAGCAACAAAATTGTTCCATGTCTGACTTGGTGAACCTTACTTGTCCTGGCTCATAACCTTAACCTGTGACCAAGTAGCATAATTTCTATTAAGCCTAAAAATTACAGTAAGAGTAATGCCTAATAAAGTAATTAGTAGATTCTTCTCTACCTATAATGTAGGCATACACAGGACTAGGCCTGTCTCATCCACAGGACGAGACAATGACGGTTGTCAATCTTCTAGAGCACAGGCAGTCTCAAAGTTTTAGCCCAGCTCGCATACATACAGTACAGTCCGATTCTTTAAAATTATGATACTATACTCAATGTTTCACAAGTCAAATTAAACAATAGTATCTGTATATAGGTTTATGTACATACAAAGAACAACCGCTCAATAATACTGTACCGTTTTGTACAATATGGAGGGATCCGACATGCTAGATTTCGCATCCCACACAAATTTTGTTCCCTTACCATGTCTGTATTCGCAGTTAAAATTCCATAAAGAAACTTATAATTTTCTTTTCAGGTGAACCAGCGTATATTGATATTAAAGTACGCCAGGCCGAGGATTATCCAGTAGATTTGTACTATGTTATGGATTTATCAAACTCGATGAAAGATGATTTAGATAATCTTAAAACACTAGGATCACAATTAGGTAAGATTAAAAATGCAAGAAATATCAAATATCTACTCCTTAATTGTTCACGCAATTTTCTTAATAAAAATATACCTTTGTCAAATGTAAATGCAAACACTGTCACAAAATAGATGTATGTATTATTATATGATTATAATAATCTCCTTCTCCAGTGTTATAAAATACTGTCCACTATGGTCACATGGTCACTCTCTCATCAACAGTAGCTGTGAACTAGTACACTAGGCTATCGTTTATAGTATTCAGGAAAGCTTTTCCTACCAGAACCATTGGTGTCATAGTTACCAACCGTGTCGTATCATGCGATACAGTCCTGCAAGTGATTTTTAATCAGCTGTGGCTCAAATACTTTGTTTCTGAACTCTCCCCCTCCCCCTACACTACAACAATGGTGTAGTCTATCACACATTTCAAATTTCTCAGGTTGGTAACTATGATTAGTGTTATGTGTGTTGGTTAAAGATTAAAGACATGTCTAAAAAAAATCAACAATGTACAACATTTAATACTGAATGATTTGTTGGTAAATTAAGCTTAAATTACTTAAAATTGTTCATATTGATTTCATTTTACATAGAGTATTGTACTAATGTATATAATACAAAATGTTTTAATTGATATATTATAATATTTCAGCTGAAGCATTGCAGACTATAACAAGTAGTTATCAATTAGGATTTGGATCTTTTGTGGATAAAACAGTTATGCCCTTCGTCAGCACAGTGCCTTCAAAGTAAGATCAGGAATTTTTTGTCTACAATCATACAGACTATTAAAGATGTATTGTAAAAAATCATGAAAATGACGCCATAGGGTTTCACTATCAGTTGACACAATGGATGTGCAAATCGTAAAGTAAATGTATTAGCATTTTTACTATTTTAACATGTTTTGTGCAGTGTGTTTTTTTTTCTATAAATAGTATTTTTAATTTGTTATGATTTTGTTATTTTTCAGATTAGCTGCACCATGTGGTGGTTGTGATGCACCTTATGGTTTTAAAAATGTTTTACGCCTTACCAATGATTCTCACCTTTTCACAGTTAGTTAAACCTTTTATATTGGTCAGGTTCTGTGGTTGAAGGAGGGAGCTGGTGGGGTAGCACTTGTATCATTGGAGCATGCATCCCCCACTTTTGACAGCTAAAATAAAATTATGGACTAGGCTAATACCTTGATTAATATTAATTGTTAGCTCTCCCCTGTTTAAAAACCATGTGTCCTCCCCAGCAATTTAGAGAGAGCTATCGTGTTATCTGGATGGTAAACGAAGGGAACGGTAATTAACAGATTGTGACAGTTATTTTGAGACACAAGTGATGCCCGTCAGCCTCCCACCTTCCCCTCCTGAAGTAGCCGGAGGGAATAAATAGCAAAAATAGAAATTTGAGTAACATGAACATGCCACGGCGAATCAGTGATAAGAAATAAAGTGGTGTGGTTGTCGCAAGAAAAGAGAATTTTCTGTTCAAACCACTGGGTTATCAAAGGCCTCTATGAAAAAGTGGTCAGGTTGAAACCTTACCAACTGTACTGGTGGCTACAGCCCTGTAGAAGTTGACAAAAATAAGGATCAAAACTGTATCATAATCATGCATTAATTCTACTTCTAAGTAATTGAGTTTAAAGCAAAAGACAATATGTATTTATCTATAATTTAATGCATGAATGGTTTCATATGACTAATATCACAACATTGTCTAGCATAGGAGGTAATAAGAATTTCCTATCTTGTACAGAAAAATAAACAATTTTCACCCCACGCCCACAGATATCTGTATACACACTATAGAAAGTCTTTAAGACTACTTCAAACATAAAATATCTCACTTAATTGTTATTTGTGTATATGGCTAACTACTGGTCCACAAAAGTTTGTGAACAAATGTAAATTATATAAATATTTAAATCAAATAACAGTTTTATTAGATTATTATTCATAATACAATTTGTGTGTCTGTGTGTTTTACAGAGTAGTGTAAAGATGCAGAATTCATCTGGGAATTTGGATGCTCCAGAGGGTGGTATGGATGCTCTAATGCAGGTCACTGTTTGTAAGGTGAAGTATAAATTTTAGGTTTTCAAATCTATAAATAGAATACTTAGACATCAAATTCCAGTATCTCAAAAACAGGCAATCGTGACAATGGTACAATCGAATATGTGGCTTCAGAAAATTTACCAATTTGTACATCCAGATTGCTAGCTGTGGCCACACCGCCATACGTACAATACCAACACTATATTCTAGAAAAATAGAGGGAAACAAATCAAAATGCAATATATAAAATTCCATGGGAACCTACATTTTGACTAAACAATATAGGGTGCTGTATAATGATATAGCATATGCACTTTTAAGGAAAGTGCATAATTTGTGCTTGTTTGTAAAACACTATGTCTCACAATTTTTTGCAAATTATGTCCCACATTAATGTCAAACTATAAAAAGGTTCATCATATCAACAAATATGGGGATTACAGGGTAACACCAAGCCTCTTAGGGGTGGGGTGAGGTGAATTGTTCGGAAGTACGCAATCATGCAATCATTTCTCTCCCAGAAAAACACATCCTTAGAAGCCTCCTGACTTTCCTCATTTTCAAGTTAGATTAAGCTGGGTTCCCACTAGGATACAAGGACATAACCACAATGCAATCTAACCAATCGTGATGTGATGGATCAACATTTAATGCTTTGTGATTGGTCAGATTACTTGCACTTGTCCTTGTGTTGTGTCCTAGTGGGAAGCAACCTCTGAAGACCATTAAATGTACACACATGTGAGAATGCCATTCTTGTTGATTACAGGAAGAAATTGGTTGGCGAGAGGATGCAAGGAGAATCGTGATCTACACAAGTGATGATTCATTCCACTATGCTGGAGATGGAAAGGTACATCAATCAAAAGAAATCAACATTTAATAACAATTATACAGCTATACATATGAATTGAGAGTTGTATTTTGATATAGTATAGAAATATTGAATGTGAAATGGTACAAATGAATTTTTAAAAAGGGTGAAAGATGAAAATATAACAAATTTTTATCTTTCACCAAATGAAATTATTCCATTTCACAATATAAACGATTCATATTTTTTCTCTATAGTTTTTATACACCTTCTTTTAACAAGACATTTATTCGAAAAATCAGCATGCTATTTTTTTACGCGGACATATAAATGGTGCACACACAGGTTGATCAACAGCAGCATAGCATATTGTCATGTGTGGTTGCTTACTCACTGTAACAAAAATGAAAACGAAATTGAAGTACTCACGTACATATAATGACATTGCACTCTCAATCATTACGAGTGCAATAAAACATTTAATATAATATGGCCAACAATCATCCAATCAAATGACAAGAATCTACTTAGGTGTGTTATAAAGTAAACTATCTCGAAACAGGTCTCTCTAAATACCAGAAACTCATTTTTACAATGTAAAATAATGAAGTCGTTTTTGACTAAAATTGTAAAATGAAGTGCTAAACTTAACATAATATTCTGTCTTTTGCATCATGTGCCCTTGCCCTCCTTGCATCTGTCTATAGGCCCAAGTGATTTAACCAATTGGCTATTCAATAATAATAATACAGTATGTAGGAGTTATACAAAAATATCTAATTTACCTCCGCCAAGGAGGTATATATAGTCGATCGTGTGTGTTTGTTTGTTGGTCTGTTTGTTAGCAGGATTACTAAAAAAGTAATTACAAGATCTTTACCAAAATAAGAATACAGATAGATATGTGGTCAAGGACCACTCTATTAAATTTTGAAGGCAATCCGGACCAGGGTCCCAATTCTGGACCACTTTTTAGTATTATTTTCAGACCTAGTGTTAAAAGATAGGACAGAATTTTCAAAAGCCAGCGAGCAGTCTTAAAGTAAACTGAAATTGCATTTTCTCGAGAACTATTTGTTCAAAAAACTTCATTTTTGTACAAGAGGCAATTGAGTTATAATTTGTAAATTGTAATTTTAAAACATAATTAATTTGATTTAATTTACAGGTTTTTTGATACGAGTATATTTAAAAAACCTATTTCTCTTCAAATTCACCCGTTTGTTTTTGGCGTTGCTGTTCTATTGTTTAAGTCAACTGAAACTATTGTTAGTTGAACAGTTACATAACCATTACATGAAATTTGCATACACATGCCTGTAGTGAAATTCGCCTAAATCACACACAGCATCAAGACACACACAGATATATATATATATTTTTTTTCCTGGAGAAATCTTATGTAGAAGAATTTTACAGTAGAATTTTATGCACTCTCAGCCAGTGGCTTTCTAGTTATGATAAGTAACTCCTTTATTAAAACAAAAATGAATAATAAATGTGGGGGAATAACCTGTGACTTGCAGCCTAACTGGGCTGAATTGCACACAGGTGTGAATACAGTAACTTTCTTTTCCACTAAGTGTCCCTTTGTGTCGAGTGCTGCCATCACACAGCGCATGTTCGTCTGTCTACAATGACTTCCAAAAGTTCTGGGCTTTTTAAAGTGCACACAAGCCAGATGTGTACATTGGACCTCCAGTTAAATACTTTCCTACCACCAGAACTATGAGGAGGACTTGAACCTGTGCAAATTAATTACAATAAATGTATTATTATTACTTATTATTGCCGTATTGTTTAATTTATTTAGCTTGGTGGTATTGTTATTCCTAATGATGGTCATTGTCACATGATTAATGGAAATTATGAAATGAGCACAGTACAGGTAAGGATTTTTTTGTACCCTCACTGTAGGGTCAATATTTATTATACAATTTATGTATGTTTAGGGATTCCCACTTGACTTGACTTTTTTTGAATTCTCTGTCTCATGTTCCTTTCTTTTATTTTTCATACCCACATAATTGTTACCTTTGTACCTCTTTTGAGATGAATAAATGAAATGAAATACATTATTAATGTTATTTTGTATTACTTTTCCCAGGATTATCCATCTATCAGCCAGTTAAATTATAAAATGAGAGAGAACAACGTCATTCCAATCTTTGCTGTTACATCAACACAGCAAGATGTATATAACGTAAGTTTATAAGCAACATTGATTTGACCATGGAGGAAAACAAAAGTATGATGAGCAGACGTACAATTCTTTAGAGTGCGTGAGAGCAAGTTTTATACCCAGTACAATTCTGCCTACTTTGATAACCCAACCCCAGCATAAACAAACATAAAAAAACTGTCAGACGAATATTGGGGAAAATAGAGAATTTACACATAATTTTGGCCACTATACTGAATCAAAGGTGGACGGATGATGTTCAAATGTCATATAACTCTTCCCAGTACATTTCCGGACATATTGATATGAAATTTGTAAAATCACAATCGTACAAACACTCGGTTAAAGTAGTATAATAATCCTTTTTAAAAATTAAGACCAAAAGTGGTAGTAACCAACCAATCCTGCCTACCTAGATAGCAGGTAAATTCATCAAAGCCTATAAAGCAATCTTTTTACTTCAGCAGCAGCCAACAACCCCCTCCCCACTCCCTTTTTGTTTTTTACATTTGGTCCCCATATCCATTGTGCTTGTATCTCGGAGGATTTGAATCCAAAACCCTGGAGTAACTAAAATTCTAACTAGACAAGTTATAACTTGTAAGATATATCTTCTAACCAAATATAATAATAAAAAATGTTCATATTATTTTAACTACAGGAATTGAAGCAACATATCCAGGGGGCTACTACTGGACAACTGGCAGGTGATTCGTCTAATATTGTAGAACTTGTAAAGGAAAACTACGCTGTAGGTTAACTTTTAATTTGTTATTTTTCCTACAAAATCTGATTTTGCTGTGAGTTTGGCCTGTCGCAATAAACAATTGTTAACATTCTTACAAAAAACTGGTCGTTGAATATTATTTACTCGTTGAATACTCATTGAATACAATTAAAACCATGATCAAATGTCAAGGGTATACTGTACTTAGGTATGTGACAATAACATACTCATACTATAATATACAGTAAATAGACAAATTCAACATTTTATTCACTGTATGTCATGGTTGTCACTAATGATGTACCTGACATAGATGGTTAGTAATCATGTTGATAAGAAATGGATAATATATTATGCTTTTTGTTTCACAAAACAGAAAATTACTTCAAAAGTTGAGCTGTCAGATAATGCTCCTAAAAATGTAGATGTTGACTATGAGGCCTACTGCCTCGATGGACAGCCACAAGCTAATACAAAAACATGCCATGGTTTAAACCTAGGCCAAACTGTCACCTTCAGGTTAGGGTTCACACTGCGTAATTGTGATGATGGTTCAGAGAAGAGGTAAATCTGTTTTTATTGTATACTTATATTATGCTACACAAATCAGGGAAATTTCTGCCCAAACGTCTCACTTTTAGCCCAAACGTCCCACTTTTTGGCCGAAGCGTCCCACTTACAGACCAAACCAATGATTGTTAATGTACATTCTTGTGGTATATATCAAGTTGTTGAACTACCATTTTATAACATAATGTATTGATAATTATTCCAATGTTGATATGAAATATACTAAAAAAAATAATTTGCCAACAGAGGGCGTCAATTGTTTTGCCACAAAAAATGATCTTTTCGTCAATGTTTCAGGATCTAGGCCTGTTTCACATAAAAACAGATGAGGCAAAGATGCTTTAAACGTAATTATTAATATAAAATATGACGATCTGGGTGGTGAAAATTGAAAATTTGAGACGAAATGAGCACCTTGTCTGCCTCCTGCTGAATACAGCCCTGAAACCTATTTTGCAAAAGTTAGGCCATGCCCCTTCTTGACAAACTAGTTTTCTGAGGTAATTTCAACCAATTATGTTATTGTATTTACATGCTATGTAATACAAGGAATATTCAACATTTTTTTTTAACTTAAGCATTTTAAGGGGAATAATAAAATTGGATTGAATAATTTTTTTCAGTTGAAAAATTTGAACTGTTAATGTCTAAAAACATTCAGTAGAGGTTTTTACTTTTGTTAAATTAGGAGTAAAATTAATTGAATATTAATGTTTTACTATCATAAATTTAATCACAATGTGTTTCAAATTAATAATTATAATACGATGTATGTTTGTGTTGCAGGGTTGTTATCAAACCAGTTGGATTCAGTGAGGAACTTACTGTACGCATTCAACCTGTATGTAATTGTGATTGTGAAGCGTCACAGGTAATCAATGAAATATAAACAAGAACTTAAATATTTATAGTAGTAGAGTGGAACTTGGTTGGTCCTGGGTTAAAATCTTGTCCAATATCATCCTTTCTTTCAAATACTGTATTTAAACGAATACCCTGGAATATTTATTGTTTTTGGAGGGTTTATTTGAGGGAGGCGTTTATATTTTTGGGTGTAATATGGTAACATGTATGATCGAATAAATACTCATACTGATATGAAAATATACAACACAATTAATATCAAGAAGTGATAAAATATTGTAAAACTCAAAGTGCTTGGTAAATTGTAGATCATGTCAGTTGATGAATTCTACTACTAATAGAAATGTGTTGCAATACAATATTGTCTATATTATGCATGTGGCGGGGCAATATTCAAGGAGAAATAATTTGAGGTGTTTATTTCAAATAAAGTTACAAATTTCGCATGAGCAGACCAGTGTATACATTCACCATTGGTAATCCTTAAGCATATTAAATAAACATGAAATGAAAAAGAGGGTCACAACTAAAAAGTAGGAAATAAGAACAAATTATCAAGAGCCATAGACGAAATGTTTTATTTATGCTATGCAGTATTTATTTCTTCAAAGTTTTTTTATTATATTTATATAATCTTCTATGCAATAAACACATAATTATTATAAGGAAATTTTAAATGCAATTTTCTATATGATTTTAATTTTTAAAGTAGCTTTTAGGAAACATCATGATCTATTTAAATACTAAAAAAATTAATACAGCCCTAGATAATGAAATGTATTCCTATTTTCCCACTCAGTCATTGTTGTGAAGCTATGAAACACATGTGAATTCCCTTGGAAGTACCCATATCCTAATTTCTAAATCCAGTTTTTCCTACCAGGTATATATTTATAGTTTCAGGGAAGGAGATAATTGTGTATGCTTGTATTAAATAACTTTCATTCTTATAAAGTTTCAATTAAAGAGCCTCCCAGCTTCTTATTTTGACATTATGTTTACGAATAAATTTATCCATGTCAATAAAGCATAATTATTATCATGACAAACTTAAGCACTCAGAATGAGCGAAATAATTGGCAAAAATACAGATACCATATTGAAGATAATAAAATCCATAAACATTTTCGGAAGCCAACAAAGTTCCCCCTTATTGGGGAGTCCCCTCAATATAACGTGTAGTTTTAAACGTCATTTCCCTTTCCTATCATAGGAATGTTTGCCTTTAATAGAGGTGTCCCCTGAATAGGGATGTCCCCTAAAAGGTGATGTCCCAGACGAGATTCTCTACTGTAGTTCTTTTCTAAATGTTGTTGATTTACTATATTTAATAATAACACTTTATAGGAGCATTACAGTGAAGTATGCAGTCATGGTAACGGTACTCTAGTGTGTGGTGGTTGCCAGTGCAATATAGGACGTTATGGACGTCTATGTGAATGTAGCAGCAATGACGCTACAAGTAGACTTGAGGATAATGATAGAGCATGCTCTGTGTAAGTATAACAATTGTACACTGTTTTAAAGATCACATCTGTGAGAAATTAATAATGTTTGGCTCTGTGCCTATTCGTATATGGCACTTGCAGATGTGAAAAACACCTATTTTGGTTGTAATAATTATTATGTAATTAACTTTGGAAAAATGCCAAAAACTTTGCATCACTATCTAGCTTTAATTGAACGTAAAGAACAAACTTCCAAAGTAAATATAATGCCAAATTACTGGAACCAAAGTCACAGGTCATACTTAACAAAATAACTAGTGGTATTTAAATAAATCTTGCTCAGTAGAAATATGTTTATTTTGGTTATTGTCAATAAATAATTATTTAACTTAATTAGTAAACTATATCAGTACTGAAGGTATATGTACCAACTTTCTATACCATCGAGTATTTTTACCTTAAAAGATTCTAGAAGTTTGCCCTTGCATTATTATTTACTGAAAGAACAAATCTGCTTTTAACAAATCCACGGTTTACAATTATTAAGTAACAATTAATTGCTGTGTAAGGGCATAGCTACAAGAATTAACATTGATTTAATGTAGTCATGGATAGGAAATAACGTTCAACCAGATTTGTAGCCTTTTCCTTTATAATCATTGCTACAAAACTGAAAGTATATGGATGGCCGCTTATATTTTGAAAGCGTTTTTCACAGTGATGCACGTTTTTCCTGTTAAGATATTGAATGATAATGTCTTTCGGTTTTAAATGCTTCATATATTATTTTGTTAAATTCTTACTGATATGCTGATTTAATTCACTGAAATATATTAATTTTTATTTAAATTTCTCTAAACTATTACCCGAAAGGTTCAAGTTTTATTAAAATAAATCTTTTTTTTTTTATATAATTATTCTTTCAAAAATTGACTGTACTAAGTATTGCAGTAACTGTATATACTTACTTAATGTACTATGAAGCAAACGGTTTACATCCTGACCAAAAAACAATCTTTTTTTTGTATTAAACAATAGTTAGTATGTAGCCTATTGCAGTACCTGCGGTGTAGTTGTTAACCTCCAGTAGAAATATTAATATATACTGCATTAAAATGACTGCATTATCATTTTATTCTCTTTCTGATAGTGACAATTCAACTACAGCCACCATTTGCTCAGGTCGGGGTTCATGTGTTTGTGGCGAGTGTTCCTGCTTCCCTCGTGCCAAGAGTGGAGAGGTGGTTTCAGGAAAATATTGTGAATGTGATAACTTCTCCTGTGATCGTTTTAACAACCTGCCTTGTGGAGGTAAGTGTTTGTCAGTATTTATAATTCTCAATTGTATTATTAGTTATTGTATCAATTAGTATTTATATTTGATACTTTAGTTTTACAAATTAAGTATCAGTCCTGATTATGTTTGTATTTAAAAAAAAAAAATAAATAAAAAAAAATAAAAAAAATATTGAATGTGTTGATCCTGTAGATGTAACAATTTATTCCCATTTAAGTTTGTTTTCCACTCTATAGAATGCAACACAAATCATTTGCATCGTGATATGTCAAATTGCTTGCATATGGTTACATCCAGAACCAAGTTATCTACTTGTGTAAACTGTCTTCAATTAAATTGACAAAGAAATAATACAGTATAATATCAGTATTGTCGAATATTCATGAATTTATAATTCTTTTCGAAAAAAACAAAAATTAGCAAAACTAACTGTCTTGCAGTTTCACAAATTTTTCATTTTTCGAAAAGTAAACAAATTCATGAATATCCAAAACCAGATTAATTAATCATTGTCGAATATTGTTGCTATTTGCTTCTATTTTTTTTCCCACTGAAATATGTTGCCTCATTTCATATTAGTTTGTAAAACTAATTAATTAACGATTTTACTTTATATCAGGACCTGAGAGAGGAGAGTGTATCTGCGATGAGCAATTGAAGAGAAGTCGTTGTAAGTGTATGCCTGGGTATGAGGGAGATGCCTGCAACTGTGTTTCCAGCACAACAGGGTGTATATCAGCTAACGGTGTAAGTTAATATTAATGTTATTGGTGCTAGTTTATTTGCCACTGCAAATTGTTTAATACAACCTTCCATGGTAACATGGTTATTTCTTATTATAACACACCTGATTATATTATATATAGTTAATTACACATTACATGCTGTTCATTTATGCACTAATGAGCGACACTAATGAACGTTAAGCAGCTTTTTGTAAATTGTTACCACGTGAAATTTTTACTGATTTATTCTACTCTGCATCCAGTATTGGAGAGCTATCAGGCCTAGCCTTTAAACGATGATTCAAAATGAATTCAGGATAAAATCAGGATGGTCAGATCAAAAATCAAATCAAAATCAAATTTAGAAAAACAAGTCAATGTATGTTTAAATTGTTTTATTAAACATGTGGATATAGTTTTTAGTAAGTTATGTAATGCAGTAGTGAATTCCTCCCTTCAAACTTAACCCCTCTTGTTAATAGGTTTAAATCATCACACACAAATTAGATCAGATGTTATACAAAATTGTGTGCATTTAAAAAAAAAATAAAATCATACAATACTGTATGATGCTTATTCAAATTTTATTATTAGTCAATAGTTTCATATCGTTTGCTATATAGCTTATTACTTCCTCCCAAGGTAAAATAAAAACCAAGTTGTATCTGAAAGTTGAAGGATATTAACTACGCTGGATTACCCACAAGGCCATTCCCGTGACAAATTGAGCGGTTTTGTAAAACAGACAAAATTGTGTTCACGGCTATGTTATTACAAGACCTACAACAAACATCAAGCAATTCGTCATTACTTACACCTCCAGACAAAGATGCATTTATCACAATGTTTTTCTTTCCACTTGTGAATAATTGTTTACCAGTCACTTGTTATGGGTATTGAGTACACTGTTTATCTTTTATTCATTTGATTTCTTTAATTTTGCCATAGGTGGTTGGAACTGTGTAATCTGAGATGACCTGGCAATTACCTCTTACACATATTCCTGCAGGGGATTTAACTTCAAATTGTATTATTTTTTATAATTGAAAGTATTCTCCAGGTGGTATTTAATTTGAGATATAGTATTGACAGACAGTTCCCTTTTTTATCAATATCAGAAATGGCTTACTGTGTATTTGATCAGAGTTACAGTAAAGTATTGCAAAAAGTTCTCGAAGTATTTTGTAAAAAATTTCACTAAACGAATTTAACAGAAAACTAAGAAGACCAATAGAAAGACCAAAATCAACAAAATGAATGTTAAAAAGGAAATTAAAAATTATATAGACACAACACAAAGCCATCCTTTTCATAAAAGAGTAAAATGGAATAAAATAGTAGAAAGCCTCTTTATTGTCACAAGATGAGAGGGATAACTGATGATGACTGTTTACAACTTAAACATCTAACTAGATATTCTTCTATTATTATTAAATTAAGTAAACTTTCACTTTCTCTTTGAATGGTTCTACCTTTCTTTCAGTTCTTTCATATTATTAGTTATTAAATCCTGAAGACAAGTGCATTGACTGAAGTATTGAACATTCTGAAGTATTAACATGGCTTATAAGTCATCAGTATATTGCCTAGTAATCATGTCCATTTATTTTTAGTCGCATGCAACGTGACTCTACAGCTTACTATGTCGGGCAGTCTGTAAACACTAACTTGAGCACGCGACTGCAGCCATCTATATGGCCTTGTTATTCCTACTTTTTTTAGCATTTTCTCACCTAATTAATATAATATTTTTTAAGAAGTAACTTTGCATTAGGGAGCTACAGTAAGTATTAAGATTGTTTGCTGTACCAGAGAATTGCTTGCAAAGTGGAATAAATGTACTGAGTATTTAGTACAATTATGTTCTGTATAATTCAGCAATTGATTTAAAACTACTTTAAGCTCTAATACACGTTTTATTGTTTAAGTGAAGATAATAAAACAAAGGAACTACAGTATCTGAATTAGCATTAGCAAAAGTAGCATTACAAATCATTAGTATTTTATTTCATTATAGCAATCTCAAATCCTCCATTCACTCATCATCAATATCATCATCATCATCATAAGTCAGTTGCTACAGGTCCACTGCTAGAAGAAAGCAACAGCATGTCATTTCCAGAGGTCTATCTGATACCAGTTGAAAATCGACAGCATTGTTGGATTTCATCTTCATCAATTTGTCTGTCAGATGCTCTGTTTCCTTTCTTCTTTTACTTGTGTCAATATGATTGTCCAGTTTATGACAAATATGATCTTGTTGCCCATGTCCATTTCCTGAATTTAACTATTTTAATTTTCTGTTGTTTTGCTTCGGTTCTGCACCCATTTGTTTTATGGTCTTTGTATCAGTATATTAAAGTTCAAAGACCTTTTTTAAAACAATA
This sequence comes from Antedon bifida, assembly GCF_963402885.1. Lineage (NCBI taxonomy): Eukaryota > Metazoa > Echinodermata > Crinoidea > Comatulida > Antedonidae > Antedon > Antedon bifida. The sequence goes on from NC_136229.1 coordinate 10,439,424, forward strand.
AAAACACTTAACAATAGAGGAAGTTTTGGCCTATCCTTACTACCTATACACCAATTACCTTGTATGACATCTTTCATTTTTATGTTAAAAAACTCAATTTACAAAAATACAGCTTCCTTATAATTTTGGCCACGTTTCAACTTGGGCTAATTGTATTCTTCTGTTCTAACAATGGTTTTAAATATTATAAAGTTGAGGGTTGCAGTACACTGTGTATTTTAAAAAGAAGATTCTCCAGTATAACAACCGAACCATCGAAATACTCTCAACCTTTACTTTATTTCCTTTTAGAAACAAATGATGTACCCAAAACCTAACTTTACAGTATTTCTTATTCTCCATGCAATGTGTATGTAAAGATATATTAGAACTTATAGAGATATTATTTCCTAAGAGATATTTATCTATCTCTATGCAATTTCCAGTTTATTTGGACAATAAAAGTTACCTGTATCTGTAAATACACTCATTATGTTTTAATATAAGAATGTTTCATAGGGTGGAGCATTTTGAACTTTGGTTTTATAGTTCAATAACATCTTTTGATTCCTGAACAGTTATGCTGAATCTTTGCTTAATTGGTAGTAATGTATATTATATTACTGTATATGTATTATTATTATATAATTATTGAGACTGACAATCCTTAGTTATCTTCTCATACCACTCATGAACTGTAAAGTGGTTTAAAGTATGATACATAATATTAAAAAATACTGCTTATAGTGTACTTCAAAGTTGACTCTGTGATAGTTCCTTCTTCCTTGTGAGATAAATGTTCATTAATGTTCATTATGATTTTGAGCTGCATGATAAAACTATTAAAATGAAGCTTTCATTTTTCGATGACTTACAGTAGAACTGTACAATTGTATATTACATCATCTGTCCAATTCAACATTGAGCTATGTAAAATGTTTTTTCTACTGCATTAGTACCCCAAAAAAGATTCAAATAGGCATATATGTGAATTCAAGGTTGTAACCTGGACCTAGAATTTTCTCTACATAAATGTCCAAAACAAACTTAACATACAGTATATGAATCTAGTTTTAGGTAAACTACACCATTGCAAAATGGAAAGTGTCAGTGGCGGGTTAGCACTCTTAAGGGTCAAACACTAGTCTAAGTAGTTGCATTGTTGCTTAAGCTCTGGGGCCCATTGGTTTAGCCAATAATCGCTCATAGCCGTTATGCCACTGGTCACTGTACATTTGTAGAACGTCTTTCGATCTTCCTTGTTTTATTTTAAACTTTAAAATATTAGAAGTGGATATTAGATATTTTAAACTGTATGAGCCTGTGATCAGATATATTTTCATTATTCTTCATTTTATCCCTCATTGTATCAAAACAACTCAATCATCAGACACTTAAGTGCTCAATAACCATAACATTGTATTGATTCATTTCCTTTCCAATCATTTTCATTCCAGATTGTAATTTTTTTTTTAACTTAGTCAATGTAACACACCCACAAGTTTTGTTTTCTATCATACCATGATAATAAACACCTGATCACTACTGACAATTTTTACCTTCTCGTAATTATCTTCATAAGCTATTTTTTGTCATGCTTTAATTAATAATCATCACCGTGAATGGAAACAAAACTATGAAACAGAGACAAAAAAAAATCCTGACATTTTTTTTTTTTTCAAAGTAGGAAATGGAATTATACTCAGATTGCGTTAACCATTGGAATTTAAAGTCTAAATTAAGAGTGGGATTATACCTGAACATTGGGCATATGCCTCGTAATGTCAAGAATCAACCCAGTCAAAAGATTTCCTAGACAGTCGAATTCAGCATATTTTTGAATATTAACAAAGTTTGTGTCTCAGATGCGACTGGTATCACTCTAGTAGAAGAAACAAATTTGATATCAAATAAGAAATGAGGAAAAGGGTATTGGTACAAATTGCTACAAACCCATTGTCTGAGAAGTAGACTATTTCAGTTATGATTATTTCACCAGCAGTTCTTAAGTACGCTGTTCCAGTTTGGAACAGTGGTTTAACTAAGCATCAGGATTACGCCATTGAGCGTGTCCAAAAATGTGCTTGCCGTAACATTCTGGGCCGTGGTTACTCCACTTATGATGGTGCTTTGGTCGATCTGCGCTTGGGTACTCTTAGTGATCGATGTATTCTTTGTTTTTTCATTTTCCACAAGCCTTTGTGAAGACTCTTCAAATCTCCACAATGTTTTTTGTAAAATTAATGTATTTTGTGTATGAATGAATGGTTGTCTTTTTGTATATCTATATTGTTATGAATGAATTTGTATTTTGATATTTGTTGTACATTTTATCTTTTGATGTTTTTACCTCATAAAATTATAATTCAATTTAACATTTTTGCTGCTATGTTTTAATGATTATGTTGAATTTGAATAAATACATATATACCAATTTAATAACAATATATTGTTATAATCTAAATCTGTTGTCATTATTTGTACACAGTTGATTTGCAATGGTGCTGGAACTTGTGACTGTGGCGTCTGCAAGTGTAATGCATCTTACACTGGCAATACTTGTGAAAACTGCCCAGTAAGTAAAGTAGTCCACAAATAGTGTGTGCATTTTTTCCTCTTTAGTGAGATAATTTAAAGAAAGTTTAATTGTTTTTATTTATTTTTTTTTACAAATTGTTTTTGTTTCACCAATTTTCACAATTCCTCCTTCCCCTCCCCAATTCTCTCTCTGGCATGAATCCTCCCACCAATTACAGTATTCTTCCCCTTTATGGGATATCATGTATGTTGATTTGTAAATTTGGCATCGCTGCAAATGCTGACATCCGTTTGAATAGTTGCATTGTCCCAAAAGTGTACAATTGATCTACTGAATGTGTTATAACATGTTGTTATGAATATGATTTTTTAACAGACATGTCCAGGCCCTTGTATTACCAATAAGGACTGTGTCCAGTGCAAAGCATTTAATGAGGGCACAAAGAGCCCTGAAGAATGTGAGCTGTGTCCATATGAAGTTGAAATACTTTCTAACCTGACAATCGGTATGATTTTAAATGGGCATTCTTTTGATCATAATTTGTTGTTTTCAATTTCATGTGTTTTTTAACCATTTCCAGGTTGATTCCAGCATAGGAAAATGTGTTTAATGTTAACATAAGTTTAACCTTTACAATTTTCTATAATATTAACTGTTTAAAGCTCTGTCTATAACTGTCAAACTTCATGTGATAAAACAATATGTTGTGCTCATATGAATATTATGACATCAATCACTACCATATTTGGGCATATCACACTTTTTTTTAATCGAACTAGTTTGATAATGTAGACAGACCTTTTGAAAAGAACATTTTGTATATCTGATGCATTTTATGCTACCTTTACCGCATTTTTTTAAAAAATCTCAATATTATTCTCAAAATTATTATATCAACATTCAGGAATGAAAAATATTATTTTCATCATTGATGATTAAAATGAAATAAAGAATTTCATACAGTATTTGATATCTTATCTGCATCTACTGTACTTTCTCTTTAATAAATGATTCATTTACTCTGTTTCCTTTCATTCTTATCTTTCACAAACTCTTCTGATTTATCAAACATTTTATTATAGTATAATAATTAATTATTATATATGCAAAATTACGGGGAGTTTCATTCCTTCCAGCCCTTCCATTATCATAAATATTTGAATGAATTTAAAGCCCCATTTCCTACAATTTTTGACGTTTTGTAAAAATTTCTTGTCTTAAATGTAAGTTTTATGGTAAATTATGATAAAAAGAGAGCAACAATGCACTACCTAAGTACCTTGTGTCGAATGTCCTCTCATGGATGGTCTTTATAAGCTTAGCCTAGCTAGGCTTAGTTTTGTAGGCCTAGCTGGTGAACAACAGTAACGTACAAACATCGTACGCTAGATATAGGCCTAGTCTGAGAAAGGTTTGAACCATCATTTTACACTAAGGAATTTTCCTATTCCAACTTTATTTCACACATCTTAAAAAAACATGACAAACATTGTTTTGCAGAGAACAAGGCAGAACGGTGTGTTTTCAAAGACCAATCAGATTGCTCGTTTGTCTTTACTTATCAGAAGAATGCAGATGGTAACTACAAACTCAAAGTACAGGAGGATAAAAGTAAGGCACTTGAATTTAATGTAAAGATTCAATTTATTGTAAAGAAACCAAACCCCATTTTTTCACAAATGGTTGTTTAAAAATTAATTAATTAACCTAATCATACTATAATACATGATTAATTCTTAAATAAAGTAAAACAGCCAGAAAAATTTTGCAGAGCTTTCAGGCAACACTAGCCCTTCATCAGTGCAAATAAGAGTTCTTAGATAGAGATAGAGAAAATAACAATAAAAGCATATATAATGCGCCATATATCCAATCAATGTAAAGTAGTACAGTATGCATTACATACAAGTATAAAATCATTATAAGATTTTTAATTTTAAGAATTAAGCAATACTAATTAAATGAATTATTGGTATCCTAACATTTTTTTTTCTTGTTGGTGAAACTACATTACAAGACTAATATATAATGGCAAATAAACAAAACTGTTATACAATATTACTAATGAGTGTAAAGAGTGGTTTATTGAAGCCTGTAAGTCTTCAAGAGTATTTTCCATTGTTTTATACCATGGGAAACATGGGTATAATGGACTCAATAAGAAACATTAACTTCCCTTTGGAGAGTACACTATAGGTCATTCTACACTATAGAAACATGAAATCGTTTGACCTACTTTCCAGTAAGATTTCTATTTTTTTCTGTTGCACTCTCTCGACTTGAAGTTTTAAGTTTTAAAAGTATGAAGTAAAGTAGAACATTACAAATCAATCAAATAAATGTTTTTGTAAAATTATTTGTTTAACTAGTATGCAGTGAGCCTGTTGATCCACTGTTCATTATTCTTGGTATTGTGATTGGAATCATCATCGTTGGTTTAATACTTCTTCTAATTTGGCGTCTGCTTACTTATCTTCATGACAAAAGGGAATTTGCACGTCATGAACAAGAAAGGAAGAATGCTAAATGGGGTGCTGTAAGTTTAACATTTTAAAGATTTTCCTTACAACTAAAAATATTTAAAGATTGTATTTATCTCTTTATAATCAGTTTATATTTATTATTATTTCATTTCCATAAACATGTAAAAAATGACTTCCCTGACAAAGTTATCTTTTTTATTTTCAGAGTCAAAATCCAATATACAAACCGTCAACTTCAACCTACAAGAATCCAATGTACAGAAAATAGAGAGTCCTAATAGAGTCCTCCACATGTGCCTGTCTATAAAGATACAAAAAAAACAAAAAAATAGAAGTAGCGTTTTTAAGTGGAAACTCTATTTAATAAAATTCTTCTTTGATTTTTTTTCCATTAATATCATGTTAATGGTTAACTATTGACAATCTGTATACTTTCTTAATGTAAAACATTCCTTAAATTAGTAACAGTTTACAATACGGAACTGTGTTAGATTTCAACTTAATTTGAAATTTCATATCAAGCAACGTATTGTATAACATCATTAATGAGAATTTAATTGCAAGAAATGGTACTTGAGTAAATGCTAATATTTTGTGAATTCCTGGTTGCTGTTGTACACAGGGTATTTTTTGACTTCTTGTTAAACCACTGCAGGAAAGACTGAGATTGTTTACTGACTTTATTTTATTTATAATTATTTATTCATTATAAAGATCCAAGTGCTTAAGTTTCTCCCGACTACTTGTACCATTCACGACTATAAATCATTCACATCAATACTGCAATACCAGAAACAATAAACACAAATTCATAAGAAGAATACTTCCCTATGTGGCTAGGCTATGGATGAGAAAAGCAATTGAATAAATGAATATTTGACCGACGGTGACCCTCTGACCCTAAGCAACACTGGTGGTTAGAGTACCTTTCACACTGCGTCATGTTGTGTCCTTGTTGCATTTCTGGAATTCAGATAGAGCAATGTTCATTTATGTGCATAATTCTATCATGATCTCAGATTCAAACAAATTTAGAATGGATATGTGCAGACATGAGACAAACGCAACTGGGAATTAAGAACTTACAGTCTAACACAGTTTCATTGGCCAGTTACAACAAGCCAAACATTTTTGAAATTATGGTGTAAACACAGCCTAAGACTGAGCAGTCAAGCCACTACCATGGTTTGTAATAAGACTGCATACATGACCTTTTCTTCTGTTTTCATTATAACTTGTGGAGTCGGTGTTCCTACTTATTTATCATGTTTAAAACCCTTCAGGTGGAGAATCATATTATTTTAATTAATCATATCTTTTATGTTTCATTCAATTTTAATTCCATTAATGTTATAAAAGCAATATTATAAAAACAAAGACTTAAAATTAGATATATAGAGAACTTTCTTACTATTAAATAAATTTGAATTAATCTTCAAATTATTTTAATTATATTAATTCATTATTAATTTGATAGATTTTTATTGGTGAGTTGGACTGGACCTTAATGGTTCCTGAAATGTAAACTGAAGAGTGTTGTTTAATGAGTGTTGGTTGATCAGTCAGCTGATTGGTTGGTTTAGATGAGTGTTGGTTAATCAGTTAGCTGATGGGTTGGTTGAGATGAGTTTTGGTTGATCAGTCAACTGATTGGTTGGTTTAGACGAATGTTGGTTAATCAGTTAGCTGATTGGTTGGTTGAGATGATTTTTGGTTGATCAGTCAACTGATTGGTTGGTTTAGATGAATGTTGGTTAACCAGTTAGCTGATTGGTTGGTTGAGCTGAGTTTTGGTTGATCAGTCAGCTGATTGGTTGGTTTAGATTTGACAATTATAGTCAGTTGATTATCAACGTTATTACCCATAGCCTTGCTTGCTTAGCCTAACATTGTATATTAGACAGTTTTAAATAATAATAATTAATTTATCAATATATTCATCTTTTGTATCATATCAATTATTAATACGTAATCAGTGTTTCTATGTTTTAAATACTGTACTTTACTTTAAAGTGTGATGCTCTTTATGTAAGGCTTTTAGTTTTTTAAATACCATCTATTTGGTAGATTATAAATGTCTCAAATTACTCTGTCCTTTTTAAAACTAGTTATGCTTTCAAATCATCAGGTTGTATGGTTCTATAATTGTAAATAAACATTTTTTATTTTTGTTGTTACAAATTTGATATTTAGTATACAGGTTACAATCACAGACTGAGATCCAGAAAACAGTGGTGATAAATAGGGTTTAAAAATACTAGTGAATGAGTTTTAAACAGAGGGCCAAATTGTATACAATTATGATATTTTTGTTCGATTAAAATATGTCACGTGTTTAACCCATTGTGAAATAATACGGGTGTAATTCAAAATAAAGCTGCAGTCACACTTGTTTCACGGAACGGAAGACGGCGCCGTTCAATTCTGTATTATGATATATTCCATTATCTACCAATACGACGCCGTGTGAATGGATGTAAGGAAACATTTTGAGAATTATCAAAATTAGTTCCATTCGAATTATTTTATCTGAAATTATTCAGTGAATGTTTAAGTTTTTACGTTGTGTGATATTTTTGGCTTCTCTATGTTGTAGCCACGCGTGCACGCTATGATAGCATATGAAAGAACTAAAATTTTCAAGCAGAAAAAAATGTAAATAAATAGTTTATGAGTAACATATCTCTAGCCAATGGCAATGTGTTTTTTTATCAATATCAAAATATTATGTTTAGCATTAGTTAGTATTTTTGTTTATATCCGATGTTTTTTTAAGTGCTGGACATGTTACGCCTCATTTTGCTTTCATTACAAAAAAAGCATGGATTGAATTGGATATTAATTGTTTTTTAAAGTATAATAATGAATCATGCAGAAAGGTTTTGTATAGAAATTAGTATTATCGAAGATAAACAACATTGATTGTATCATGGTATATTTGTAAAAAGATTGATTTTGTAAATGACACTTATTGATACTGAGGACGGATTAAATACATCATGATGCTTTGCTAATAATTATTAATGTCGTTTGAGTTTCTTTCGTTGAGCTTTACTTAATTATTGCGACCATGTTATATGATTTAAAGTGTGGGAGACCTTTATATATGGCGAAAATAAATATTATTCGCTGTCTTTGCTCTGGTTCATAACGCGACTGACGCATTATCGACAAAATACAGTTTTAATTGGCTTAGCCTTTTCTGTGTTCAAAAGTGGTATGTAACGTTCTTCATCACAGGAGCACTTTAAGTCGGATGCTAGATCTTTTAAAAGTAAGGTATAACCACTATTTGGGGGTGAAACGTGAAATCGGAGAGATCCTATGTAAAAATGGGAAAGATAAAGTGTTTGATATGAGTTTACCCAAAACCTATTTATTACCGAATAAAATGTTCTATTGAAGTATCTGTGAGATTAACTAATACAAATGCTTGCTTGTGTTTATATGGCGACAATGTGACAATCAAAGAAGTTTTTAACTGCACATCAGATTTCAGGAGTTTCTTATTTACATTTTAGGCTAGGTAAGATAATATATTTTACATACCTATAATTAAATGTTAACCGCCGCGTTAATAATAATCAGTATTTACTTTATGCCTTCATCACGTGTGTTTTGATTGAACAATAGGAATATCAGGATATAGATGTGTATGATGCGTACAAATAAAATATTTCTCATGAAATAAGTATATCTGCACAGCGTTCTGCACAACTACGTTGTGAACACAAAGTGACACATCCGGCAAACTTTGACATCATTCAAAAAGTCTTTTCCTATCACGGCTCACTACTTCTGTAAAAACAATTTGTTTGATATTATTTGTAGCCTACATGGAATTGTGATAGTAGTTTGAGAGTAATGCGACCATTGTGTTTTATTAACGAGTACAAGCCTAGCATACTAGTTAATGTTTTAGTTGTGTGTGGTTGCTTGACCAGGGAAATTGATTTATAAGGGATTATATAGTGATTCAGATTCACTGACCTACAGAGTGTTACGGAGTATGACGAAGTGTTTCTACAATGTTTACTAGCCTAGAATCTGCACCACGGTATTCGTAATGAAAGGTATGTACAGATATTCAACTAACAATAGGTTATATTCTAGATGTTCCCGTTGTAAGTTAACCTTAATTGACTGGTATTATGCTTTATATACAATCTTATTATAACATCGTCGACCAGTAATCATATGTGAGTACAGTACGACTGAATCATTGTTCAAAAGATACAATAAGCACCAGAACAGGGGTTGTGGTGAGGGAATAGGGGGTTGTGTTGAGGGGGTGGGGGGTTTGGGGGAAGAGGAGTTTGGTTTTTCTGTGTTAACCTTACCTTTGAACCATGGTTGTATTAGTAAGAACTGGAGAATCAAGAATAAAGAGAGGTCGGCAAACACAATAGAGTATAATTTAGTGAATCATAAGAAACATTTGAATCATTTACATTTTTTCGGGGTCAATGCAGCAGGCATATTGACGATATGTTTAGTTCATTCTATTAGTATGGGTCTAGTTTTCATAAACCTATATTCCAACAATTGATAGATCATCACGTCTAGTTTAATTCATAGTACCTTAAAGCTTGGTTCTGTCCAGTAGGACAAGTATAATTTGACCAATCACAAGCAATGAAATATCGAACTATTTACTTATTATTGGTCAACTCGTTTGCGTTGCAGTTTTTACGTCCTTGCGTTGCGCTATAGGAGGCAAAGAGGCATACATATACTGTTTGAAATAATCATAAATAAAACACTGTTATTGTTTATTAGGGGAGAGAGGTACGGCACGTATTAGTTATAGGCTACATGCCAGACTTGTTTAAAATAGGTCTAATAAACAGTACAGATAACCAGAGTGGTTGTAGTATATCTTTTCTAAATGTAACTAATCTATGTTGTACTATAAGGCTTACTTAACTCTAATAATGTGAATGTGGTTTAAGTTTTCTTTCCTTATTGTTTACGGTACTTATTAACACTTTAATTTTCATTTTGCATACTTTAACGAAAAAGGTGTAAATTATGTTTTTTCCATTTGCAACATGATACCGTCATAAAATTCTAATTCGTCTAGAAAAACTAAAAAAATCCAAAGAAAGTTATCACCGTAGACGTATTAGGTAATGATACTTCTTCTACGAACGTAACATAACCACTAACGTAATATCATGTTGTACATTTACTTATTTTGTCCATGGCAATACCAAATAACCACTATGTAACATTAACCACTTGTTTTCCATTAGGACATATTATTTCTCAATAATAATCGATCCATCGTTTGTGATTGGTCTAATTATTGCTTGCGTTAAAATACGTACCACCATGGTGATACACACCTCTTTTTGTGTAAATTAAGCCCTTTTAAGAAAATCTATTTTGCGTGAATTTAATATTGTGTATACTGTTATATCATTATCTTTGTAGAGATATTCCGCTTGTACCTTGTAGTAGGTCTACACATACATTAGCTAGGCTAATCATTTAACTGGCATGGGCCAATGTGTTTCCTACTATTGAATGATACTCACGTCGACGTCAAATAATTATAGGAGACTGCTCAAAATCTTGCATTGAAATTAAATCGAATTAAGCACTTGACCTAATAAAGCATTCAATTCGAATCTTAACACGAATGAGGTATTTACATGCTTTCAAATTTGAACTAATTTCAAACTGCTTAGGGGTCTTCGGTTATTATCCAATCCATAAAGCATCAAAAGAAGATAGAGACACCTTTCTTCTAAAACCGAAAGGTCTAACACATCTATGAATCAATGAAAAAAGAAATTACAATAGGCCTACATTCCAATTTAAAACATGGAACATTAACATCTCTTTTACCCCGACATTTTCTTCTGATCATTTATATTGGAATAAAATCTTTACATCTAAGTGTTAGCTACTTTTCTTTTTTAAATTGACTTCTTGTATGGATGAACTTAATGACTAATTGTTTTTTTTTCTTTGACAAATTAAATGTAATTGCATGGTACTGTCAAAAGGTGGAAATTTGGAAAAAGATGCAAGATGAACTTCCTCAAGTTTAGGTCTACATTCATTATTTTTATTGCCATTTTTTAATATACCAAACTTTTCTGTCTAGACTGAACATTTATTATTTTTTCAATAACGGTTTTTCTTTATTTTGATGTCTGTTCAACATTATAATCTGTTTAGAAACCAACTAATCTTTGTTAGCCCCTTCTCACTGCATTATAGTTATATATCGTTTAAAGATGTATTGTCCCCCTGAAAAATAATTTTAAACATTTTGTTTGTTGCGTATGCCATTGTAATGTCACATAATGGTTATCCACTTTGACCAAAAATTGGATCTAAACAAAATGTATTTACCTGAAAAAACTGTAATTTAAAGCAAAAAATGGCAAAATTGGTTGCCAGCCAATGGATTTTTGGTTGAATTTAACCATTTATTATGTTATTTTATAAGTGAATTTTTTTCGGTTTTTTATTAAAACTACAAAATAACCTATTCAAAGTCTGATTTAATTAATCTTCATTTTTCATGTTTTTGAGGGACAATATATCTTTAAGATACACATTATTACTGTTACGTCACACATGCTTGACACCAAATTGAATGTCCTTATATCCTTGTCTTTTTATTTCAGAATTGAAGAATCCGCATCATAAAACATTCCATCAACAACTGCAAGTTTGACAACTGTATTATTTTCGTTCATTTTTGCTGTAATTGGACAACAACAACATTCATTACATCATAATGAAAGGGCTAACTATGCGTCTATTTTCGTTATCGATACTTTTATATTTGTTAACATATGCCATTGGATTTAACATTGATGTACGAAACCCATGGATATATTATGGACCAGCTAATAGCCATTTTGGTTACACAGTTATGCTTCATGAGAATTCCAGAGAAAAATGGTAATGTTAGGCTATAGATATAAATCTAACAAAATATGTGTATTCTTAAATCGACGACTGCAGTAATTAAACGGACGAATACTACAGAATAGGGAAGAAAAAGAACGAGTGAATCGTATACTGATCGTTATAAACGTTTGTACCAATAATAGGTTTACTATTAAACAACCGAAACCATTTGAAGCTTCGCCAATTTAAACAGTTATTTTATCTTATTTTATCACTCTTGCAAAATAAAGTTAAATTGGCATAAACAATGATTTATAGATACTAGCGTGGGTAAAGAGTTAGTTTTATCGTTTGTTATTTTTATGATGACTAAGTTGTAAACACTTTCGGAATAACTGTGACATTTCTTAGGATTTTCGAAAGGTTTATCTTTTTTTGACGAAACAGAGGCTTTATGATGTAGAAGTTCTAAACAATTAAACATAGGTTTTATACCTAAAACAAATACCTTCCAAGGCTTGTTTTTGACTTGAATCGAAAGTTCATAACTCGTAGGATCATGTCCTCTTTGCTTTACACTTTTATTATAGAGTTTAGTATATAAGAATTTCCTCACTCTATTTGAGGAGGAGGGGGGGGGGGGGGGTCGGGTGGGGTGGGGTAGTAGCCATGGATACATCGTTTTCATTGTAGACCTACTCAGGTAAACATTAATGTGGTTTATTTATTTTTCAGATGTATAACCATTTAAAATGTTAATACCCCATACGATTGACTAGACTTTAGAGTAGGTGCTCGACCCCCTGTTTTTTCTTCGATATAGAGAATAGGCTTACTCTTGAAGAAAATATGATGAATCGAGCAGCAGAAGTAAGAAAATGTTGACTTGGTGATACTACTTAGTTTTATAAAGGTTAGACAAGTCAGCTCGTGACTATACGACGTAGGACTGTTAACGTTTTGACACGTCCGAAAACGTTTGCATAAAATAATTACTATAACTAGTATTGGTGTAGGAAATAGTTTATCATGAGATAAGAACATTGGGATTTAATATTTGTATAAACTGCATGATGTTCTTTCGAATACACATTATCGGGATCGTCAAAGCAATTTTATAGGATTAAGAAACAAGGTCAATAATGTTAGTCAGACTCAAAATGATATAGTATCGGAAAATATTTAAGTCTATTGGGAACACTTTTCGTTAAAATATAATTTCATTAAATAAGACGCTCTCTAATTTTAATCACTATAGACTATACGTTTAGGTATTGATTGGTCTTCTTTGCTCATTGCCTTTCACATACCCCAGTAAATATTTCGTTTTTCAATAATAGATTATAATAATATTATACTGGCCTGGAACATAAAAATATTTCCCTGATTCCCTAACTTAAATTCGTTTTTATATTATTATCTGTTTCCACAAAATCGAACTAGTCTCAAATAAAACAGAAAGAAATGACCACCGGAATGACCACTTTTTTTATATTGATCTCTGAATAGGCGCCAGGGGTAGATAGGATTATTGACCCACTAGCGTCTCTGTAATCCCAAGGTTACAAATAATGAGTAGTGAAAGTGAAAGTCCATGCGCACTTCAGTCATCAGAAAAAAAAAGTGTAGGCCTACTTAATAATTTGTTATGATCTTTTCTTAATTGCAAAATGCACATTTTTATCGGGTATTATTTTATTAATTTGTCTTACTAGGCTGTGCTCAAATACTGGTCTTCAAGACCTATTTTTGACTGCACGACGGCATAATTCATTAAAAAATTTGCCGACAATGGATTTGATTTACATGATAGATTGCACCTGTTACTTATAAAGCAAAGTAAAAAAAATAATTGTGATGACTGTTTGAACTGACTTTTGAGAAAATTAATATTAATTATGGCGACCTGCAGTTTCTATCAAAGACTATGAGTTGTGCTTTAATATTAATAAGTGTGTAATGATAATATAGTGTTTTTGATACTTTTATAGGTTATTGGTAGGATCACCAAAAGATCAATCTATTTATCAACCATCTTTACAAAAACCAGGAGCTTTATATAAATGCTATGTGTCATCAGGGAGACAGTATTGCAGACAAGTTCAAATTGACTTAGTTGGTGAGTTTTGAAAACGATTCTACTTTGTAAACTTAACCAGACTCACCTATTTGAAAATAGGTGAGTGAACAATATAACAACAAACAAACACGTCAACTTTGTTTTTGTTGTTTCTCTTCTTCTCTTCTTTATTCTTTCTCCCTCCCTCTCTCTCTCGTGAAAACAAACGGCGGCGGTGCATTTTGTTTATGCACAAAAAGACATTACTTATTTTGCCGTCGGTATTTCCTTTGTAGTAATATAAGTTCATGGTGCCACATACAGCAAATAGCCGCCCTACTACTGTCTACCTAGGCCTATAGCTAGCCTAGGCTAGCCCTAACTAAAGTATACTATGCCTAGGCCTAGCTAGGCTAGTTTAGTAAGGTTATCAGACGATCGGGACCACGGACGATCGGGCCCACTTCAAGACGATCGGGCCGAAATCGTGAGACGATTGGGCCCATCAAGGGTGAAAGACGATCGGGCCCAGAGACGATCGGGCCCAACAAACAAGACGATCGGGCCCAAAATATCCTTGGAAAATTTAAAAAGATAATACGCGATTACAAACAACACAATAAAAATAATAACAATCAAAATCAATCACATTTATTCATAAATCGAGAGTATTGGTATAAGAAATTCTTAAAACCAGTTGTGTTATTGTAGGGGAAAATTATGATAAAATCAGAAAAAAACTAATTAACCTTTTTAATAAAAATCTTAATTACGCAAGAAAAGCACGTTGACACTAGCACGTTGACACTAGCACTAGGAATAAAAAATTATGAAATGTGGCACATTATTTTATATAACACAAAAGACTATCGGGCCCAACGCTAAGACGATCGGGACCAACTGGTAAGACGATCGGGCCCAACATGGTTCTGAAAACACTGGACGATCAGGCCCAACCGGTATGACGATCGGGCCCAACGCTGAAGACGATCGGGACCACGTTTTCTGGGCCCGATCGTTGGGCCCGATCGTCCGTGGTCCCGATCGTCTGTTCCCCGTTTAGTAATAGCGGGTTAGGCCTATTTTTATGCTACAGTACGGTAGCTACCCCGCTAAATATTAGTTATCTAGGCCTAGGCGTACTTTTCCTATACAAGCCAGATTTAATTAATGCACTTGTCAATTGTATGACCCACTATACGACCCTCCTTGGGAGAGGTGCGTCATAATAGATGCGTCATTTACAAATAATTATTGATGCACGAGTCAAAAAATCTAAATGTTGGTAGGCCTAGGCTTTTGTTGTTGTTTTTTGTTTTTGGTTGTTTTGATGTGACATAGCTATGTCACATCAAAACAATGATTGAGTGTGTAACTGTCAAATGTCCGTCACTTTACAATCCACCATATTAATGAACAACATGGTCACAAGACACAATGCGTCATTCATTGTTCTTCAAAATGGGCCAGGGTGCACCATGTTCACCTAAAGGTAAGTCACTTTTTTGGCGCAGAGGGGTGCGTCAAGCGTCATGGTATTCATAAGGTATGACGCACCACATGATGCACCTCTCCCGGGGGTCGTATGTGGGATACAATTGACAAGTGAAGTGCATAAAAAAAATACAATTCCGAATACAGTAAGGAAAAACAAATATAACAATAGGCCTAGTACAGACGTGGTCCTTTTTAAACAAGTTTAATGTATTACCTTTGCTCTAACCCTCTCCCCAGTGTTGGAAGGCCCTAGATTGCCAAAACCAAGGGTTTCCGGCCTCTGCATTAATGTACTGCTTAATATTTGTGAAAAGATTAACATTTTGGCACACATGGTGTTTCATACTTAAAATACATGAGCTTGAAACACAAAAATCGAAACACCGACTGGTGAACTAAAAAAGAAAATAACAGCAGTCTAAAGTAGACAATTACGTCATTATCATAACATCTGACTGACAATCGCTAACATTAACAAACTTATTGTTTTCAAGGCAATGAAAGAACTACATATGATGTGAGGCCATTGGTTCAGGATCAGAAAGACAACCAATGGTTGGGGTCATCCTTAACAAGAGAACCATTTACTGGAAGAGTTGCAGTAAGTCTTTTCATTTATTGAGAAACAAAAATGTATCGTAATGTGTGTGGTAGATGGTGATGGTATCCATATTTTCCTAAAGTCTGATGGACCCATGCCTTCAAAAAGATAACGTTTGTAACATTCCTTCCTATATTATATTGAAGATCACATACTTGTGCCATAAAGAACACTTTTGTACCAATGATTTCTTAATTACAGTACTACTGTTTCACCTATGTCTAGTAAATGCACAAACCTTAAAAGCAGCATATACAAAACATACACATAGCAATTAACAGTATTATAAACATAATCACCAATTTGGTGAGATTTTAATTTAAAACATTTTCACTTATGTTTTCTATTCAGCTAATAAGCTGCAGCAGAATAGCCTACAGGAAATTGTTGACCTTACAACCAATTATGATCATTATGGAAAGCATGGAATTGTAGACATTTGACAATCACTATTGACATTCAACAATAATAAGATTTTCCTATGTTTTATTTTATGAGACTGACACTATTAAAGTAGTATAGTTTAATGTCAAACTTCATACATACTTGGGGTGATGGTACAGTAGAAATTATAAAATGAATGCTAATGTCCTAAGTTTTGCATTTAATTTGTCGGCTGCCAAAACCACCTGGATCCACCTATGTAATTAGTTAAATGCAGATAGGGTCAACCCATCTCGAAAAGAAACCCATATAAGAGTACTGAAAAAAAAGAAGCACATGGTCTTCTTTTCAAAGTTTTACAGTATTTTTCTTCTACAGTATGAACAAATTTATCCTGATTTTTAATATTGTTTTAGCACAACCTACACCCATATGAAATTAAACAATTAGATAGAGGTACCTATCTCTGTCGAGAGAAATGGCCAAGTACCTACAGTAACCAAATAATTCTAACTGTTTCCATGCTATACAAAATGAAGGAGTATCTAATTGTTTGTATTAGTCATTGTGAAAATGGTGAGCAAACTTCATAGCCCAGTAAAAATGACATGTATTTGAAATCATGGTGATAGAAGAAGGCCATGGTGAAGACAGATGAATTAAAAGGACATTCCCATGTCCCATTGGTTCAATGACCATGGTCAGCTCTCAGTACATGTATCCTGAGACAGCAATCACTGTGAGATTATAGAATATTACATTGTTTTTTTGGGTAGTTGACAAAGAAATTTAATTACAAAATAGTAAAGTACCATAATACTACCATATATGACCAATTTTAATCCAACGCTTGAATATAAATTTCACCCCTATTATGCAAAATTTTGTGAATTTGTGAAAAAACAGCAAATAATATTCAAACTAAAATTAACTTTAATGTACATACAAAATAACAAGGCTTGTGATTTTTTGAAAAGAAAATTATTAATTTTCTTATTAGAACATGATATGATAATACAAATACAATGTAATTCATAATAACACAATGCTAAAATATTCATTATTATCAAATTTTTGTAATAAAGAGCAGACTATTGTATATCTAGTTTAAATAGCATCACGTTGGCCTTTGCATGGATACTCTATTTTAAGAATAGCTAGACTAAGGAAATTAGAGTGTTCCTCTATTATACAGCTATACTGTAACTGTACGTGGACTTGTATTTCCTCTTGTGTCATTCGCATGTATGTGCACTTGTTTTTCCTTATGTCACTATACTATATAGACAAAAACATAATGTGAATATTCATCATAACTAGTATGCTTTCTGAAATGAAATTATATAATTTCTTCTTTTCACAAATTGCCTATGTAACTTGCAAAACATTACAGACATGCAATGCATACAAGATAAAACAGTACCACCCGACCACACACAGAAAGTCAATCTCCCCCAAACCTATCTACTGCCTGCATTGAAAAACTTTTAATTCAAAAGTTAATGAATGTTATTCATTATTTATATTCAATTAATCCGATCCGAATAAAATAAAAAAAATTAGCGCTTCCAAATAATCATAATTTGATATTGATTCATGTATTTCTTTCTCAACAGGTATGTGGTCATCGATGGGCAAACACGTTTTATGCAGATGCCATTCTACCAAATGGTGTCTGCTACAAGTTAGATTCAGCATTAAACTATATGACAGTAGAAAAGATAAGGCCATGTCTCACAGGTAACTACAGCATGTCTAAGAATGTGTTTCTGATGAAAAAAGCAAAAAAAAAAAAAAACCAAAAACACAACACTATAATGACTAACCCTAGGCATGAATACACTTTAGTATTCCTAACCCTTAAATAATCAACCTAAATATCTGAAGCGCCCTAACCCTAACCTACACGTGAGTAGTACACTAAAAATGTATGTTAGTTTGGTGTGTGCAGTGTATATTAGGAACGATAAATACTAATTACCTGAACTAGTATCTGTTAATCTAGTGCCCTTCAATTGCGTTTCTTTTAAACTTTTGTTCTCAAGGGAAACTGCTTTTCAAAACATTGACCTCGTTGATATACGTCATTAGCGGTAAAGTTGAAAAAGCCCTAAATAATCGTTCTTTGTGTTGCAAACTGCAACACTATCATTAGACCTGTCTCTGAAGAAAATGACGTTTATTTCACCCACTAAAATTGGTGTTTGAAGAAATACAAAGTCCTTATAGTCAATCACACTATTTATTACTAATCCTAGATCAAGTTCATCTATTAGTATTATCAATAAATCTTTCCAGTTTTTAAGCGCCATTCCACTGATCATTGCTCATAGCGCTGTCAAAAAGTATTTAGAAGTGAAATTGTCCTAAAGATGTCGAGTTTCTTGTAAAGGCAGATTGTTCCAGAGTCTAGCCCCCAACAGTACTGAAAGTACTGTACACTGAGTCTGGGTGTAAAAAATGTAATGCAGTACACAGTGTGGGATAGATTGTCGTAAAAAGCTCATAGTCAAAAGATAACCAATTGATTTACTCTGTCTTGTACAGTCATAGTAAATTACTGCATTTAAATAGAAAGTCTTATGGATTTACACTCAATTTGTAATTATAATCTCAAGCATAATGTACTGTAGTTCTAGTTCTGCCTGCTTATATCTCTCACCACCCACACAATGCCAGGCTGTCCTGAACAACATTTTCAACATTTAGTATTAAAACTGCTTAAATATTAGTGTAAAATAGTCCATATTAAAAAATAGTTTAATTGAATAATATTTCTTTCATTTAATCCACAAATTCTAGTAGGTCTACACAAAATGTTGTACAAATGTATTTTTTCTCTTTAAATAATTTAATTAGCAATATTCGGCAATCTGCCAACTATTAGAATTCACAATAATTGTTTAATTAAGTATCATAGATATCAGAGACAGACAGTATAATTGTGGGTTTTCATTGTTAGGGCTCAGTAAATTTCATGTCATTATCACATTTTTGTCAAAACATGGTTCTTGTGACCTGTTCTCACAGTAGTAAAGTTGAAAAGAAACAGCATAGTTGTTAGGTTTTAGCATCCCATTGTCTACTACATAGTCACTTGAATAATTAGACCAAGGAGATAATATTAGGCTCACAAATTAAACCTTAAACAAACAAATAAGTGTTAATACTGATATTGTAGTTCAATGGTAGAAATCCTTTCTGTTATTGAAATGTATTCCTTCCATTGAATGAACTCAAACATACTCATGTGACATTAGTAATTTTGTTCCATTCAACAGATTAAGTCATTCAAATGGCAAACTTGTAGAAACATTTCTGTCACACAAAACAGGTTAATAATTAATGTTCTGTATGTAACAATTACATTGTAAACCAACATGTATTGTGCATTTTCTATAGTTCTTCTGATCTGCGCCAATTGAAGCACCAGCTTTTTTGAGTAGCCTACTGAAGCCTTTAATCCAATTCAAGTATGGAATGTGGTGATGATCCAAACTGAAAAATATCATGAAATGAATTTAGGTCATTCAAAAAGCAGTGCTTATAGTACTGTACATTAGAGCAGTACTACTAGACAGAATAAAGCACAGATTTTTGTTCAAGTATTCCCTTCTAATTGTATTTCTCGTATCATTTAATGCTAATGATATCCATGTTGGAAGTAAGATGCTAAGTAAGATATAGGAAAACTCTTAATCTTGTATTTAATTTGATATTTAGAGGGCACATATGGTAACAGTTGCCATACCAACTAGTACTATACATTTAATAAATACTGACACAAATGTAACACAGTTCACTTGAATAAAATAGAAAGTAACATTATAAGATGAAAGTCGATTGAAAGTACTTTACAGTACATTCAAAAGGGAACATGTTAATTAATAATTGATCTGTATTGCAATGGTCCTCATCAGATTCTATGTTCTATATGTTGTGTTGTATTAGGAAAGTTCCATAGTACAGTATCATGTTTTTCACATGTTATAACTGTATCATAGGAATTTGTATTGTTGGTTAAGATTAGGGTAAACCAGTATCACATGTGATTTTGTATTTAGAAACTTGTCTCATGATAATTATGTACTCTAGTGGGTAGTTTTACCTTAATTTTCTTTGTTTTCTTTGATCGTACAGAAACACAAATCAAAGCTGATATAAATGGAAGAGGCATTCCATGGCATGGTTGGTGTCAGGCTGGATTCAGTGCTGAGTATTCAATTGATGGCAACACTCTCATCCTTGGAGCAGTTGGATCACTTGCTTGGAGAGGTATGCATTACCTAGTTTTATAACAAACCTAGAATAATTGTATTATAAAAACAATAAATTATTTTTGTTTTTTGAAATCTGGACTTGCAGTACTTTTACTGTTTCATTCTAACATTTATTAACTAGTACTTTTTAATAACCTTTTTTCTTCTCTTGTATAAGTAAAAAACATTTTTGACATTTTGTCAAACTTTGGTTAAATCTAAACATTTTGTACGGTGGCCTATAAGTGTCACGGCAACTTTCAAAAAATATCACGGCAACTTTCAAAAAAAGCCACGGCAATTTGAAAAAAGCCACGGCAATTTGAAAAAAGCCACGGCAAATTAAAAATAAAACATCACGGCAAATTAAAAATAAAACATCGCGGCAATTTAACAAAAATACCACGGCAATTTAAAAATGAAACACCACGGCAAATTAGTATTGAAACACCACGGCAAATTAGTAATGAAACACCACGGCAAATTACAGAATGCCACGGCGGAAGTGAGTTACCACGGCGGAAGTGAAACCTTTGGAATCTTCGATTTTTTCTGAGGTAAGTAATTATTTGTGCATTGAAGTAAATATTATTATATTAATTTATTATATTTAACTGCAGCATTTACGTGTTTATTGCACTAGGCCTAGCTATGCCAACTACTAGCCCTAGGCCTTAGGCCTACAGTAGTAGCTAGGTCTACTGTAAAAAAAACTTGTTATATAAAAAACAGATTACTGTAAATATATTAAAACATTGTAGAATGTTATAGGGCCTAGGCCTACCTTGTAATAATTAGGCCTATGGTCTAGCCCGGCCTAGAAAGTTCAAGAAGAGTACAATAAACACGTAAACTGCTGCAGTTAAATAAATTAATATAATATTTACATCAATGCACAAATAATTACTTACCTCAGAAAAAATCGAAGATTCCAAAGGTTTCACTTCCGCCGTGGTAACTCACTTCCGCCGTGGCATTCTGTAATTTGCCGTGGTGTTTCATTATTAATTTGCCGTGGTGTTTCAATACTAATTTGCCGTAGTGTTTCATTTTTAAGTTGTCCTGGTATTTTTGTTAAATTGCCGCGATGTTTTATTTTTAATTTGCCGTGATGTTTTATTTTTAATTTGCCGTGGCTTTTTTCAAATTGCCGTGGCTTTTTTCAAATTGCCGTGGCTTTTTTCAAATTGCCGTGGCTTTTTTCAAATTGCCGTGGCTTTTTTTGAAAAAATTGCCGTGATATTTTTTGAAAGTTGCCGTGACACTTATAGGCCACCGTAATTTTGCCTATTGATGCCCTGGGCATTTAATATTCATTGGTATTTAATAGACTTTAATAGACATTCTCTTGAGACTTATGTACCTGTTCTCTGTTTGCCATCTGACAAAATGTTAGTGTTAATATTATTAGCATACAATGGAAATTGCTAAACCATTGATCATTAAATTGTTAGAATGCACTGTTTGTGTGTGCGTTTTCTACAGTAAAACACATTACTTGTTTTAGTATGAATAAATTACGTAATAATTAGAGCTAGTTATCATACTGTAGAAAGACTGTTGAAATACCACTTGCTCTAGCAACATTCTGATATTCTTTTACTATTTAGTGATGCTTTAGTTGAAATGAGATGCTGTTGATTTAAAAAGTAGTTAGACATTCTCTTGGTGCTACTGTATTATTAATCAAAAATTTAAAAAGGTTGTGTTAAACTTTTAGACATTTTCGATTGCACATTCAATTCCAATTATTTAGATAATAGTTTGTTAAAATAATTTTGGCATGTAAATGCAACTATGACCAAATAAGATGTTTAAGAGTGTACTACAAGGTACCAATGTCACATATCTGTCACCAAAGGCACTTTGCTATACAGAGTAGTGGGAAATGCATTAAGCCTCTTTGTTTCCTGTACCTTTAATCTCAATTGTCTTTGATCTATTTATGTATTTGACACAAAATCATCTGATGTGTCATGTTTGTTTTGAATCAAAAGATTTCTCATGCTAAATGATCCAGGTCAAATAAAAAAAAATCAATTGCAGTCACTGTATCTTGAATGTTTCAGTTGAGGTCCAGCAGTTTAACAACGAATGCAAGGCTGTTCTCTCCTTCTTTCCCCTCATACAGTAGTCTTATTCTTCCCTCTCATCCTCCTTTCCACTATCTTGCCTTCTTTCATCTGCTTCTTCTTTCCATCTTCCCCTCCATCCTGCTTTACCATCCTCTTCTTCCCTACTCCTCTCTATCCCTCCTATCCCTCCTTCTCCTCTTCCCCCCTCCTCTTTAAACAAAATACAAATACAAACAAAATAAGAAAAAGGAAATTTAAACTTAAAAGATGAAAAGGAAACACTCCCCTTCTCTCCCCTGCTTCTCTTCCCTCCTTTATTGCTGTAGGCAATATTTTGTTTATGAATATCATAGTTGTACAGATATTTGATCTCCGATTGAAAGTGAAGTATATAATGTTTACCCAGTGATTTATAAAGTTTATTAACATGATTGATACATCCATTTACTGTTACTATTAGGAAAGAACGATAAGATTCTGATGCTGATATAAATTGATAGATTAAGGATACTTGATTGAATAAAACACTACTGTACTAAGGGAACATACCACTTACTATAAAACATTAAAAGAACTAAAATCATACTGTTATTGCAGTGAAAAATAGTTACTGATTTTGACATGGTCCCTATTTAACAGTTTCAGCAAGTAAAATAAAGGAAAATACAAGATAGGTAGGAACTTAAAACATGGCAATTTGGATCAAGCCTCTATTATGTTATGGAAGTAATGCAAAAAAAAAAAAAAATGGAAAAAAATAACTGGAAACAATCTTTGTTTTAATATTAATATTTTTTAGGGTTTCTTTCCTGCGAGTTGCGAGTCGGAAAATGCAAGTTGCGAGTCAGAAAGTGCGAGTTTCGTGTTGGAAAGTGCGAGTTGCGAGTCGGAAAGTGCGAGTTGCGGGTCGGAAAGTGCGAGTTGCGAGTCGTAAAAGTGCGAGTTGCGAGTCAGAAAGTGCGTATTGTGTGTCGGTGTAAGCCTACTGTATATAGTACATTTGTGAAATGAACAATACCACCAGTGTCAACTGATTCTGTCAACTTTCTTTTTTGACCTTGTTATAAACCCAATTGAATGAGAATTTAATTTTTCCTATACTGACAATCATGGGAAATGATTGGTTTCCTAATGATTCCATATGGACAACCTTTGGTTTGACCTATGCTCAGTAAGTAATTCATTAAAATCTTTAAAATGAAAACTGTTTACATAGGAAGTGCATATTAAATTGAAAAATAATATTAATTACACATTAGTGATTGTGATAAATGACCAATGTTGTAGAGATTTAAACTGTTTAAGACTATTAATCAGTGAAAAGGACTGATTGCCTGGAGTTTTATCAATCAAAATAGTCACATACAAACCGTTACGCTGCTTTCACATCGCATCTGAATTTGGTACGGTTCCCTGATGAAAATATCATTCACATCAAATTCGAAAAGTGGGTGAATTACAGAAGAAAAACAAAAATATCAATCCGCGCGCAATGCATTTTGGGTCGCTATAATTATTAGAATCGACTTATTTTTCACATTTTTAACTGTTTTAAGACGAAAAAAGTTATCGCAATAGGACCATATAGTATTATTTTTACATTAAATATAGTTTGTGATCTTAAATTAGATCTAAAAAACGTAGGGAAGGGGTCTTCAAATCCGCACCTGATTCGGACTCCGAATTTCGGAACAATGTTTTTTGCAGCCAGCAGTGACAACTGATAACCAAATTCAACGCTCACGATATTTTTCTCTGGGCGCCTGATCGCATCTTGGTGCGAGGTGAAAGTAGCTTTAGCCAGGATTGTTACTCATGGGTTCATTTTTTTATAAGAATGGCAAAAAGTTTAATTAACATAGCTAGTTTTTACACCTATATACCATCACTTCTGCTGCTGGTTACTAGTTTGAAAAACACATTTACTGGAGGACTTCTTCAATCATCATAGTGGCTTACTGTAGCTTACAATATAGTTGTATACAACATAATTTAATTGACAGATCACAAAAAATCTAAAACATGACAAATAAAAAGTTAAACTGCATTTAAAAATAGAATTAAACAGTCAGAGCCTAAATAAAGCTTTTCCAAGGATGTATTTATTATTATTCAATATTATTTGGTTAGTTGGACTGTTACAATAATTTATGCTATTATTTGAAAAATTACCAATTTTAAATTGTTATGCAGATGATCATTTTTGTTTAATGCCAACATGCTATTACGTTTATTTTACATAGTTTTTTTATATTTTTATTATACCGATTTTATTAAAGGTAGGCAATAGCTTTGTAATTATTCTGCCGCACTATACTACCAGTACAACTATTGATTTATCTCTTCACCTTGGAGGTGAAATTTCCTTTGGATTCTGAGCAATCTTTCTTTTTTTCATTGTTTGAAATGAGTTAGTTATTTGTGATCTTTGTATGGTTATGTGAAGGCATTCTAATTGCATCTCATGCCTCTCTGTGTGTTCTTCAGTACTTTTACTAACTTGAAAGACTCAAACCACTTGACTGTAAGCTAATACATGGACGTTAAACACTGATTCACTTTGCAAAAAAGCAACGGCTATTTTTTCTCTGTAAACTATACATTTAAAGTTAATACCCAAGTATTTCTACTGTTTTTTAATTCAGTCATTTTAAGTCTATTTACAAGTAATTTTATAGTTTGATTTATGAACCGACCTTACAATGTATAACAAAACGAAAATAGTTTGCATTATGAAAATCGCTGGACAAAACCATTGTCTATATTACATTACATTTCAATTTATATAGCGCCTTTACAATGATCAAAGCGCTTTACAATGACCGATCATCTGGTGAACATAATTATTTCGGGAAAATATTGGTTTTCAATAGTTTTTTGAAAATTATAATTGAAGATGAGTCACGAATTGTGCGTGAAAGGTTATTCCAGAGGTCTGGGCCTAGCTTTGAAAATGAATGTTCACCAGATGATCGGTGAACACGAGGAACATTGAGTTAACTATAACCTGGAGTTCCATAAAAAGTTAGTTTAAAGGAAGCTGTCTACAATCATATTGATATATTAAAAAGATATTACACATTCCCTTAATTTTAATATAACTGTAAATAGAAGTGGACAGAAGAGAAATTAAAAGCTAGACTAGATATTCTTTTAATATTCATAACACAATACATATGTACAATGCTGAATTCAAAATGAAATTTAAACAAATTTATATTTAAATAGAGTACTTTCTCAGATTTTTATGCTAAAACGGTTTTTATATTATACCTTTTTATATTTTTTTTTTATACAATCTGAAGGTTTTTTTCTTGATATTTTATAGTTTCCATTTTCTCTATGTCGTTTGTTTTTTTTTTTAAATAATAAATTGTTTTATACACCTAAAACCTTTTTATATGTTTGTAATTGGTATAAATTTGTTTGTATACCAAAGATTACTTGTATATGTACCATAGATTCCAAACCTTAAAAAAAAAAATGTTTTTTTTTTCAGGAAGTGTTGTTTCTGTGACTGAGACTGGCATGGGACCAGAAATCAATGTTGCAGATGTATCATCATGGTACCCCTCTAGGGAAGAAGATGAAAGTTATATTGGTAGGTATCAAATTAAAATAATCGACCATTTGTTTTTTTAATTGATCTATTGAACTATTTCAAATATGTTGTTTTGTTTAGAGGTTTGCCTGAGAAAATGTCATGAGTGATATTATGACTTTCTACTATTTTTGAATTTTATGGTGACAGTGTTTTATTCTAATATAATTCTAAATGTGTTAGACTTACAGCAAATGCGTAATAGTTGACAAGGCAAGTCCAGTCATGTACAGGTTATTACATATTAGGTCGGTGGCTTCGCATAATGTTTAAGACACAAGTGAAATACTACAGATTATTAAAATGATTCATTAATTTTGTAGTTAATGATGTCAGTATTAAGATAAACAATGTCAGTATAAGAGAAAATAATGTCACTGTGATAATGCTGTTTTTGACACTTAGGAACCTACTAATCGTTAATTAAATTATTACTGAAAATTAGGTCACAATTCCATTTCAATATTAATACTGTTTTGCTGACACTTAGTTAAAGCCCTAGAAATGTTCCTATCAAATGATAATGTTTTCTTTGACACTTATGTTGACTAATATTATTAATTAAATTAATAAATGATAGTATCATTTAATAATTAGTTCACAACCCCAGATGATGTTAACACACAGTATTAATGAATGAAATACAAAACAGGTTGTTTATGGCTTAAAACATTTTTGCACTTTTTATTTTGTGACAGTGTCTTGTCAAAGTTATCTCAATTTACGAATTAGCCTAGGTTTAGCTTTTTAAAGTGAAAGTTTATTTCATTTGTATTGGAATCCTCAACTTCAATTTTTTATAAACAGATTAAAGAAAGCAGATCTCTGAATCTGAAAGTAAGACATGATATTCCATGTTCCTGTGTCTTGTCACCTTGATTTTGGATCTTAATTCTTATCTTTATTTGCTTTCGTCATAGATTTGTCCTATTTTCAGTAGAATTGTCTTTAAATCTTGTATGATTTGTGTGTGTACAGTAAATCAGGTTAATATTTAAAGTTGATGTTTAGATATATTTATATAAAAACTATTCAAATCATGATCAACTTTCTCATAAAGCATTGTGATTAAATTGATCATGATAATCAGTGTAATTAAGTTGGTCATGATCATCTACTGTATACTCATAAATCAGTGTGATTAAGTTGGTCATGATCATGATGATCCATTCAACTTATTCATAAAACATTATATTATATATTATGATGTTCATATTGGAGATCAAGAAGTAAAATACAGAATCAATTCAGCCAAAGGAGCATTTGCAGAGAATAGGGCATTGCTTACCAACAGAACGATCCACCTACAAACAAGAATGATGTTTCTTAATGGTCTAGTTAGGAGTAGACTCACCTACAGTATGGTTGCCATGCTTGGAGGGCAACAGGAAGTGAAATGTCCAAACTTAGCACAACATACAAAACCTTCCTAAAGCGTGGTTCCCACTAGCGACGCAATGCAAGGACGTAACGCAACGCAAGTGAATTGACCAATCACAAGCGATGGCTTATTCGCTTGTGATTGCTAACTGTCTATAACTTCGCTTGTCATTGGCTAAAACGCTTACGTTGCGTTTACGTCCTTACGTTACGTTCTAGTGGGAACCAAGCTTTAGAAGAATGCTAGTGAAAGAGTCTGCCCACCAAACCATGTAGACATATCCTCAGATGAAGAAACAGATGAAAACTATATAGACTGGCGTTACGTAATTGATAATGACGATCTCTACAAAATTACTGGCTGTCAACCGCTAGAAGAATATGTCTACAAGCAACAATTCAACTGGACATGTAATTAGAAAAGAAAATGTAGATCCTACAAAAATTCTTACTTTTTACACAACACAAAATAAACGAAGAGGTCGGAAGATACCATCAGTACTTGATAGAGTTGTACAACAAAGTCAACTTACTAGATGCAACTTCATTGGAGCCTGCTTCAACAGAAATTTATAATTCCCAGCAATGTTTTAACTGTATATATGAACTATTTTATAAGTTGTTTTGTGACTGTGCAATTTGGTAGTAGTCACTCTCGTACTGTACATTTAAAAGTAACACATCCAAATGCCAACTTTAAGTCAATGGCTACCAGATGTCTCTATCAGACGGTTATTTGAACCAGTACCAGTACCAGTATATTATGACAATATACTTATAGTATACAAATCAGAATTGCATAGATCATGATAAACTATAAATCAATATGAACTGTGAAAGTTGATTATGATCAACGTCTGATACCACATTATGATTAATTTGATCATGATCAACCATTAATACTCAAAAAAAATAATACTCAATCAAGTCACAAGTCACACACAAGTCACAAATCAGTTTATTTGACCCATAAAGAAAAAAAATACAAAGCAAAAAATATACAAAAGGACCAGGGAGACTTCCATTAAGGCCAAAAGCCGCCGCAAACCACCCGAACATTTTAAATAATATATAATTCTGTAGACTGTGAAATGTTGACCTATCCATAAATAAATATAAAATTCCTTTAGGCTTAACAGAAATGTTGAAATAAGTAAGATGAAAGTATAAAATTACAATTTAAAAATTAACAAATCATAAAATTAAAAAAATGTGATTTAGTTGTTTATGATCGAACTACTATAAACATGATCAACTTTTCTTATGATGTTGTTGTATCTTGTGGCACAGTGCTCATCATAATAATGATCTTCTTGATGAATTGATGTATCAATAGCTTATATACAATGTGTAGAGATTGTCAATTTGAGGTATTTGTGAAGTTGAGGTTATATTTAATATGCTATTCTTAATAATGATTTGTATTTGTATGAACCTTGCATTAATTATACAAACAAAGTTTATTTGGCAAGGATATAAGGATATTGTTCTTTAAATCCTAAAAAATAGCATGTTGCCAAATATTATGTAATTTGGCAAGAATATCAGGAGGATATTAAGTTAATAATAATTACATTTCCTATATGCTAACTATTACCTTGAAACAAATCAATATAAATCATTTACAATAATGGTTAATAAATTATTTTTCATTGGATATCAGGATTCAACATTTTGTAGAAATTCTCTGATTAAATTATCTTCGAATTAAGGATGATGATATAACATATTGATTAAAGTTTGTTATAATTCTGAAAAAAAAAGTTTTTAGTAAAATAACTCTTGTATTTCAGAAAAAAATATTCATATTGAAAAATAAATACAGTATTCAGGTTTTAAAGTCTTACTGCAACATATATTTTCATGTTGAAAATAGACAAAACTGTTTCCAGTTTTGATTTGACACACAATTTGATCATTATGCAATAAATGTATGTTGAGGTGTTAGGGTGTATCAGTTCTCATGAATTGATAAATCATAAATGTATGGCTAAATACTCGGATATAGAAGGGCAGGGCATTTCTATGTCATTGTAAATCATTGTTAATGTAATATGGCAAATTTCAGATCATTATCTAAAATCTGAAATTAATTTACATTGATTGTTTGCAGATAATTTGTTTGACTTTTTCATGTAGGTTATTCTGTAAGCTCTGGATATTTTGTAAGGTCAGATCTTGTTCATGGAGTGACCGGTGCCCCCAGGGCATATCAGAAGGGGAAAGTGTTTATCTATGATTTGGCTACATTTAGTGTACATACTGAATTTTTTGGAGAAAAGGTTAGTATCAAATATACATGTTTATAAAAACATATTTCCTATATTATTGTCATTTAATGTTCTGTAGTATTGCATTTATGTGAGAAAGTGTGAATAAAAAGTTGAACGCAAGTGAGTTGAAATGACAACGCAACAGTTTCGATAATCCATTGCTTATGATTGGTCAAATTACCTAACTATGTCCTAGTAGGAACCAAGTCTATGGTGGGGATTACATTTTAAAATGATTACAGTCAAACAAAGAGTCAACACACCTTGATTTGAGTGGTCTAATGATGGTCATAGATATCCATAGAATTGGCATAGGTTAAAGGCTCTCCTCTGCAACAGATTTTGTGGTATAAAAATTGTTTTTGAATAAGGGGGCCTGTATATACACATCTGGCTTTTGTGATAGTAGGGAGGCCAACGTGATGTTTTCCATCATGGGAGGAATTTTCTGTTAATAGTAGGCAACCATGTAAAATATCATGACAAAAAAGATAGGGGTGAATGCCGCTCTCAAATTTCAGCTCAAAGGTCATTTTGTGACCTAAACTTAAACAACCTATTGCATCTTTCAGAAGAGTAGGGGGTTATCGAGGTGTACTGGTCCATGTCAGCCCCTTTTGTTTGTTTGCTGCTTGACACGAAGAGACCCCTGAGGAAATGAAAGTTATTGTATGTCATCCACACCTGTGTTCAATTAAGCCCAAATGACTGCAAGACACAGATTATTCCCCCACACATTTAAAATAGACAAATACTGTGAGAGCTGTTGTATTGTTAGTGTACATCTCGGACCAAAAAAGTACTGTGTAAACTATTTTGAATGCACATTTGAATCATATCTGTTTGCGTCATAAAGGATTAGTGGACTCATAAGCGATAGATTAGTATTGTCTCAAGTTGTTTATGTTATGAAACACATAGCATTACACCAATTTTTTACATTGTGAATTAGTCATAGTATTTGAGTTAAGTTTCAGAGGGCTCACCAATGTTTTCTTTTTAGTTTTGCGATTTTTAAAATTTACTTTTTGCCTGAGAGTGGTAGTGTCATATATGATTTCATTTATTGTGGATCTATTTAATATCAATATTATAGTAATTCAAACTCAAACAACATTCATTATATATTTCTTTAATACGAATATCAGTATAATTCAGTTCGAGTTTCCTTTCATGTTGAATACTACTTTGTGTTTACAGATTTCTAGATTGTTAAAGGAATATAGTCTATTTCATGCCTACATACCTGGATAAACCACAATATGCCTTATGTGAAAGAAGTAATAACCTCTTGTTTGAAAAAATAGTTTCTTTTGCTATGTTTTGTACAGATGAACACCTATTTTGGAGCAGCAGTGAAAGGAATTGACCTGAACAAAGATGGTCTGACAGACCTGTTGGTAGGAGCTCCACTCTACTCAAACATCGTAGATGAAGGAAGAGTGTACATATACATGAACCAAGGAAGGGTAAGTTGATACTCACTCACCCTAGATTAATAGAGGTTGATAAACCTTAATTTTTAATAGAAGAATGAGAAGTTCAGCATTTAGAGATATTATATATCTATGGTGACATTGAATTGTGAAAATTCATAAATTTCAAAACATGTTTAAGGACAAGGGCAGAAAACACAATCTATGTGACTTGTTAATATGTTCATTAAATAAAAAATTGTCATATAATTCATTTTAATATTTGCGAGGAAACTACAGTAAGATACAGAACAATGATAATCTATTAGAGTAAAATTTCAAAATAAAAAAAAGAATTGGCACCTCAGCCCACATTGTGCTGTCGCCAATTGGAAGTATTGGAAAGCTATTACACTAACATAAAATGTGTATTGACTTTTTAAAAGGAAATGACTGTAATATGTATGTGCTGCAAAGCCTGTTTTCCCGTCGAAGTTATTCGACGCTATCGTTAAATAATCATCAATAATCGGCAATCTTCTACGTAAACATTGAAATGTTAACGATTTACAGTTGAGCATACAATACCTGTAATTTGGCACTTTTCCACATGGAAAACTATTGTATGGGGATTGAAAAGTGTGGGATTACCAAGGCAAGGCAAAATGTATACAAATCAATTAATGTACAGCATCAATTGGGTAGATTTACTGCCAGTGCCAGGAACAGAATGTTATTAAAATATTATGTAATTGAGTATAAATGTTCATTAATGGAACCAGGTACATATTCTACATCAAGGTTTCTATGTACTTAAACTTACGGTTTAAAGAGTGGTTTTTAGGCTATGCCTTTTTATGCAAATGTTTATTAAGTCACTTGGGTAAATTCAAATTTGATGGCATCAATACTCATGTGATCTCTCACATAAAATCATAGATATAGATAGAAATTGAGGATTCGACAAAGATATTTTTTCTAGATACATACTAAAAGGAAATAGTACTAGACATTAGAAAATCTTTAAATCAAAATTTGAGACAATCCTACATTGACCAAATCAAGTAGATGTTGTCTATAGGTTTTCCTTTTATTATTTCTGTTTTTTTTAATGTTGTTGTTTTAATCTGTGGTAGTCATTGTTGTGTTGTTTACACTTGTTGTCTGGAGGAGAGTGAATCAGCTACTTGTGTATGGATGACTACAGATTGAATATCTGGCTGGTGCATGTACAAACAAGGAAACATATTATTGTAAAAATTACCATAAACATTCTAAGATAACACTCCTGTATCTAGTAGTACAGACATGAACCTTAATTCCTAGACAATGCAAGGTATCTCATTCAAATAGTGACATCATCCAGCATGGTACAATTGAGACATCAAAATATCCTGTATAAATGCAATTTAAGAATATCTTTGACACATCAAGGTAAAGTACCTCAATGAGTAAACCACCTTAGAACAATGGGAATAAAAACAATATAGGATGTTCTTTATAGTTTATAACATATTTCCTGTAGTCTGGAATTATTAACACTAAATATAGGTGATGATTACATTTTATATAAGATTAGTACTAGTAGACAGGTTGTCTATTAAGGGATTACCATAAAACAGTATTACAAGTCTGGAAAGCATTTTACACCTTTTAGTTTGAGTCAATCAATGGCATACAGTACATAGATGGAATTATTGGCCTCAAGGATATCTTTCAGACTTTTTGAAGTCATAGCCGCAATTTTTTCCCCAAAGACTTTCTCTAAAAATCTAATGGAGGGAACCCCATTTTAGGTAGCAAATTTTGAATATTATGAATCCTGAAAACATAATATACATGAATCAAGGTTATGTATCTGTTGTATGCAAGCCAAGTTGTTTGGCTAAATAACTTCAGCATGTGTAATGAATTTGTTGCTTACACAGATTACGGTAATTCTCTTCTTTTTAGGTTTCCCTCTTCATCTCTTCTCCGGTTCCAAAAAATACATAATTCAGCTACTTGTGATCATCATATCACTGTGGTTATCATAGACCTTCATTCGCTTCCCATTAAACAATGTACTATCTTCAAGATCCTTCTTTTAACATTTTAAAATCTTATTTAAAAGTAACCAACTTTCTTGATATGTTCTATCTTGTCGCCTTCACTCCTCATTGCTATCTGTTCCCTGTTGAATCTTTCTTTGTAACAAACTTTCACCTTTTGTCAAACTTTCACCCACTTTCGATTCATTAGAATAAATTAAAAAACTAATTTCAAACTTAATTAAAGCAACTTTTTAGGATACTATGCAGCTTTTATCATTTCTTTTTAATTTGAATATTTTTGATTTTGAAATTTGCAATATAGAATTTTTTGAGAAAAAAAAAATGTATGCATGTTGGGCTAAAGAACATCTAACTAAAAATGAATGACGTTTCAGCTACAGTTTAGCTTTCTGTTGTTTATATTCATGCTCTTTTGGCGCCGGGTTGGGAAATACAGAATCAAGATGACAAAAATGGACGAACTCGCAATCACACATTCTCACACATTTTCTGCTTCAGACATAATGTATGTACAACTCAACATCGAATCATGAAAACAGGCTTTAGTGTGTACAGGTACATTGCTAATGTTATAGTCACTCTTTTATACACATTTTCTTTGTTGCTTTTTCAGGGAATTTTGCGGCCATTGAAAGAAAAACTGAGTGGTTCAAATGCTATGAATGCACGATTTGGTACAGTTATTGAAAATATTGGTGATATCAATCAAGATAGATATGATGGTATGTTTAAAAGTGCAGTTGAAACTTTACATTGCCAACAGTTCATTGAACTTTAAAATTAATTAAATCTATGAAAGTGAATGAAGAAAAAATGAAAAAATTTTTAATTTTGAAGATGAAAAAAATCCCACCCCAAGGTCCGAGTTTCATTCTGACCTAGTGGGCCTAAAGAGTTTCATAACATAAGTCCTGCACACTGCCCTGCAATGAATGCGGGACAATGTGGGAATCATGAGTTATGCAGATGGTGCCACAACCTATTTAATCTGAATGAACCATAACATTTAAATAAGAAATGAATAATCTAACTGAGGAACATACAATATCCTTAATTTAGTGTAATAAGATTATCTGACTGAAATTATCTGTAATATCTATCATAAACTCCTTATAAATTTGACTGTTAATTTTGTATTTCCTTAGTTGATCAATATATCCTATGATAATCTATTTATAACTGCAGAAAAGGATACATTCATTTTAATATTATTATGGTTGTTTATAATTTTAATGATAGGCTTATTGCAGAATTTCATGAATAAGATGTCATAATGTTATAAGGACATTAGATAGGAAGGTGGTAACAACATATGGGATGGTTAGAGAGAGAGAGAGTCTTCCTTATAATTATAACTTGTTATCAAAATTTAAGATAATTTTTTAGTTAAACTTTCACTTTCACTTTAAATTGAACACATTAAAAGGTTAGAAATGTGCTGTCAAAATGAACATCTGCACAAAATACAATATGTATTTCATCATCATCATCATTTCCAAGAGGTTTTCCAACTGCCACTTGTCCTGTGCATCCTGTTTCTTTCAAACTGATTGTTTATGTTCATTTCTCCCCATCCAAATGGTTTACCAACTGCCACTTGACCTGTGCATCCTGTTTCTTTCAAACTGATTGTTCATGTTCATTTCTCCCCATCCAAATGGTTTACCAACTGCCACTTGACCTGTGCATCCTGTTCCTTCAAACTGATTGTTCATGCTCATTTCTCCCCATCCAATGGTTTACCAACTGTCACTTTTTCCATGCTTCTGCATCATTTCCCCAGTTCTTCCTGTCCTGTGCATCCTGTTCCTTCAAACATATTTTGATATATTTCAATTGCATTTTTTTTATTCAGATGTTGCAATAGGTGCACCATATGAGGATGATAACTCAGGTGCAGTTTACATTTACTCAACGTCATATTCTGGTATTAGGCTTCGATATACACAGGTACACACTTTGTATATACTAACATAACATTTCTGAAATGAAAAATATATATACTGTATATATATACTGAGCAAGTCAAATGGCTGGGATGTTAAGGCAGGGCACTGTTTACTTTACCTAAGACAATATATATATTTGTATATGTACTCATATTATTTCCATTTTAATTGGCAAAATAAATTGAATCTGAATATTGGCGTATTGAGTTCAAGGCCAACTTCAAGGGATTAACAGCCATCTGATAGGAATGTAAATTAATTACTATTAGTAATACTATAGGCCACATGTGCTTAAATACATAAAATAATATATATATATAGCTATGTGATATGATGCCTTAATCTTTTTCAATAGCACTTATATTTGCATTTATGAGCATCCTAATGTATACCAGGAATACAAGACAATGAGCATCTTTGACACAAACACAATGATGTGGCTTCCATATAATAATTACACTCTATACCAAATCGCACTTTTGTTGTCATAATTTCTTCATATGCCATATGTCATGCATATATGTCATATTTCTTCCTTTATATATTTCAGAGGATTGCAGGCAAAGATATTGACCCTTTTGTGAGATCATTTGGAAGTTCTATTTCTGGGAAAGTGGACATAGATGGTAACATTTACCCAGATATAGCAGTTGGAGCATTCCTACAAAATAGAGTTTTTGTTTTGAGGTAGTATGACAGTACTGAAATGAGTTTATAAGTGTATAATATCTTAATATATCTCCAGTATGGAAATAATTGTTCTTTAACTTTCCCAAAAAATTAAAACAATTATTACAGCGCAGATTTCACTTTTTAAAATGAGCATTGTTTCTTTTTTTTTTAAAATATATATTTATATATAATATATATATTTTTCTTTTTTTGGCAATAAAAAAGTTAAGTTTAATATAGCTTGGATTTCATTTGAAACATGATACTATATTTAGATGATTTCTTTTCTTTTATAGAACTAAGCCTATCGTTAAAATGGAGACCACATTGAAGATTTCACCAAACCCTATCAACAAAAATCACACTAACTGTATAATTGATGGTAAAGCAGCTCTATGTTTATCATCAAACATGTGTATAAGATACACAGGCATTGCAGTCCCTCAATCACTCCGTAAGTATGGCTGTTTTAGAATGTGCTATTTAGTTAGCAATACCTTTCCATCTTCAGTCTCTCTACTTAAAGAATACATTATTATGGTTATCGTTCTTTTTCTTCGGCTTCTGTCTTTATTTTAACTTCAATTGCTAATGGGCAGCTAGAAAACCCACCTTTTTCTTTGTAGTACTGTACAGTATGTTCTGCAGGGTTTGTTATAACATTTCTCTTTTAGGCATAAACTACACACTTTCTGTAGAAAAGAACAAAGTACTTACAAATAGAGCACCACGTGTAGTCTTCCTTTACATGAGAGGGAAGACAACTGCCTCAAGTATTGAGAGGTTGGAGGTGGGACTGCAACATTGCTATAAATATGAATTTCAAGTAAAGGTAAGTATACTTGGATCAATGAATAATATTGTTACATTCTTTTATTTTATGAGACACTTTTTACACAAAACACATGATAGCTTTCTTTCAGCTTCTCTGTACCTGTATACAGACAAGTATCCATGGAATCTATATCTAAGTATTTAGTTCAAAAGTATTCTTACTTTTGATACTTTCGCTTAACAGATAGTTTGCAGTCTAAGTTGTTTATCTTTTCAGAAGGAGGTAACAGATTTTCTCAGTCCTATTCCATTCCATTTCACCTATGACCTAATAGTTCCTGAGCCACCGATGCTTACCTGCTTAGGAGGACCATGTCCTACGCTAGACATGAGTAGTACAGCAGGAGATTATGAAGAGGTACGTACTCACTGCTGATAGTATTTCTGTTAGTTATTAATGTTCTAGGCTATGATGT
This sequence comes from Antedon bifida, assembly GCF_963402885.1. Classification (NCBI taxonomy): domain Eukaryota; kingdom Metazoa; phylum Echinodermata; class Crinoidea; order Comatulida; family Antedonidae; genus Antedon; species Antedon bifida. Next base: position 10,476,767 of record NC_136229.1, read on the forward strand.
TTGTGGACATCCTCAGCAAATCATTCTAAAGTTTGGTTCCCATGTCGATGCAATGCAATGGCACACCACAAGTTGGCCGATCACAAGAAACATGATGTATGACTCATCTCAGCATGATTGGTCAAATTACCGAAAGTGGTCCTTGCATTGTATCCAACTAGAACCAAGCTTTAAAACATTATGCTCAAAATGAATAAAGGATGATTTTCTTAAATCTGTAAAATTTGATTTAATATTTCTCTGTTTTAATGGAAAGTGAAGAAATCTGCTGTCCTCACCCATTTAATAACATCACTAACAACCCACAAGGAGGGTGACCTAAGGAACAATAGAATAAAATTCTATGAAAAATAATAATTGTCTTTTCCACAATATTTTGAGCAATTAATTTATAATAACAAAACAGTCCAACATTGGCAAGACTTAGGCGTCCGCATCTTCCTTAAGATATTATTACCCATGTTTTATTTTACCCATTTGTTTAGTCTGTGCTATATAATTGTATACCACAAGTACATACGTTTAGGTGATGATATTTGTTTTCAACTCAAAATCAACAGGTGCGGTTTGCTCATAATTGCGGGAATGACCAGGTGTGCATGACAGATTTGAGACTGAGTGGTGAAGTACAAATTCCAGGGTAAGGCTTATTACACAACGAAGTACCTGGCCCAACTAACTGCAAAAGAAGAAATAAAAAAGAACATTTAAGAATCTTACTTTAATAGTGTGTTATATGTTGCACACACAACCACCTTTTTAAATTCTCAGGATTTGAACCCTGTAGTCCTATGTTATATAATAAGTACTGCCAGTGGACTGAGGTCACATGTCCTTCGTTAACTCTCAACCACTATCACTAATAATTGAGATCCCAACAACATTTAAACATTCTTCTACACTTATTAGATAATTGGTTAGTTACTTTACTTTGTTGTTTTATTTTTTTTATTGTCATTCATTGTCTTTGGTTAGCCTATTTCCTGTTACATTACATACATATTACATACATTACAAAAATGACCTATCTTTCGTGACAAGTTTAATTCTATATTTTATATTTGTTTCTTATTGTCTGTTTCAGGGGATCAAGATACCTGCCACTAGGACTTCAACGTCATATCTATGCTATGATACATGTGCAAAATATGGGAGAAGAGGCCCATCAAGCTAAAGTCTATATTACATTTCCTAAAAATGTGGTATTCATCAAATCAGAAAATGCCAGAGTGAGTGTTCAGTGTCAGTTCTTTGTTCATACGGCTTCTTTTCAAGCAATTATTTTTAGGTCAAAGCAAAACCTAACATTTTTATGGGTTCTAAGGTCCCAAATTCTTTTCTACTTTGCACTGCTGTACAAACTCGAAACTTTGTGAGATTAAACACCCTATTTTTTTTCTTTTCAGTTTTATTCACATTTAGTAATTTGTTTGCATATTATGCTGTCTATTTTGTGAGATCCTTACCTTTTTAGACTCTACATATGCCATTATTCACAATATGGACTGAAAATGGAGTAGTCCAGCACCATGCGGGCCGTACAAACATCTCTCACACATGACATCGTCCTCATATTCCGAGATCCACTTGATCATGGCGAGGGAATTGGGAGGATTGCTATACAAGTACTGTAGGTATCTCACTCATAGACTACCAACACGCCCTGAAGGTAGCACGATAAAAAAGCGGTCTGAGCTCTCCACTATGTCGCCGCTAAAATATCCGAAATGGGCACACCCTGAAATAACGCCCACGAAGCCACTGAGCCGCGCACCTCGTGCATATGCACTGGGAGTGGCAAGTGTGAAGATGCATACGCTGACTTGATAGCGGAAATGACCCAATAGGCTATCATAACATGCATTTGTATCACACACACACTGGGCACCAAAGCCTGCCTTCTCGCACAGACGAGTACGAGGATATTTTAGAAAAGAAAATGGTTGGTGGAGAGTGGTTCAGGGTTTGGGTCTTTGCTAAGAACCCTGCTCAGAAAGTGAGACAAACCGAATATGGTCCTGGGCTGAGAATAAACTAGACTCAGCATTGTGGGAAACTAAATTTGGCGAGGCCACCAAGTAGCTACCAGAAAGATTTTGCATTGATGGCGGTGAATGTGAGATATGACCAGAGGGATGAGGGAGAGAGGCGGAAAGGCATACGCCCACAACCCCAGAATTTTCAGCCAAATCGGGACATCATGAGTTTTATCGCTGCCCGACAGGTCTCTATGCGAGCTTGTGATGGGAACGCCAGGGGCCAAATCAGATCTAGATGGGCCTTAAGAAACAGTGGGGACTGAGACGGTGTGAGAACTGATATTTGATAATTAATAATGAAACCTGCGGCCTCTGTGATCTTCAATACAAGACCGACATGGTTTACGGGGACCTTTTTGGAATTTGCGAGAATTAGCCAATCATCTAAGTACATGAAGATCCTTACCTTACGGGTGGAATACTGCCCCTAGTGCTTTGACTACCCGAGTGAAGACCCGTGGGGCGGTAGACAGGCCAAACGGAAGGGCTCTGAACTGATATAGTTCCCCGTCCAGGAGAAACCGTAGCCAATGACAGCCATTTTTAACCTTACAGGGATTATAAATTGATAGCAACTTTAGAGGAAGGAGAGGAGGATCCCGCAGATATTAGCAGCGCGGATTCCTTCCCGGGCAGCCCTATCATGGGTGCGCAGGGTAGTTTCCAGGATTGCCTGAGTCTTATAGGAAGATGTTTGCTGATGGATTTATGTGTTAGTCATCCCAGAGCCAATTCTTGGCCGTCCGGGGTATCTAGGGTTCCCGAATCAAGGATTTATATTGGTTCTCGGCCAAGCACCAGGCAGATGGTTTTATGACCTTCTGTCTGTTGGCCTGACAATAAATTTGTCTCAGCAAGTCCGGGTAGATACCAGGTGTTTGGGAGAGCATGAGGTGTTTCATACGGGATACCCAAGTGGGAAAAAATACCCGGTAAAGCCCTAGAGATGAGATGGTGAAGCCCCGATGGGAGTGGCGTATCATCAACGTCAAATTCTGGCTCCGACCCATCTAAATATCAGTGAAATCCCCACAGACCCGCACCTTGATATCTGGATTATTAATCAAGGGGACGGAAAGAGGAGCCCTGGTCGATCAGCTTTAATTCACTCTCTCTCCTCTAGGGGCTTACTCACTTGCTGTGATATTAATTTAAGCATATCCGGGCTTAGAACATGAGACACAGGCGGCGGGTTAGGTTGTACGGCCGGGGCCCACTCCTCGGCAGGAATGAACTTCACAGCATGCCAGTGTATGCATGCCTCGCTGGTCGCAGATTTGCTGCATTTACGGCAGTGCGGGCAATCTAAATGGCGGACTAGCTTCGTGGACGGACGGGGCTTGCCACACACGGAACAGACTGCGGCTTTACGAGCAGACATGGCTACAATAAGGATACTGTAGTTTTCTAGGTAGAAGCAATTTCTTCAAGAATGCTGCTAAACACAATAAAGTCCAAGTAAAGGCTTGCGTTGGTGTTCTTTTTTATTGTTCTATCGTAATTAGTTTTTTTCAAGGTCACAAAGGAATATGTCATCCATGAGTTTGTATGACCCGCTACGGTGCCTGGACTATTCCATTTTTAGTTGTGTGCAAACGCGACTCTACAGCTCACTATGTCGGTCGGTTGGTTGGTTGGTTGGTTGGCTGGTCGGTAAACACTAACTCAAATTCGAGCACGCGACTGCAGCCATGTATATGGCCTTGTTCTTTCGAGGGGTGTCCATATTGGAAATAATGGCATTATAGTAGAGTCTACAGGTAGGTATCTTGCTCATAGACTACCAACAACACATTTGTGTATTACACCATACTGTAGCTCAACCTTATTGTATTTTTTTTGCTTTACAGTCATCTGTTGTAACCCTGTGTGAACCGAATCTTAAATTAAATTCTTCACTAACAACTGTAATATGTGATATTGGTAACCCTATGCCAGCAAAGGTAGAGGTAAGTTGTTTGCACAATTTATTAACTATTAATTTGGCTTGGTTACTTCCAATGAAGTGTACCTAATTTGGTTTTCTTAGTTTGGTAGTTTATTATATTATATATTTATTTATTTATACTGTCAAACCTAGTTTATACCAAGTGGGGTAACAAAAAAAAAAAATTATCAAAATAATATTCAATAAAATACAGTAGTTTACTTATATAGATGAACTTTAGTGGATCTTTGATTTCAGTTCATCTGAAATAATATAATTTCACTACTATTGCAGAGTGTCTTTAGATTGAAACTTGATGTTAGTGCAGTGACTGGAGACCAACAAGGATTCCATGTTATTATGGAAGCCAACTCATCCAGTCATGAAACAAACTTTACCAAGAAGAATAACATTGTATCACAATACATACGAGTAAGAGTTGAAGCTGATGTCACTGTTAAAGGGTGAGATGAAAGCCTTTAACATTAAATGTAGATAATTAAATAGATAATTTTATGTATTTTGCAACAACGGAAGTCTGTCAAGCGTACCTGGTTTCACTTGGTTCCCTCCCTGTCAGTTTATTATCTTCTAATAATAATATGATGCTAGACTTTGTAACTATTGACCTCAACTTTAGTTGTACTGTACTGTTCATTGTCATATTAAAAAAATCTATACAAACTGTATACTCTTTTGTCAGATTAAAAAATATAATGTAAACCGTGCTTCAATGGTTGTTGGATAATCATGTCCAATCCAGCCTCACATTATTGATGCAGTGTTTGTAATACTACAAAACATGCTTTATTTTTTTTCTCATTTTCTATTTAGTGTTGCCCATCCTGAACAGGTAGAATTTGGGCTTAAAAAAACTGATGTGAATGTCATATTGGAGCAATCCTTAGATCATGTTCAAAATGTTTCTGAGAGGTCAACTAATCGGCTGTATATAAATGAACTTTCAGATGAAGGACAAGTGATTGGTCCTAGCTTTACACATGTTTATCATGTAAGTATCAAATTATTTTCCCTTTTATTGTACTTTTTATTTCATTTCTAATGTTGTGGCTTAACATTAATAATATTCAAATAATGAATGTTTATAAGGGCAATTTGGTAAAAATAATTTAATTTCGAATGAAAATATTTGTTCCATTCCATGAATATAAAACAATTATTTTCTTTAACTTACTTACACACTTACTTTTAGAGTCTACAGCATTAAAAAGGCAGCACTCCAATTCTATATGCAGAGTACAACAATGTACACTACGTTTGTACACTCACTGTGTAACAAAAAGGAACATGCAAACAAAAATTCCAGTACTATGATGTAATTAGGAGTGCAATAGAACATTTATTGTATAACATGTGCCCTATTTCTATTTTTTGCATTTGTTTTTTTTTCAGGCTAGAAACATGGGCCCAAGCACAATACCTTATCCTTCTACAGTGAACATCACGATACCATGGCGAACTAAGGAAGGTGATTGGTTGATATACATCAAACGAGTTGAGGTAATTTTGATAATAATAATTGTTATGTTTTCTCCAAATGATACCTCTAACCTCTGCAAATAGAACTGTGCATATTGCAATACAAATACAATATTTTTTGTTCAACAGGTTGAAGGCCTTGGAGAGTGCGATTATAATTCTATTTTTAAAGCTCAACATGTGTTGATAAGAGAGCAGTATAACAATGTTACAACAGGTTTACAACAAGTTAGCGGTGCCAATGACGTAACATTCAATACCAAGATCAAATCACAGAGACTTGTAAATATTCAAATGTTTTTTTTATATCAGAACCGTAAAGTGGTGAAGGGTGGTTTCTGTGTGAGGAGTTAGGAAAGTTTTAAGACAGTTTCTGTCTGAAAGTTGTATGGTGTTTTGTGGAGGTGTTAGGATGGTTTTAGAATGGTGAGTTTTAACAGATGGTTTCTGTCTGTTAAGTTGCAGAAGTTAGGATTGTTTGTGTTTGAAAAGGTTTGGAAATTATGATGGTATGGGGAGTTGCAGAAGTTAGGATAATTTGTGTTTGAAGGGATGTGGAAGTTATGATGGTATGGGGAGTTGCAGAAGTTAGGATGATTTATGTTTGAAGGGGTGTGGAAGTTATGATGGTATGGGGAGTTGCAGAAGTTAGGATGATTTGTGTTTGAAGGGGTGTGGAAGTTATGATGGTTTGGGGAGTTGCAGAAGTTAGGATGATTTGTGTTTGAAGGGGTGTGGAAGTTATGATGTTATGGGGGGGGAGTTGCAGAAGTTCGGATGATTTGTGTTTGAAGGGGTGTGGAAGTTATGATGGTATGGGGAGTTGCAGAAGTTAGGATGATTTGTGTTTGAAGGGGTGTGGAAGTTATGATGGTATGGGAGTTGCAGAAGTTAGGATGATTTGTGTTTGAAGGGGTGTGGAAGTTATGGTATGGGGAGTTGCAGAAGTTAGGATGATTTGTGTTTGAAGGGGTGTGGAAGTTATGATGGTATGGGAGTTGCAGAAGTTAGGATGATTTGTGTTTGAAGGGGTGTGGAAGTTATGATGGATGGGGAGTTGCAGAAGTTAGGATTGTGTCTTTATGAGGAGTTGCAGAATGATACACATGCTCTAATGGTTACGCAACAAATTCAAATGAGGATTTAACTAACTTGGCCAAACTGCTATAATGCGAAGGTGTCCTCCAGCCTATTCAATCTCTGGTTTAGTAAAGTTTTATGTTCCATTTAAAATTAAAAGAAAAATTTATGATTATTACAAACAAAAATGGTTCTATCCATATTTCTTAATTAATACCTGCGCTTTTACAAAAGTGGTTCTATTATGATTGGTATGTTTTTAATTTCAGAATTGTAAAACAGCGGAGTGTGTTACCCTTGTATGTAATGTAGATGTTATGCCAATTGATGCCTACCTCATTGTACGGATTTATGCCCGTATTTGGGAACATTCCTTTATTTCAGTAAGATGTTTATTTCAATAAAAAAATGTTATGTTATGCAGGCTGACACAAACTAAGTAATGCTTCTTTTAATTACATAATTAATTTTATCTGGTGACATGACTTTGTGGCAACTAAAAATGAATAAAGACAGAATACAACCAAGTAGCAAACTTTTTATTTGATGTGTCATACCCTTTGCTTCCTTGCCATTTTCTTATTTATTGTGAAATTTATGACTTGAAATCTATATATTGAAAGCAAAAAAAACAGACAAACAACAACCTGACTGTTTCATTTTATATATCTGATTAGATAATTTGATTTTACTTACACTAACCTAATAAAAACATTTTAATTGTAGTTGAATCTGGGCTTAGCAGAGATTTTGACAACAGCAGAGATCTTTGTAGATGATGCCCTCAATCAGCATATTGAACCACTGAACCATAAGCCAAATATAGCAACAGTAAGTCTACAACTATACTTGAAGACATTTGACATCATTAATTAAGTTTTGTATCATATTCATTAACTTAGTCACTATTCTTATGTACCCTAAAGGCCAATTTACACAGATGAGAACCGTGTAATATGCCAGGCCTTTCCAAGCATCGTATATGGCTATGTGCATTGTGAAAAATGTGCCACCAATGTATTTTTTAATTTTTTGTTTAACCAAAAGTTAATTTTTGCTTTTGTTTTTCGTATATCCAAAACAATATTGAATAATTGAATCTTAGAGTGAGACAGGAAACTCCAACATTTATCTGAAGACTGAGGTCTGTGCTTCCCAAATCTTATTCCCAACCGATCATGGATTATTTTTCATTGCAGGTTAGCACTACTGTGTACACTGAAGAAGCTGTGACTGGTGATACCAAACTTCCATTCTGGATTATAATCAGTAGTGTTCTAGTTGGCTTGATTAGTCTTATTTTAATTGTTTTTATTCTGAGAAAGGTAAGTTTTAAAGTAAATTCTCACACCTAAATTCTACATATACGGAATGGACTATAATTATGGTTCTCTACCACTATGATTATTTGGGCACACATGAACTCAGATAAAAGATTAGAGAATAATCTAAAGCTCTGTCTACTCTATAAAACTTTATGTGACAAAAAAATGTTTTATGCCTCTATATGGACATGATGATGTCAAATCACTACCATAATTTGGGCACATCGCACTTTTTTGGTCAAACTAGGCACAGCCTACAAACATCCCTCCCCCTCTATAATAAATAAATATTGTAGTGTAAATTTAAGGTAGTATAAAACCGGGATCATAATACCTGAATACATAGCCGATAGAGATAATACTCCCTCACACAAAATATTACTGTATTATTATATAAACACACTTGTTTACATATAATAGAATTGGTAGACTAGTGTAATGTAAAAAAAAGGTACATGAAAAGAAATGATTTATATTTACTTTTCTAAGTTTAGGTACTTTTTAAACTTATAGATTGTATGTATGATTGTATTTAATCTGTATTCTTCACAGGTTGGGTTCTTTCACAGGAAACATAAGGAAGAATTAGATCAGTTGATAGAAGATGACAAATATGAGAGAGAAGGCCTTACTTCAAGGCAGGCCATTGAAGAAATCTGGTCTAACAGTTTTCATGATTCTGATATGTTTTCAAAATAGATTAAATAATTTTCATTTCATACTTTTGTTGTAACAAGTTAGCTTTAATGGTTCTGCTACATTGTTAAAATAGAGACAATTTTAAATTTTATGATATTTTCTCTAAATAAATATTAACAATTAAACTTTAATTCATGATTCTGATGTGTTTTCGAAATAAATATTAACAATGAATATCTTTCATGATATTGATAGTATGCTATCAAAATATAGGTTGGGGTTGGATTCTGTTGTCAGTATAGTGACAATTTTCCTTTAATGTTTCTGATCTGTTGTCAAAGTAGTGACAATTTGTCTTCTGATCTGTTGTCAAAGTAGTGACAATTTGTCTTCTGATATGTTGTCAACATAGTGACAATTTTCCTTTCCTGTTTCTGATGTGTTGTCAGAATAGTGACAATTTGTCTTTCATGTTTCTGATGTGTTGTCAGAATAGTGACAATTTGTCTTTCATGTTTCTGATATGTTGTCAGAATAGTGACAATTTGTCTTTCATGTTTCTGATATGTTGTCAACATAGTGACAATTTTCCTTTCATGTTTCTGATATGTTGTCAACATAGTGACAATTTTCCTTTCATGTTTCTGATATGTTGTCAACATAGTGACAATTTTCCTTTCATGTTTCTGATATGTTGTCAGAATAGTGACAATTTGTCTTCATGTTTCTGATATATTGTCAAAATAGTGACAATTTGTCTTTCATGTTTCTGATATGTTGTCAGAATAGTGAAAATTTCCCTTTCATGTTTCTGATATGTTGCCATCTCTTTCGTATCTGATCTGCTGTCATAATAGTGACAAGTTGTCTTTCATGTCTGTCCTGTTGTAATATTAAAATATTTCTAACACATTCACTTTCATTGCTGGTTACTTTTTAAAATGTATAAAGAACCATTTTCTTTCATAATTCTAAATACTGTAATTGCACCATTTATTTTGATTTCTTTTAATAGACTCTTATAAATAAAACATTTAAAGAAATGAAATGTATATTGATGTAGGCCTACCTGTAAATGTTTTAAGTGATTTTTTATAGACATAAATATAATAAATGTGGGGTAGTTTCTAAAGTAAAATTCAGATTATTTTGTGTCAACATCACTAAAATGGTGGAAATAATGCTTGTATTGACACTAGACAATCAAACAGTTTATAATTTTTTTTATCAAAATGCTAGCTACAAAGATAGCGATGCGAATTCCTTGTTTTTTTTTGGAAATTCATAGAATGTCTTGATTTAATAATGGAAAAACAGTCGCAGGCTTATGCTTATCAGTACTTTCCACTAAGTTCCAATTATCTAACAAAACGTGCTGGCCCACAGTGTAAATAGTGTATTATGTAAAGTTTTGATTATAAGGCATGTATACAATTTATTTTCTTAAAGCTTGTAAATAAGTACAATATTTCATGTTTTATATATTTGTAGTCTGTAGTATAAGATGAATATGTATTATATATTATATAAGGCAGTATGAGAATAACTATACTTCTACACTGCTCTCAGAAAATGAACAAATAAATTCTGATATTTTTGTGAAATACTTTAATTTGTGAATAGTGGGATTGATGTCTGAAAAGCTATAATACGGCAGTGGTTGGTGGTAATTAATTAGCTAAAATACTGGAAATGTACTCGAATGATGGCAGAGTCGGTTATAAGTTATCATTGTCGGTTCAGTTATAATAAACTACGTACATTCAAATACGTTTATATGTATGCTTTGTTCTTGGTTAGATGCCCGGATGCAGCTTTTACTTGAATTCATCATTATAACATTTAATATTGCTATTTTACCGCTGAACACTTCTATCATATGCATAGTCACGGAGACGGTCTTCAACACGATGTTTATGAGCTTTTTATTTCGGGTGGTGTACCAGATCGTGGTGCTGCACTATTCGCACGACTGTACTTATTGAGTGGCGACTGTAAACATTTCACTACTCTGTACAATGTAAAGATTGGTTCCCACTTGGAGGCAACATAGGACGCGTCAGCGCGGCAACGATTTAACCAATCTCAACACGATAGATCATCCTGTCGCTTGCAACATTTGTTTCCAGCAAAGCGCGCCGCAAGTGGGAAACTATAATTCCATAAGCTTGGATACGACTAGGACCCAACGCAAGTGCGTAAGCGCAATTACAATTACTGTCATGGTTAACTCGCTTGATTTGCGCTTACGTCGTTGTGTTGCGTCTTTGTGGGAACCAAAATAACCAAACAAAATGCCTATTAGATTTCTTAGGGCTGCGCCTGCTTTACGTTGCATGCAGATGATAACATTGCTTCAAGCTTGCTTTAGAGTGATGATGCACATTTTAATAAAACTAATAAAATAATACTACATTTTAAACTTTATTCTTTCTGTTTCACAAATAAAATAATGTATTAAAACTGAGTAAAATGAAATAAACTGTTTGAGTAATATTAGGACAATATATTATAATTTATTGAGCATTCCATTCAAAACTCTGTGTGCAGAAGATTTTTTATGCATTGGTGTGTCTTTTTGTCAATTTCTACCAATAAAAGATAAATATTGATCATGGCCAACTTAAGAACGGTAAACTTGCATAATAAAGATAAATTGAAAAAAACCACACACTTTATAATTGTCTTCTTCACCATCAAATTATTATTATTTTTAGTCATTGAACTTAGTGAAATGAAATTAAGTAAAAACTGAGTAAAACTAAGTAGAAATTGAGCGAAACCAAGTAAATACTGAGTGAAACCAAGTAAAAACTGAGTAAAATTAAGTAAATACTGAGTAAAACCAAGTAAAAACTGAGTAAAATTAAGTAAATACTGAGTGAAACCAAGTAAAAACTGAGTAAAATTAAGTAAATACTGAGTGAAACCAAGTAAAAACTGAGTAAAATTAGGTAAATACGGAGTGAAACCAAGTAAAAACTGAGTAAAATGAAGTAAATACTGAGTAAAATTAAGTAAAAACTGAGTAAACTTAAGTAAATACTGAGTAAAACCAAGTAAAAACTGAGTAAAATTAGGTAAATACTGAGTAAAATTAAGTACAAACTGAGTAAAATCAAGTAAATACTGAGTGAAACCAATTAAAAACTGAGTAAAATTAAGTAAATACTGAGTGAAACCAAGTAGAACAGAGTAAAAGTAAGTAAATACTGAGTGAAACTAAGTACAAACTGAGTAAAAGTAAGTAAATACTGATTGAAACCAAGTAAAAACTGAGTAAAATTAGGTAAATACAGAATGAAACTAAGAAAAACTGAGTAAAATTAAGTAAATACTGAGTAAAACCAAGTACAAACTGTGTAAAATTAAGTAAATACGGAGTGAAACCAAGTAAAAACTGAGTAAAATTAGGTATATACGGAGTGAAACCAAGTAAAAACTGAGTAAAATTAAGTAAATACTGAGTGAAATTAAGTAAAAACTGAGTAAAATTAAGTAAATACTGAGTAAAACCAAGTAAAAACTGATTAAAATTAAGTAAATACTGAGTGAAACTAAGTAAAAACTGAGTAAAAGTAAGTAAATACTGAGTAAAACTAAGTAAAAACTTAGTCAAATTAAGTAAATACTGAGTAAACCCAAGTAAAAACTTAGTAAAATTAAGTAAATACTGAGTAAAACCAAGTAAAAACTGAGTAAAATTAAATAAATACTGAGTAAAACCAAGTAAAAAACTGAGTAAAATTAAATAATTACTGAGTGAAACAAAAAAAAAACTGAGTAAAATTAAGTAAATACTGAGTGAAATCAAGTACAAACTGTGTAAAATTAAGTAAATACTGAGTTAAACCAAGTAAAAACTGAGTAAAGTTAAGTAAATACTGAGTAAAACCAAGTAAAAATTTAGTAAAATTAAGTACAAATTGAGTAAAATGTATTATTAAAATTAAGTAAATTGAGTAGGCCTAATTTAACGGTTAGTAATAACTTTTTAAAAAACTACAGTAATTAGAACTGTTATTAGTTATCTATAATTGTGTTGTAATCTTTAATATAATTACTTAATTATTGGCAAATATATTATTCATTTTCCTTCAAAAAGAAAATAATTACGCTATAATTAGATAAAAAACAAGTTTTAAAAATGTCATACTGAGTGAAATTAAATAAAATTTGAGTAAAAACTGATTGGGTAAAATTATGTAAAACAACTGTGTATAAAGAACAAGTACAATTGGATAAACACTGAGTAAATAAACATTTAAAAACAATCTTAATAATAAAAAAAATCTATTATTATTGTTCATTCACTGAGAAAAATAAATTGATTAATTAAATTAGTAATGTCTACTAAAATCAGAATCAACATTACATTTTAAAAATACATTTAAAGCGGTACTCTTTTCTGAAAAAACAGTAAATTGATAATCATTCTCCTTTACTAAGTAAATTAATTTTAGTAAAATTACGTATCAAATAAGTACAATGTAAGTAACGGGTAAACAATGAATAATGAATGAAATAAACCCGAGTAAATTTAGTAAATCATAAATTATGTTTATTATTTAATATTATTATTATTGATTTTAGCCTTCAGTAGCGTTCAGAATTGGGATTCAATATTTCCGCCAATCAAATGTATGGGCTTGGAAGAACAACTTGCGACAGACGACACAAACGGAGTGATATGGTCGTTTGTCACTTACTACAGATACACGCCAATGCATTAATGTGGATTGCTGCAATCACCATGCAGTAAGTAAGTTATTGGGATATAAAAGAGATAAATTGAGTCTATAACTATCCTTTTATTTCACCAACACAATTATTAGTTCATTATTTAAAAATGTATTATCTTACAAACAACCTTTGAAAAAGTACCGTCTATTACCGTAATGATTATTTGCTACATTATAGTTATTGTTATTATACTGTTGGCCTATATAATTTCTTTACGAATCTGTGTTTTCTTCCAGATCATCATCGTGGTTATCATAATCATCGACTTGTTGAAGGAGCAGTACCCGTCCGTGGTGGTTACAGCATTCCGTTTTAAGTTTCTTAAAAAAATCAACTGAAAAAAAAAAATAATAATTTGATTAATTCAATTGATAAATTATTGTCATCATATTGTCACCATTATTGTTATCATTTTATAAGAAAGAAGAAAGAAAAAACAATTTTATTTAAATTGAATTTGAATCTTACCGATTACAACAAGCATGATAGAAACATTCAGAATAATCAGAATGATAGGAGTGATCTTGTGAAGTAAACCAATGACGTCATCTTCATTAGAACTCTGATCCAAGTTTACGATCGCCCCAATAGATACATTGACAACAATAAAGACCAGTGTCAATAATTGGAATCTCTGTTCTCCCTTTTCTTCCATTGGTTCAAGATACAGATGCGATACAATAAAGATAACAGTAAAAAACAGCGAGTAAGACATGCTTGAAGATTCGTCATCTCTTAAGTTGGCAATGAGTGCCAACAGAGCCTTGTTGTACAGCTCAAATGATTCCCAAAACCAAAATTTGTGTTTGTATTGTCCACAAAAGAACCTCACACCAATCATCCATCCTTTCCCCTGGTTTTCTTCATGCTGATTGCAACGTACATGTTTATAGTATAGCATAAGAACCACTGCTAACGGAAAGCCAACTATGTATATTAAAGCAACGTAAACAAGTGTTTTGTTAGTTGCATAGGTAGATCCATCATTTAGCTCCAGATCAATAGAGTGGTCTGACGTTAGTATTCTTTTCTTTACTCTACCGTCTGCTGTTACGTTAAATGAACGAATTGACCACGGTCCCACAGCCATGACGTCAGCACATGTATTTGCATACGTAAGGTAAAGAAGCAACATTGATACAACCATACATTTGTCACGTACGCGGCTCCCAGTTACTATTCCATGATACTTATTCCAGATATACAATATAAAGTAAATGACAGCCATGGTTATCATTATGGCTACTGGTGTAGCCATAGCAACATGTAGCGACGAATATGCATTCCAAGAGTCAAGTAAACATCTTGGACTTAACATACTGATGTACTTTACGATGTCAAAATATTCAAGAATTGTACCTGCATACTCAAAACTTTTAGGCCAATGAATTTCTGTTACTTCTGACAGTATACCTAAAACCTGATAGAAATTAATAGCAATTTTTAGATATGTTACAAATGAATCTAATTTTGTTTGTTCCTGGTCCATATTTCTTTGCTGCATTCTCCATATAAGGCCAAGAACTCCAACTATTGCCAACATAACACCAACAAATATGAATACAGTAACAACAGGCCCTTGACATTTGTGACACTCGTTAAATAGCTCATAATGTCCTTGTGAACATGCTGCACAAACCCAACCAGTGTATCCTTCGGTACAAGTGTCATTCAAGTTCAATCCAACGGTACAACTTCTCGTTCCAAGTGGGCACAAATGTACTTGTGGCAATGGACCGTTGTATACGGCATCTTTAAGTTCGTTCGGATTTGTTGTAGAAAAATGTTTGTTTTTTAATTTAGATATAAATTTAGTGTACGCCGATAAACAAGAGCTTTCGATTTCTTTGTTTACAGTGCAGTTATCCGTGAACTCCCAAGACCACCAGTAACCCTTTGTTAAATTCTGATATCCTCCTTCGCAGTTAACACCGTCCGGGCAGGGCATGCATGGCCCAAAGCGGTCATTTCGATAAAAGTTGTCAAGGCAATAACATGCATTAAGATTGGCTAGTTTATCTGTTTGTGTTCCGGATGGACATGATTGACAAGTTAAAATAGACGGTGCTCCAGCAATATTCGAGTAACTACCATTTGGACATCGTTTACAACTTTCTTGATAACCATTCTTTCCAATAATTCCTCGTGCATCTTGATAGAAACCACCTTTAACAAATGTGTTCAATGTTATAAAACAGAATAAAGATACATGTATAGCTACAGATTAGAGATTAAATAAATAAAATTTAAAAATTACATTTGCATTAAAAAAGATACACGTTAAATATCTGTTGCTCTTTGAGCTGTTTAGAACATTTCAGAATTAATATGTGTATAGTATTGAATTTAATAATAGTAACAGTAATACGTATGTGAAATACTATTTCTTCTAGCCATACATTTCCAAGTACTTTCATTTGCATTGATGAAGAGCTAGTGTTGCCCAAAAACTTTTCTGGCTGTTTTACTTTATCGTTTTGATTTAGCTTTTCGCTTTTTTGATATCTCCATTGAGATCCAGCCACTGATACCCACAACATTGTCATTTTTGTCAGTAATTTGCCTTTATCGTTTCAAATTAATTATCCAATCGAGTTCGAACAATACCATGAAAGCCCCAGTGGTCTAATGGTTAGGACATCTGCATATCAAGCAGGCGGTCCGAGTTCGAGTCTCGGTTGGGGCGACTTTTTCTCATTCTCACAGATTTCCTCATCTTTATCGTTTCAAATTAATTAATTACATTTCAGTATATCACCGGGCGGTTTAGAATTAATGTTCTTTGCCTAATGTGTTTATATATATAAAAGTATCTCTTCGGAGATCCCGCCTCGTGAATAAAAATACTGAAAGATGAGGGCGTATCAATTTGATCTCTGTTGCGCGTGCGTACAACTGAGGACTAGTGCTGTTCCGCCGTACCACGCCGAGAATGTTAAAGAGTCGTTATCCAATCGAGTTCGAACAATACCATGAAAGCCCCAGTGGTCTAATGGTTAGGACATCTGCATATCAAGCAGGCGGTCCGAGTTCGAGTCTCGGTTGGGGCGACTTTTTCTCATTCTCACAGATTTCCTCATCTTTATCGTTTCAAATTAATTAATTAAATTTCAGTATATCACCGGGCGGTTTAGAATTAATGTTCTTTGCCTCATGTGTTTATATATATAAAAGTATCTCTTCGGAGATCCCGCCTCGTGAATAAAAATACTGAAAGATGAGGGCGTATCAATTTGATCTCTGTTGCGCGTGCGTACAACTGAGGACTAGTGCTGTTCCGCCGTACCACGCCGAGAATGTTAAAGAGTCGTTATCCAATCGAGTTCGAACAATACCATGAAAGCCCCAGTGGTCTAATGGTTAGGACATCTGCATATCAAGCAGGCGGTCCGAGTTCGAGTCTCGGTTGGGGCGACTTTTTCTCATTCTCACAGATTTCCTCATCTTTATCGTTTCAAATTAATTAATTAAATTTCAGTATATCACCGGGCGGTTTAGAATTAATGTTCTTTGCCTCATGTGTTTATATATATATATATATATATATATATATATATATAGGGCAACTGCATACCAAGCAGACGGTCGGAGTTTGAGTCTCGGTTGGGGCGACTTTTTCTCATTCTCACAGATTTCCTCATCTTTATCGTTTCAAAAATTAATTAAATAATTTTCAGTGTATCACAGGGCGGTTTGGAAGTTATTTCTATGCCTGTTGTGTTTATATACATATAAACACATTAGGCAAAGCACATTAATTCTAAACCGCCCGGTGATGATATACTGAAATTTATTTAATTAATTTGAAACGATAAAAGTATCTCTTCGGAGATCCCGCCTCGTAAATAAAAATACTGAAAGATGAAGGCGTATCAATTTGATCTCTGTTGCGCGTGCGTACAACCGAAGACTAGTGCTGTTCCACCGTACCACGCCGAGAATGTTAAAGAGTCGCTATCCAATCGAGTTTGAACATGAAAGCCCCAGTGGTCTAATGGTTAGGGCAACTGCATATCAAGCAGACGGTCCGAGTTCGAGTCTCGGTTGGGGCAACTTTTTCTCATTCTCACAGATTTCCTCATCTTTATCGTTTCAAATTATATATATATATATATATAATATTTCTATTTTAAATAAACTAAATAGCACTATTCTTTATTATATCAATTCATGTAATGCTTTATGTTAAACAAAAATGTATTTTGATAATGAAAGTATAAGTTACCTGGAGGACATTTTAGATTCGTAGGGTTACCAAGTATATTGTATGTTCCTTCTTCAGATGGGGTACACGTAGACTCTTCCTTATCACATACCAACCCAGTGCGTGTATAAATATATTCAAACAAACTAGGATCTATATCTATAACAATTTCTGTACTTCCAGTAACGCAGTCACTATAAAAAAAAATGGTTCAATATCTATTTTGCATATTTAATTGAAATAAACTAAAATAAAAAGTAGGCACCGACAGGTAAAGTTTCAACGTGACTCCGTTTTTGACAGGAAAAATATATACATCAATTTATTCATCACATTATTCATCACATTATTTATGAGATTTTCCAACAAGTATTTCAATAATATACGTATTCGTAATAGCTAATATTTTAACTCTGAGCCAGCCAAAAGTTGATTGCTTCTTTTAACTTTCTGAAATGTGGCTACGGCCTAGCTCTGATATTTAAACATTTCATACCCGAAATATAGGTAATTACGTATATATTATTTATTTCTGTTTGGAAAATAATAAGTTGTAAAAACGAAAAAAGCTCAGATGCCATTCGATTGTAAAGATATTAGAAGTAGTCTTATTGACAAATTTTTAAAACACTGTTTCAATATGTCTTACTATCAGATTTATAATTAGAATAAGAATGAAAAGTGTAATTTATGATGAGTTAAAAAGAAAAAAAAAAGAAAATTACACTTCAATATAATCGGGTCCAATGATTGATGGAAAAGATTGAAGGTTATCACACTTGAGATATCTAAAATAAAAAATGAAAATTAGGTTGATCATTCGCATACACAGTGAGAGAGCAACTCGGAATGCATAGTATATTTAAATTCGAGCCAGCCAGAACATGATTGCTTCTTTTCACTTTTCTGAAATGTGGCTACGGCCTTTGCTCTGATATTTAAACATTTCATTAAGTATATGTAGTTGTTCATTTCAATATGTAAGAAATGAACAACTAATATGCTTAAGCAAGATTTAATTTACCATAATGAACTAGATGTTTGGGAAATATTCTACACTAGTAACACTAATGATAAATGTTATACGTTCTGGGATTTTACCTAGAAAAAATACAACACAATCCGTGGCTAGTACAAAATGAAGCTGATTCTATACTCTGTCATTGTTAAGTTTAAAGTAAAGACTTTTTTTCTTTTTCTCGCATTTTTACAAAATGAATTAATTCTAGATTCCTGTCCGGCTGGCGGGTAAAAAGTCGTAAGAGAAATCGGTGTAGAGTTTAAAGAACACTAATTTCACACAAAGTTTCCGGAATCCGTAGGTACAAGAATTTTCTCATCGGCTCATTGTGGTCCCAGCTGTTTCACCGTGGCATACCGAGAGAGCCGCAAATAATATAACAAAAAAAAAACTTGTGCATGGAAAAATAAACCAAACTAACATTAAAAAGGTAGTGGCGCTTTACATTGGCATTATAGTATAAATAATACAAAGGAAAACACAAGGTATAAATAATAGTTAAAGCATTAAGTGCTAAGATAAAATTAATGTTATAACAATATACAATACTGCAATAATTTCATTGTGGAAATTACTCAAAGTTTCGGTTTGTCAACAATTTAACATAATGACAAACCGCATTATTATTATTATGCTTAATTATTCTACGGTAGGTTTGACATGATCAGCTATCACTGTAACAAATAACGCTGACATCTAACTAACTTTTAAAATAATCATAATGGTACCAAAAGCTCGAACCCAATTTTAAATTCAATTTATGAACATTCCATAAATGGGGAAAATTGATGCAGTAGTTTGGGCATATAAAAATGCATATTAAATGTTGCCGAAAGAAATAATTGTCATTCACCCTCTGGTAAGTGTACACATAGGAAATAGTCGTACTAAAAGTGGGCTGTTTCGGCCTAAAAGTGAGTTAGCCGAAACGTCCCGAAAGCATGGATCGAAACGTCTCGGACTAAATAAACCTGTCAATTAACCCAATTTAAAAGCAATATCCAATTCTCTCGATTTCTTTTGTAATTTTTATCCGATTTTGCTGATGTTATAGTTATAATGTTACCTCATATTACTGATTTTTTTTTTACTTTAAAACAAGCATTTCGCCATAAAAAGCATGCTTTATAACAGTTTAGTACATAACGGGGGAATAATATAAGAAAATATTGATTGTATAGATCAATTTTATTTCTTTACAATTTTGCTGATTAATTGCAAACTGGATAACTATATGAAACATTTACAGCTGGTTTATAAGGACGTATTTCCAAAAATAAATAATAACCAATAATAACCGATAACTAGCCAATACAAATTAACCGACAATAAACGTATCGATAAAGGTCCTGTGGACTTTTTTTATTTTTGTTATTAATTAATTATCTGATTAGTTTATAAATTAACCGATAATTGTTGTAATGGCTGCGGAAACATGACCGAGTTATTTCTATATATGTACAGTTTTTAATAGAAACTATATAATTAATTTGTTTTTTTTCAGATGCTGTTGATAAATCCAGACAAAGGAGTCTAAAACAGTAGGAAAGAACTAACCAAACAAGGCTAACAGCCATTAAGTCGCGTGCTACAATGCATAGTGATACCGGACCGACAGACAGACCGACAGACAGACCGACAGACAGACCGACCGACCGACATAGTGAACTATAGAGTCGCGTCCACGCGACTAAAAACAATGAGCAAAAAGTTATACACATATGTAGGCCTAATTTAAAAGAGATGGAGATATTTTATGGACTCTGTAGTAATAGTGTCTTTGTTTAACCTCAACAAATTGTTTTCTATTCATTTCAGTCTCTCATTAGTAATTGTTTTGGGAAAATACAATCTGCTACAGCAATTCAAGATATCTGATTTAAAAAATGTTCACATTGCGGTCAAAGACTATTGTACCAGATGCACTTTAGATATTCCTGACGGCAAGGAGAAAAATAAATTGTTAAATTTACGGTAAAAAGCTGGCAGCAGTTTTGCCAAAGTTTTACTGTAAAATTTACGGTTTGTTATTACTGAAAATTGTTTTTCAGTTAACTATAAATTACAGAATATTGTTTATAGTAAAATAATTAACTGTAAAAAAATTTTAAAGAAAATATTAGGTTTAAAGTTTTAGGAAATACTAAATATTTCGCCATAAAAGTGAGTTAGCCGAAACGTCCCGAAAGCATGGATCGATATGTCTAAATAGCATTGTTACAGACCTGTCAATTAACCCAATTTAAAAGCAATATCCAGTTCTCTCGATTTCTATTGTAATTTTTATCCGATTTTCTGATTTTATAGTTTTATGTTACCTGATATTAATGCTTTTACGACTTCCCGCAAGATACAGTGCCTTATTAAGTCAGTTGGCAGAAATATCCCATAAATATGTGCCAAAACGTTCTGCTTATTCGCCCGATTATAACAGGTAATGCTCCTAAATGATAGTGCCGTTACAGACCATCTCAAAGTATCTCGATTTAATGTCATTTTCATTAAATTTTAGTAATTTAATAGTAATATTTACCTGACACTAATAATTTTGCGCAAGATACTCAAATTTAAGACTAATTATATTTAATAATTAACTTTAATTTGATTGATTTTATTATTTTTGCAATTGTATTCGTATTTTTGTTAACTTCGCAACGAACCAAATAGTTAAGGAGCCAGAAAGAGTTTACCTACATTCTCTAGCAAACTATGTTAGCAATGTTTTTTTTGCTTCCTTAGGCCTATATCAACACAAATCAGAATAAAGATAAATAAAGAATAAACAAAGACTCAGAATACCTTTTTTCTAGTCATTCTAATGGGCAACTTTTGCTAAAAGTGAACGGACACCCCTTTTCTGACCACTGGTCAGGAAATTGGCCATATGAATATTTCAGTAACCACTGGTCAGAAAGTGATAATTGTGGTCTCAAATTACTCGCAAAGTATATGTTTATATTTGTTACAATATAATAAAAATCATAAGACTGTCAATAAACTCTAATTTTGACCTTTGACATTATAGCCGGCACTAATATTTTTTGGCTTAGAGCACACTTTTTATATCTCAGAAATGTTTGGCGGATATGGTAGTAGTTGGTGTCAAAATACTCAGATACATATTTCTATTCACTCTAATGAAAATAACCATTGGTCAAGAAAATGTCCATATCAATATCTCATTTTAGTCCCAAATTACTCGCAGAGTATATCTTTGCTCTAATACAATAGAAATACACAAAATGTTAAAAAACACCTTATTTTGACATTTAACCTATAGCTGGTTCAAACAGTTTTGTGTTTTGCGGTTCTACAGATTTTGAAGCATATTGGTTAACCCAAAGTTTTATGAATTGCGTTGTTGGTGTAATGTTTTTCGTTGAATTTACGATTTGCGGCTATACAGCGTATCGACACGAAACATTGCTCGACTTGTTTGACTAGAATCAATGATAATATGCTATTAACAATTGGTCTTGTTTGCATCGATGTTTTGTGGCAATTGCAGACAGGTAATGTTCATATCTGATTGTAGCCTGATGGCATTCTTGGTCTGCTGTATCTAAACAAATAACAGGGGCGGTCGCAGGACGATTTTAAGGGGGTTGCCCAAGATTCATCAGAGAGCCGTAGCTACTGAGTATTTGCGCCACAGGCCCCCCCATGGTGGGGCCTGTGGCGAGGGAATTTTTGTTAAATGACACCCCTATATGGCCGGAAATGTACTCTCGCGCGTAAAATTCACGATAAATAGAAATGACACTCTATATCGGGCTATATAGTAGCAAACAGATCGTATCAGGCCTGTTTTTTCCGCCGGTAAAACACAAGCGAAAAACTTAAGGCAGAGGAGGTCCCCGACGAAGGTACTTCCTTAATACAAATTAATTATTATCAATTAATAATTAAAACAATTTTTAAAAAAAATGTGAAGCTGCTACTATAAATATATTGAGCAAAACGTTAGATTGTATTATTTTGAAATAAATGTTTAACAAGTCAGCAAAACCACAATTTCCAAAATTCATTTTTATTTATCCACTATAAACTGTACAACCACCATCGAAATTTGAAGAAAGAAGCAATAAAACATTGTTTTTTCAAAGTTCAGAACGTCCGTAGTTATTACGGAAATTCGCCCAAATATTACGGACGTAGGGAAATGAAGATAAATATAGTCTTTTCCAACCCTGGACTTCTATAACGTTAACAGTTAATAATATATAATATGATGAAATGGGATCTAAATTTTAATTTAGTAGCAGAAAAAAACATTTAGTATGAAATTAAGGGTGTTGCCCGGGCAACTGGGCAACACCCCTGTGTCCGCCCCTGAATAAGTATAAACTGATTATAAGACTCACATTGTTCCGTTCGTTGCCATATTTTTTAAAGCATTTTTCTCGATCAGTTCTAAATCGTTGTCAAATAGGTATCTGAAAAAAAAGAAATGCTATGATTTTTTTAATCAATCTTTAATATCGGAAAAGTATATGAAATTGCAAGTTAACATAATTATTGAGAGATATTATTTTATTTATTATGAATAAAACGTTAATTAAGGAGAACAATAAGAAAGAAAGCAGTTATTAAGAAACAAATTAAAAATAATAGTATAATACAATTTACAAAAAATTAAACAGAGAAGGAGTTAAATAAACTTACATGTATTCTAGCGTAAATGTATTGAAGGTAAATGTTCCATACGCAATCTCCATAATTTGATTGCCATAAAGGAATCTATGTACAGAAAGGATAACAAACTTATTTGCACATCTGCAGCCTTCACTTTTAATAGAATAAAAATATTATCAGCATTAAATAAGCCAGTGGGTAAATCTTGATGGATATCATTTAAGTTAAGTTAGCCGTCCAATTGACGGACACCATCTTATATTGATTGATTTGTTCAGGAACCAAAAAGATAGTACAGACAATTCAGAATACACAAATCTGTAAACGGATGTATAATGCAGATGTACATCATACAAGATAAAGTTAATAGATATACTGTAATCTTCTTTAAATTTCAGTGTCTATTTTGTTTTAATTTTAAAAGCAAACAATTTAAAATAGAAATTTGCAATGTCATCGCAAAAAATATTAGTATTCACTGTAAAATGAATGTTTGAAAAACATGCAGTCATGAAAAGAAACAGAATCTCGTTAATATATTAATTTTTATTAATAATATACATCTGTATGTTTGTCCTTGTTCTGTTTCTGTGACTACATTGAATTAATTGACGTTTATTGTTTTATTGATGATTATTATTATGTTAGTTATTTTCAGTTTGGTATAGGACATAATACTGGATTTCATAATCGTAGATGTTATGTTATTTCCAACTGGAGAACAGTGACTTAGTTGAATCTGGTTGATATTCTTGCAGTCTCCTGTTGTATGTTCAGTTGAATTTATTAATTGTTGGTGGTTCGTCAAGATGAACGATAATGTATGTTTTCTGGTGGTGTAGGCCTAATTTAGTAAATATGATTACAACTTTATCTTCCTTGTTTGTACCTCCCTCGTTTAAAGCCAGGCCTACACACCTTGAAAATCAATTACATAAAACGAACAATTACACATCCCAACGAATAACAAAACATAATGTTAGCATATAATGTAGGCCTACTTCACAATATTTCATATCTGAACATCCTACCGGGAGCTAATTTCTTCTCAGAATTTATATCGGCCTAAAAGTGAGCCGAATCGTCCCGCCACTCCTTGGCCGAATCATCCTGCATTTATCAATTATTGCTTATTATAGCAGCTTAGGAATAGTAATTAGTAAGAAACATAACTTAGCCTAGCGTTATCACTGCATTTGGTGTTTGGAAAAATGGTAAAAGGGTGCTCAATCTTATGTTTAGCAGGAGCGGCGTGCATGAGGTAGAAACGGGGGGGGGGGGGGGGGGGGAGCGGTTGTCTCTAGCCTAGTCCCCCCCGGTGGGGTACTTTTTTGTCGGGGAATATAGTAAAATCGTTCGTGTTCACTTCGTAGCTTAGAGCCTAGAAAACCGCGACGTTCCATTGCACTTTATATGCATTCATTATTGCCAGCGATCTAACTACTAAACAATAGCTATGTACGCACTTGTCCGGCGGTATCCCTTTGTACGAATCGTTCAACGTTGGGTCCAGACGCGTGATATCATGTTCCATCTATAGATCAAAATGTGTACTGTAGTTACTTTCCAGGTGAAGTTTACCAACGGTTACGTCGTGTACTGTGTGTCTACGTACGCTACACTACAGCAAAAACGAATTATGTTCATTGTACGTATGTTTACCAATTTTTTAATTTACAAGTAACCCTCTGTACTGTGGGGCATCTAAAATAAATATTTCATCCATTACTAAACAAAAAAAACATGCCATTTTCGCTAAGCCAACATCTTATTATAGCTAAGTTATTACATTTTTAATGTCCTGTATGTCATGAACTTCTCACCACTCGGAGTGCAGGCATACACTTGGGTGGTATAAACTGATTTCCCCGACTGAAAAGTGTCTACGCCTGCGGACGCACCTTCTCAACGGACCACCTTTTAAAGCCTCTAGGCCTGATGTTTCCAAAGTATAAGATGCAATTTTTGAAGACCTGCCCCAACCATAAAGCTGGTCATATTTCAAAGTACAATAAGTGCATTTTCCGGGACCTAACAGCTCTATTTTTTCAGTCACAACTATGATAGGGACTTATATATTTTGCTTCATGTTTTGAAGACCTGCCCCAACCATAAAGCTGGTCATATTTCAAAGTACAATAAGTCCAATTTCCGGGAGCTCCAACTCTATTTTTCTTAATTGTCTTAGCTCCATCCCAACCACGGTTGTCTGGTTCTGTAGACTTGTAATTTCGTTTCATAGTATCATTAATTATGTATAATTTCAACTTCCGGGGACCTAGCAGCTCTATTTTTCAATTTTTTTTTTATCTTACAGATCAGCCCAAGGCACGCATTTACAATTTTTGTACCTCCAGACAGCAACCAGCCTACGCCTCTGCGATAAACAATATAGGCCTACCTCTTTACCTGTCGGTACATTTTACGTTTGCGTATAATAATTTTTCTATGCTACAATTTACCCGATAAATATAGGAATATTTTGAACTTTTATTTTTTTAATTGAAAAATATGGATTGTTTCAATCTATCATTTTTTTTTTTTGCACGCAGTATTTTATTTATGCATTATAAAAAATGGAAAAAGTGGCTACCCTCAATCTGATTAAAATGGCCTCAAATGACGCTAGAACGCGTTGCTTCCGGGGGCTTCGCCCCCTGGACCACCACCAGGTGGCCCCCAGCCTATTAATGCTCGCTTCGCTCGCATAGCCCCCTCGTCGGGGAATGTAGCCCCCCCGTCTGGAAGATCCTGGCGCCACCGTGTTGTGACGGTCGAGAAAATGGCCGAGGATTACCGATCGCAAGGTTCGGCAGTTGCAAAGAAATTGGTCTAAAACAAATTTGCCGTTCTAATATAGACTAATATATAAAAGGGAATTAAAAGGTGCCCTAGCTCGAACGGCGCTAGGATCGGACTTGTGGTTTAAGAGGAGATAGAGGAACACATTTAGGCTGAGTGCTGTTATATTATAGAAGATAGATTATGCTATAGGTCTATAACATCGAATGTGAAACAACATATAACAATACAAAAAAAATATAGAAAATGGGTAACAATAAGACATGCGATTATGCTAATATGATAATTCTAATCTGATAATATAGTACCGGTATCAGAAAAGAAATTACTCTGATACGACTTACCGGTACAGATTTATTATGACTTTTATTTGTTTTTGTATATACGCATGCCGAAATTGTAAAATAATAATTCTGAAATTCCAAACAATTAACCCCCAAAAACATGAAAACTAAAAAAAACTATTTTAAAATGAAATATATGATAATGATCCTTTATAGTCCATGGGCCAGACATTTTTTCGGTATCAAATTGGTGGCAAATGCTACCATACATTTTTGGAAAGCTTAATATGTCTACTTTTCAGAAATCTATGATAGCAATGTCAATTGTACAGCTTAATAGTCAATTTTTAGGATTATATGACACCGCCTACGGAAAATATGCAACACAAAATTTTTGGGTAGGGGGTAACATTTTTGCTAATAACTTGGGATTGAGTGAACATATTTGCATTTTCTTTGTGTCAGTATGTAGTGTATAGACTGCTTAAGCATAATATATTTTTATAAGTAAATCCAACAATTATTGACGCCATTAGAGGTCAGAAGGTCATTGAACTTTAATAAAAAATGAATTTTTTTCTAATATTAACTTATAACTTTCAGTTTTTAACAAAAAAAATAAAATAGATGTTATGCAAACTGATGTTTTCATGAACATATAGACCCAATAAACAAGAAAATTGAAGTTAAAGATTAACAAAATATGAATATACTGTGTATTATGAAGAAATTTGTTGTTTTTAGTAATTTGTAATCGTTTACAATTATGGGGTAGGGGGTAACATTTTTGCGAATAATTTACAATTTAGTTAACAGATTTGCATGTTCTTGCTATCAGTATGTAGTGTATAGATTACCTAATTGTAATATACTTTTTAAAAATGAATCCCGCATTTATTGACATCTTTAGAGGTCAAAAGGTCACTGACCTTTAATCAAAAATGCAATTTCTTCTAAATTAGCTTATAAATTTCAATTTTAAACACAAAAATACAAGAAATCTTATGCAAACTAATTTTTTCTTAAACCTATAGACACAATAAATAAGAAAATTGAATTTAACATTTTTTCAAAATTGAATATGCTGTGCATTATAAAGAAACTTGTTCGTCATTAGTAATCATTGACAATAATGGGTTAGGGGGTAACATTTTTGCTAATAACTTGGGATTGAGTGAACATATTTTCATTTTCTTGGTATCAGTATGTAGTGTATAGACTGCTTAAGCATAATATATTTTTCTAAGTTAATCCAACAAATATTGACGACATTAGAGGTCAGAAGGTCATTGAACTTTAATTAATAAAAAATGAATTTTTTTCTAATATTTACTTATAACTTTCAGTTTTTAACAAAAAACAGATGTTTTCATGAACATATAGACCCAATAAACAAGAAAATTGAAATTAAAGATTAACAAAAAATGAATATGCTATGTATTATGAAGAAATTTGTTCGTTTTCAGTAATTTGTAATCGTTTACAATTATGGGGTAGGGGGTAACATTTTTGCGAATAACTTACAATTTAGTTAACAGATTTGCATTTTCTTGCTATCAGTATGTAGTGTATAGATTGCCTAATTGTAATATACTTTTAAAAAATGAATCCAACATTTATTGACATCTTTAGAGGTCAAAGGTCAATGACCTTCAATCAAAAATGCAATTTCTTCTAAAATAACTTATACATTTCAATTTTAAACACAAACTTATAAGAGATCTTATTTTTATGTTTTCCTAAACATATAGACACAATGAACAAGAAATTAAAATTAAACAAACAAATATTCTATGAATTTATGAAGACATTTTGTTCGTTAATAATACTTTGTTATTAACAATTATAGGGTAAGGGGTAACATTTTTTCTAATAACTTTGTATTTAGTGATCAAATTTGCTTTTTTTTGTATTAATATGTACTGTGTAGGTTGGCTAATTGTTATATTCATGTTGAAAAAATAAAACGTAACATATTGACATCATTGTAGGTCAAAGGGTCATTGAACATTAACAAAAAATACAATTTCGTCAAAATTTAACATGAATAAAGTTTCAATTTTAAACACAAAAATACCAGAAATCTATTACAAACTGGTGTTTTTTTTAAACCTATACAGACAATGTACAAATACAAATTGAAGTTACAGATTAAACACAAATAAACATGTATAGGCCCTAACAATATGAAGAATTTTGACCGTATTAGTAATTTGTAATCCTTAAAAATGATGGGGTAAGGGGTAACATTTTTGCTAATAACTTTGAATTTATTAAACATATTTTGTATTTCTTGGTAACAATAAGTAGGGTACTGTATAAACTGTTTAATTAAAAATTGTTATATCAAAAAATTATGCAACATTTTGATCTCAAATAATATTACCAATAGTGGCTGTGTAGTTTTGTTTAAAGCCTGTAGACAAATTGAAAAATTGTAGTATTTAGTGTTGTTGTGGGGTACAAAATAACATTATGCATGACTTGTTGGAGGGTATACATTATTTTGTTTATTGAAAAAAAATAATTAATGATTTATTTTAATATGAGGATATGGAGCTTTATAAAAACATTTATTTCATCGTGAAATTACAGGATGGATAAACTATTTTATAATTTATCGTGAAGAAGTGGAGTTGAAAGAGTCGTGAGTTACAACCCTGGCACTAGGTCAGGATTAAACCCCGGACCTTGGGATTGGAAGGCAAGCACGTTAACCACCAAGCTACAGCTCCACTACTTTTGATAGGGTATTTGGTTATTTTCACGCTGCTGCTCTAGTTTTTAGGCTATACTGTGTAAATTGTTATTATTTTACATTTTGTACTTTAAATGAATTAATCGACTTATATAGTAATTTTAAAAATGACATTAGGGCCTACCAATTAAATTTGTATTTAAAAGATATTCTTTTCTATAAATGTTCATCTGACAATTTCCTGTATCTTGGTTTACAAAAATGAACTCATTAACAATAGGTAAATGTTTCAGATCTGCATATCAGCTGCAGTTTAGCAATTCACACTTTCTAGGAATTAATTCTATTATATTACATCGTCAAATTCCAGTGGAGCCTACATCATTTCAAACAACTGGGTATATATGGAAATCTTAAAAAGACATGATTTTGTTATCGCAAAATGAAGTATGATCTTGTGCAATGTTCCTTGACATTTTGGAATGTGATACTTTGCAAGTTTCCCGATTTTGATGAATGTTACCGCTAATATCTTTTAAAATGTTATGAAAAAGCTGACAAAAATACTATAACTAAGTACCCTGGTACAGCACGTTATAGTCTTCAGTCTGTGTTCTCTAGAGATGTGAAGGGCATCCAACAATGGATAGAAACACTATTTGGCTCAGTGGCGTCTGTGATCAATGAAGAAAATGTAAAGTATACATGACAGTCTCTTCTGAAGATACCAGATATGATTTTTCCTTCCTGTGTAAATTGCATTGACTGGATCTTCTCACCTAACTTTAGGTGGTTGTGTCAGAGTTATCCTCCAATATAATTCAAACTGAGATATGAAAACAGAGAGATACCCAGTTCTTTTAAACGTATGTGGAAGCTCCACCGGTCTCTGAGGCTGTAGTGTAAATTTCCTAGTAAGTGTGAATTGCTGAACTGCAGCTAATATGAAAATCTAAAAAAATTGACATATTAATGCAAGTTTGAATAAACTAACTGTTTTCTTTAAATCAAGATGAAGGAAAATGTTATTGTCCTGTAATATTACAATACCATAACAGTTTTGTTTAAAAAAAAAAGAAGAAAACTACCTAATTTGCAGACCAGATGAACTTTTATAACCTTAGAATATCTTATCATTTACAAATACAGATCAATTACAGATATAATTGGTAATCTAAACAATTGTCATTTCTATGATTACTATAGACAATTGAATGTTTGGAATATGTAAATTATAAAAAACAATTTACAACACAGAAGCTGGATATGTTTATTATTATCAATATGTAATAACAATGAAACATCAACGATATTTTTAATTAATAATAAATCAAATAATGTATACCCTCCAAAAAGTCATGTTATTTCGTAACCTATAACAATACTAAACGGTGAATATTTTTCTATAGGTTTAATAAAATAAAAACCACATAAATCTATTGGTAATAACAATTTGATAATGTTTTAATATATAGCAATTAAACAGTTGATATACTACTTTTTGGTACCAAGAAATGCAAAATTTGTTCACTAAATTCAAAGTTATTAGCAAAAATGTTACCCCTTACCCCATAATTTTGAATAATTACAAATTACTAATACGGTCACAATTCTTAATATTATTACTGTACACATGTTTATTTGTTTTTAATCTTTAACTTCAATTTCTTGTCCATTGTCTTTATAGGTTTAAAAAAAAGTTTGTATTAGATTTGTTGTATTTTTGCGTTAAATATTGAAACTTTATTAATGTAAATTTGGACGAAATTGCATTTTTTTTAAATGACCATTTGACCTAAAAAGATGTCAATATATGTTACGTTTTATTTTTTTCAAAATGAATATAACAATTAAGCAACCTACACAGTACATATTAATACCAAAAAAAATGCAAATGTGATCACTAAATACAAAGTTATTAGGAAAAATGTAACCCCTTACCCTATAATTGTTAATAAGAAATTACTATTAACGACAGAATGTCCTCATAAATTCACAGAATATTTGTTTGTTTAACTTCAATTTTCTTGTTCATTGTGTCTATAGGTTTGGGAAAACATTAACATAAGATCTCTATATATTTTTGTGTTTAAAATTGAAATTTTACTTTAGAAGAAATTGCATTTTTGATTAAAGGTCATTGACCTTTGACCTCTAAAAGGCATCAATAGATGTTGGATTCATTTTTTAAAAGCATATTACAATAAAAAAAATCCATACACTATATGATGATAACAAGAAAATGTAAATCTGTTAACTAAATCTTAAGTTATTTGCAAAAATGTTACCCCCTACCCCATAATTGTCACAAATTACTAATGACGAACAAGTTTCTTTATAATGAACAGCATATTCATTTTTGAAAAAATTTTAACTTCAATTTTCTTATTTATTGTGTCTATAGGTTTAAGAAAACATTAGTTTGCATAAGATTTCTTGTATTTTTGTGTTTAAAATTGAAATTCATAGGCTATTTTAGAAGAAATTACATTTTTGATTAAAGGTCAGTGACCTTTTGACCTCTAAAGATGTCAATAAATGCGGGATTCATTTTTAAAAAGTATATTGCAATTAGGCAATCTATACACTACATACTAATAGCAAGAAAATGCAAATCTGTTAACTAAATTGTAAATTATTCACAAAAATGTTACCCCCTACCCCATAATTGTAAACGATTACAAATTACTAAAAACAACAAATTTCTTCATAATACACAGTATATTCATATTTTGTTAATCTTTAACTTCAATTTTCTTGTTTATTGGGTCTATATGTTCATGAAAACATCAGTTTGCATATCATCTATTGTATTTTTTTTGTTAAAAACTGAAAGTTATAAGTTAATATTAGAAAAAAATTCATTTTTTATTAAAGTTCAATGACCTTCTGACCTCTAATGGCGTCAATAATTGTTGGATTTTTTTTTTTTTTTTATAAAAATACATTATGCTTAAGCAGTCTATACACTACATACTGACACAAAGAAAATGCAAATATGTTCACTCAATCCCAAGTTATTAGCAAAAATGTTACCCCCTACCCCAAAATTTTGTGTTGCATATTTTCCATAGGCGGTGTTATATAATCCTAAAAAATGACTATTAAGCTGTACAATTGGCATTGCTATCATGGATTTCTGAAAAGTAGACATATTAAGCTTTCCAAAAATGTATGGTAGCATTTGCCACCAATTTGATACTGCTTTCGCAAAAAACTGGACCTGGCCCATGGACTATTACAGGATATTATATGTTATAGCGATGTTTGGAAACAAAAATTTCGTCTTTGTGTTAACTTCTTATATTTCCATTGTAAGTGTAGTATAGAAAAATATAAGAGAATTAATGAAAAAAGGAGGAATTATGGATTACAAAGTACATTTACAAGACTTAAAATGTTACTGATGAAGTTGATCAAATTAAGAAAAATGGGATAATAAATGAAAATAATATGATTGTATGGGGATGGCATGAAATATGATATTGAATGTGAATACAAGTGGTGTTTACACCACAAAAAAAAAGAAATAAAAAACAAAGAAAACTCTGAAGTAGTAATAAAGAATTTCAATAATAATATAAAAAAAAATGTAGGCCATACAATTTCTAATATGACAACATATTCCTACTAACAAGTTAATGTGTTATATGTTAGAAAAACAATTCATCAACTTCCCACAAAATACATAAAATCTAAAAAATTTGTTTGATCACATTTACAATACAAAATACTACAATAACTAAAGTTACCTAAGTTTAATAAATAACGTCTCATTTTATGTATCTCATTGCTAAATACATAACTTCTTGGTAATTTAATAATTTAAAAAAACATACATAAGCAATGGTACAGTTTTTAATATTAGATATAAATGGATAAAAATCCATTGACTTACAAAGACTTAAGTTTAGTTCCACTAAAAGACCCATCTTCGATGAAAGAAATGTTGTTGTTTGTAAGAATTCTGTGAAAAACAAATATCAAATGTTCTTTATCAGATGATACAGAATATATAAAGGCATCCACGTCCAGGGCTTTTTCTCATTCTCATATATTTCATAATTTTTGTTCGTTTAAAAATAAATCAATTAATTAAATTTTAATATAAAATACTTACAATACTGTAAGAAGTTCCATATCGGAAAACATGTTTTTTGAGATGTATTCTATGTAATTCTTGTTGAGTATTAGGTTTATGACTTTCGGGCGTGTCCACCACTCTTCCAGAGAAGTTGAGTTCAGGGAGTTCCAGCTGAAATCTCTAAAGATGAGTAGGATTGTGAGAATTGAAGACAAGTATAAAAATACATTTCCCATCCCATAATTGTTAAGCAGAATTGCACTGCATGATAATAATCTTTAAAAAACCCATGAAATTTAAAGATTACTACAATCAGGTTATTCAATTCTGTAGAAAAAAACCCAATAATGATTTCACTTACAACAAGACAACATAAATGGTTAATTTTAACAAAAAAGCCATTGTCTGACAGACAAATTAAATATCTGTTTGCTTAAAATTATATTTTTTATCAGTTACATTTTTTTTTCGATCCATTTTTTGTCAAAGTGAATACATATTATGTGATATTAAAATAGCATATTCAACAAACATTTTTTTTAAATTATTTTTTCAGAGGGAGAATATATATATCTTAAAGACTTTCGGGTGTGACCAAAATTGTTTTAGCTAAACATCCTTAAATATCGATACTTGTTAGGGATATAACATAATTTCAAAGAAATAATTGTGTAAACTTCATAAATATAATACATTTAAACTATTTAATCAACACGCTGTTATCCTTGATTCTGAGATAGCCGGCATAATAAAAACACCTTTGTCGGGTCTCCTTCAAGGATACCTACCCTATCTATCTCATTGTTCTCTATTACTCGTACATTATTCTATGTTTCCCTCTTAGAAAAATAAATAATAATAATAACTAATGAACCATTTGTTTAAATTAATATTATGGAAGCCAATAAGTTGTAGATATGAATTCATGTACAAATTTGACGTGGAAAATGTTATGACTTCATGATATGGCCACATGGATTGAACACTTTGTATTTGTTCTCTTTCGTCATAAATACTCACATTCAACAGAGAGCATCTCGCTTATATATGCCTGATTTTCTCTCACATTTTCATATGTGCTTGGTCAATTAATTATCTTTCTCATGAGTTTTCATTTTAATGGCGTCATCACGCCTACACATTTTAATAACTAATATAAATAACTAAATATTTTTATCTACACCATGTATTTAAATATCTCATATAGCTCTTCAGAATTAAAGTTGACCTT
This sequence comes from Antedon bifida, assembly GCF_963402885.1. NCBI lineage: Eukaryota > Metazoa > Echinodermata > Crinoidea > Comatulida > Antedonidae > Antedon > Antedon bifida. The sequence goes on from NC_136229.1 coordinate 10,510,979, forward strand.
GATGTTTATAGCTTATCATGAAAGCTACTGAAAGATAGATATGAATTCATATAACAAGTGTGCCTATCGGATGTTGTCACGTAATCATATGGCCAACTCAATTTAAAAAGTAGTTTTGCTCATATCTTTCGTTAAAGATACCAATTTCAAAGAGTACGCATTGCGCTTCTAGGCGTCAATTTGTTTTCCAAATCTTATATATTTTGCTCAAATCATTATCTCCCGAAATTGTCATCTTCATATTTTATATTGATAACGTCATCATACCAAAAAACATATGTGGGTTTCACTGTAGCCTATATAACAGTTTATTCTCTACACATAATATGTGTAATTCAGCACTATAAGCGTATATGCATCAGGTCATAGAAATTTCATTTACACTCATATTTTATACTATACGTACGCAGGCTACGAGCAGCGCGACGAGAGATCAACATTAATACCGCGTGTACACCTTTTCCATGTTTTTTTTCGTCACATCATGAATATTCATATTTAGATGCACGCCCTCTATAGTTTATGCCTTAACCTAATAGGAATTGTAAAGGTAAGTATTTTCCTAAGTGTAATTGATGAATACGGAGACAGACACGATGTCCAGTGGTGATCTATTTGTTAGGCTATATATTGTATATTTTAAAATGTTATGGCTTTAAGTTTTATGTTTTATTTTCTACATTTGATTTCGCAAAGTTCTTTTTTCATGAATTAACAATATTAAGCTACAGAAGTTTAGACCTAGATAGTAGGCCTATTCATTGGCTACTACTAGTTAGCCATATATAGCCTAGGTTATGCTCTACACTCTAAGCCTAGCCGACCCTACTATCTAGTACTAATACTAATAGCTTGACAGGGCCTAGACCTAGCTAGGTTAACAACAAAAGGCTAGACAATTTGTCTGATTTTGAGATTTCCATTTTTAGAAATTGCCAAAAGAAGAATTTCTGGTTGTTCTGACAAAAAAAATCCTCTACCTTCCAACCGTGTCAATTTTTAGTGTGTTTGGGCAACATAACAATTTGTTTGGCCTAATTTAAGAGGCCCGCTATACATACCAGGATGCATTACGCGCAGATTGATATTCGTTTTTCTTCTGTGATTCACGCATTCCGAAGGCCAAAAAAAATGGAAGAATCGTAAGTTTTCAGCGAAATTATCGGGTTTTCCCCAATTTGTTTTAACGGATTCTGTCAAAAACAGAAAGACAATGCAGCAACTAGACAACGTCTCACTAGGCCCCGATAGCATACGAGGTTTACATGTTACAGCGATATTAGGCCTATATTTAAGTTATATTTATGAAATATATCGGTATTCTTTAACTTAGAAAATAATCTTATGGCCTAAATATCATGTAGATAAAAATCTCGCAAACTAAAAGTCGCAAAGTGACGACAAACAACATGGAAAATACTATCCCTGACGGCTAAAGATATACTGATGAAAAGAGAACATTTGATTTCAAGTTCAAGTTTCAAGTTTATTGTTTCACACAATATAATACAATATGAACAGAAACATAAATTAATAAATACAATTGTGTGAGGAGGACACATTAAGCCAAGGCTTTAAGTTTGGTCCTCCAGATAAGTAACATGTTTAATTATCTAATTTAAGTGAGAGAACAAAAAAAAAAAAAAAGTTCTTCCTTTCGTCAAATTGACAAATAAAACTAAACAAAAAGGCACAAAAAAGAAACAAAAAAACAGTCTTAAGGCAATTGTGAATTACTAATGTTCTAAATAGTTTGAAATAAGTGTTTGTTTGTATTTTGTTTTAAATGTATTTATGATGGTTATTGCTTTTAGATTGAGCGGTAAGTTGTTCCATATATACGGTCCATTGTAAATAAAAGATGTTCTTCTAAGTAATATGGTATGCTTTTCATATATTAGATTTTTTGCAGTTGAAGATCTGGTGTTGTAAGAATGATTAAAATTTTGAAAATAGGAGTAAAATTGAGTTGGTAATTTATTATGATTTAGACGGAACATGAATAAAGCTGTTTGGAGTTTATTTATATCAAATATATTTAAAGTATTGAGAGAATAAAAAAGTGGTTTAGTGTGAGATTTTGGAGGTGCTCCCGAACAGATTCTGATAGCCTTTTTTTGTAATTTAAAGAGAGAATTAATTTTCGTGTTATCAGAACCTGTCCAGGGGCAGCATCCAGTAAATTTATCTACAGTTGTAGCCCAAGCAACATTGCAGTATGATAAATAGGGTAAAATAAGGGTATTATACAGGGAAAATAAGATGTTTAAAGGAAGTATGTACTTCAATTTACTTAACATTCCAACGTTTCTCGAGATTATTTTAGTTAAATATGTTATGTGAGGTTTCCAATTTAGTTCCGAGTCAATAGTGACTCCAAGAAATTTTAAGTTTTCTGTTCTCTTTATTTGGTTACCATTGATATATAATTGCTCTGTTAGCTGTTTGTTACTTTTTTTATTAATATTAAAATAAATATAATTTGTAGTACAACAAGTAATAAATACATATACATATATAATAAAAATAAACGACGAAAATAGAAAAAAATGGTAATATGCCTTTAATATGTAAATTAAAATATTCCAAACTTCTAATGGAGTAAATTTTTAAAAAGTACATTTGTAATCTGCAAGAAAAAGTTAACAAAAAACAATGGTATCAGAGTCTACTCTCGTCTACGTTTAAGCGAATGTGATAAAAAGAAAATATCTTTTAAATTATTATGTGGAGAAAAAGCTACTAAATAAGTGATGTTAGTTATAAAATAATAATAATAACGTTAGGTTTGACTTGACTGCGCTGCCTAAGAGTGGAAACTTCCGTTTATGTACAAGTTGCCATTTCTGAAGGACGGCCTTTTCCCCTCTCTATAAGCTATGGCCATTGTGTCTTTTAGGCTTCGTTTTTTAATTAGGTCCGCTTCACAGAGATCATCGATGACATATATGTTACTGCTTTTTAGTGATGACTTCGACTTGGAGAGAACTTGATGTCGCTGGGGACGATAGATGAACTTGGCGATGATATGCCTGGGCTTGTCGTTAGGTCCTCGCGGCTTACCGGACCGGTGCGCATTTTCTATTTTAACATTAGGAATGCATAACTCATTTTCAATCAGGTCTGTGATTTTCTGGACTGCATTTTCATTGATTTCTTCCGGTAAGCCACCAAACCGCAAATTAAAAGACCTTGAATAGCGTTCAAGCTTGTTCAGTTGATTTTGTACCGATAAGCACTTTGATTTTTCAGCTTCAACAGTAGATGATACGCCTTTAAGCTCTGTAGTGACATTTTTCATTTTGATTTCCATTTCTGATATCGTACTGCTAACAAATTCAATTGATGTTTCTAGTTGAGTTTGTTTGTTTTCAATTTTGTCTATCCTTCCAAGTATGGTATTCTGATTTGTTAGGACCGTGTCCAGCTGGTTACGTATACCAAACAATTCTCTCGCTATTTGTTGAATTTCGCGCCTCAGTGCTTCCGTGCTGGTCGCATCGGCTGCTTCAAGCACAGGGGGCGACTCCGGTGATTGTTGGCCTACGTCTGATGTTTTTTGAATTTCGCGCCTCAGTGCTTCCGTGCTGGGCGCGTCGGCTGCTTCAAGCACCGGGGGCGACTCCTGTGATTTTGCGCCTACGTCTGTTGGCTTTTTTTTCCCCATTTTGAGTGCTTGATTTCTCTATTAAAGTCAGATTCAGTTAGTAAATGCACTTACAGTTTTTTTTACGGTTTATTTGTCCAACGTTGTATTAGTGTAGCATGTATTATTTATATATTTAGACGGAGCAAACTATCCACGTCTGTTCACTCACTTAGCATTGTCTTGTTTCATGATAGCTTTCTAAGAGAGAAATATTAAACAATATCGTAATGATGAACAATAATGTTACCATATCTACGTTTTGTAGAACAATTAGATAGATAGAGTAGGTAGCCTATTAACGCTCCGTTGATCTTCTACATAAAAGGAAATTCTCTAACGCACCTGCGCAATAATATCCAGCGTCTACCAACTTCAATTTTAACTTAAATGATTTAATCACATCAGAGGTTCATCCAAATCCATGACCAAAAATTTTCCCCGATCAGTTCACAAATCAGGGGATAAGGCTATGATATCCAATTATAGACCAGATGCACTCTCCTCACTGGTGTGTACAATCTTAGACAAAATCATCGTACATAACATGAATAACTTTACGTACGACTATGGTTTATTAAACCCTAATCAACATGTTTTTTTCAAGCGTAAATCTTGCGTGTCTTAATAATTTTACTTATCACTGGTCACAACTTCTTGACAAACGTGAGCCAGCAATTATTGAATCTCTTGTTTTAGACATCAGTGAAGCATTTGATAAAATGCCCTTGGACAGCTGTAAATTTTAACATTTAAGGTAACAAGGCCATATACATGGCTGCAGTCGCGTGCTCAAATTTGAGTTAGTGTTTACCAACCAACCGACCGAGTTGTAGAGTCGCGTTTGCACGCGACTAAAAATCTGGAAGTGGATATCTTTCTACTTGACAGACAAGGAGGAATTACTTCTTCTGTATTCCCAGCCACGTCTGGTATACCATAAGGCAGTTGCCTCTGTCCAATTTTATTTAATATGTTTGTGAACGATGTCAATCATAATGTTGTATCTGAGTGTGTTGTTTTTAAAGACGATATTGTACTTTATAGACACAGAAAGTATGTCGATAATATTACTACGTTCCAAAATGACATAAATATTTTGTCTGATTGGGCTGACACGAATAAAATGAAATGTAATGTTAACAAAACTAATGCATATCACCAGAAAGCGTAACTTTGTTAAACCATTAGGCATATACTTGCTAAAGGTGAGCAAATAGAGGTGGTTGATAGTCACACACATTTAGTAGTATAGATTATAGTATAAACCTGGAATGTTCATATCAATAATTTTATAACGAAAGCCAATCAGATTTTATTTTTTTTGTAGCTGGTACTTGTTTTCGTGATGCGATTTCGTGTCTCTACAAACAACTGATTTTACCTATTCTAGAATATGGTTTGCCGGCGTGTGCCTCAGAAATGGTGGCCATATCGAACGTCTCGAATAGGTTCAAAGGCGGGCTCCAAGGCGTATTCTAATACGTCACTGCGGACCAATTTCTTATGACGAACGATTAATAAAAGTGGGTTGGTTTTATTTAAGTGAGAGACACTCAATGATTTTAATTTCTTTTACTTTTCGCTGTTTTTATAATGTAACTCTGTGTTAGGAATAATATACATATCAACCAACGACATCCTGAACTACTTACATCTGTCCACCCTTTGCACGTACTGTTGCTTTAACATTTTCCTCAATTCACAACTTTTCTGTTATACATCACTACCCCTATTATTAAATATCATACAGTTACCCTCCCATTAAACCATTTCTTATTTAAGTTGAAGAAATTATTACTTGATAAAAGATAACTGGTCCATTCACATTTTTTTACTGATAGCTTTTTTGTGCAAGACTTTTATATATTTTTTAACCAAGTAAATAAATCATTGTGATAAATAAGACAAGATCAGATGAGTGCACTATATTTCAATTTATGTGTGTTTTATCTTGTTTTAAAATGTTTTTTTAGTAAATTATTTATGTTTGTAGGGTTTGCGGACGTCACGTGTTGGTGGTGGTGATGGTGCATGCTGTCGCAATACCTCGACCAATTGTGTTGAATAAATAAATTGAAATGAAAAAATGAAAATGTATCCTTGAAGGAGATCCGTACACAAGTTTTTATATTTTGCAGGCTAGAATTAAGCATAATTTAAATATATAAACCGTTAAAAAACGTTTTTTATTATTATTATACTTACAGTGTAAATGGGTGAAAAGAAAACCCTTCTGCTATTAATGGTAGTTCCTTCAGATTGTTGTTGGAAAGTGTCCTTCATAAAGCATTAATAAGATATCATTATTAGGAAAATATTAATAATACTAATACTATTATTATTACATCTAATGTTATATTAAAATTAATATACTAACATTGATAGTGATTATTAATCTGTTTAATATTAAAATTAATATTAATATATAATTGTATTTATATATTAAAATTAACATCAATTAATACGATCAATGAAATTCCTGGCAAACGTTAACACGAGAAAAGGTATTTGAAAAAATATTTAAACATGGGATAGCCTGCTACTAGCATTGTTTGTTGTCTGCCAGATACATCTAAATTGTTACACTTTCAATCACCTTTTTGTGTACTATAATAATCTTTTTGTCAAAAAATCTCCAGATCGATTGATTGAGCAGGGATTATGCTGCAAAAATGAGTTTTATTTCATTCACATTTATTTGTTTTATTTAACAATCAAAGAAAAAATAAATAAGTTAAATGGTGACAATAAATAGCAGCTGTTTCAGGGATCGGAAAAAGAAATAAACGAACTTTCTTATACCAACCCCTAAACAGAAAAAAGACAAAAAATAGCTGCATGACATATTATTTGCTAAATATTAGATATATAAATAATAATCATAAACAATTCATGAATGTTTCAGATATTTTATACAAAAACAAATACAAATTTAAATACGGCACATTATGAGTGTGTTTAGAAATGTATGTGTTTTAATACTTTAGTAGCTAGATTAAAAGTGGGAAACATACAATAGACAAACCAATAAATAATTTCTTTTTCTTAAATTTCTTATTTTTCCAAGAAACCATGGAAAATTAGCTTACACTATTATTAAGGTTACAATATAAAATGTATAGCAACATAACTATTACTCACAGATTCCCTATGCCATAAGGTACTAAGCCAAAGAAAGCCGCTTCATGTATATAGCTAATGTTGTTATTAGAAAGATCCCTAAATAACAAAAGAACAAAATTCCATTAGTTTGTAGGTCTACCTGTAGCACTAAATACAAATAATATCAATAAAAACAAACATAGCAAGAAGAAAACAATCTCAAAATGTGGATATAAAATAAAATGGTAACAAATTGGAGTTTCGAGGATGTGGTACAAATGTAGCTCACAATTAATTCTATTGGAAAATATCTATAATATTAATACAGATCTGATAATCTGATATTATACAAACTATGTTCTCTATAATCAATTGAAGATAAATACATCACTTCGATTTAATTTCTCCCTTTTATTAAGATACTAGAAATAATGTTTATTTCCTTTTATACGAATAACCCATCTAAAATAAAATATATTTATCGTTGTGTCTACTACAAAATACTGATCTATTTACTAAGCTTGGGAAATATATATTTATTATATTTTTTCATTGAAACAGTATTGGTAAACGTACTCTAATGTTAATTTTATAAACATGGAACATTATATATTATTTGGGCCAAAGGCCATATATAATGAATAGGCTACATTTTAGAAACAAGGAAATAAATATATTAAGGATATAATTTCTGCATCCTCATACAACAAAAAGGGAAAAAACTACACACGTTCCAAAATGTTAATTTTGGCTACAAAATAATAAAATAGTAAATGGAAAAGAAAGAATAACAAAATAACTATTGAGATTTGACGCCCAGTAACTTACTTAAATCTGTAAACAATATATTCATGAACTAATAACATGTAAGTGTGTGTATACTCACAAAAGTGACAGGAATTGGAATACAAATGCAATTTCTGGAATACTTCGTATACCATTATTGTTCAAACGTCTAAATCATTAAGATATAACATTATTATAATGATATTGATGACTATCTATTATATTACACAGGCTCAGTCTATAAATACGAATACAGGATTGAGCGAAATTAGATTACGTGACCAGCACTAGATCGGAAACATTATGATAGTCCATACTGCTAACAAGCGAAGACGACTATTTACAACATTTCTTGAAAAATAAGCGCTTTGAAAATGTCAATTTAAAATATAGGTTTAAGTACCTGTTAATTAATGTTAATGTTTTTATTCTATTTTTATATAACAATGTCTGCTGTAATTAGGAATTTGAATACCAGTGCAAGTTCACTAATTACATTAAAGAAGCTTTAAACATCAATTGGAAAATTTATTCCATTTAATATCAGTTTGTATTTAGTTTTGTAGTTTTTTTGTCATTGCTCATCATTTAGTCATTGCTGTAGAACGCCACTAACACCAACATTGGCTGGAAACATCGATGACAAGGCTGAGCTGAGGATTTGGAATTGGGTGAGTTAGTAGAGTAGTTCCTGCAAGCTTTTCTATGCTAATATGGTCTATACGATTATAGTATAGGCCTATCAAGAGATAGATTTAGGGTTTGGCGCGACGTCAGCGCATCTCCATTCCAGCAGCAGCACAACTCCCTAAAGCTGACATTGACGATAGAACAAAGTGGGCCTGCTAATATGTTTGCATACTCTTCCCAACCAGGGATTCCACCTGGGCCGTGGCCTTACTGCTGTTGTAGTAGCAAGTGTGTTCTTCATAGCCTCGACTGGTATAATACTAGTGGCACTAGATCAATACTTACAGCAAACACACATTTAGTGAGGTTAATTACTACACCGTAATGTTCTAACATCTCAAATTTTCAATAATAGATGGTCACGGCCTAGATAGACGTTCTCGAATACACAGTAATTTCAGCGTAAAAAACTGGCGATTTCAAATGTACGTATCGCAGAACTATAATACATTGTCGTTTACAGAAACGAATAAATAGACACGATGATTTATGTAGTCAACCAAAATTAGCACCCTGGGAATTACTTCCGAAAGAGAAACTTGTCACAAAATGAGTCCACATTTTTTATTTGGACTCATTTTAACAAACCCAATTTTCATTTTGTATATACTAGTAGGGTTGAGGGATGGGGAAGAGGATGGGTACAAAGAGGAACAATTTTTAAATATATTTGTATCTACCCAGTAACGAAATTTTGGTTTCATGTTTTATAGGCCTATAATTAATATACCACTGAATACAGTAAAATATTTTCGATTTAATACTTTGTTAAAACTGTCACTGTCATAGTCGATTGAAATAGTAAAGTACATGTAGCGATACACCACAACGACTTTTATATTATTGTTTGTAATTATTAATTAATACAAACGTTGAGAAGCAACTGTCAGTAATAAAGTTTATTTGTATATTATGTGTTTATAAACTAGCAGTAGGGCCTTCCCAAATTCACAGTAATAAAGTTTATTTGTATATATTTTTATATTATATCTAACAGTACCAACACTCAGAGTAAGAGATTTTTGCGATTCAAATGGCGACCAAAAGTGGTTAACCGTATTAAAATACGTAATTACAGTATTGTCAAAGTATTGCAATACAATATATTAGGTTTTAAGTTTATTCTCCAAGGGTCTATAAATTTACCTACTTATATATAAACGTATATTAAATCGATCAAAATAGTATTTTTTAAAGAAAATCGGCCTGTCTTCAACATTATGATACTATAATCGAGCTGTTTGACCGGTTTTCAACTATTAATAACGATTATCGTAGCAGGAGGAGATAGGTAAATGCGAAACATCCTCGTATTATTGTTTGCAGGTATTTTTCAAGATGCATCCATTAGACAGTGTATACCACGATCGGAAAACACCCCTAATTGGGGAAAATCGTTGAACCTAAATTCGTTTTAATTGTCAATAACTAATTATCTAACTCAATTTAATTAGTAAACAGGGTTATGTTAGGTGGTTAAAATCAGTACCGAACGTATGAACCAACTTTATATACCTTCGAGTAAAAATTCTAGAAGTAACGCGCGATTTACTAAATTTTGCCCTTACGTAAATTTATATAAAGATACTGGTCGTAATTATCACTGGCAATTAAAATTTCATCGATGTATTCATAATAACAGTCCAAACCACGGATGACTTCATCAATGAACCTTGGTTTGGGTGGCATTTCTCAAACCAATTGGCATGCGAAGAACTTCGAAGAGGTCAAATGGTGTAGGTATGACGGTTTTTCAAATGGTATCTCGTGGTAAGCTTTCACTCAATCCAATTTTGTAAAAATACAGCCATTCGAGTTACGAAATCATGGATTTGGGGTACATAAATATCTGGTGTCGTAATGTAGTGCCTTATAATCGCTACATGTCCTCCAGTCTCTGGCGTTTTTCGTCGCGGCCGTAGAAGCGATGACCAATTGCTATTAATTGTCTAATGATGCAAAATTCTAACATATGCTCAAACTCTGCTTTAGCGATGTTTAGACGATCTGACGCAAGGCTTCCAGGTCGTGAAGCAACTGGGTGCGCATTCGTAGCGATGCGATGGGTCACAGAATGTTTAACAGCTTCGGTGTTGTATAGCCTACATGTTGTAAACTTTTTAAGGAGTGGCGCGCGCAAATTCGAATTTTGACCTTTCAAAGAATGATAATTGTATCACAGACTAGAGTTTGTGAATTAGTATATTGATAGCGATTTATCAAATAGATTTGGATGATTTAAAACGATCCCACGAAAACCGTACAGTAGTGATAGAGTTTAAGTAGAATTTAATGGTTATTGGAGAAAGAAAGAAAGTATCTATATATAAATTTACGTAAGGGCAAAATTCGATAAATCTCGGTTTATTTCTAGAATTTTTACTCGATGGTATATAAAGTTGGTTCATTCTTTCGGTACTGATTTTAACCATCTGATGTAACCCTGTTTACTAATTAAATTGAGTTAGGTAATTAGTTATTGACGATTAAAACGAATTTAGGTTCAACGATTTGCCCCAAATAGGGTGTTTTCCAATCGTGGTATACACTGTCTAATGCATGTCCATGGAAAAATACCCGCACACAATAATACGAGTATGCTTCGCATTTTCCTATCTCCTCCTACGATAATTGTTTTTAATAGTTGAAAACCGGTTAAACAGCTCGAGTATAGCATCATAATGTTGAAGATAATTGATTTTCTTTAAAAAATACTATTTTGATAGATTTAATATACATTTATACAACTGTTTTGATCTGCGATAAATGGAACATTCCAATCTCTGTTCCACAAGTGTCTATTCCCTCAGGCGTCCTAAAGACAAGTACTATACAGTCATAACAGAAATTCGATCCATTTTATCCAATCTGTGCTGCAGAGGTTGGATATAGGTATTTTTTTAAACAGATAATGAGCTAGCCTTTCCAGTCGCCGTCTATTATGTACAATCATCTTTATTATTGCAGTTAAACCACCACCCACACCACCACCCTCCCCTCACTGGCATGAGTAGCGTTGTAAAGCCAGTAGAGGACAGGCCTACAGTACAAAGGATCACATGCCCTAAACGCAGAACAACTTTGGTGGTTAGGAACCAATTTAAGTATGAATTGGCTCTAAGAAACAATTGAAAACCATTAGACCTACTAATTAAGTTAAGTTAGATAATTATTTATTGACGATCAAAGCGAATTTACGATTTTCCCCGAATAGATGTGTTTACTTTATTACTGACATATCCTTCTGAACGTTTATATTAATTAATAATGTAATTGCTGTACAAAAAAATATAAACGTCGTATTAGTGATGTATCGTTACATGTACTGTACTATTTCAATCGACTGTACGGTGACAGTTTCAACAAAGTATTAAATAGCAATGTTTTACTGTGTTTAGTAAATACCTTCATGGTTTAGTGGTATATTATTTGTAAAACATGAAAACAATTAATATTTCGTTACTAAATGGATAAAGAATATATTTAAAAATTGTTTGTCTTTGCACCCATCCTCTTTCCCATCCCTCAACCCTCATGTTGCATACAAAACACAAATTCAGTTTGTTTCAAAACAATTGACAAGTTTCTCTTTCGGAAGTAATTCCCAGGGTGCCAATTTTAGTTGAGTACATAAATCACCGTGTCTATTTATTCGTTCCTGTAAACGACATGTATTATTGTCCTGCATGTACATTTGAAGTCGCCAATTTGTTAACGCTGAAATTACTTCGATTCGAGAACCATCTGTGGGCACGACCTAGATGGTACGCGAGCGAAGCGAGCGTACCATCTAGTAGACATAATTTGACAAAAGGCCTCAATTACAGTAATTGAGCAATCAGATAACAGTATGATGAATATAATATAATGAGGTAGATTAATGCTTGTAGGAGGAGTAAATCATTTTTCATATTTTTGTAATTTTTTTACAAATTTACTGATCTAAAATACATTTATAATTTATTTCAACTAAAGTTACTAAATGTTTTGGTAAATTTTTACCAAAAATAAACAAAAGAAACTTCAAAAGTGTCCTATTTTCAATAAAAAATATATCAATTGAAAATTATTTCAGATATTTTTCAATAATGTACTTTTGAAATATATTCATTTGAAAATAAAATACTACATAAACTTTTGTAATGAAATATAAAATCACGTTTTGATCAATTACTCAAAAGTAGCTTTTTGTAGATAATCCTTTTTCTCAAAGTACGGCAGTATAGAGATCACGTAACAAATAAGATCGTGTTTCCTAAAATCTATAGCTTTAGGCTATACGAGACGTGGAAAGTATTCATGTTAATCTCACCTGTCAGACGCGCACGTAGTCGGTCACTTCTGATTAGGTTATAGAACACACAAACGCGCCAAAAAGTGTATTAGGATATAAATTGTAAATGTTTTAAATGATTTTATATTTGCAAAATTATTTGGTGGTTTAGAATTTTTCTGTCAAATGTGTGATAATGTTTCGGATTTTTGCCATATTTTTCATTTATATTTATTTATATTTTTAACTTACATGATAGCGAGAGATGGCGATGTGAACGTCGTTCGAGATATTTTCACAAGGTTGGGATTATTTGTGATAATCCTAAAAAAGTAATATTGCAAAATATTAATTCATGTACTTCATAACAGCTCAGTAGCAAAACTGCTTACATCAATTTTTACCAAATTTAGTTTTTACTTCAAATATATAGTATTTCATTACACAGTATTTGTTTTGTTGCAAATGATTACATCCTACTTACGGCTTATAATAATTCATTTTTACTCTCAATCAGTTAAATCGAAATTCATTGAGATGCAAACAGCTTTCTTACAATTTTATACTTTATATTATACAATTTTATTTTGCAAATAATCTAATCCGAATTCTTACAATATTTCATGAAACATAATTAAAACAATATTATTTTAAAAGTCTGCAAAATGTAAGTGAACGTACTTTATTTAATGTTTCGAAGATAATTATCTCAGTTATTTAGTAAATTGGATGGTCAATTTAAGTTTCAATTATTATTTTCCTACTAGCAAAATTTTAGTCACAATGTATGTTTATGAATTATTGTACTACAGTATGTGAAAATAATAATAATAATAATAACTGGTACTTGATATAGCGCATTATGCTGAAAGCCTCAATGCGCTTTACAAAGACAGAAAATTTTGAAAAATTACAAATTAAAAAGGTGGGTTTTGAGGAGAGATTTGAAGACACTGGTGGAAGTAGCCTGACGGATTTCAATAGGCAACGCATTCCATAGAGAAACGGATGCCGAAGAAAAAAATGCATTACCAAAACGTTAGCTTGTCTATTGAAAAGCCCATAAGGCTGAAGTAAATGCATGTACAATGTAAACTGAATGTGATTACTATCTATTACCTATTGCCCATACAACTTAATCCTATTTTTGAATGATATGGATATACCATAGATTATCAATTAAAATGCGAATTTTTCCAGTTCCCCTAGCCTTATTTAGGTATAATCATCAACGTAAAAACAGTAAGCCTACTAGGCTAGTAATGTACTACACTACACAACAGACCTTTCTCAATTTTGATGACGGGGTATTTTTTTTTTTTGGAGGATACTAAAATAATGCGAGATAGACTTTTTAGCTGAAACAGGTGAACACTACCATATGATAATTAGGTCTTTCTTTGTTGTCTAAAAATTCCTCCAGCAGCCTATTTAAGTATTATACGTCTGTTTTTTTCGTTATCACGTTACGTTTATTAAAACTATGTGTGTTAGGCATTTAATTGTAGTTGTGATATCCCAAATAATACTTTACTACTTACCACTCAGTTTGATAACCTTCATACTGGAAACCCCAAGATACTGCTCCTGTATGAAGCTCCAAGAGATCCGCGTTATGACGTATATGTCTGGAATACAGATATTACATTTACAAGACATTATACTAAAATGACTATACATAAAGTACTTTAGTTATTACTGAGCTTAAAATGTAATGTTTTTCAAATTTGTGTTCTTTAGATCAGATAAACAGCATGACATAATCATTGAAGAAAGTGGGATATATATTGTACTTATATAAATTGAGTTATACCATGGTTGTGAAAAAAACCCCAGATTTATTTAGTTATATCCCTGCCTAAAAACACTATAGCAATTAATAGTAATAATAATATTAAACTATTAAATAAACTATTCATAGATATAATATTTGTTTTTCTCTTTTTGAATGTTGTGTCTCACAATTTGAATTATATTTATATTATTGTCATAAAATGCACATGAAATTTGTTTTCAACAGCAATAGCAAGTTACAATACTAACTACTCCTTAAACATCATATCTAAGTATGTAATACGTTTAGTCTATTCTTTGATTTAGTCAACGATTATAGACAATGTCTTATATAAATCAAAGGTGCTTTCCAGGTGGAATACAATCCTGAGATGAGTAGTAGTATGTTTTTTATTTATAATTAATATATATGTAATTTTACTTTCTATGGACCAGGGATTCCGAAATAAGGGATTGAACGAATGAATAAACAAAATAATTGTTTACAATGCAGATAGCTAACTACATATAAACGATTAGCTAAAAATAAAAAGTGCAATCTTTAAAATCTAATAACAATATGACAATGAAAATATACTTTATTTCTGTAACGATTCTTTACGAAAATAAAAGAACATTCTGTATCCAGTATAATCTACAAAGCAAAATATGATAGCATGGCATACTGTATTTGGTATGGGTAGCATAAGTCAAAAAGACACGTATCTTAGTAATGATACTTGCTTATAAATATAGCCTTTTAAAATTTACAATTGTACCTAAATAAAACATTCTATTGTTTCATCATTAACTAAAAAAAGACAAAACAAAATAAAACAAAACAAAAATATAGTTATATTTCTAACTTTAACTCTGGAAATTTGTTGTTTGTTTTACTCGCAGGCAATTATTAATTGTTCCAAATACCATCCACAGTAATTATGCGCAGCATTTAAAATTCTATTTTCAAATGTAATATTCTTATCTTTTTTAGTATTAAAATATCCTAACTACAGTAATGAAAACCTACATTATGTGAAAACAAATGACCAGAGGAAAATTATAACATTTAAACAGTTCCATTAAATAAACATGAAATATAAACTATAAAAAATAAAAATAAAATAATAAAATATAAAATTTAGAAAACTCTACGTTTAGCGTGCTATCGGGTACCTTATATTTGTGTCCTTAATTTGCATATTTCAGCAGATTTGGTTTGCTTTGTAGAATTCCATCTCCTTATCATATGTTTTTAATGGAGACAAAGGCTTTGTTGTGCAATATATTAGACTTCAAATGATACAATTTTAGACTTTTAGTTGATGAGTCACGATGTCATTAATTATCTTTTTAATTATTATACATTATTTATACTTTCAATATCTACTAATTTATATTTATGAATAGTATATGATCAAAGTGTGAATGGAGAAAGTAAATGGAATGTTATAATATACAGCTTCGATTAATCGTATTTATTGAAATCAGAAACCAACCTTGAAATGAAACCCTATTTTTAATCATTTGATTTTATAATTATTTTACTTACACTTTTCTCAGTTTCGTTTGGTTTTCAAAAGTAAAGGGTTCAATGCTGTTTAACTGGTTATGATTGATGTATCTGTGGATAAATAGTACGAAAAGGCATTTTAAAAACAAATAATAAAGTAGTTTTAGTAACTATAGTAGTATTACTGATTATCATGCGGTATCATGTCTAGCAACAAAAAACGGCATTCAGTATCGAGTATGAGATCATACTACTGTGTATTCGTATGGAATAAAGGCTACTGTCAGCAGATACCCTACTTGATCCTGTCTATTAGATAAAAATTACAAATAACTATAGAGGGTTAGCAAGCGATTATCTCGAGGTGTTAAATAATGACTCGAGTAAAACAATAAAACATTACTATAGTACGGACACACTACAAATATTATTAAAATCTCACTTGATTTGATAACTTTACACTTCATTTCTATAAAAGGAATATCTGTAATGAATAGTGGATGTGTATGGTATGTCCGATTTTAGATGATCTTGATAATGATGATGATTTCTTGATATGTTAAATCTTCAAACTGATTTTGCTAGACCATAGATGTGGTTATTGAGATTTATTTCCAACGGGCATGATGGAAATGTGGTCCAATATACTATTTTCACCTAAGTAGCCTACCTAGTGGAGAGAATTTTAAAGTACCAGTGACCATCGAAGTGTACAATTCTATTATTTTGTTTTGTTATTGTTGTTACCAAGGTGATATAAGTGTCCTTACTACATTATGTCATGTACAACCGTGACAGCTATTATTGTCGTTTTTGTTATGATAACAACCGATCCGTTAATTTGAAACACAAATTCACTCTTAAATTTGGATCTTACTAATATATTACGAAGGTTGGGAGGTCTACACCAGCGAGATGTAATAAGCCGAAGACTAGAGAGCGTACTCTAGGCTGAAAAGTGATTCCAACAGGAGGAGGAACCAACAAGATGGCGGCCGTAAATGTGTTCAAAAACATTATTTTATAAAAAAAATAAATACTCTAATATAATACATTAAGACCACATAAATTACAACACATATTCTTTGCCAAAGCACAGTGAAGTTTCTATAAAATTAAATATATTGTTAATCGCAATGGAATTAATAATTTCTTGGTAATCTAGCATTGTTTGTATATGAGGATCATATTATAGAATGCGTTCGCGTTCTCACACGCAGATAGGCTCAACATAGACGTATAGCAGTGCGTACTGCGTAGGGCATATCTGATTGGTCGATTGCATCCGCTATCTTGTTGGTTCCCTCTCCATGGAGAATCACTTTTTGAACTGCAATAACATTGTTCTTTGACATCTAGGCTTCAGGGTTGGCATTTATCAATATTTGCTTATATTTTTGCTTAAGCTGAAATATTTAAGAAGTGCTTAATCTTATTTATCAAACCGTCTTAGTAATGTCTTAGCAGAAAAATTGTCTTAGGTAAATTTTACTTTGCACATGCGCAAAATTAAACTCTAGAGGGCAGCAAATTATGTCTTAAGACGAAAAATTCTTGCTTACGCATGCGTATTAGCTTTTTTCTCTTAGCGATGGCGGCGCTATAACATTTTATCTCCGTATTTTCACTCCCAACAAGAGAGGGCGCATTCTGGCTACTATTGTTTTTATTACTTGAAATAGAGAAAGAGCACAACAGTCGGAAATACATACGAAAATCATTCGCTCTAAACTTAAATCAAATCAACATTTATTTATTAATTTTTATCAATGACAGCGACCCTTGGCAGCCGATACAGTTTTCTAAAAGTTAGTCAATTGGGTCGTACCTATCCCGAAAATATTAGTTTTGCTCGTCCAATTTCTAGGCCATCTTTATGAAGATCGATATCATTATTTTAGCGTCCGTAGTACAGCGGAAAACGCACTAGCGTAGCCTTTCCGAATGTTCAATGTTCCGGCCTCGCGCGCTCGCGTTGTCAAAAAAGAATGTTTCTGTTGCAGAAATGAGATAAGACGAAATTTTTCATCTTAAGGCAGGGTGTTGTTCGTCTTAGATTTAAGACAAAATTAAGCAATTTTTTTTACTTAGATATATTGATAAATCTGACTTAGGCAAAATCAAGGATTTAAGGCAAAGTTAAGACGATTTTTTTGCTAAGCAAGTTTGATAAATCCGGCCCCAGCTCTTTAAAATCATTGATATACACACATAAGGCATAGAACATTAATTTTAAACCGCCCGAAGGCTCGAACCTGGGACCTTCTGCTTAATATGCTAATGTCCTAACCACTGGACTGGGGCTTTCATAGTGTTGTTCAAACTCGATTGGATAGCAACTCTTTAACACTCTCGGCGTGGTACGACGGGACTAATTAGTACTTTGATTCAATCTATTGAAAGAACAAGCAAAAAACTGCATTTTCTAAAATGTGATCAACTTTATTAATTATAATAGCTCAGTTTATTATAAAATACGACGACGGAGGGTTAATACAAAACATGAAAGCTCAATTGGTCTAAACTAGATGGTACGCTCGCTTCACTCGCGTCCCATCTAGGTCGTGCCCACAGACGGTGACGTCACTGTCATAGTCGATTGAAATAGTAAAGTCAAAGAACTTATAACACAAGAATCTCCTGTTCGTCCAAAGCTTGTAACAATTTCGAAAGGCATTGTAGGATAGAATAGAGCTAATGGGTGGCGCCATTGTGAGCCACGGAGTAGCGCGCCCGCATTAGAAAGTCAAAATCATAGAGGGGATCTGCTAATACTATAGGGGGGATAGAGTAATTGACTGAGCCCTCTATAGGAATTAATAGATTTGACTTCCTAGTTTGGAGAGGGCGCTGCTCCATGCTGTGAAATGGCGTCTCCCAGTTTGACCTTCAAACCTTGTACTTCCGATACTGTGTTTTGAATGCAAATTGAAGAACAGGAGATTCTTGTGTTATAAGTTCTTTGATAAAGTACATTTAAAGCCCGGCGCACACTAGAGCTGTCGGCTGAGCCAAGTGGCACGATTAACACTTTGCTCACAGTGCGCCAGGGAAATCGTGAAGAATCGGCCACGCGTGCCGCTGAGTAAAATATCTATCGTGTTTAATATTTTTTGCACGTGTGTCATTTTCCTCAAGTGTGCACCGAACGTGAGCAGATAGCTCACTAAAAAAATCCACTGCGCAAGACATGATTTATTATAATGTCAGCGCGTGCCGTATAGCGTAGTAAGTAATTATACAATCAGAACAGCGTTTAGTGTGCAAATTTTTTAGTGAGCCAAGTGTTTCTCGTGCGCGCGAGTTGGCTTAACCGATAGCTCTAGTGTGCGCCGGGCTGCGATTTTTTTTTTCGTACATAAGTTGGGGACCCCTCATGAAACGTCACAAAATAAATATGAATAATTCATCAGTTAAATGTGTTGTTCCTCCGTGTGCACCCAAGCGTGATTACAACTGCGATACGATTCTAGGCCTATCTCCGCTGTAGTTGCGGCGTGCGATTTCATGAAAGAATAGCGGCGTTGTGTGGATTGTCCACTCGATTTCATCTTATACACTGGACCACTCAGCAACATCATTGATTCCCACCCGGAAGTTCGTCATATGATCTATGCAGATGACACTCAACTATATTTAATCATGAAACCTACACATCATTCTGAATCTGTTAACAGCCTTGAATCATGCATCGCAGATGTTCGCTCATGGGCCATTCAAAATAAACTCATGTTCAACGACTCCAAGACTGAAATGATCCATTTTCATTCAAAGTTCCGTGAGGCATCATCATTTCCTTTGGTCCATATCGGAGATACTTGTGTCTCTACCTCCAGCTCAGCCAGAAATCTTGGCGTCCAACTAGACAACAGCCTCGGTTTAAAAGAACACATTCGTAATGTTTGTCGTGGTGCTTCCTTTGGAATTTACCAGATCGGCCAGATTCGTAAGTACCTTGACAAAACATCAACTGAACGTCTTGTTCATGCTTTTGTTTCATCCCGTCTGGACTGTCATAACTCGCTTCTGTACGGCCTACCAACTTCTTATCTGTCTCCTCTTCAACGAATCCAAAATTCCGCCGCAAGACTTATCACTGGCACTAAACGACATGAACATATTTCTCCCGTTTTTCGTGACTTACACTGGTTGCCTGTAGTTCAGCGCATTCGTTTTAAAATCCTGTTGCTGACATATAAGGCCATCAACGGATGTGCTCCAGCCTACATATGTGACATCATTACTCCGTCAACCAACTCTTCGCTTCGTTCATCCTGCAGACTTCTTCTAAAACCTGGACCCCGTTCCAGAACTCGGTTTTACGGTGATCGTGCTTTCGCTGTCGCAGCCCCAAAACTCTGGAACACTCTACCCCTCGAAATACGCTCATCAAAATCTGTTATCACATTTAAAACTAAACTCAAAACTCATCTCTTCAGAGAAGCATAATCACACGCTACTACTTGCACAGATCTTGGAAAACACAGCGCTTTGAAACCTTTGTCTCTTGCGCTTTATAAATGTTATTTATTATTATTATTATTATTATTGTCGAAATAATCAGCCTTTTACTTTATGGTGTTTTTTTTAATAAAATGTATTACTAAAGAATTACGTGTTAAAATTATAGTTTATATTAATACTATTAGGCCTAATTAGTCTCTAAAGCCCATGTCTATTCTAGTTAGTACTGGTTGTGTGTGACGTGTGTGTGTATATTAGGTATGACACAGTCCGAGTAAGTCAGCAAATAAATTACACAAAAATACCGATGTTCATTTTTTAATCTCGAGGGTCTAATCTTTCCATCTCTTGTGGTAATATACAGTCATGCTTATGTAAAGTTTCTTTTGAGTACATATATACTTATTTATCAATGTACTGTTTAATAATAGATTAGAATTAAAAAATCAACATTACACAAATGATATACATTCTTTGTGGGTCTAATCTTTCTATCTCATGTGTTCATATACGCAACAGATGTGTAACAGCAACCGTTCTTCTTTTGATCGAACAGGCAGGGTAGCGAGAGAGAGAGAGCTAGATAAGGCTTAGGAGTGTAGATGCATGGTAGATGGTGGTGGTGTGTGTGAAGAAGAATACGCGAAGGCAATCACGTGAATTGTGAACAACTAATGAACTATTCATGTTTATTTTGTGACGTTACATAAGGGGTCCCCAACTTATGTACGAAAAATCGCCGCCGGGCTTAACGATACACCACTACGACGTTTATATTTTTTTTGTAATTATACATTAATATATATTGTTTAAAGGTTTGCATGGCGAAATCAAATGTTGATATACAGTTTGCGGTACACCACGTGTATTAGTTCTGAAAAGAACTATTGAGTTTCTCGACGTTTCGATAAATATGCTTTGATGGTGAGGACGATCAAATTGATCGAAACGTCGAGAAACTTAACAGTTCTTTTCAGAACTAATACACGTGGTGTACCGCAAACTTTATATCAACATATAAATTAATACAAACGTTGAGAAGCAACTGTCATTAATATAGTTTTGTCAAAGTATTACTATATCTAAAGGTTTTACGTATTTTTCCCCAAGGGCCCATAAATTTACCTACTTGTGTAAGCCAATTAATTATGCTGGGAGACTTGAGATTGGAATGTTCCATTTATCGCAAATCAATACATGTGTATAAACATATATTAAATGTATCAAAATAGTATTTTTAAAGAAATTAATGCTGTACTCGAGCTGAAAACAGCTATTAAATACTTTTTTTTTTTTTAAATTTATTTTCATTTTATCCATTATAAACTGTACAATATAGTGTTGCTTAAACCACAAAATAAAACAAAGAAAATAATGATAAGAAACTTGCTATTAGCTCAACCACTATAGTATATCTAATATTTAAGAGGTCTATTATATTTGTTGACATGTGTGAATGCATGAGTTGGTACAGAGTTGCATGGCACTTTTTCATTGTTGAATGTTTTTTTTTTTATTTATTTCATATTTCATGGTACCAAAAACAAGACAACGCAGCGGTAACACACACACAAAATAAAAATAAAAATCAAATTCTGCAATTAAAAATTCATTGTTCTAAGTAATTTAACAATGGAAAACAATTCATGGTAAATAAAGATAATAAAGATATATAAAGATATATTAAGTTGTCCCCCTCAACAGTTTGGTGATTAAGCTACATAAAAAATACAAGAAGGCTATAAATTGCATAAATCTTCATTTTTCATGTTTTTTGGGGGGTAAAAACATCTTTAATAAGTTTGATTTCAGTTTTAAAAAAAACAAACCATAAATACACAACTTTCATAATTCAATACACTACATACACAATACCTAAATGTGAATATGTATAAACAAATAAAGCGATCAGATTTCGATCAGAATTGCCTAACATTTGTTTTCTAACTACCTATTTTGTCCAATATGTAACCACTTTTTAAAGTGCTTATCTATTTTATCATTTTTTTGTGCAATATGCCATTACATATTTTGGAGATATTTTAGTTCAACTAGGAAGTATTTTAGTGTGACTGCTATATTTCTCCATTTAGGCCTACATCTATAAATATAGTATTTACCAATCAAAATAATGAAATTAATTACAGAATCTTTTAGAAAATGTTTTGCATTAAATACTATTTTCATATTTCTATCGTTCAACCAGAATTGGACGTCTTTCCAAAATGATATTACTTTTTTTGCATTTCCAATAAAGATGTTGCAAACACTCTGGCTCTTCCTTACAAGTATCGCATAATTCAGAATCTTTAATTTTAAATTTATGTAGTAAAACATTTTTAGTCAAGAACATATTTAATATTTTGTACTGAAAATATCTCAGTCTTGTGTCTATTGTACTTTTGTATGTTAATTTATATAACACCTCCCAGTCGGCTATAGGTCCAAAATCGTTTTCCCATTTGATACAGGTATGCGGAAGAACACTAATGCGATTAATTGTACTATACGCAAGTTTTGTTGTTAATTTTAAATCTGATGCTATAATTACTTCACTTTTTTGTTTTAACATTATATCATAGTTCTTAGATTGCATGGCATCTCTCCATATTTTAGGAATAGCTACAATTAAACTATGGAATGTCAAAAAATCCACACGTGTATCATATTTAATATGAAACTGTTCATAAGACAGCATACTTCCGTTATCATTAAGCAAATCTTTAACTACTGTTATACCACTATCATATAGCATTTTATAAAAAACGGTTCACCTTGTATTGTAATATGACTGTTATACCATAATATTTCATTGTGGAATGTTACAACCTCATTTATTTGCTTAAAATTAACAGAGTGCCAACATTTAATTACTTGAGATAAAAACAAATTGTCACTTATTCTATTGAGAATTGAGTAATTATGTGCTATATTACAATACCAAATCAAATTACCCCCAGCCGGGTGTAAACCCTCCCGCCATATGCCTTTCCAACGACCCCGGTTGTCTTCATCTAGAAATCGTTTTACCCATGATACTTTCTGTGCGTAGCAAAACGACTCTACATGGACCAATTTAAGTCCCCCCTTTTCTATTGTATTTATAATTAGTTTTCTCTTTATTTTATCCGGTTTGCGATTCCAAATGAAAGAGTACAGAATTTTATCTAATGTTTTAAAAAATGATATAGGTGGATTGGTTTATCACAGTAAACAAGAAAGTAAGCATGGGCACTATTAGCGTCTTAATTATCATTATCTTGCCAATTGGGGTGAGATTTCTTGCTGACCAAATGTTAGTAAGTGTTTTAATGTTGTCAAGCTGAGGTAATAGGTTCAGAGTAAACAGATCCGAAGGATCGAGTGTAAATTTGACTCCGAGTAACCGTATCGGAACTTTTGTCCAAGTAAGTTTTTTTAGTTTGTTATCCTCTTCAAATGTATTTAGTTATGTTTATCCGATCCTATACACATCACTTGTGTTTTATCTTGATTTATTTTTAATCCAGAAATATTGGCAAAATTTTCAAGAACTTCCATAGTACCCAAAATAGACTCTTTAGAACCATCGAGAATGACAACTGTATCGTCGGCATATTGCGTTAGTTTAATTTCTTGATTATTAATTGTAACACCTTTAATTGTTGGATTGTGGCGAATATAAGAAGACAATATTTCGGCACACGATAATTATAAATAAGTATGGAGAGAGAGGGCATCCTTGTCGGAGACCTCTTGATAGATTACAAAAATTAGACGAACAACCATTATTAATCACACAGCTACAAGCGCCGGTATAAAACACATTTATCAATTTTTTAAAATCCTTCCCAAAATTATAATAAGTTAAAACCTTATCTAAATATTTCCATTCTATTTTATCGAAGGCTTTTACAAAATCCAAAGCAAGAATCATACATGGTTTTTTTTCACAATCTGTGTAATGTATAATATCCAAAACTAATCGGATGTTTTCACCGATGTATCTCCCTTTCATAAAGCCGGTCTGATCGGGATTTATTATTAAGGGGAGAACTTTCTTAAGCTTTGTAGCTATCGCTTTTGTAGCAATTTTGTAATCCGTATTTAAAAGGGAAATAGGCCTCCATTTTTTTTAGCAGTGATAGTTGTTTATCTTTTTTTGGGAGCAGGGTAATGATACCTCTATTTTGTGAACAGCTCATTTTTCCTTTTATAAATGCCCAATTATTTGAGTTAACAACAACAGATTTGATTTCTTGCCAAAAAAATTTATAGAAATCCACAGGAAAACCGTCTGATCCAGGCGATTTATTATTTGGCATAGCATCCAGTGCTTGTCTCCATTCTTCTAAGCTTAGAAGCTCTTTTCTTCAGGGAAGAATTCAGTGTCCAAAATGTCCTCGTTATATCGAGATTTATATAGATCAGCATAAAATTGTTTTTCTTCTTCTAGAATGTCATGTGGTTTTACTATTCTTCTATTGTTTTTATCTATCAGTTCTGTGATATGTTTTTTGTTAAAATTATTCTTTTCCAGATTGATAAAATATTTTGAGTTTTTTTCTCCCTCCTCTATCCATCTGGCACGAGATCTGATCATTGCGCTTTTTGTGTTGAGGGCCTCATATATTTTTTCTAATTGTTCCTTTTTCATTTCTAACTCGTCTCTAATATTTTGATTAGGGTTCCCTGCACAATCCGTTTCTAGTTTCTCTATGTCTTCATTTAATTGTTTCTCCCTTTCATTTCTCTGTCTTTATATTCTACTTGCGTGGCGTATTGTTAACTCTCTCAATTGGAACTTTATAAAATCCCATAACAGACCAGGATTCATATTTTCATTTTCTTTGATAGTTTTGGAAATTAGTAATTTCGCTTCGGTAGCATAATTGCTGGTTATTCAGTAGTGAAACATTAAATTTACAGAACCCAGGTCCCCTACCTTGTTTTGTAAGATTGAAAGATAAAGTGATTTTAGAGTGGTCAGTTTTATAACCCGGTTTTATATCAGTATGCTCCACGACATTTAACAAGTGTTTTGAGATAAGGAAAAAAGTCCAATCTACATTGAATAGGAGGGAGCCCGGTAGATCGCCATGTACATTTCTTTGTATTTTTATTTTGATTTCTCCATATATCGGTTAAATTAAATTCATCTATAATATTTAATATTTCAAGACGAGCTTTTTTATTTGTACTTTTTCCGCCTCCCTCTTTATCCAACATTATATTCAAAACACAATTGAAATCTCCTCCAATGATGATAATTTCGGTTTTAAATTCTTGAATTTGATCTGCCAAATGAATAAAAAAATTAGGGTCATCCCTATTTGGGACATATACATTAACCAGCGTATAATTCTTGCTTTCAATATGTATATCTATAATAACAAATCTACCATGTTCATCACCCACAATTTTATCTACAACAAGATCTTGATTATGTTTAAACAATACGGCAATCCCTGCACTATTTGGATTTACCGATTTACTTTCGGATCGTGTGGCAACCTGCATTTGGCGATAAACATCCAACATTCTGAGGTTCGAACTTTCGAACTAATCATAGTAGAGCAGTTAATGCCATGAGGTGTGCACTTTATTACCAAAGCATGAAACTTGTCACAAAGTTTCTTTGATGTATATAGATTTAAAATATCGGGGTGTGCCAAGTGTCCAACATCCGGTATGGCGGCCATCTTGATTTCAAAATGGCCACCATAAAAACAAAAAATGTTCATATTTTGGCAACTATACACATTAAGGCCGGTGCACACCGAACGCGAAGCATCGAATTTCGCGTTAAAAAGTGACGCACGCGGCAGGCGACGGACGCTTCCAGCAGTGTGAACATACAATCAAACAGGAACGATAGTCGATTTTCAACTTCAACGCGTTGAAAACGACCGCAGCGAAGGCTTCGCACGCGAATTTTCAAAAGTTGAACCTTGGTCAACTTTTTGAGGCGTCGCAAGCGCGGTTCGCGTTCGTCAACCAATCAGAACTCAGAAATATCTCTCATCATCGACGACACCGACGGCAAAAAAATGGTGGCTGACGAGCAAGGTCTTTGTGGAAATTCTTTGTCATTACCCTTCTTGTCTTTACGATAAGGGAAGTAAGTCATACACATACAGAAACATAAGGATTAATGCATGGAAGACAATAATTTCACAGACAAACATCTGTGTAGAAGAATGCCAGAAAAACTAGGCCTAAAACGCGTCAGAGATACATTTGTAAAGTGAGTTGACTAGCCTTCTATTTCTAGCCTACCTAGGTCTAGGCCTATACTAGAGCCTAGCTAGGCCTAGGTATATACCCTAGTAGACTAGGCCATGCCAAGTAGTACTTCTAGGCCTACATAATACTTACTAATCCCTACTAGTCTACTATGTGCTAGGCCAGTCTTAACCTAGGTTAAGCCTACTACTAAATATGAGTACTACTAGGCCTAGCCTACTTATTAATATTATTATTATTATTATATTTAGTTGTTTAGTGGTGTAAGGCTTGTAGTAATATTAATACATAAATACTGTTGTTTTTGTTTCTTTTGGGTCAATTAGGCTATTATTACCAGCGTTACAAACTCCACCAATTACCAAGCTAGTTTGAGCGGCCAGTATATTGCCATGGAATTAAGAGCAATTGCTTCTAAAAAACTAACTCTATGGTTGAATCACGTGTAGATTTCTTCAGTGTATGCATTTGATTAGGCGACAACATCTGAAACCAATTCGTAGCTGCGCCTCCCTGTGCCTTTGGCAGCTATTTCGATATCTACAACTGCTACGTGTTTTTGCTGACCGGGGGATTCCCCTTTTTTAAAAACGCAAATCATGGACAAAAACGATATGTACAGTTAAGTACGATTTTTCTATGGCCAAATATATAGCTATAATAGCTCCATGATGGTCTTCGATTTACTAAAATGTGGTACCTGCACGTGTTTTTGTAAAACGCGGGTACTTCTATTCATATCGGCAATGATATCATTTTTTTATTTTCTTATTTCTTAATT
This sequence comes from Antedon bifida, assembly GCF_963402885.1. NCBI lineage: Eukaryota > Metazoa > Echinodermata > Crinoidea > Comatulida > Antedonidae > Antedon > Antedon bifida. The sequence goes on from NC_136229.1 coordinate 10,538,235, forward strand.
TTTTTTAAAGAGTGGATAGTAATAATCATAATAATATTAAACACTTTTTGCGTTCCATACTTTATTGTGGCCGAGTTGACCGATTAGTTTTTGGCCGAGTTGACGTGAGGCCGAGTTGACTTGAGGCCGAGTTGACTTGAGGCCGAGTTGACTAGGGGCCGACTTGACGTGGGGCCACTTGACTTTGGCCGAGACGGTTTGGGGCCGACTTGACCTGCACCCTTTTAAATGTAGCATTGTATTGGCCAACCAATCTCTTAGGCCTAGCAATCTCGCCGAATCAGCACATCGTGACGCGTTTAGTGGGAACCGACAAGAAAAACTAATAGACGCATGACAATTCAACTTTCAAAGCGATCCGTTGAATGACGCGTGACGCATGACGCTTCGCTGCCTCGCGTTTGGTGTGCACCGGCCTTTAGAGACTTAATTCTGGTCTCAAATTGTTCACAAACTATATATTTCTATTTGCTCTAATGGAAAGTTTCCAAAAATGACCGGAAATGGCGTTTCTTTTAGTTTAACCTTTGACCTCGTATTTGTATATCCCTATAGCTACTGGTCATTTTCAATCGATTTTGGTGTCATTTTGTTCAGAATAAATACATTTATATTTATAGTAATAAAAAAAGTTCACAAAAAATGACCGGAAATACAATTTATGACCTTTGTCGTTTATTTATTGATTTTTAATTATGTGAATATACAGTACTGTTATGTGGTTTATGGTCTTAAATAAACCTAATTTTGAACTTTGACCTGATGTAATGTAATGCGACATTTATATAGCGCTATTTCATGAAGTTCAGAACGCTGTGGACTAGATGTTATACTTTTTCAACAACATTCTTCTCCCCTAAGAGTCACATCGTGTCATCGGCAGCCAACTACGGCGCCATTACGTCTGTCCACGACCGTGTGTTTGCGAACTAGTACACCGGGGTAACCCCCTACCGAAAGATGTACTAGGTTCTTTAAAGTGCACACGAGCAATGTGCATACACTGGACCTACGGTTTATAGTCCTTATCCGTGAAGACTTCTACCACCAAAACCACGGAGCGAGTGAGCCTCGAACCCTTGCCGATGTTATGGCTATGGATTACGGTTCCACTGTCAAATGAATAGTATGATGATCGTGTTCAAATCAATATATTATTAATGACCTTACAATGAACCCTTATATTTCAACAATCAAGCGTCAGTTATTCTACAATGTATTGTTTTCCAAGTGGTAGGCCTACTTTGATTGCATCTTCTTTTTGTATGCTTCCTCGGTTAATATGTAGGTAGGGAATATTTAAAAAATCATTTTAGTAGCAATTCACACAATCTGCAGCATTTATTTCGAAAAAAAGGCCTTCTCTTCAAATTGCAAAAAGTAATCTTTTAAAGAAGCCAAAGAATCCTAAAAAAGAGGAAGAAGATTCTGATTCCCAACTGTCATACACTGAATGAGTATCGGAGGAGCATTTAAACATTATACCTCTGAGGATGAAGCTATAACACTACAGTCTTCAGTTTGTCGATTGGAAGAGACAACTTTGAACTGTACTTAACTGCATGCCATAGCACCATGGATGTTTGCCTTCGAGCATTATGTTCAATCTTGCACAGTATTGCATTGTATCACAATCACAAACAGTTAAATGCCAAAATAAAGGGTGTAGGTGGAGCTAGATTGAAATAACAGAGGATAAATGAGTTTACGAATGTGGCATGACTGGTCCTGAAGTAGTGAAATTAACATCTGAGTCTGAATTACATATAGGTGATTGTGAGTCAACAGACACAATTTATGAACTGGAAAAACAACAAAGATAGTTGTCACATTAGACAACTTCGGGAATTAATTAAAGATGCAGTACAACATTGAAACAGTCAGCACCTCATCAACTAATTATAGAATAGAGGGGCGGTAAATCTCAGTTTGAAGGTTTTGTGACTACTAGTATCCAAACAATGCGCTTATGCCTAGTGATACAATACCAAAAAACAAAATAGTTCCATTTACTTAAAATAAAAAAAAAAAAAGCTTCGTGCCACTGAGCGTGATGTTGGAGTGTTTTCAAGATTGTATATAGCATCTCTTCATGTAGAGGGTGACAAGACACTTTTCTTTGTCTGTGGATGGTCTTACTGTACACCCCCTTCTTTGTCTGTAGGTGGTCTTATACCTCTTTCTCTGTCTGTGGATGGTCTGATGCCCATTATTTGTCTGTGGATGGTCTTACACCCATTCTTTGTCTGTGGATGGTCCACCATAAGTTAAATATTTAATCCATGGACCCACTACTTTGATTGATTAAAACAGACATTGTTTATTGTATGATTAGGAGACCAAGACCTTCAAAGTGAAAGTCCACAGGTGGATGCCTAAAATGGTCTTGTACAGAACAGTATATTGTAGGTCCATGTCACTCATTTGAGGATTACCCGAATAATTACTTATTGAGATGTCTTTTACGAATTGATTTGGTTTGGCTTTTGCTGAAAAATCAATGAAAAATGAGAACTTCCCGACCTTTTCTCATATGCAACATCAAGGAGGCCAATGAAAGAATGCTACTTTACATAAAACATATTTCCTAATGGCATCTAATGATTGACACATCACAGTTTAGCAAACAAGTCTGCATAGATGAGCTCAAAATGTAAAAAGGTATATTATTATTATACGAAAGAATCATTTATACACAGGTTATGATGGAGACTGTTAATGAACATGTGCAGAAGCTATTACATTTACAAGATGGGGATGGAAAAAGAAAGTTGATGGCAATGGATTTGTTCCCCACTGACCATCTTCCAGAAGTGTCGAAAGAATGTTAAGAGCTGCAAAAGTGTGGATGGAAGATGTATGCAATAAAACTGTTCTGTACATTATTAGTTTCTATGTGGATGTATGCTGATTGTGTGTAAGTGTAATTTATTTTGGTAAAAAATTAGGTGCATGTATACCAGTGTAAACCACATACAGTATGTTCACATAATTATATACGTCAAAGGCCATAAATTGTATTTCCAGTCATTTTATAGGAACATGTTTCATTACTACAAATATAAATGTCTCTATTCTGAACAAAATGACACAAAAATCAATTGAAAATGATCAGTAATTATCGAGATATACAAATAAGAGGTCAAAGGTCAAACTGAAAGAAACATCATTTTCGGTCATTTTTGGACGAAACTTTTCATTAGAGCAAATAGAAATATGTAGTTTGTGAACAGTTTAACACCAGAATCAAGTTTCTACTCTTTATAGTTGCCAAGATATGAACACTTTTTGTTTTTATGGTGGCCATTTTGAAATCAAGATGGCGGCCATATCGGACGTTGGACACTTGGTACCCCCCGATATTTTAAATCTAAATTGGCTATTTTTATGGCGTTAACTGCTCTACTATCACGCGGTTTAACCGCAAAGCCATTTGAATGTTTCAAATAAATATTTCAACTAAATTATGCATACATGGCGCCCTCCTTTTGTCATACGCCCTTTATAGATGCGACGAAAGACCGTTTTGGTCAACACGTACGAGGCGAGGATTAACCTGGTACGCGGCACGCTGAACATCAGGTGATTCGACTCGAAGAAAATTATTAGTAATGTTCGGCCTACTAGTAATAGCAAAGAACTTATAACACAAGAATCTCCTGTTCGTCCGAAGCGCGTAACAATTTCGAAAGGCATTGTGGGATAGAATAGAGCTAATGGGTGGTGCCATTGTGAGCCATGGAGTAGCGCGCCCGCATAAAATTAGAAAGTCAAAATCATAAAGGGGATCTGTTAATACTATAGGGGGGATAGAGTAATTGACTGATTGTTCTTTGGTAATAGTATTACTGTAAAGTGTAGAATTATTGATAGAAATTCTTCTGTTAATGTACAAAGCCTAAGCCTAAATGTGAATATTTTATTTTAAAGTAATCATCATTAGTAATTATGTTCGTTTTATCTTCGCAAGGTCAACACTACGCTTAACTAGGTAGGCTTAAAATTATTTAATTAGCCTAGGCCCAGCCGACCCAGCAGATATTCTACTGATATTATGCTATAATATAACATATCACCTTTCATATTGATGAAATATAAGATTTGACATCTCCTTTTGGAATGATATTTTACTATGAAAAAATGAATGATGAATGAAAAAAATATAATAATTTCCTCGATAAAAATATAATTCTCTCGGCAATGTCAAATCTTATATTCAGCTATAAGCAGGCAATATCGGGATATTTATTATTTTAAATACTCAAACATTGTTGCGCTCTCAAGTCATTTACTATATTACAGGAATAGTGATCATTATGTCTGTTTTGATTTACGTTTTTGCTTATTTTATTTTTATTTCAATTATTGAGATCCACACACCCACAGTTTTTTCATTTTTCTAGTTTAACGTTGTTTGGTGGTGTGGGTGAAGCTAGCCTAGCCAATGCTCATGTCGTTTACTAGGCCCTTAAGCACAAAATAAAGTATGGACATTTCAAATATTTGTTTCAGAACCAAAAAATAGCCAAATTGTGCTAGGCCTCCATTAGATTGAATAAAATATAATATACGTTTTAAAAAGTAATAACTTTTTTACCATATTATCAACGGACTACCAGTTATAGTGATTGGTTTCAGATTAACATGTGTCTCCTGTTTTAACATATATTTGTCACCTGGCTTCTAACCTCATTGAGCAAGAGAAATGTCTATTGGGTTGGTAAAATAAGCCGGGTGGTGAAATGTCTATTAGCAAAAGGCCCAGTGGCAAAGGACAGGTGGCAAAAAGGTAAGAGTAGAGAGATTAACGTTCGAAATGTTAATAGATAATTTCAAAGTAAACTTACAGATCCTTTAAGCTCGTAGTGCCTTTGAATGTGGTATTCCGCAAAACTGTTATATTGTTGTATGACACATGCCTATGATTTAAAATAATTTAATAATTAAGATAACAAAAAGTAAACTTAAGACTTCAGAAACCGTCGGTATAAGTATTAGGCCTATTGACGAAAGCATTTGACATCATTATTTTGGTACTAATTAGTGCAGGTTCAATTTGTAAGAAAGTATAAAAAACTAAAATATCCTAAGTAAACTCTTTACGATGTTTTAACCTATACACTAGAATATGTCGAGTTGCTCATCAGTGATGTTGCACCTCGCTGTCCTTGTGGACTCGAGGGAAACTAGTCAAATTTTGTTTATTAAAACAATTTATAGAAACAATAATATGCACATATCGAATACAAAGAGTTCATGTTTGACTATTACAATATTATTTTTCGAAAATGCAAATGGAGGTAAATATGACCTACGTACACTGTTCTAAGATGTTGTAGATCATTAAAATCGGTGGATATGTCTGTTAACGAGTTATTTTCTGCATGCCTGAAATATTAATAAAATGTACATTTTACATTTTTATCAATTTTACTTCTGTCTTAATCTTGACTTAATACAGTGTATTTAAAACTAATGTGACGTTTCTAAAGCGTTTGATTACCTCTCCCACCTTAACTTGTAAAGAAATTGTTCATTATCCAGTCAGCTACTGACGACTGGATTCTGTTTTACAAATGAAACTTTATTTCTTTGTTTCTTTCTGACAATCGTTAAAACGCCTCGTTACCAAAATAGGCGGATTATCCGAAACTTCGGCAGTATGTGGCCGCCAAATTCCCATCAATGTATTGCTCATGATTTTTTTTTCCAGGTGTTTGGGGTATAAGAAATAAATATGATAACAAAGAATGATCTCAATATATGAACATTTTCCGGGTTTCCCCGGTCTGCTTTGACCCGATTGGGCCATTTTTCAAAATGGCTGCCATCTTAATATTTACCATAGTTGACAATAAATAGGTATAATTATAAAATAAATACTCAGAAGATCCCTATTTATATTCACTGTAATGCAAAGGTTAACAAATGACCGAAATGCATATTTTGACGTTTGACCATAAATTTAGATTTTCTCAATATCTCATCTACGACTCGCCGTAGAGACTTAAAACAGTTTTCCCAAATTATTCTGAATGCCCAACTTTCTATTCACTTTAGTGAAAGAAAATACCAAAAACCTTTAGAAACCACCTATTTTGACCTTTTTCATCTGGTCATATTTTATATCATAAATATATAGATATCTTGGTGATCAATAGAAAAACATAAGCGAATTTGGTGTCAAAATATTCCAAAACACCCATGTTTCTATTAATCTTATAGAAATGGTGTACAATTGAATGTATTTTTAAAATCTTAATCACTACCATTTCAATCTAAACAATATTCAAATTGTTCCGATCATTAAAGCTGAAATTTGTAGAAAACAATATTGAGGATAGTGTGAGTATGAATCCGATATCGAAGAGGACGCGTGAGGGTCAAGTGATGTCAAAGGTCAGGGCAACATTACAAAAAATGATCGAGCTGAAACTTGGATAAAGTCATCAAACTTGGTGGAGTGGGTACGTGCAACTCGGTAAAGAAAAAAACGAGTTAGTTCTCTGATCAAGCTCAAACTTGGGGAAACCAATCTTGAGGATACGGTGAGTATGAATCCGATACCGAAGGGGGCACCATCCATGGTCATGCGATGTCAAAGTTCAAGGTAACATTTCCCTGATCGAGATGAAACTTTTGATCAATAGTATAATGCATGGAGCGTTGAAAGCGTAAGGTAAAGGTCACATAATTCATATTAATAGATTTATTTTCTATTATAGTAACTTTAGTTCTATATTCTATATAGTTATAAGTTAAGTTCTACCAGACTTAAGTAGCGATGAATAGCTTTTGAAATGAGGATTTTAAAAAGAACAAGAAAAGAAGCAATCATAATTATATCAATATGATTTTCTTCATTAAAATAATATAATAATAATAATAATATTAAAATAATGATATTTGTATTGAATAATGATAATGATATATTATAAATAATAATACAATTAATAGTAAACACACATTTTATTTTAAAACATAGGTAAATGGATGTATTACCAAGTCACTATACTTACACATTAACGATTGTCTTCGGAAGTGTTGGTATTCTACTAAGTGAATTGTTATTAAAGTTTCTGTGAAATATATTTTAAAAAACAATAATAAAATGTTATTTTAATTGAATGCTGTAAGCAAAAAAGATAATGAATTGATATTCTTTATAATTAAGTCATGACTGATAAAACAGATACTCTAGTACAGATTGGATTGTAAGTAAACAGTAGTTTTCTACATCGTGTCCGTCAAAGATAGAATAATGTACAATATTTATCTTACTCTCAAGAAAACAGTATTCCTAAGAAAAGAGGCCAAGCATATGTTATTTTTTTTTATTAATATTCGGATCCTGTAAAGGATTCCAATCCTTAACAATATCTCTTTAGTTTGAATCGGTTATCAACCGTATATAATTTGTTAACATTTATTTACGTTGGATAGGGCGACACAGTATCTAAAACAGTGAATGAGAATATTATTACGTAAAATTCTCCTATTGAAGACCACTCAATACCACGAATGGTCTTAGTGTGAAGCACGAATGCAGTAAAGAAATGTCTTTTAGTACTTTTAAAACCTTACATGAACTGAAGTTCTTTAAGCTTTGCAAATTCTTTGGCATCAATATTTTCCAGGTTGTTATCACTCATGTTACTATAAAATAAAATATATTGTTTAACAAATACCAGAAACCAAATCAAGTAATAATAACAAAAACTGTAAAAACGTAACATAAAAAACGATATCAATTCACTTGAATATCTCACTCTCATACCATCATATGCTGATTTTCTTTAAAAAAAATACTATTTTAATAGATTTAATATACGTTTATACAAATGTACTGATTTGCGATGAATGGAAAATTCCAATCTGTATTTGAAGCTTCAAATTCCTCGGTATATAGAGGGCGCATTATTTCGACAAATGCTTAGATTAGAAATAGTGTCGGGTGTATACAGAACAGTAAACTTAATCAACACTAGGAGTGGCTTTCGGATAATTTTAGATCCACGACCGGTAAATGATGATTCATCGAACTGGGAGTGTAGTTAGGCTTATAACTAAACTAGGTCATTTTTTGCGACTATAGCTCACGTTTTCGGTCACCATCCAACCAGCGAATTAGGCCTACCTGATGTGTATGGTTACATAAACAAGAATACAAAATAAACTTTATTAGACCTACTCATACAACATCAAATAAAAAGTTATGAAATCAAATGATTATCGTAGAGTATATAATAGGCATCATGTAGTTAAACTAAGTCTCATTTTAGACTTAGGGAATGCAGTTGAAATAGTGTGAGAAATATTGAAAATTCTATTATTATTCCACGTCTAACTTATTGTAGTGTAATCTGGGGTAATTGTGGCTCGAGCTTTCTAAAAAGAGTACAAACTGTACAAAATAGAACAGCCCGAATCATATTTGGCCTATCTTGGGACACACCAAGTAAAGATGTACTTCAGAGAGTAAATTGCCTTACCCTCTCAACTAAAGATGAGTATGAATGTTGCATGTTAATTTATAAAAATATGACGGGGCGTACACCCACATATCTATCAAATCTGGTTAAACAAAATAATCTCAAATATAACTTTAGACATAATGATACAAACTCCTATGTTCCGAAACCTCGCACTGAGTATAAAAAACGTAGTATTTCTTATACGGGGGGCTATAACTTAGAATAAACATAATATTGATATCAACAAGATGCCACAATCTCTGAACGTATTCAAAAAAGAAATTGCAAACATATTTAAACAGGAAGCCTACAACATAACATAAACATGCTTCGTAGTTTATTTTCTCCAACTACAATTTGGTTTTTAATTACTCCTGTAAACAGCTTGATTACATCATTTTATAGAAAAACGAAACTTTTTTAAATCTTACTGTTATATAGTTAGTATAGTAGTATAGTATGCGTTTTCATAAATAAGTGAATAAACATATACATATTTATGTTTTCATTGACGAGGTTGTACAGTACTTATTTGTTATACGACACAAGACAAGTGTATCTGATAGGTACGTACATTTATTCGAAAAAATAAATCTAGATAAATCCTTGGGCATCATAAATTACGGCCCAACAAATCAGTAGCCTACTCATGACAGAAATTCGATCCAATTTTGTTCACACAAATGTTTCCAGGCATTTTAATACCGCAACCGATGAGAAGCCCTAAATATTTAGAAAACTGTGTAAAATCTCTAGCTTAATAAGAGGTAGACTACAGTTTTTGATACTAAATAAGTGCTAGCTTTCCGCCGATCGCCGAATCTCTTTCTGTATTTATTTAGTGTGGTTATTATACTGTAAAAATACAATCAACTTTATTACTGCGTATCCATCACCACCACCCCGTGCCGCCCAATCCCCGTAGTTAAATTTCCATTTCTCCATAATTTCTTGAGTCCACATTAATTAATTGCTCTTTATGGTACCCAGTATTAGTTTTTTTTTGCCTTTATTTCCGAATACCTAAATAAGGGGACACTTCCGTTTTTGTTTAGTGTCCCAAAAATGTCCTCGTGGGTTCTATTGTATTCGAGAACCATCCGTTGGGACCCCTACCATCTAGTTAGGAATAATTAAACTTAATAGTCAAATAATCCACAATTTGGGAATACCTACAGTACAATCCAGAAATGATCTAGCCTTGTACATGTACTTTCCGCGGAAAATATTCGGAAAAAAGGCTTGTGTCAATATTCCCCGAGGGGTCGATTGCTTAACTGTTTATCAGCTACTTCCTGCTAAAAGTCTCTCGTGCAAACGGATAATTCTTTCACGTAAATAATGAGATAGCTGACATTCATTTCTTAACTCCATGTGGTTAAATACGTGTATTTATCATTAAAGGTCCACTTTATGAAATTATTTGTCAAAATGGAAGATCAGCTATATCTTTATTTACGTGAAAGAATGTTCCGTTTGCACGAGCGCGGATTAAAAATTGTAATTGAAATAGTTGATACACTCTACGAGGAAGAGAAATTTGAAGTTGAAATAGATACTGTTGGAAAGATCGTTACAGTCTACCAGCAAACCGGTTCACGAGGAGCAAGAATTCGATCGGGACATTAACCAAAGTTAAACCGTTGCTCACATAACACGCACTTTATTGACGAGACGATGATGATGTTAACGGCACATTAGATGTGTGGAATACTACAGAGACTAGTATTTGGAATGAATGTTTCTCCGTCTTCTGTTAGAAAAGCAAGAAAATGGATGGAAAAGAAGTGGGCCCAAATATTGCCAGATGATTAGAGAAGTAACTCATTAACGAAATATTTTGTTCATGTTTTATAGGCCTATACATAATAATTATACGACTAAATAAAGTAAAACATTTGCAATGTCATACTTGTTAAACTGTCACTGTCATAGTCGATTGAAATAGAAAGTACATGTAATGATACACCACTACGACGTTTATATTTTTTCTAATTATTAATTAATACAAACGTTGAGAAGCAACTGTCAGTAATAAAGTTTATTTGTATAATATTATGTGTTTATATATCTAACAGTACCCGCACTCAGAAGAAATTTACGATTCAAATGGCGACCCAAAATGGTATTACAGTATGTATACGTTCTGTTAAATAACTGTTGATGTTTTTTTCGCACATGCAAGGTCAAGGTCATTTTAAGAAGTATTTGAAATTACCATTTTATACTCGGTAACTTAGTTTACTGTGTATGTATGTTAAGGGTCGGCGTTGTGCATGTTGCAAAATTATACGCACGTGCGCCACGAAGGTCAAACAGTTATTACAAAGTGCGACATGTTATTAAAAAGGTATGACAGTTTTTTACAAAGTGCGACGATTATTACAATGCTGATCCCTTATTTGGATTGAAATTGAAAATATTCAGATAAATATTTGTTGATTTATGGTTATGAGATTTCAATAGATCAATATAAGTCAGGTGATTATAATAAAGATCGATGATTCGCTAGAAATGTACATCTCTTGAGAGAGATTTATCACAACTATGTTTGACATTTTCCAAATAAAAGAGCTACTGTAATATTATGCATTATTATAAAACATGAGTTGGTTCATTGCTATTGTCAGATATTTAGTTACTAAACTTACAAAAATGTTTAATAAACGGAGTAAAGGATAGCAAATTAAGACAATTTAATTATGTAAAAATATAATAATAAAGGTCGTATGCCTCCTGTGCTTCCTCAAATAATAATAAACGGAGTAAAGGATAACATATTAAGAAAGTTTAATTATATAAAAATAACACTGAATGAAAAATGTCATTTCTTGAATTCAGCATAAAAAAAACCAAAGATATGCGAAACATTACAGAATAGACATGCTTGATTTGAAATCCGAATGACTATCATGAACAAAATACTCATTTTGTACAATTTAATACACAATGTTATCGTTGGTTTGTTTAAGCAATAATTAACTTACAGATACAGCGTATTTACTGGAATTCCAACTGGCCATTCATTTAGTCCACGGTTCGTGCAATCCACTGTTTGGTTTATTTCTATGCATTTACAAACTGCATTTACACTGGTATCATTACTGCATGCAAACTTAACACTAATAGATGATTTAACAAGTATACACATCACTAAAATTATCAGAGAAATGCATGACCTCATTTTGAACATTTCTACAGGGTAACTACAAGCGACCGTATGTCGTCTCTGGTTCTTGAATTGTCTTTATATACCACAGAACGATCAGGAACTTGTTTATTTTTAGAAACTTTTCTCATAGGCTACAATAAACATTCAAAATGCTGTTGTTTGTCTAACAACCTATACAAATGTAGTTTTACTTTACGTTTACTTCATAATTATTCACTTACAATGTTACGTCAAATTTGTAAATAATATCGAATTTTGAATTTTGTAACACACCTAGTACGTTATTGAATTTAGGTTCAACGATTTGCCCCAAATAGGAGTGTTTTCCGATCTCCTCCTACGATAATTGTTTTTAATAGCTGAAAACCGGTTGAACAGCTCGATTACAGTATCATAATGTTGAAGACAGGCCGATTTTCTTTAAAAAATACTATTTTTATAGATTTAATATACGTTTATACAAATGTATTGATTTGCGATGAAGGGAACATTCCAATCTCCCAGACTCTCAGTTTGTAGGTAAATTTATGAGCCCTTGGTTTAACACAGGTAGGTAAATTTATGGGCCCTTGGAGAATACACTTAAAACTGAGATACTTTGAAAATATTAAAATTATTATTATTAAATTAAATACGTATTAACCATTTTTGGCCCCATTTGAATCGAAATTTTCTTACTGTGAATGTGGTTACTGTTAGATATATAAACACATAAACAAAGAACATTTATTACTGTGACTGTGGATAGGCTCCACTGCTGGATATATAAACACATAATATACAAATAAAAACTTTATTACTGACAGTTGCTTCTCAACGTTTGTATTAATTAATATTTACTAGCTGGTACGCTCGCTTCGCTCGCGTACCATCTATGTTGTGCCCACAGATGGATCTCGAATACATAGTAATTTCAGCGTAAAAAAACTGGCGATTTTAAATGTACGTACCGCATGACTATACAACATTGTCGTTTACAGAAACAAATAAATAGACACAATGATTTATGTAGTCAACCAAAATTAGCACCCTTGGAATTACTTCCGAAAGAGAAACTTGACACAAAATGAGTCCAAATTTCTGATTTGGACCCATTTAAACAAACCCAATTTGTGTTTTGTATCTAACATTAGGGTTGAGGGTTGGGGATGAGGATAGTTACAAAGAGGAACAATTTTTAATTATATTCTTTTTATTAAATTATTCTTTATTTTTCTTTATTATCCACTCAGTAACGAAATATTTTTTTATAGGCCTATAAATAATATACCACTAAATAGAGTAAAACATTTCCGATTTAATCGATTGAAATAGTAAAGTACGTTTATATTTTTTGTAATTATTAATAAATACAAACGTTGAGAAGCAACTGTCAGTAATAAAGTATTATATTATTATGTGTTTATAATCTAAAAGTAGGGGCTACCCACACTCACAGTAATAAAGTGTATTAGTATATTTTTTATATTATATATAACAGTACCAACACACACAATAAGAAATTTGCGATTCAAATGGCGATCAAAAGTGGTTAATACCTATTTACAGTATTGTATAGCATTACAATACTATTTATGTTTATTCTCCAAGGGCCCATAAATTTACCTACTTGTGTTAAACCATGGAGGTATGCAAGCATGGTTAAACCAAATAATTTGGAATGTTCCATTCATTGCAAATCAATACATTTGTATAAACGTATATTAAATCTATCAAAATAGTATTTTTTAAAGAAAATCGGCCTGTCTTCAACATTATGATGCTGTACTCGAGCTGTTCAACCGGTTTTCAGCCATTAAAAACAATTATCGTAGGAAGAGATAAGAAACTGCGAATCATCCTCGTATTATTGTATGCGGGTATTTTTCAAGATGGACATGCATTACAGTGCAGTGTATACCACGATCGGAAAACACCCCTATTTGGGGCAAATCGTTGAACCTAAATTCGTTTTAATTGTCAATAACTAATTATCGAACTCAATTTAATTAGTAAACAGGGTTACATCCGGGGTTACATCAGGTGGTTAAAATCAGTATCGAAAGTACGAACCAACTTTATATACCATCGAGTAAACATTCTAGAAATAACACGCGATTTACCGATTTTTGCCCTTACGTAAATGTATATGTAGATAAAAAATATAAACGTCGCAGTGGTGTATCGTTACATGTACTTTACTATTTCAATCGACTATAACAGGGACAGTTTTAAAAAAGTATTAAATCGTAAATGTTTTACTGTGTTTAGTGGTATATTATTGATAGGCCTATAACACATTTAAAACAATATTTCGTTACTGAGTGGATAAAGAATATATTTAAAAATGGTTCTTGCCATCCTCTTCCCTATCCCTCAACCCTAATTTTCAGACAAAAGATCCGTACTTCTTTGAGAAACTCTTTGGCGGTGGTGTCTATATATATAAATTTACGTAATTCGGTAAATCGCGCGTTATTTCTAGAATGTTTACTCAATGGTATATAAAGTTGGTTCGTACTTTCGTTACTGATTTGAACCACCTGATGTAACCCTGTTTACTAATTAAATTGAGTTCGATAAATAGTTATTGACAATTAAAACGATTAATGTTTATACAAATGTGTTGAATTGCGATGAATGGAACATTCCAGATTATTTTGTTTAACCATGGAGGTATACCTCCATTGATTTAACACAAGTAGAGAACAAACTTAAAACCTTAAGATATAGTATTGCAATACTATACAATACTGTAAATACCTATTAACCACTTTTGGTCGCCATTTGAATCGCAAATTTCTTACTGTGAGTGTTAGTACTGTTATATATAATATAAACATATATACAAATACTGTATTACTGTAAGTGTGGGAGGCCATACTGTTAGATTATAAACACATAATATATAAATAAACTATATTACTGACAACAGTTGCTTCTTAACGTTAGTATAAATTAATAATTACAACAGAAAGAAACGTCGTAGTGGTGTATCGTCACATGTACTTTTTACTATTTTAATCGACTATGACAGTGACAGTTTTAACAAAGTATTATTAAATCGCAAATGTTTTACTGTATTTAGTGGTATATTATTTATAGGCCTATAAAAAAAATTCGTTGCTGATAAATCATCGCTTCTATTTATTAGTTTCTGCAAACGACAATGTATTATAGTCCTGCGGTACGTACATTTGTAATCGCCAGTTGTTTTACGCTGAAGTTACTGTGTATTCGAGAACGTCCTGTGGGCACGACCTAGATGGTACGCGAGCAAAGCGAAGCTTCGAAGCGAAGCGTATGTTTCAATTTTGAAATCATTTGAAAAGTCACACGGATAAAAGTTGTTAGACATCGTCCCCATATGTGTATACAATGTTAACACAGAATGACAGCAATGTTATACTGTAAGTTGCCTCAGAAAGTGGCTAAAAAATTCCCGTTGGGCCATAAAAGATTTAATCATGTGAAGAGCCACGCGGCAAATTCATTTTACATTGTAACTATTACCCTTTGGGATAGACGAAAATACCATTGATAGCAACTTTATCCTGTAAGTTGCCCAAGACAGTAGTCAACAATTTCCGAATTTACCCCCTACAAGATTTAATAACTCGAAGAGCCACACGGCATATTGTTATAACTTCCATTGGGAAACTTTCACTGCAAATTTGTTTTGCATTGTAACGATTACACTTAGAATATACGAAAATGCCATTGAAATAGGAAAATATATGGGAGCCAGCAGAAAACCTATCCTATAAGTTTTCCCCAGACAACCCAAACTGTATTAAATAACTAAGATTTAAGCACGCGAAGAGACTACGGCTAATTCCACCACTTTTTTGATATACTGTGTATCAAAAAGTGGTGGAATTAACCGTAGTCTCTTCACGCGCTTAAAATATAATACAATACGAAAATACACGACACTTTATTTTCTAAGTTGCTCCAGACAGTAGATAACAAATTTACTAGCCCCGGTGACAATATTTCATTATGTGAAGAGCTAACATGGCTATTTTTTTAGGTGATCAATTAGAATAAAATGATCACCTATTGTTATTGTATGAAATCTTATTCTTCTTTATTTCTTTCTGTACCAAAATTTCATGATATTGTTAAAACAATATAACTTAATCCTAATAAGCTTTTCAGCGTGATTACTCATCCGTGACGTCATTTATACTCCATTTTGCGAAATCATATTATTATCAATTATATCTCCATTATCACATATCAATCAAATTCACTATACGTAAACTTCAGGTCAAGGGTAAACATTTTAGAAAATAAAAACTTACGCGTTCCAATGGCATTTTCGTATATTCTAAATGTAATAGTTAAAAATTTAAAAAGCTCAAAATTAAGTTTTGATCAATTTAGAGCATGAATTAGGCCATTTGCGTTGTTTCAAAAATGTACTGCGCAAAAATACGTTTTTGCGCGAGCGATTTCTATAATGTGTAAAAAATAAAATTTGTTGTACAAATCACATTCTACTTACAATCCATCCGACTTAAAATAGCGCTATATGAGCCCATTAAAAATGACAAAATGAGCACATTTCTTGCACAAAAGTGCTGAAAATGGTAAAAAATATGTTTTTGAGACCATATTTTATTGTAATACATCAAAACAATATTTATTGCACTTTTTTGGGGGGTAATGAAACAGTTTGACTCGACTAAATCATCAAAAGATGCCAAGGTATTAATCGACTGCCTATTTGATCTTGATGTATTCTTCCAGTGGAATTGTAATGTAATGTTTCTATAGAATATTACTGCTACCTAAAATAGTTATTAATATTATGTGTTTATTCTTTAATAAGAAAGAAATAAAGTAGACCTAAATAAACGTAAATCAGAATGGTTATAATAAAAGTAAACACCGTCATTATCATGCTCATTGGAGATCAGTGCAACTCTCGATTTTACAGCTTTTATGTGTGTATAAATGAATGAGCAGAACATTTAAAGAGATGACTGCATTGATTATTAGTAATATCTTTGTGGATTTTTAACGCGATTCTTAATTCTATTTAGAAATAACAATTACAATATGATTTGTATAAATTGTGTTTTTAGTTTGACGTAAACGGGGAGAATTTAGTTTCGTTTCAATTCATTCTTTAGTTACGTATTTAGCAAAATATAAGGCATAATTATCATAATAATAATAGTAGAAGATCGTAAGATGATACTAAGTACAGTAGTATGTTGCTGCATTGGAATGATACACATTGTTATAGTTTCAATCCCATCGTTGTGTTAAAAATGTCTTTCTTTTTTTTTCGGCAAAACTTTGTTGACGCTTTAAAATTTGATTATGTGTAACATTATCAAGGTACAGATATGTAATAATAATATACGTAAGAGAACGAACACATTTGCTGCTGCAGTTAGACGACTTTTAAAAAATCAACGACCCATAAATCCATTTGCTGTAAAGCCATTCCATATTTTTAGCTAATTTAATGTGGTGACTAAAAACGTTTGATTTTTGTGGAAAAGGGGAAGCTTTTTCCGCCGAAATTAACGTTTACCGTCTGACTCTCGGAGTAAAACAAAGTAAACCATCAATCATACATAATGTGCATATGACAATGTATGGTAACATTTGATAAAGCATGTGGGGGCATGTGTTGTAGCTAAACCACTTTGATGTTTGGTTCGGATTAGAAATAAATTATTATTATTGTACATACTCCCACTACCTCAAAGTTCGTGTAAATAAGTTGTACCTAATTATTTTATTTATTTATTTATTTATTCGGTATAATAAAAGTACAGCCAATTACAAAACAACAGTCAAGGACTTATAAAAAATAAAACTATCCTATTAAAATTAAATATCGTACCATGCATTAAGAAAACAGACATGAATAAAAAAACATCAAAACATTCACTTATTAAATATCTTAAAATACTTGGGTACCAAATTTCAACAAGGAACCAATCCAAGTAAAGCATTAGTCAAATGTTATGAATGGGCCACCTCGTTAGACATTGTTGAAATAAATAAAACTTTGATTTATAGGCTTTAACTTTAGTTAGTTATTACTTTTGGTATAGGCCTATACTATAACTTTTAGAACTATCACTACTACGTTCACGGATAGCATTCTACTGGTCTACGTTTTTAAAAATGTCGAGTACATGGAACTTGTGCTCAGGCTATAGATAGTCAATGCGCTGGGGCCTAGAATACTGTATCTTACCCCTAGGCCATAATTCCATAATGAGGATCCGTCCTTTTGCTAAGATGTAGTGTTAAAGTCTTTATCTAAATTAACTACTACTATAACTAGACAGCTCATAGTTTCTAAATAATATAATTAAACTTAATTGCATTTTAATACATTCCCTAAAAATCATCGCAAGATCACTTTACCATTATTTTGGTACATTTATATAGTGTTATGCCGTTATACGTTTATTTGTATCCATTCATCCAGCAATGACACTGAACAAAAATTGACAGTTGACGTAGTAGCCGACTTGCACATGCGCAAATCATCAAAATGACGTCAGGGTATTAATCGACTGTTTGTGTAATGTTTCTTTAGGCCTATATAATATTACTGCTACCTAACATACATGTAGTTTATTTTTAGAAACTGATTTAGGCTACTATGTTATTGTTTGAATGTTCGTGTTCTGAGATCACTCAGGGCTACCGTAACCACTACTCTTATCTTGTTTATCTTTTGTTGATTGATAAGATAACCACCGCAGTTTTTGTTCACAAAAATGACCCGGATACAAATTACAGTTTCGTTATCATTGTATTGCTTCCAAATATTGGTTATACTATAAATATATTAATGTATTTCCACATGTTTAATTGCTTTAGTACCCTTCAGGCTTTGTCATGACTTGATGATATGCACGATTCAGTAACCACGGTTGCATGTATTTTAGGTGTCCTTATGTCGACATGGAGCTCAACTCAACTGTGTCGACATAAGCGCTCCGAGCAGCTGAACTCAACTTACCGCAACTGACAAGCACAAAAACATGTCGACATAAGCTTAGTTGCTTTTAGTATAGTTGCACATGCTATATATTTTTTTGTAACGGAAAGAGTTTAAAAGGATCACGCGCTATGAGTAATAACCACAATTATACCCCTTTTACACCGCCAGTAAAAATGCGGAGTTGATCCGGAATTGTATAACCCGAGTCGTACCCGGGACGCAAAAATGCGGAAATGTAGGCCGGTGTAAACGACGTAAAAAGTTACCCGGGTCGCTGAATCACCCGGGTAAGTGATGCGGAATGTATTCAGCGTCAAGTCAACCCGGGACGCACCCGGAATGAACCCGTGTTTGCGGTGTAAAACGCTCAGCGTATCTTTACCCGTTTGTTTACTATCCTCGCTCACTATAGTATTTAATTTACATAAAATTAGGATAACATTGATTTTGTTTATTCGCTCATTCAATAAATTAAACTTATGGTTGTTTGTTATTCATTTTTATTTCAATATATTATTCTTCACGAGTAGATTCAATTTTTGTGTGTATTGCCATAAAACAACATTGTAGGAGGTATAATGAGCAGACCGTTACTAGGGTCTCTCTTCGTGCGTGAGAGGGCGATATTTCGAATGATCTAGAACATTTACACGGGTTGGTATTTTGCAGTGTAAATACACGAAACCCGTGTCATTCCCGGGTTAATGAATCAGGTGTGAAATGGAAATTTATCCGGACACGACCCGGGTTTGTTATAAGCTCGGCGGTGTAAAAGGGGTATCAGTTCGATTTTACCATAAGCCCTCACACATATTGGTTCCTATACAACTACGAATCGCGTCAGTTTCAGTCCACATAAGCGCTTGCACACATGGTTCCTTGCAGTTCCATTCAGTTGCTCGAAATGTCGACATAAGCACTTTCACGCAACTAGTTATTTTCAGTTGAGTTCCGTGTCGACATAAGGCCAGTATTTAAATACCTTCCTCTTGCTCGGTTTACAAGCCACCGTAGTGGCAGTACAACGTCTTAAAATGCAACTAGACAATCGAAAAACGAACGGAGTGGAATCCGCTATATTATTGGGAAAAGACAAACATATATTAAAACAAACACGGATTTCGAAAAAAAGAAGAAATGTATGATCAACTATCACATGAAAAAAAATAGCAGTCTGATCAAGTTAAAATGTTGTGCACTATTGAAATATATAATAATTGTTCTTGTAATCGATAAGTGTATAAATGTGTTTGCTGTCTATATCAATTTATATAATATGAATACGATTGTCATAAATTAATAAATATGATTGTTTTAAAATATCATGTTATGTTCTTCAGAAGTAGACCTAAATACAAGTAAATCAAAATTGATCATAATAGAAAACACCGTCATCATATCATGCTCATTGGCGTGTGGCGTGTGGCGCTGTGTGTTGGACGTTCGACTACTGATCGTTAGACCGAGGTTCGAATCCAACTCTCGCCGCATTGCTTGTATCCTTAGGCAAGATACTTTACTTACGTTTGCCTCTCTCCACTAAGGTGTATAATTGGGAACCCGGTTAGATCAAGACACAACTTTGCGCTGATTACTAGCTGCATATATGGGAGTATGTTTCCATAGGTGTTTGATCAGGAAATGACTGGGGTAATAATGTTCAGCGCATTGAGAGCTTGCTTATATGCGCTATATAAGAATGAACTATTATTATTATTATTGGTAGATGGGTGCAACTCTCGATATAACAGCTTTTAATTATGTATAATGAATGAGCGGAACATTTAATGGGATGGCGGATTAGTTATATCTTTGTATGTTTTCAGTTAGTTTGTGGATTTTCACCAAATTCATAATTCCATTTAGAAATAACAATTACAATATATTTCAAAAGGATAAATTGTGTTCATTAGTTTAAAATAAACTGGGAAAACTTTCGTTTCAATTCACTCTGTAGTTACGTACGTATTTAACAAAATGTAAGGCATAATTATCATATTAATAGTAGAAGATCGTAAGATGATACTAAGTACAGTAGTATATTGTTGTATTGACATGACACACATTGTTATAGTTTGAATCCCATCGTTGTGTTAAAAATGTCCTTTTTTTTTTCGGAAAACCTTATACGAAAAATATGATATTACTTTTGACGCTGTAAAATTTGATTATGTGTAACATTGTCATACTCATGTACAGTTATGTAATAATAATATGTAAGAGAAAGAACACATTTGCTGCTTTAGACGAGTTTTTTTTTTAATGAAACCAACAACTCATATATCCTTTTGTGGTAAGGACATTCCATAGTTTTAGCTAATTTAATAAAATAGCTTTTTATTCCGTCGAAATTAACGTTTTATACCGTGTGACTCTAGTGGTAAAACAATGTAAAACCGTCTTTTAAAGTCAATCATACATGTGTATAATAAGATAATGTATGGTAACATCTGATAAAGCATGTGGGGTGGGGGATTAGGTAATGTTTTAAACATGTTTTGTAGCTGAACCACTTTGATGTTTGGTTCGGATTGGAATTCAATTATTATTGTACATACTCCCACTATCTCACAGTTCGTGTTAATCAGTTGTACCTAATCCCAATAAAGCATTAGTCAAATGTTATGGATGGACCACCTCGTCAGATATTGTTGAAATAAACATTTGATTTATAGACTTATCCATTTGTTAGTTATTACTGTTGGTATCTATACTATAACTTTTAGAAGCAACAGTTAACAGTGGTACGCTAGAGTCGGGTCCATGGAACTTGTGCTCAGGCTGTGGGTTATAGCGTTGGGGCCTAGAATACTGATCCTAGCCCCAGATCATAATTTCTTAATGAGATAAATAACCTCTACACGCTGTATTGTTAAAGTCTTTTTCTAA
Organism: Antedon bifida; assembly: GCF_963402885.1. Lineage (NCBI taxonomy): Eukaryota > Metazoa > Echinodermata > Crinoidea > Comatulida > Antedonidae > Antedon > Antedon bifida. The sequence continues at coordinate 10,559,734 of NC_136229.1, forward strand.
TTTAATAATAACTACTATAACTTTGTTAAACTGTAGTGCATTAACATTCTCTAAAAATCATCGCCAGTTCACTTTTTAACTATTTGTATAATTTATAGTGTTATTCCTTCATACGTTTAGGCCTATTTATATCCAGTCAGAGAGCGAACGGCAAAATGCCACTGAACACATTCTCAAAATTGACAGACATGCGCAAATCAGAATTACGTCATAATCGACTGCCTATTCTTCTTTCAGATTGTCATTAAAAACACATTGTAGTTTATTTTTAGAAAATTATTCTGGCTACTATTTTATTGTTGAATGTTCGTTGTCTTAGATCACACGCAATGCTGCCGTAATATTTATTACACTTTGACTATTATCTTTACTGTTATACTTTGTCCACAAAAGGACCCGGATACAAATTACAGTTTCATTGTCATTGTATTGATTTGATTTGATCACTTTATTTCAGAATAAATATTCCATATATACTATATATACAACAAATAATACAAAACCGGAAAATCAAACTAAAATAGGAGTTTTTCCCACTTAGTGTAGAGATTTGAATATTGGAACAAATAGTTCGTGGTACACCTAACCCTAACCGTTTTCACTATTCAAAATTCTTAATCTAAAACCATAGACGCACTTGCGTACATGCTCGTAGAAAGAGGGAATTCTCCTCGTGGCAAACATATTACTAGCACTACAGTGCTTAGGTAAGCCTAGCAACATTCTCAATGAATTGTTGTAGCACACCTCCAAAGATTTAATAATCTTAACAGTGTGGTTAGACCATAACATACAACAGTACAGATTAGTACAAAACGACCTGAACAGATTACATTTAACCTTCTCATTACATCTACTAAAACGTCTACAAAGAGTGTTACCTCGAATGCAAAGAACTCGATACTGGCGATTAATGTCATTAGAATCATCTAAATTATTACGTAAAATATGACCTAGGTAAGTCACTTCATTGACGTAAGATAATATATCATTATTTAGCATAATATTTGATACCACTTCACCATGTTTCTTCTTTGGAGAAAAAACCATACATACAGATTTTTTTTGCGTTATAAACAACATCATGTTCTAAACCATACTGCTCACATATTTTAACCATATTTTTTAACCCATAAAAAGATGGAGCCATAATAGTCATGTCATCAGCATAACTTAAATTATTTAGGACAGTATCTGAGGTTCTACACCCGTAACCACATCTACTAAGTGCTACATTCAGATCATCAATGTAAACATTATACAGTAACGGAGACATGATTCCGCCCTGTCGCACTCCGTTTCTTACATAGAACCATCGGGAGATGGATCTTCCCCATTTAATACAAAACTGTTGCTGTGAGTACCAACACGATAACAATTTTACAATTGCGGTTGGCATCTTTCTGTTTAACAATTTTTTAAAAAGAGTCCAGTGATTTACTCTGTCATATGCCTTAGAGGCATCAAGAAAGCAAGCATATACAGGGCTATTTTGCCGAGTATAAAATTCAACAAATATACATGTATCTGTGGAGTGACCCGATTTAAACGCAAACTGATGGTCAGATGACTTAAGGCTATCTCCGGACAATTGAATTAATACAGCTTCTAGTACCTTAGAAAGCTATAGGCCTATAATTGCTTTTACTGGTAATATCACCTGATTTAGATTTTAAAATCGGGACAATTACAACTTTACATAACTCAGCAGACACATGTCCATGACGAATCATTAAATTAAAACATAAGGACAGCATAACTGTTAGTCTATTGCTAGCATACTTTAAGTGTTCGGAGCTCAACATATCATTCCCCGGGGATTTACCACTAGATAAATCTTTAATAATGCCCGCTACCTGTTGGACATTTACCTCACAACCGCAATCATCATAACAATTAACAAGTATACTCTGAACATAATCTTTATTACTATCATTATGAACACAATTAAACAGCTCCTCAAAATGAGCGGCCCAGTGGTTACATATATCATTTTCACCATTAACATTATCCAAAGATTCTGTAAGAACAGGAGTACATGATTTAGACTTATAAACCTTTTTCCAGAAATCAGCATAATCATTTTTTGATAAAGACTGAGCCATAGAATCAGCCCTATGCTGTTCTTCTTCTGATTTACACTTGCGTAAAATCATTTTAAATTGTGATCTTGTCACACGCTTCGCCTCAAATAATGAACCAGATTTAGGCTTACCATTATTAACCCATAGAAGGAATGCTTCTCTGGCCACATAATGGTATTCTGCGACATTTTCATTCCACCCAGGAATATGGGTCACATTTTTTATTTTCTTATTTTTAAAACACATTTTGGAGGCACTAGATAAGGCACAAACAATATCATTATACAAATCATCTATACCTTTCCTATGCGAGCACCCATTACATCCGGTGCATAATATTAAGTTGGAGTCAACATATATATTTTTTAACAACTTTTCTGTAAGGTTACAATAATTACGTAATTCTGGTTCTTTAACATTACTCCAATCAACTTTAGCAAACAGTAAATCTACATTATTATTAGTATACTATTGGTTTTAAATATTTTATTTTATTTATTTTATTTTATTTTATGTCTTTATGCAATGTGGCCAAGGATTACCAATAGTAAATTAATCACTGTCCTATCATCAGATAGGTGGTAATCCCCCTGATACATGGCTATTTTGTGAACCTGTTCACAGGGGTAACCCCCTACTCTTCTTGACTTTCAGGCACACAAAAACATGTTGACATAAGCTTAGTTGCCTTCAGTTGCTTTCAGTTGCCCATGTTATACTGTTTTTCGGAACTGAAAGAGCAGTGTGCGGTATGGGAAACCACGATCAGTTCGATTTTATATCAGCCCTTGTGCCTTGTGGCTATACAACTACGAATCCCGTTGTGAGGTAACCACGACTAGTTACAATCTGTTCAAGTTCACATTATCGCTCGCACACTGGTTATTTGAGTTCCGTTCAGTTCCATCCAGTTGCTCGCAGTGTCGACATTAGACCAGTATTTAGAATACCTTCTTTCTTCTTGCATCGTTTTACAAATCAACACATTTTGGACCTGTATGTCCAGGAAATTGCATTGTAATTTGGGAGGTAAACTTGGGCTATTGATGAAATTCAGCGCAATCCGGGGTTTTCCATTTGAAGCACACGACGCATGTAACCGGGTTGCGATTTTTTTTTCGTACATAAGTTGGGGACCCCTCATGAAACGTCACAAAATAAACTTTTAGAAGCAACAGTTAATAGTGGTACGCTATAGTCGGGTCCATGGAACTTGTGCTCAGGCTGTGGGTTATAGCGTTGGGGCCTAGAATACTGATCCTAGCCCCAGATTATAATTCCTTAATGAGATAAATAACCTCTACACGCTAAGATGTATTGTTAAAGTCTTTTTCTAATTTAATAATAACTACTATAACTAGAAAGCTCACAGTTTTTTAAACTGTAGTGCATTAACATTCTCTAAAAATCATCGCCAGTTCACTTTTTAACTATTTGTATAATTTATAGTGTTATTCCTTCATACGTTTAGGCCTATTTATATCCAGGCAGAGAGCGAACAGCAAAATGCCACTGAACACATTCTCAAAATTGACAGACATGCGCAAATCAGAATTACGTCATAATCGACTGCCTATTCTTCTTTCAGATTGTCATTAAAAACACATTGTAGTTTATTTTTAGAAAATTATTCTGGCTACTATTTTATTGTTGAATGTTCGTTGTCTTAGATCACACGCAATGCTGCCGTAATCTTTATTACACTTTGACTATTATCTTTACTGTTATATTTTGTCCACAAAAGGACCCGGATACAAATTACAGTTTCATTGTCATTGTATTGGTTTTAAATATTTTATTTTATGTCTTTAGGCAATGTGGCCAAGGATTACCAATAGTAAATTAATCACTGTCCTATCATCAGATAGGTGGTAATCCCCCTGATACATGGCTATTTTGTGAACCTGTTCACAGGGGTTAACCCCCTACTCTTCTTGAATAATGAACTGGGTTCTTTAGAGTGCACACAGGTTATAACTGTGTACACTGGACCTACGATTTATAATCCTTATCCGAGAAGACTTGTTCCACCACCAGAACTAGAAGCGAGTCGGCCTCGAACCCTGGCCGATTGTGTTAACTCTTTAGGTACGGCAAACGGCGCCCCTGCCTTAACCGCTCGGCCGGTTGACTCGCACAATATTGGTTATACATTATAATATTATTTATATGTATTTTCGCATGTTTAATGGGTTTAGTACCCTTCCATTATGTCGAACTAACTTAACTTTCAGGCACACAAAAACATGTTGACATAAGCTTAGTTGCCTTCAGTTGCTTTCAGTTGCCCATGTTATACTGTTTGTCGGAACTGAAAGAGCTGTGCGGTATGGGAAACCACGATCAGTTCGATTTTATATCAGCCCTTGTGTCTTGTGGCTATTGGTTTCTATACAACTACGAATCCCGTTGTGAGGTAACCACGACTAGTTACAATCTGTTCAAGTTCACATTATCGCTCGCACACTGGCTATTTGAGTTCCGTTCAGTTCCATTCAGTTGCTCGCAATGTCGGCATAAGGTTCAGGAAATTGCATTGTAATTTGGGAGGTAAACTTGGGCTATTGATGAAATTCAGCGCACTCCGGGGTTTTCCATTTGAAGCAAACGACGCATGTAACCGGGTTGCGATTTTTTTTTCGTACATAAGTTGGGGACCCCTCATGAAACGTCACAAAATAAACATGAATAATTCATCAGTTAAATTTGTTGTTCCGTGTGCACCTAAGCGTATAGCTAGCAACAAGTGATTACAACTGCGATGCGATTCTAGGCCTATATCCGCTGTGGTTGCGGCTTGCGATTTCATAAAAGATTGGATTGTCGAAATAATCAGCCTTTAGTTTATGTTGTTTTTAATAGAATGTATTACTAAAGAATTACGTCGTGTTAAAATTATAGTTTCTATTAATTCTATTAGGCCTAATTATTAGTCTCTAAAGCCCATGTCTATTCTAGACACAGTCCGAGTCTAAGTTAGCAAAATTAAACAATTACATTACACAAAAATACAGTATGTACATTTTTTATTCTCGTGGGTCTAATCTTTCCATCTCATGTGTTCATATACGCGCATTTTTAGTCGCGTGGACGCGACTCTATAGTTCACTATGTCGGTCGGTTGGTCGGTCTGTCTGTCTGTCGGTCTGTCTGTCTGTCTGTCGGTCCGGTATCACTATGCATTGTAGCACGCGAATTAATGGCTGTTGGCCTTGTTAAAATTCATTTGAGTACATTAACAATAAAATAGAATTTAAAAAAATTACAGTACACAAATTATAAACATTCTCGTGGGTCTAAGCTTTTTTTGGGCTATGTCCAATTACTACTTAGTTGAATACCTGTCGATTAGCTTCGACACATTTTGCATAGTGGTGGTGTGTGTGGAGAAGAGTGCGCGAAGGCAATTACGTGAATTTACCTAGCATCCTAGGCTTAGAATCGTATCGCAGTTGTAATCACTTGTTGCTATACGCTTGGGTGCACACGGAACAACACATTTAACTGATGAATTATTTATGTTTATTTTGTGACGTTTCATGAGGGGTCCCCAACTTATGTACCAAAACAAAAATCGCTACCGGGTTCGCATCACAGTTTAGCCTCAAATCAATTGAGTTTGGCATATTCACGATAATTTTCGACATGATCAAACCACATAGGCCTAACTTCCTGACCCTTTGTCGCCTTGTAAATTGTACAGCCTTCTAAGGTGTTTTACAGATTGCCGATGACGGCTAATTAATTGCTGTACCTGTATAATATATGAACAATATACTGTACATAGCATGTATTGCATAAATATGCTATAAAAGAAGATAATAATCTGTAACTTAAAATTCGCCGCCATATCGCTAGACAAAAATAATTACAATAAAGGACGCCCTCAATAATTATTTTGTCAGAGACCTTTTATTGGCCGAATATGCCCGACTCCTTTCTCACAGAAAGCCGGTATATACCGGTTATATTTCCGGCACGATAGTCCAATGAGAATGGGTATATGCCGGTAACGATACCGGCACGACGCCAGCACTGTACCGGTATATTGCAGGCACATCTATGAGAAAGGGGCTTTACTGTAATATAATCTTCGAAGTTCAATATGTTCGTTTCTATGGAGCGCCAAAAGAGCAACTATAATAGAATGTTAACAACTTTTAATATATTTATTGTTAAAATACACGTTTAATTTCAATATATTTTGTCAATAAAAAAGCAATATCATCAATATCAAACCCTAAATCAGAATCACTACCTAACCTAGGCCTAAGAGGGATATTATTTAGATCATTGAGATCATGATGATGAATTTGTCGATTTTTATTCTTAAAAGTTAACGAAAATCGTGTACAGTATCAAACATTTTAGTTGTAATGACATTGACAACATATATTTGAATTGAACGTATTTTTCACCAATAAATGCATTAAATATACGATTTCAACTGTATTCTTAGCCCTCTATTATATTTGCTCTTTTGGTGCTCCATAGGAACGGCAGTATTGAACATGGAGTATGCAAATGTCACGAACAGTGTGAGAGAAACACGTCTGTAATTTTATCAACTCAAAGGATTTATTTGTTACATTTGCTGTGATTGTTCTTCGTGAAAGTACTCAATAGGCTTAATTCTAATGTGTGGTATTCACGATAAAGTTACTTAACATATTAACTAAATAAAATACAGGTATGAAATAAATTGTTTATTATTTGTTTGTGGAAATTGATTTGAAAGGAAAAAATAGGTTGCAAAATAATAATTTAAACAAGTATTTGTTGAATGTTCGTTGTCTTAGATCACACGCAATGCTGCCGTAATCTTTATTACACTTTGACTATTATCTTTACTGTTATATTTTGTCCACAAAAGGACCCGGATACAAATTACAGCTTCATTGTCATTGTATTGGTTTTAAATATTGGTTATACATTATAATATTATTTATAAGTATTTCCGCATGTTTAATGGGTTTAGTACCCTTCCATTATGTCGAACTAACTGTCAGGCACACAAAAACATGTCGACATAACCTTAGTTGCTTTTAGTTGCTTTCAGTTGCCCATGTTATACTTTTTTTCGGAACTGAAAGAGCTCAGCTGGAACAAAATAGTTACAATCTGTTCCAGTCAACATTATCGCTCACACACTGATTATTTAAGTTCCGTTCAGTTCTATTCTATTCAGTTGCTCGCAATGTCGACATAAGCATTTTAGCGAGTTCATTTCAGTTGAATTAAGTTTCGTGTCGACCAGTATTTAGAATACCTTTTTTCCTCTTGCATCGTTTACAAATAACCATAGTTACCTACAACATGTTTTAATACAAGGTAACGACCTTGTAATGCGCGTGGTGCTATTCCACTGCGCAGGTGGTACACAAGAGTAGAGTACATAACATTGTGGCCAGGCTATGGGTACACATAACGTTGGTGCTTAGATCAGCGTTCCACAAACTGCCTAAAATCCGGTTCCTCGGACCAAACCGTGGCCCAACTGCCCAGGTGGACCTACGTAATACAATAGTCTCCTCAGCCCCTACATGGTTGGGATTGAGGTAAGTAAGAAAATATTGACCTGTAGGTCCAGGAAATTGCATTGTAATTTGGGAGGGTAAACTTGGGCTGTTGATGAAATTCAGCGCAATTCCGGGGTTTTCCATTTGAATCACACGACGCATGTTACCGGGTTCACGTCACAGTTTAGCCTCAAATCAATTGCGTTTGGTATATTCACGATAATTTTCGGCAAGATCAAACCACATAGACCTAACTCATAATCATTTACAGTAACATCAAACACCATTCATCTCGAAAGTTTGTTGTAAGCTTCATAATGCTGACGCTTGGAAAACATTATCTAGTATTTTTTGTCAAGCCACTTTCTGTCGACCTTCACAAATGTTTGGCGGCAAATAGTTGGCGAAAGTCTGCCTAAGAATATAGTAGCCTAGACAAACTACTAATGCTAGGACCTACACTCTAACATGTATTATTTAAGTCTTTATCTAAAATAACCACTATATAAAAAATATCGACAGCTCACAGTTTTTAAATATCATTTAACCGTAAGTGCCCTTTTCCTACATTCACATAAAGTCATCACGAGATCACTTTTCTATTATTTTCTAAATTTGGCAGTTGACGTGTAGTCGACTGGTACGTGCAAGAATCAATTAAATTACGTCATAGAGTCTGTCACGTCTATTTTGTTTTTGTTCTTTGTTCTTGATTGAAATTGAATTTCAATGAACTATTGTGTAATGCGACTTTGTTATATTACCGCTACCTAAAATAATCATTCGAAAATAATGTAGTTTATTCTTAGAAAATGTGTCATGCTTTTATTTAGTTCGAAATGTTCGATTCCCAGTGCTTTATCTCCACATAATATCTATTTCCGAAGAATCATAGAAATATTTGGTAATACACAGCATCTAATTTGTATCACATGTGGTGCCTGTATCATGTAAGGTTAGGGTAAGGGTTAGGTTACTACTGATACATGTGAAACACATGTGATGTTGTATTACCAAATATTCCTGTAGATACAGTACCGATAATCGGCTGATGATCACATGATCCTACCGTAGCCTTTATTACACCAACGTTGCCGACTAGAGAGGGCAGAAAAGAAGTTCAATATTTTCGTTTGTATATAATAGAGTGTTAGAAACTCAATGGAATGCGTCGATGTGTTGATCTGATTGATGAATTTGTCGATTTTTATTTTTAAAAGTTAACGAAAATCGTGTACAGTATCAACAGTAACACTTGTACTGTAATGACATTGATAAATGTATTTAAATTGAACGTAATTTTCACCAATGAATGCATTTAATATACGATTTCAACTGGGCTTTAAAGGCCAGGTGCGGGCAAAAAATTTCTATTGATTATACATTCCAATAATTATCGATCTATAGTTTCCCCTATGTTTAATAATTTTTGGGATTTTATTTGTGTTACACGAGCTTGTTGAAAATAAGCACTTTCTTATCAGTGAGGGGATAGTTCAAATTACACAGTAAAATCTCTATTCTTTTGTACACAAATTTTGTAAATAGAGAGGTATTTTAAAAAGCTATGAAAAATAAATGGTGTGGTAAAAAATGTTATCAGATGACTAAATATAGGTAATATAACTTGAATTTTACATTTCTGGTGTTTTTATTCAACTTCAGATTTTTATTTTCATGCTATAGCAAAAATTATCCACCGTATATCCACCATCTTTTTTCACCTTCTAGGGAGTCACCAGACATGTTATTACATTAGGTTAAACTACCTAACTACTGAAAAAAAGTCTTCCTGGTTTTTATGGCAGAATTTTGCCAAATTTTGTATTTGACCATATTAAGGGAAATTCATGTTTTTTCATCGTGATTTCTGTTACAAATATTTGATTTATGTACAATTAACCAGATATTATATTTAAAATTCATGCCTGTACCTGAGCTTTAAGCCCTCTAATATAGTTGCTCTTTTGGCGCTCCATAAAAACGACAATATTGAACATGGAGTATGCAAATTTCACGAACGGTGTGTGAAAAACACGTCTGTAATTATTCATCAATTTAAAGAATTTATTTGTTACTTTTCCTGTGATTCTCCTTCGTAAAAGTACGTATGAGGCTTAATTCTAAGGTGTGGCATTCACGATGAAGTTACTTAACATATTATTTGGAGTCTAAATAAAAAACAAAACAAAATTGATTTGAAATGAAAAAATAGGTTGCAAAATAACGGAGTAATTGCGGAAAATTGTAAAATCCATAAATCATTATCGTCATTACTACTGCGTTTACAAAATAATAAAATATAGTCTTGTACATCAATCCATTATTTTAGCTAGTCGAACAGCTGAGTATCACCTCATTCAACGATCGCCCACTAAATGAAGAAATAAACCATTCCTAATCAATTAAAAATATTCATCATCTGAGACACCTATCTATTTGATTTATAATTATAACATTATGTATACATTTAAATCATTGCAAAGCATTTAATAAGTATACAGTATTTGACTGAGAATTGGCAAATTTCATGCGATAAATTCAGAAAAGTGAACATTTAATAATAATAATAATAATAATAATAATATTTATTCGGCAAAAGTTCATAAAGTACATTTTACAATTCATCTTGCCAGGAGCAAGTAATAGGCATGAGCCCAAACAGAAAACTGCTCTTATTCCATCATTAATTACAAAAAACAGAAATAACAAAACTAAGTAGCACAAATTAAGTAAAAATAAAACAAAACAAAACAAAGTTATAATGAGATACACCAATTAAAAATAAGCTGCATTGAATAAACAATATAAACAATTACAACTTAATATTTTGAGATCAAATGTTTGGTGAGTTGGGCTTTAAAGTCTGAAAGTGTAGCACATTGTTTAATTTCATTGGGAAGTTGCTCCCATAATCTAGGGAAAATAACAAACGATGAATTTAAAAATGTATTGGTCTTTGCCTTCCAATGTATTAACCGCCCTTCACACCTCTCACTTGATCTCACAAACTCATTAAAGGATGATGGACAGAGGCCATGCATTATTTTAAAACCTAATGTGAGTCTATACACTTTAAATATATTTTCAATACTTAAAATATTTAGGGTCTTTAACCTATATAAATATGAAGTGTCCCAATTTCCTTCTTTTCTGTACATAATTATTCTAGTGGCCTTTCTCTGAACCCTTTCAAGTCTATACATATGATATATTTCAGTAGGTGCCCACATAACAACAGTAAGTCACAACAGGTAGTATTAGTGCTTTGTAAAGATTTAGCATTGCCATCCAAGACATTGCTTTACTACATCTTGAAACAAAACCAAGAAATTTGCTTGCCTTACTACAAACATAATCTACATGAGAGTAACATGTTAATTTACTGTTGATATATACACCAAGTAGTTTGAATTCATGGACTCTTTCCGTTGAATCGGAATTGATATCGTAAGCAAATATGATGGGATCTTTACACCTGGATAAACTCATTGCTGCACATTTTGATGCATTTAATGGTAGTTTATTTAAAACTGACCATTCATAAATCTTATTTAAATCACTCTGTAACTTTTTACAGTCTTCTAATTCATGAATAGGTCTTGAAATGGTATTGTCATCTGCAAATTGAAAAATTGAAGATTCTATAGCATATTCAAGATCACTCACATACAATAGAAACAAAAGAGGGCCAAGAACTGACCCCTGGGGTACCCCTGATATTACATTCTTCCAATGCGATATTTCACCTCTATAGATAACTTTTTGTTTTCTATTTAAAAGAAAATCCTGAATCCATTTATTTAAACCTTTGTTTAAGCCAATATTGTTAAGTTTCTTAATCAGACGCTTATGGGGCACTTTATCAAAAGCAGATGAAAAATCTAAGAAAATTACATCTACTTGCTTACAATTTTTTGTATCTAAACTTTGAGCCCATGAATGAAACGCCTTAGTGAGTAACAATTCAGTACTATAAGCATGTCTAAAACCAAACTGATTATCTGATAATATACTATTAGCCTCTAAGAAATTATTGATTCGGGTACACACAAGTTTCTCCATAATTTTACAAACAATTGGTGTTAAAGACACAGGTCTGTAACTCTTAAAATCGCCTTTAGGTTTTCCATGCTTTTTGAAAACAGGTACAACATTAGCAGTTTTCCACTGTTTTGGTAAAATGCCTTTTTCTAAAGATAAGTTAAAAAAGTCGCACAACAATCGTGCTAGTTCTGCCCTACAAACCTTTAGAAATATTGGAAGTAAATTATCAGGTCCTGGAGATTTTGAAACAATTAAATAGTTTAATGCCTTATAAACCTCCATCACATTACATTTTTCAAGTTCCATATAATGCTGAGGGATAATATCAGAGTTGCAGAGCAAGTCATCATTACCATCATCATCATTATTACTGAAATTACTAGAAAATTGATCATTGAACAAATTTGCTATCTCTCTAGCATCTGTTACTATAGCATCATTAATCTTAAAACTTATAACTTGTGAATCTTGTCTAATTGCCCTAATATATGCCCAAAATTGCTTTATATTTGAAGTAGCCTTATTTGAGATGTCTAGAACATAATTTCTGTGACTACAATATATGGCTTTTTTTCAGTTCCTTACTACAACACTTAAATCTATCTGTAGCTTCATTTGTTTTTAAAATCTTAGCCTTCCTATATAATTTTCTTTTCTTTGTACAAAGTTTCTTAATTTCTGTAGTAATCCATGGAAATGATTTAGTCTTATTTCTTTTCTTAATAGGCACAGATTCAGAAATAGCCTTGTTTATATTGTTCATTATACTATCCCAAATATTATTAATATTTTCAAACATAAAACAATTTTCCCAATTAAAATTAATTAATATGCTTTTTATCTTTTCAAAATCTGCATTTTTTAGTGCATATACGGTTTTTGTTATAACTTTGTCACGTTGTTTTGATATCTTTAGACATATCTCAATTGCCTCATGATCACATGAGTCAAAATTGTTAATAATTTGACATTTATCAATTAAAAGTGGATTACTAACAAAAGCCAAGTCCAAAAGTGCCCATCCTCATTTCGTGTTACATAAGAAGGCTGATCTATTATTTGCACTAGTCCAGTTGCCATTGTTCCTTCTACCAAGCTTCCTGCTTGGGCGGATAAACCATTGCTCACATTCAAACAATTCCAATCAACATGATTATTAAAGTCGCCTATGAGTAATACCTGTTTGTAATCAACAACTTTTGCTTGAACTTTATCTAGATTATCAATAAAAGAATTTAAATATTGAACATTTGAAAAAGGCGGCCTATAAAACACTCCTAATAAAATTTTACCTATATTACTATGATATTCTATCCAAATCAGTTCAAGTGTATCAACATTGAGATCTGTGCATAAAGATGGATTTAAACATGTTTTACAAGCAATTAAACATGCATGATGCATGAGAATTTCTATCCTTTCTAAAAATGGTATAATCATTGTTTAAAAGCTGACTATCATATACTGTGCTATCGAGCCATGTCTCTGATATAGCAATGACGTCATGAGACGAAGAAGAAAATCTAGCATTGAAATCTAATAATTTGTTTTTCACACTTCTTATATTACAATAGAATAAACTTAACATTTTACTTGATTTTGTGTTACCTGAATTTACTATATTACTGCTATTATTACTAGAATAATTGTTTATATTAATTTCATTTAATGTTATGTCATTATCATCAGCACTCTTCATCTTAGCTACATTTATTACGGCTTCATCTACTTTGCCATTTTTTCATTTTCATTTAAATTGTAGCTCGCATGACAATAATAATTGACCAAGCCTTTTATAGTTATTTTGAAATCAGGGTATGTATGTATTTAAAATTGTATTAGACTTTGGAAAATATAAATAAATACCATACTAGCACAATAGTAACATTACATTATAATTATGTTAGAGTTTTTAATCTCCTTGGAGGTTACCGTCTGAAATAATAGGTAACCGTGTGTAGCATAAACGAAAACGATTTTAATTTAACAATCTGATTTTTTATTTATTATTTTTTTCTTTTTTATTGTTTCTGTTTTTTGCAGTTCTCGAAAAGGTTAAAACTGTGTAGTTAGGATTACAGCGCCATGAGCAATGAATGTTGGAATGGCGCTATATAAATCGAACGATTGATTGATTGATTGATTGATTGATTAAAAATAACATTAACAAAGCGATTTTTGCGGGAAACTCTTCATGTGAACCTAAAATATCACAAAAAAAAGTGTTCTAACTTTTTATAGCACCATTTTCAAAATGGCCGCTTACAACTGGATATGCTTTTATCTTGGTAAATATCAATCATGGAGACTTTGTTTTGATCTTAAATTGTTTAGAACATTATCATATCTCACTGGTCACAGAAACTTGATAATAACTCAAATTGTCTAAAAACATGTATGTTTCTATTTTGTAAAATGGAACATTTTGTCCAATGTGACAGAAAGTGTTGTTATTGATCGTTGGCCTCAGCTTCTCTTATCTCAATAACTACTGGTCACAGAATCTTGATGTTTGTCTCAAATTGTTAAGAACATGTATGTTTCTATTTTGTATAATATAACATTTTGTCAACTTGTTACAGAACTGTGGTTATTGTCATTTGACCATAAAATGTGAAAACAGAACCAAAATTGAGGAAAACCCATCGTTTTAAATAAATGATTTTTAAAGGAACTTTTCATATAAGTGTAACCCAGGCTACAAAAGTAGGCCAGTCCAAGAAGACGAAGGGTAACCCAGGCCACAAAAGTGTGCCAGTCCAAGGAAAATTGCAACATTTACACATTCCTACTTCCTTACAAACAGAACGTTCTGACCAACATACTATAAGTATGAGCTAATTATTGTAAGGCTAAACTTTTAGCTGATCAAACTCCAAATAAGGAAATAGGGCCACCATCATCTGCCATTAGATAATGGTCCAGAAATGTATTTCGGAACAACAGGGTGGGGCCAAGACATATAAAAAAGACTGCAGAGTTGAAAAAATCACAACTCAACTTTAAATCTATTGAGAACAGTCAGGTCCTCCCTGATACTATTTGTACGTTCTGAAAGAAGTTGTATTTACACGTATTCCTTGCTCAACAAATTCAGGTAAGATAACCAACATAAACTAAACTAGCTAAGTCCTTTAGTTGTACTTGTTACCTACATATAGGATACTATACTTTTATGTTTATCATTGCCTGTTATTAAATCCAGCAATGAATTTATTATCTTAGTTAGATACAACTTGATATATTGTAAATATGTACTATATGTTTGACCATCTTATATCCTATAGATTGTATGTTTATATGTAAGTTAGAGTGTAGTAATAAGACCCTGTCATTATATAATCACTAGGCTTTGATTTATTAGCTAATCTTAAATTATCCTTGAATGAAGCCTGTATAGAGAATTCTGTAGTTATAGGAATCAAATACAAAAAGGCTACCGTAGTAGACAACTCAACTCTAAATCAAATGAGAGCAGTCAGGTGCTCCCTGATACTATTTGTACGTTCTGAAAGAAGTTGTATTTACACTTATTCCTTGCTCAACAAATTCAGGTTGAGGGAAGATTGCCCAAGTTGGCATCTGTGTGTGAAGTCCACGGCCAGACGAGGGAATCGGTGGAGTGTAAAGCATCAAACTTCGAACGGGTTTACCACACCAAAAAGGGGACAAGCTCGACCACTGCCAGTTGTCAACAAACTAAGTTTGACTTGTTATCTAAATCTGAAGCATACCTTAATTATAAGTCGCATATTGTATAATTTGTATTACGATTTAGAACAATAACATATCTACTACAAGCCAACTATTTTGTATTTATTATCTACGTGTGTCTAGTGCCGCCGCCCCAATCAACTCGAACCCCGCTCACCTCAACCCTAAGTCGATAATCTTGTGTGTTGTGTGTAGAGCGGTTACATAAACATAAATATTGTACCACGAAAACGAAGTTGCAATTGATTCATTTAGATGCTTTAAAAGATTTCTAGTTTAAATATACATGTAATATTATGTAATATATTTAATCTATTAGTTTTATCCACAAGTTGAAGCTTAGAGATCACGCTTCTCTAGTCGTCTCTATGCAATGCTTGCTTCACACACTTCCCACAAGGTCTGCCTCTTCGGCTTTTACCTTCTATTTGTCCATCAAGAACGGATCATTGCAACATTCCATACCATATCATATGTCAAAAGAGTCTTTTTTTCATATTTATAAGAACTAAACAACTCTCTTATTTTTAACTCTTAACAATATATTTCTATTTGTGATCCTGGAAACTGGGGACCCCTTTGGAAACAAGCCTTTGGACTTAATAGGGCCATCCCCTGCTTTCCATGCTTATTTTCTTGTCTAGTCTTGTATATTTATATTTAATGTTTCTCTTTTTATTTCATTCACATTATACTGTCTTATATATTTGTACTGTATTTGGAAAGCAATAAATATTACTAACTTACTATCCTGAACTATTTTATTTTTAACAGTCTTCTACCTCTCAAATGCTTCAATTCTGTCTGATACAGCTTGCGAGAATGTCCAGGTCTCGCATCGAAAGAGAGATTTTGAGAAGATGTAGGAGGTGAATATTCTAATTTTTGTTTATTTTTCAGATTACTTGAAGTTGTGTCGTCATGGAGTTAAAGGTTGATTTGCAATGCCTATCCTTCTCCTAATCTCACTTTTACATCTACTATTGTCAGTGATTGTTCGAACAACAATAACATAGTCTTCTTGGTCTTTTGACATTGATCTTTATGCCGTACTCTTTTCCAACTCTATTTACTTCTTCAAGTAATCTCTGCAAATCATTCTCACTACTGGCTAGGACGACATTATCATCAGCATAATATCTCAGGTTATTGATCTTCATAACTATTATTTACACTAAATGTTCTACCTGTCTATATCTGTTCTTCTGAGTATAGATTGAATAAGAATGGAGACAGAAGGCATCCATCTTACATCATTCTCTACGAATTATACTAATTGAGTAGCGTTCTTTTGTTTGGATGTATGCTTTTTAGTTCCAATATAGATTAATAAGCAGTATAAAATTACCTTAATTCTGCATTTGGTAAAACAGACCTGACATGAATCATATGAGATCGATTCTTGAATGTTATAGAATAAAGCGAATGAAGAGAACTGTATGATTTAATTATAATGTATCTTACAAAAACGTAGCCTTTCATATAACGGTAGGTGCACTTAAAAGGAACAACCTTAGTGTTGACATTTACTCGTCTACGACCCTACAGTCGTTTGAACATAAACTGTTTTAACACTTTTAAATATATATTCTATACTGTAAAATAATATTGTTATGTGCACAGCCATGTGGTTAAATAAAGTTGAATTGAATTTGAATTTAAAGCCGATGTGTCAAGCGTTTGTAAACTTAATTCAGAGTTATCATGCAGGGATTTTGATATGGCATTTCACACACTTTTGCAGACACGACGACAAAAGTGTAACGTTTCATGTATTACAGTATTGTAAGCCTATTATTACACAAAGGCAACTTATTGAATATTCTCAACATGCCTTTTCCCAATTAATAGTTACATTTTTCACAAATCTAGGAAAACATTGCTTACCAATAGTTTTTTCGCCAACAACAGAAGTGTGGGACTTTTGGGAGAGTCCAATACCCTTTTCACATCTGCAAAATGTAACAAGTTTGCATAATGTGAATACTATTTTACTGAAAATCACACTAAAAAACACACTGATGCGTTTTTGTTCCGAGATGTTCAAAGTTCTTACTGCGCACGCGTGTATTAAAACGTGTAATAAATCGGGAGATCAAACCTGGTTACAAATTACAAATTGTAAACATTTATGCAGATAAGGTACTAGTAGGATAATCACAGTAGTTTTAAAATACTGTACATTAATGTTTTAATGTTGAATAAAACTTCATATCTTGGTTCTGTTTCAGATTTGTCGTGAAATGTTAATTAAAATATAATAAATTGAATTGTAGTTAGTTGCTAACTAGGCCCTACTGTATTTTTTATAAATGATAATTTACATATTGTTTAGAGTTGGTCCAATGTTTTGACCCAAAGTTAAACCTTCTTTTTACAATGTATTTGATAAGTTTTGTAAAAGATAATATCCAAAAGGCATGGCTTTTACGCTCTACCATAAACAAAAAACAAAAGTTACTGTAATTTTTTAAAATTCTTTTTTCTTGGTTATTTTGACTGTATTGTTAAATACTATACTTTTTATATTGGTTTTGTATGGTTTTATAATTGCTGTAGGATTCACTACCAATTGGTTTGTGCCACTGATTGCAAAAGCGTCAATCCAAATAAAGTTATTATTGTAGTGTTATTGTATTTGTTGTATAGGTGAAAGTTCTATTATTTAGTATTTATTAATTGAAATTGTTCTAGCTCACGTTTACTATAGGAGTGGTTTCAGTTTCTTATACACCATACACTAGAGAGTAAGCAATAACACTCTTCTAATTTACTTGAGCGAACGTTTTATAAAAGTGTTTTATTTTGAAAGGTTATGAATACAATTTCATATTGAAAACAAAATGCTTATCTGTTTATCTGGTCATAATCAAGCAAGACATTACAGTAACATAACGTGAATGTAAGGTCTTTTTAATCTATAATCTATAATTATTATAATAGGCCTACCAGGTCAGTTGTCAGAAATAATATTTGCTTTTAACTTTGAGGGAAAGGTTCTATTAGATTAAATACAATTATGGATGTTCTGATACAGTTAAGACCAAATTTGAGACCAATATCAAGATTCTGTGACCAGTATTTATTGAGATATGATAAGCAGAGGTCAAAGATCAAAAATTTATGCTGTTATGCATGCCTTGATTGGTGTGCATATAGAGTAAAATTAACCACATAAACAATGTACACGTACATCAACAACCTTCTGAACAATGCATTTATTTAGCAACGTTAATCTACACAAAAAATAATGCTAATTAATTAAGGCGCATATATATAAACGCAATACGAACTAAGACTTTTTATGTTGTTTCGAAAACCTGTTTATTGTAAACTAACAGTATTTTGTCTACTCATTCACAAATATAATGATTAGGATGATTAGCAATTTAAATGTATGCAGTGGATCTTATTTATACATATTTTTAATTTAAAGAGAAATATAATTAACATCTTACCAAAGAGAAAAACAGTTGAGTACAATCACTGTATCGAATAATTGTCAAAATGGCCAATACGAAACACCAATGCTAATTTAAAAAGCGCCAGTTGTGCCCACACATTTTATGATTGTTCTATTACAAATAAATTCTCAAAATCCAGACATACCGGAGAGATATTTTGAAATGATATTTCTATTCTATTATATTACATCTAACTGTTTATACTATATTCACATTAAATCATCTGCTAGAAAGTAGAAAGCCGTGTGAAGTTACAGGCATCATTAAAGTACTGTAATAATGTGTTTTGAAGTCAATTTAGGCATATTTACCTGAAAAAATATGTATCATATCGATCAATTAAAATAACCTCATAAAAGTCACATACCGGTTGTCCCGTTCAAATCTATGAATGTACTACAACATTGTATAATGTTGTCTAATTCAAAACATTCACTATTGGTTTTATAACACACCTACTTTTATTTAATTTATCCATCGTAAATCATAAAAGACAGTGGTCTAACTTTGATGCGGAGTAGAACAGTTGACCATTCAACTACGCTGCGTGGCAAACATTCTCAAAATGTTTTCAAAAAAGCTGAACGTGCATTAGAGTGTGTAAATTATCATTAGTATATATCACCTTTTCGTTAGGTAGGCCTAAGTCCATGCGTAATTGAAACAAACTGCACGAATACAACAAGTGGCGTTATAAAAATTGTTGATGCATCTTTGTATACAGTGAATTTACGGTACCTCCGCACCGGGAACGCGCAATAGTACAATAATATTATTATTGTTTATTTTGCTGTGATTAATTCTATGAATCTACAGCGGGACAGCATATTTATAGGCCTACTATAGCTGTGTTTACCATAACGTCGTGGCTGAGCCTTTGTGTCCTACTGTAGCTATCCTGCACCGAAGACCGGTTATCAATGTTCCGGAACAACAACAAAACCGAATGCACTTGTGGTGAATTCTACGTCACTCAACTTATTAATTTAGATAACACATACTAATTAAAAATACATGTATCTTCAAATCTCAAATTATATTAATAAAGAATAGAAGCATATTTTGCACAACATTCTGTACGGGTGTGTGTGTGTAATTATTAGTGCTCTTACCCACTTACAATTTCAAGATAAACGTTAATAATATCAATGTACATTAAACATAAAAGAAAGAATTGTAAGTAATTCCGTTGATTTGGCATAAAAACAGACCAACTGTACATTTTCACCAATACACGTCTTCTTCTGGATCATCACCACTGATTTGAAGTAGTCTTACTGGTTCCTCCTCATGGCTGAAACATTCCGTTTTAAGTTTCTTCACAAAAGCAACTACAAATATAAAAACAGGTTATCAAAATTCAACTATTTTATTCAGAACGTTTTGTACATACGCAAGAAATACGACAATTGTATTTAGCTAAATTGTAACTTGTTATTGTTATGGTATTGATAGTAACAAGCTATATAACACTGTACATTTATTTCGTATGTTTACTTATGCTGAAAAACGTACCGATTACGACAAGCATGATAGATACATTCAGCATAAGTAAAATGATTGGAGTAATCTTGTGAAGTAATTCGATGACATCATCTCCGTTGTCAGTCTGGTCCAAGTTTACGATCGCCCCAATGGATACATTGGCAACAATGAAGGTAAGTGTCAACTGTTGGAATCTCTGTTCAGATTTCTTCTTCATTGGTTCAAGATATAAATGTAATACAGTAAAGAGTACCGTAACAAAGAGGGAGTAAGACAGGCTAGAGGACACGTCGTCTCTCAAGTTTGCAATTAATGCCAACAGAGCCTTGTTGTACAGCTCAAATGATTCCCAAAACCAAAATGTATCTTTATATTGTCCACAAAAGAACCGCACACCAATCATCCATCCGTTGCCGTGGGTTTCGCTATGCTGATAACAACGTACATGTTTATAGTATAGCATAACAACTATTACCAATGGAAAGCCAACGATGTATGATAAAGCAACATAGACAAGTATTTTGTTAGTTTGATATGTGGATCCACCATTTGTATCCAGATCAATTGAGTAGTCGGATGTTAGTACCGTTTTATTGACTTTACCATCTGATGTAACGTTGAATAAACGTATTGACCACGGTCCTACCGCCATGATATCAGCACATGTGTTTGCATACGTAAGGTAAAGAAGCAACATTGATATAACGATGCATTTGTCACGTATGTGGCTCTCAGTTACTATGCCATGGCACTTATTCCAAATATACCAACTGATGTAAATAGTAGACATGGTTATCACTATGACAAGTGGCGTAACCATAGCAACGTGAAGCGACGAGTACGCATTCCATGATTCATGTAAACATCTTGGACTTAACATACTAATGTACCTTATGACGTCGAAGTATTGAAGGATTTGGCCAACATACTCAAAATTAGTATGCCAATGAATTTCTGTTACTTCTGATAGTATTCCTAAAACCTGATAGAAATTAATAGACAATTTTAGATTCGTCAAAAATGAATCTAGTTGTATGCTTTGATTATCTACATTTCTTTTCTGCATTCTCCATATAAAGACAATCAATCCAATAATTGCCAGGGAAACACTGAAAAATATTATTACAGTTACAGCAGGCCCTTGACATTTATGACATGTGTTAAATAACTCATAATGTCCTTTAGAACATGCAGCACAAAGCCAACCAGTGTATCCTTCTGCACATGTTTCGTTTAATGTCAATCCAACAGCACAACTCTTTTTTCCTAGTGGGCAAATATGTATTTGTGGTAACGGACCTTTGTATACAGCATCTTTTAGTATGTTTGGATCATCAACGGGAAACTTGTCATTTTGTAATTTGTTTATAAATGTGGTGTACGCCAATAAACAAGAGCTTCTGCTTTGATGTTCAACTACATTACAATCACCAAAAAAATCCCAAGACCACCAGTAACCCCTTGTTAGATTCTGATACCCTCCGTTACAGGTAACACCCTCCGGGCATGGAAAGCATCGGCCAAAGCGATCAGTTCTATGGAAATTATCAAGGCAATAACAAGCGTTTAGATTAGCATATGTACTGGTATTGGTTCCAGATGGACATGTCTGGCAATCGCCAACGGACGCTGCTCCTGCATTATCTGAAAAACTTCCAATAGGACATTGTTTGCAGGTTTCTGTATAATTATTCCTTTCAATAACTCCTCTTTTATCTTGATAAAAGCCACCTGTAAGGAATTATTAGTCTAGTAATAACAGCCATACTGTTAATAATGTATATTTCTACTAAATATTCGTATTTATATTATTGACTTAAATGATCATTGTAGCACTACAATACATGGAATATATTCTATCGTGAATGTATATTTAGTAAAAAATGTTCTACAGTTTTAATGTTACATTATCGTTTGGTAACGACGTAATATAGCACAGTTAAGCTTGGTTCCCTACCACCTTCCTAACGCAAGGACGTAAACGCAATGTAAGCGTGCTAACCAATGACAAGCGACAGAATAATCCATCGCTTGTGATTGGTCAACTAACTTACGTTGCGTTACGTCCTTGTGTTGCGTCGCTAGTGGGAACCAAGCATTACGTATAATAATAATGATAAAGTATTTGTTGGCAAAGACAAATACAAGTTAGCACTGTACGTTACCTGGAGGACACATTAGACATTTATACTCATACTTATTACATATCTTGTATGTCCCTTCCTTACAAGGACTGCACTTCAAGGTTTCCAAATTACAAGACAATCCAGTTCCTCTGCGAATAAACTTCATTAACTGTCCTTTAATTTGTATATCGATTTCTGTATCTTCTGTAACACAAACACTAGACATACCGGAAATGCCGAATATTGACAATTAATTTTGGTTAAAACAGTTCAACATTGCAAAGTTGAAACGCTCTACGTTAGGCTATGTAACGTAAAACATTCTACTCTAGCTATAAATTAAATCTATTTTACAATTTTATTATAAAATGATATTTACGTTTGAACGGGTTTCCCGATGTATGTAGGAATTGACCTTAGACCACCGCAGTTAAGATATCTGAATAAAGACAATACTAAATGCATTACACATTGATGCTAACGTTATTATATGGATGGTATTATAATAATATATAAATACAAAAAACATTCCTGTCAACGTACACTGTTCCATTTTCTACCATATGTGACAACGCATTTTCTTCAATCTTTTCTAACTTATTGTCAAAAATATATCTGAAAATAAAAAATATAACATTTGCACTTTAACAAACGGTTCGCCATGTTATTACCGGTATTTTACATTAAAAATGTCAAACTCTCACATGAATTCCAGCGTTATGTCATTTGTTTTTAGTGTTTCCAACGAAAGGTTTGGAATTCTATTACCATAAAGGAATCTGAAAAAGTAAAACAAAAAAATTGTTTAATTTTTACTTGTTTCTGTTTTGACTGGAAACAGACACGCAAACAATACCATACCCCAATAATAAACACGATAACGTACACGATACACAATGACTAGCAACATGAGTTAAATGTTGATATAATTAAATTATACAACTGACTTACAGAAAACGAAGATTAGTTCTTCTAAATGCCCCTTCGTCGATAAAAGTAATGTTGTTGCCTATAAGCATTCTGAAACAACATAAAATATGCAATATTTCTTAGGTTCATGTGAATAGTTCACCAGTATTATAATGATCAACTACGTGTTGATATATCTTTGCAAAGTGTTACTCATCCGACAACTTTAAAAAAACATGAATGGAAAGGAAATTGGTAATTTACTGAGTAAACCTTTCGTGTAAAAATAATGTTTAATTATAACAATGATTGTTAAATAGATCTCACTGGCAATAATGTGTTATTGTTATTTTTTGTTGTACTCTGAGATAATCTTTCCCAATGCATGATGGTTTTTAGAATTAACCGTCTTTACCTCTTTCTACTGTAGGCCTATAGTAGGCCTATTTCCCTAACTATCTCGGAGCTTAGACATAGCATACTAGTCCTACTATTATACGACGACATTCATGAACTGTAATCGAAATTTGTTAAACTCTCACAGTACGTGTCAACTAAGTATTTTGCGGCATTATAATACTTTAAATTGGCGGTTGGTTGCGATATTCAATTGGAAAATAGCTTTGTTTAATTGATAACAAAGTAACCAATAACGATATAATAAATCAAATGTATTCATAATCAAAATATTTTGTTGAAAAGCTGCTGATGGCGACGTAATCAACTGAGTGAAAGAGTGACGCGAGTGTACACTCTGGTTTTATAAAAAAACAAAACACTTATTGCTTCTTTTGCAAATGAGTCAACATACAAAAAAAGATGTATGTTTATATATATATAAATTCAAAAGCAAATTACTGAAAAAATGACAATGCTGTGGGTATCAGTGGCTGGATTTCAATACAGATACCAAAAAAAAGCGAAAAGCTAAATCAAAACGACAAAGTAAAACAGCTAGAAAATTAGCAGAGCTTTCGGGCAACACTAGCCCTTCATCAGTGCAAATCAATTAATTAAATATATATATAAACACATCAGGCAAAGAACATTAATTCTAAACCGCCCGGTGATATTCTGAAATTTAATTAATTAATTTGAAACGATAAAGATAAAGACGCCCCAACCGAAACCCGAATCCGGAACCTTCTGCTTGATATGCAGATGTCCTAATCATTAGACTACTGAGGCTTTCATGATATTGTTCAAACTCGATTGGATAGCGACATTCTCGGCCTGGTACGGCGGAACAGCACTAGTCCCTCAATTGTACGCACGCGCATCAGGGATCAAATGCATACGCCCTGATCTTTCAGTATTTTATTAACGAAGCGGGATCTCCGAAGGGATACTTATATAGATAAACAAAGGCATAGAACATTAATTCTAAACCCCCAGGTGATATACAGAAAGTTAATTAATTAATTTGAAACGATAAGATGAGGAAATCTGTGAGTTATACTTCCTGTACATACACCGTTTTCTATCTCTTATTTTAAAATTATCTATTAATAACAAACATTATTTTCCATCCATCAATTTGTACTTACAACATTTCAAGGGATGACATATTAGCAAAAACTTTTTTTGAGATGCGTTGAATATTATTTTTGTTCATTATAATATTTTTAACTGAAGGTAGTTGACAGTCTTCCAATGATGTTAGATAGTTCCAGCTCAAATCACTAAAATAAACAATATTATACATTAAGATTAGTACAGGAAGTATGATTTGTTTATTTAGGAAAAAATCATGAAAATATACTGTTACTAGAATTACAAGAAAGGTACAGCAGGTGGAGTATGGTTTAATTGTTGGGAAGATAATTTCCATTGCTGACTTTGACCTGTAAGTTAGTTTCGATTGGTCACACAATGCCATAATAACAGTTTTTCCCGTCAGTCATTTAGGGAGCAATGACCAGTAAATAAAAACAAAACTATTAGTAAAGTTAATGGTATAATTATTAGAAAACCACTTACAGTGTATCAAATATGTTTGCGTTCAAAATTGGTATTTTCTTAAGTCTGTTATAGGCAAGTCTTCTTCATGAAGTTAAAAAATAAGCAATGCATTGAATTAAACTAATTAAATATATTTAAAATATATATATAGAAAAAATGGCATATTCAATATATATATTTTGGGATGCAAATACTCATTATGTATGCGAATAATCTATTTCTGGAAAACAAAATTATTGATAAATTATGATGTTAGAAGGTGTCAATTTGTTTTTACTATTTATTAGGCCTAAGTTTATTTAACTAAGTATTATTTACCTGTTTTGTCTTTTCATTTGTAATTTTAAAGAAGTGTTTTCCCCCAAAAAACAAAAATATTAATAAAAATGAAATTTTTCGTAGAAAATAAAAGGATTTTAAAGATGTGTTTTCACCAATAAACAACAAAATAGTAATAATAATAATAAAATGAAACGTTCAATAGGTCATTTTGCTTAGACAATTTCCGTAGAAAATAAACGGGAAAAATAAAGTTTAATCTTATTAAATTAAAGTATTTTTAAGTAAATATCTTTTTCCCGATCCACTTTTTGGTCAAAGTGGATAATCTTTATGTGACAATAAAATGGCATATTCAATTTTTTATTCCAGAGGAAAATATATATTTAAGGTGTAAAAAAGACTTATTTGATTATCATGATTATAATTTGTACCAATACAATGGCAATATCATTGTTTAAACATATGGACTATATTAGTACTCACAATATATAAATACTGTCCAATGCAAAAAATGCGTCTTTGTGTATAAAGCTAATATCGTTGTTTTCAAGGTTTCTGAAAAATATTAAAAAACTACTAAATTAACTAACTTTGGTTACGAACCGAACATTTGTATGGAAAACCTGTGCGACTGAGGCCTGGTAACACCAATAATTATACTATAAAACTAAAGGATAACATGTCAGTCATATCTTTTGACAGACGTGACTGTGATACACGATAATTAATACTTACATATGAACTAATGATCCGCCTTGGAAAGCTCTTGAAGGTATGCTTCGTAAACTGTTTCCATCTAGATATCTGGGGTTATTAGGATAATGATCAAAAACAATTTGTTTAATTAATAATTTAAATATTCATCATGCAACAATTACTCAGTCTGTTAGAAAAGTTAGATGACCGTGCAATTGGAATGCTCTTCCTGTTCACAGGAACAGAAAAGCCAGATGTCATGGCTCTTTTAGTTTTTATTTCATTTCTTTCTATAAACGAATTGTATTATTGGCCAAGTTTGATTGCAACCCAGGGCAAAACAAATTATCTTATTATTTAATATAGTAACAACTATGATTCAAAATCCTGGACACGGTTATCTTTGAACCACATTTTCTCAGGCCAGAAATAGCTATATAGTCTGTCGCAGTACATTTTTGTATCGGCTCCTACTACTACTATAACAATACAGTACAACCACCTATTATATGGGCTGAGTAGTATTATTTTTTACCAAACTCAACCTTTGACCGAAGTTATGAAAATCGCATAAAGGGAGTGATACCAGTCAAAATGATCGGGTTTGGAGGAAATCAGAGTCGTCTGCAACTAAATATGGGAAAAGAACCGACTAATAAGTAGCCCAGTCAGCTGAGGGTTACTGGAAACAGAACTCTGTCGGCTTTAACTGAGTAATATCCATAGGTTAAACGTTTTACCAACATGCTACTTCCACTTGACAAGTTTTTGAAAGTTCCAGTAGAAATGTGAACTAGGTTATGGTTGTTTGCAATCACTCTATTGAAAGAAGATATTTCAAGTTATTTCAATAATAGATAATTCATACATTATTGCGTTTTATTTAATACTAATTTTACTGTAATTGTTTCTACTTGAGTTATCACAGTTTTAAAAGTAATTAGTTATTACAATATATGATTTAGGATGTTTATATGCTTACTGTGTACATTAAGATTATTAAAGTGTGTGGGTTACTATATTTTGCCACATTTCTTTGGAGAGACAACATCCAAATATTAGACGAAATAGAAAAACGCCTCAAACAAGACACATAACTAAAAATAAGAACAAAAAAGACTACATGGCGCTACTAAAACAGGTACTAAACGCGACTTATTTCAGATTCAGTTAAAAAAATATAAAGACACAAGAAAAGGATAGCAATGGGAAGCTCAGATCATTGCTAACCTTTTATGGAATGGCAAGAACAGCAAGCTTGTACATCGGAAACCAACTGCAATCAAACCCATTTTTGGAAAAGGTAAGTGGATGGCCATTATCCCAAAGAACTCCGAGTCTAACCTTAATGAATATTAAAAAACATTGATCAATCAGAGAACATTACATTCATCACAGAAACGATGAACTATAACCAGATACCTTTCTTGGACACCATCATCACTTTACAAAACAACGGATCCCTCAAGACCACAGTATACCGGAAACGCACCACCGATACCAATCAATGTCTAGGTTTCAACTCTCATCACCCACTTGAATAAACTAATTAATTGCGACAAAGTTTACATAAGTGAAACAGGCATATCACTCAAAATCAGATTTATGAAACACCAATAAGAGACAGACAGATAAAAAGATCACGAAACCAAGAAGAATAAAATATCAAAGACCATGATACATTTAAACCACACACCAAACTAGGGCACTACAAAACAAGAGAGAGAAACAAGAGAATCTCAGAAAACATACAGACACAATAAACAGGGATGTCGGTGGACACAACCTCACAATTATACGATTACATCATTCAGACCCAGGGAAACAAACGGAGGAGGGGGAAACGCAAAACACAGCGTCATACACCGAGGTGAAGTTGGTCAAACTGTATCCAATATCAACAGTCTACTCCAGAAAGCAAACTAAATGTTTGCGAAACAACGTTGCTGTAAGTACAATTTATTAATGAAATAATGCATAGATACATTTATTGTGTACTGAAACACAGTACTGAAATTGTTTGAAACTATTGCGATCAAATCCTGACGCTGGGCCATTGAACAATGAAAGGAATAAACATTTTATTTTAACTATTGTATCTTCCTGGTTACTGCACTTACAAATCAACAGCTTGTCTTGAATTTAATGCAAATGCATTTTCACGCAGTTCTATAAGCTCGTGGTTTTCTTGAATCCTGCTGTAATATTAAAAAAAAACCAATATTACCTTGATGGTATTGAATAATATCCAAGTTTATAGTAATCAATACAGTCATTTACTAGGCTGTATGCATTAAATATACATAGTTATGTATGATATAAATTGAAAAATTGCTCATAAAAGTAAAAGGAACAAAACAAAATAACACATATCTTAAACAATAACACTACCTAAACAATGCTGATTGAATTTCGAAAATAGTTCACGAAATTTAAATTTTCTTCTGACGAACGTGTTTATTGAAAACATTGACAATGTGGTCTATTGCCATTAAACTTAACATTTGCACTCGAATCATGAGAATAACATGTTCGGCTACAAGTTAATCAAGTTTCAATGTTTTAATTGCTGATGTATGTTGTGCCATTCTCATACAGAGTCTTGAATTTGTTTCCCCGACGTATTTTTTAACACAAAAATTACAGGTATAAGATAAGACAAATGACGTGTTAAGTTAAATGTATTAATTGTTGATTGATGCGGCCAGATTGGTTACTGTGAAGTGTTTTAGTAGATTCGATCAATGAACACGTTTTATAAGATTTGCAGCAATGATGACTGTCAACAGTATTGCTTTTTATGACAGCCAATTTTATTCTGCTTGATATGCAGTTGTCCTAACCATTAGGTCCGGCATTGTTCAAATTGATTGAAATAAACAAAAAGGTTTGCTTGATTACTCAAAACTATCACGTTGTCCCATACTTACTTTCCTTTGCATCGGTGGGCAGTGTAGTACAGTATTTTGGTATCTGTCGCAGCTAGACATAATATCAAATTACTGTCACGAGTTCCTATCTTGGCAAGGCGAGCGAGTGTCCTGTTTTTAGATTACCTTGAATGGATAGCGTCTGGTTTGCTCCGTAGTACGGCGCAACAAAACTGTTACTTCTCAATTGAATAATCATGTGGGCCATTATTATGTGCCGCGCAAAATAGATAAATGTTGCCAAGCCCTATCTTATAACACTACGCTCCCTTTTGATTCCATGGACGCCAATCAGATGAAAATATGCTATTTGTGTATTGTTTAATTTTTGCGGTGATTTTTTTCATTAGTAAAAGTATTTCTCTTTCGCTTGGATAGACAACTCGGCCGCTGGCCAACATATCGTACGATATTGTCATGACAACGACTAATTTCTGTTCAAATTTTTCCATGGAATAATGTTATCTATCTTGTGGCTCTATACAATCTTTGAATTAAGAATACAGGTGCTTACATAAAAACGGAAACGCAAAATAAAATTAGACACTACCATTTTATTTTGAATGCATGGAATTTAAAAAAAAACTTACAGCAATCTCAATTGGATGTTGATAAATGCGAAAGGTTCAATACTATGTAGATGGTTACACTGTACGTTTCTGGAAAATGAAATCATAAATTTTGTTTTATTAGCTTTAAGTTGCACTTTAGTATTACTTAGAAAAAATAATCATACCATGATACTTACAATCTACCTACGAATGGTGAACCCTTAAACATAGAATTCTTTAACACTGTAATGTTGTTGTACGGAATGTCTCTATTTTGAAAAAAAAAGGATAGAGTTAAGATAAAATAATAACAATCATATAATATTATAATAGTCGTGTTTTGTACACAGTAACATTACTTATCCTAAATTCATTGAGGAGTATTTTTTAAATAACTTCAGTTATTATTGAAAAAAGGGCTGAGAAAAGAGCTTATATACAAAAAGTTACTTTTGAGTAATTAAGCGTGTTTTTGTTTTTCATCACAAAAGTTCATGTAGTATTTTATTTTCAAACGGTTTTATTTCAGAAGTAAATTATTAAAAAATAAATATCTGACATAGTTTTAAATCATTATTTTATTTTTTGTGGGGTCAAATAATGCAGATAAAGCCATTTTCCGAATTATTTAGCGGGACATAGTTTAAGAACAGGGCACTTTTGCAGTTATTTTGTTTTATTTTTGATCAAAATTTACCAAAACATTCATTTTTACTAATTTTAGTTGAAATAAATTATAAATGTAATTTAGATCAGGTAAATTTGCTGTAACAAATTTACAAAATATATGAAAAAAGCTTTTCTCCTGAGAGCATACATCTTTCTCATTATATAATCATCATACTGCTATCCGATTTGTCAATTGCTGTAGTTTTGCTTTTGTCAGATTATTTATATGGGTGTTTGTAGACAACCCCAATATTATTCATTCATATTTTGCGATAACTGGTCAATTCATATGATACCTCAATTTCGAAAAAAGAAAGTAGTTAAGGCATACGGTACTATACCTAAAGACAAACTGTCGTTTCTCCTCACTACAATCGATTGCGACAACTTACTATGTTGTGTATACAATGTTGACGATAGTCAATATGATGTAATGTGTCTTTTGTATAAATTGTGAACTATAGAATGTTAGAAAGTTATCATAGGTTTGTTTATTTTAATCAATATATACCATAATCCTGTTATATAAAAAAAACAAGGTTAAATATCATTTAACCATTATTAAATTACAATTGTAACTTACACGTTACGAAGTCTTGGAAGATCATTAAAAGCTGTCGGTATGTCGGTCAAAAAGTTGTATTTTGCATATCTGAAATATATGTATGTAGTAAGTATTACATTTAAATAAATTAAGCAACTGCATTAAAATCAATAGGATACAATACAACATACAGTAATCTGGTAGGCTATTCGTCTTGTAACCCCTTTCACACCAAAAGCAAAACTCCGGAGTAGTTGACGTGGTGTGAAAGGAAAAATAAAACAACTCCGGAGTTCAAAACAGCGGGGTTGAACAGCTGAACGTTCTCCGGAGGGCGAAATGCGTGGACACACCGGTGTTTTGGTGTGGAAGGTACCAACATCAAATCCGGAGTTTTTAGGTCAAAATATCACACGGTCAATCATTGCTAATTATTAAATTAAAAATTTTAATAATAAAAATTATTCTAACGATCGTCGCTATGTAAACAAACAGAGGGTGATATTTACCATTATTTTTATTTTAAATACTTCGGTGTTACTGCGGAGTTTTGGTGTGAAAGAGGTATAGGATATGTGTTTCCTGTCCAGGTAGTTATGCTGTTTGACTACTTGATATTGAAAAGTATAAAACACTACTTACACATTAACAATTGACTTTGGAAACGTTGGTAGTCTTCTTAGTGAGTTGTGACTAATTTCTCTGTCATTAAAGTTAAGCATTTAATTTAATATTTATTTTTAAAATAGTAGAAAAAAGTGTAATATGTTTTAAGGTATTATAAAATCGATTATTATTCAATGGTCAGATCGATGGTTGCGGGTATGTAATATTACTAGAAATTACACGTTTGTGTCACATTCTATCAAAACATTTGCTATAATAGACCTACTGGTAAAACATTTATGTCTCTTAAAATCTTACATAGTTCTAAGCTCCGGTAGCTCTATCAACGTATCGTCATCAATTGTTCTCAGGTTGTTATCATTAATGTAACTATAAAAAAAAAATAGAGTTAATTAACTCTTGGTAAAATATGAATTGATTGTATAATATTTGTTAAAACATATATATTCACACAATGTCTTTATAATAGGATATGCCTGATGTTGTGTACTTATTCATTATTATTATTATCGTTGTTGTCATTATTATTGTGCTACACCGTATAGCATCATCCACTGTTTGCTGTATTGTTTTTGACGCGAAGTAAACACTGCAGGCATACTTTAAATTACGAATGTTTGATCTACATGATAAATAATTACATACACAAATGTGTGTTGACATACAACTAGGTATATCATCGAGGAATTATGTGATGTTTTATTCGAGTTCAAACGTGGTCACGAAGACTATTTTCATTATTGGTATGTTGTTCAGTGTAGCAAAATCTAGGGCCTAACCAACGTGTTAAGCGTGGTTTCACTTTGTTTATTAGGCAAGGATAGAAATTATCACTTTTGAAATGTAAATTTTTTACTTTGTTGATGTAATTTTACTTTTTAAAAGGTTGGGTTAGGCTACAGAACGGATTTGAATCTTTAAGAATTTGCTGTTTGAACCACATTAACTCCATTTTTACCAAGTTACACATTTGTTTTGAAGAGGGTAAAGGTAAACATGGTATGTTCATGAATAAAAAAACATTGATCAATTCCTAGTAATAAAGCGTTTAGTTTTTGTTTCTATAATATATTATGTTGGTGATATCTAATTAGTTCAAACACTCCAAACAACTAGCCAGGATTTACTTTTGTGTTTGTTTAAGACGAATACTAAAATGTAATTCTTTACAATAAAATTACCTTTCATAATAATCTGATCCCTGGTGTTAAAGTGGTAACCATTTTGATTTTATGCAAATTATGTCATTTAAAATGGGCAGATCAGGGTAGATTTTGGATAATAATATAATGTATATAGTTGAGTATGTTTCAGCAAAAAAAACTAACTTTTGTTTACTCAAAATGCTATTTCTATCCATCTACTGAAGAGAGTTAAACTTGGTTAAAGCATGCAAGATTTAACAGAATAAGCAGGAATTGTGTGAAAACAAAGTTTAACACGATTCTATTTTGAGAACTGAGAGGGCGTGGTACAATCCTCTTGGACCACGCTGCTCACACGTCTCCAACAATTATTCAGTAAGATAATTTTAATCTTCGTTTTTATCATTTTTCAGTTACCATCTGACAATATTTTTCTTAACCACCACTTCTTATAAACCACAGTATTTTTACTCATATCGATTTGACTTCAACCATAAAGGAAATAGTAATATTTTTCAACAATGTTAACTGCTGTGGGCTGCTCTCGGCGGTGTTTCACACCTGCCATGGGCTTTTTCCTGAGCATCCATGTGATATTAGAAAAATAAAGTCTGCATCTAACTTTAATTATACATCCACAATCACATGCAGGTTACACGTTTAGAATATTCATTTTTCCAATAAAATTTTTATATGCCAGAAAATGATGTTGTATGCTTATTCTTAAGTCTCTGTGTATCAAAAAGCAGGAATTGTGTGAAAACAAAGTTTAACACGATTCTATTTTGAGAACTGAGAGGGCGTGGTACAATCCTCTTGGACCACGCTGCTCTCACGTCTCCAACAATTATTCAGTATAATTTTAATCTCCCCCTTTTCCTCGCCCACCCACATGTAATATCACATGAACTATAAGACGGGCTTTTTCCTGAGCATCCATGTGATATTAGAAAAAAAAAGTCTGCGTCTAACTTTAATTATACATCCACAATCACATGCAGGTTACACGTTTAGAATGTTCATTTTTCCAATAAAATTTTTATATGCCAGAAAATGATGTTGTATGCTTATTCTTAAGTCTCTGTGTATCAAAAATAGCTTTATAAGTGCATAATGAAAACTTACAGAAAAAGAGTTTTTACTGGAATTCCATCAGGCCATTCATTGAGTCCCCGGTTTGTGCATTTCACTGTTTGTGTTCTTTCTGTACATTCACAAACTGCATTCACACTAGTATCATTAACAGGCCTACATGCAACCGTTACACCAAAAGATAAATCCAAGCATAAATACAATATTAATATTATCAAGTATTTTCGAGACATCTTCAGGAGTACTTAAATGCGGCTAGGATCCTAGGCCGCCTCGACTTAATACGGTGTTCTTTATATCACTCCAATGTTATAAGGAAGTTACCATTAAATGCAAACAATACAATGTAAATGTATGTAGTTATTAGTGTTTGTTTAGTAGTACTCTTATCATCGATTGTTTAAATATGAAAGTATATCTTATAACACACTTACTTCTTCATACTTTCTTCTATTGACTCAATGTAAATAATGCGGAGTGTTACAGATAAAAATAAACACAAATAAAATACCTTATTATTCGGTGCTTTTACAATTTCAAAACTATTTTTCTTTTTACCAGATCTAATTAATTGACCTACACAAACCAATGCAAACTCATTTTTTAAGAAGCAATGGACGTTAATAATATACCGACAAAATTAAATTCTGTGCCATGCAACGAGAACAGTGTTAATATAACGTATTTGTCAATGATATGCTTTTTAAGCGATTGATTGAGAAATATTATATTTAACAGACGACAAGAAAGTACAGATGTAACGCAGCCTATTTTCTCTAGACATAGAACCATGTATTGATAATTATAAACTGTAATTATTAAAAATAAACTTAACGTTTTAATAGCAATAACAACTAGCATGTTCATATTGAGTCAACGTTTACACAATTTAAATGACAATGAATCTAAACTGAAAAAAAACTATTTGTGGGAGTGATATTTAAAAATGAAACATCATGTACGTGTTAAGGTGTGTGTGTAAAAAAACAAAAATATCCACTGTTGTGGATGTTCACATACTGTAGTTACAAGCTTACTTCTTCTTTTCAATTTACTGTCGTCAAACGCGAAGTAGGTGGTTGGATGGGGAATAATCAATGATTACACTATAGTTTCGATATACCTACGTAGGCCTACTTTGTTGACAAAGAATTAAATGTTAAAGATATATAGACCTATACAATTGTTGACGTTTTGTAAAAATAATGCATAAACATTACTTTAAAAACATTAAACCAGGTCATCCATTCATTTTATTTATGTACGTTGTATGGATAACTATGAGAAAAAGAAACAATGCACTACCTAAGTAGCTCGCATCGAATGTCCTCTCGTGGACGGTCTTCTTAGGTGTAGGCCTAGCTGGTAAAGAGCAGTAACGTAGGAACATCTTACGGTAGCTATAGGGTATAAAAGTTTGTATTTTTAAATAGGTACTTTACCTCATCGATATAACAATAATAAAGATACATAAATAGTATACATTAGTCATTCTCCTCCACCAATACATTGATTTATTTTTAAAAAGATAATACAATTAACAAATAGACGAATAATAATACATTATAAAAATATGTTTTAAAACACAAAATGAAAAACGTTTACTTAATCTATAACCATATTTACATATATTATAATCTATGTTAACAGAAGTATCTTGGTTCTCACATCACTAACTAAAAAAGACGCTATGAATAAACACGATACCCTAAGATATCAGCGATTTTACCCTTTAAATCATTACCAATACATTAATTTACTTTAAAAAAGATAATACAGTTACAAATAGGCGAATAATACATTCTAAAAATACCTTTTAAAACACAAATGAACAAATTATACTTAATCTAGAACTGTTTACATAATTATAATCTATGTTGACATAAGTTGGTTTTTACATCTTCACTAGCTAAACTAAAAAAGCTATAAATACACACGATACCATAATATATCAGCGATACTACCCTTTCGATCTTGATTCAACATAATTAAAGGATCGGAAAATGAATTGATACATTTTTCCTATAAATTTAGGTTATACCTAATACTGTGATAAAATATAACTATTCATCAGATTTTAGATTAGAGTAATAGACAACAACTTTGAGTAGCTAGATTTAATCAAATAAATTTACGAATATAATACAGTCTATTGTTACTTATTTGTCATCACCGATTAGTTTTTAAGATTATTGCAATATGGATATGCATTCGGAAATAAAGAGAAATGAAATGAAGTGAAGCTGCTCTCTGTTAAACAATATATATTATCTTTTCCCGTGTTCGGTAGCTAGGTCTACTAACGAGTTTTTAACTTAAAACTGAAGGCAAAGGTCATGACTGCTTTATGTTTATAAATTAACAAAAATGGAATGAAATCTAAAATAAAAGATATTTACTTAAATAATACTGTACAGAAGAAGTAGATGATAATGACAGTGACCCGCTTTCTCTTGGGATATCTCAATGTTTCAGCCAAATATCTACTAGATTTGTGTTGAGAATTATTAGTAAGAATGCGTATCAATTGGATCTATATAACACGTGCGTAGTGAATAATCACTTTCCATCCTAATTTTAAAGAGGAAATTAATGTATCCAGTCGTTAGATTCAGATACTTTTTTTAGAAGATTTCATTAGAATCTTGTTAAAGTGGCGATATTGATATATCTAAACCATGAAATGTACACATTTATTTCTTTAAACAACGGTAATTAAGTTGAAACAACCCGATTATGTGGCTGTTAGTACACTCAGTGTGGAAGACTGCCGACAGTCTACCAGAGACCTATCTGCTGACTGTATTAAGTACTTTTAATACACGATGTCGCTGTCATTAGATCGTATGTGAAGACATGGTATAACGTAAAATGTGTATTCAATATATCAAATCCAGAATCGGGTGCAGGTTTATCGTACTGCCATGCAAGAATGGATGTAGGTGTTTTCCGCCGCTTTTAGGCCTTCTAGTCAATTTCATTTCATTTCATTTCAAAAGACATTTATTTTCCTCCATAGCAATACAGTACAAAATAATAAACAAAAATGGTAAGGAATATAAAAAATGAAATAGATGTTTGTTGGATAAAACAACAGAAAAGTGAATTTAAGAAAATTGGCTATGGAGGAAGGCATAATCCCGAGAAGATGAGGAAATCTTGTGCTGGGTATGCCTATGCAAATAAAATGGATAATTGAATAAGAGTGGAAATAAAGAGAAACAAACAAGACAAAAAAACGCACAGAAAAGGAAAAATAAAAAATAAATAAATTAATTAATTAATTAAAAAAAAATAAATAAAATAAATAAATAAATAAATAAATTGATAAAAAATAGATCAATCAAATTGTAGAATCAGAAAATAAAACTCAAAAACCACAGTAGATCAATGTTCAGCAGCATAAATCAAATTGCGACATTCGATTGTTGTCTTTTTAATACTTTAACATTAGGTGTTGTTTTAATTTTTTGGAAAATAAAGAAATTGAAACAGCATTTGTAATTGGGGGTGGTAAACTGTTCATCATTGATGGACCGGAGTATCTAATACTGTTTTGAAAATAATTGGTGTTGTGGATAGGTATGTGTATATTAGTTCTAGAACGTGTAGGGTAATTGTGAATAGAAAAATTCGGAATAAACATATTGTTTAAATGATTTGGAGAAGTGGAATGCAGGGCGGAGAATACAAATTTGCCTTGTTGCATTATGTTTATATCAATGAGTTTGAGGAGATTAAGTTTGGAAAATAAATGGGAAGAATGGGACCGCGGTGGAGCGCCAGATATAATCCTGATAGCCTTCTTTTGTATAATTTGCAGTTTACTGAGGTTGGATACGTAAGTATTGGCCCAGACAATGTTACAGTAGCTCAAATAGGGAAGAATGAGGGAGCAGTAAAGGGTTCGAAGAATATTAAGGGGTACAAATGAGGATAACCTAGAAATGATACCAACGCTTTTGGAAGTTTTATTCTCTACTTCTTTAATATGATTTTTCCATGTTAGATTGCTGTCCATAACTACACCTAAAAACTTAGCTGATTGAACACAAGGTATATCATGGTTGTCAATGGTAATTCTGTTGGCTGATAAGTCAATAGATTTTAATAGTTGTGGGGTCCCAAAGAGGATGAAGCTACATTTTTTATGATTAAGAGAAAGTTTATTAGCTGCAAAATATTGGGACAAATTTATCAAATTGGAGTTGACTGTATTGAATAAGGATTGGACATTTTTGTTAGAATAAAGAACAGTAGTGTCGTCAGCATAAAGGAAAAAATTAAGGAGCTTTGAAGAGAAGTGAATATCATTGATGTATAGAATAAATAAGAGGGGGCCAAGTAGAGATCCTTGAGGGACGCCGCATGTGATAGGACTAAAAGTGGATATGGAGTGAGAGTATTTGGTACATTGGGCACGATTGGAGAGGTAACTATTTAAGAGATTAATTGCAGATCCACGGATTCCATAGTGAGATAATTTGTGTAGAAGAATACTGTGGTCAATAGTATCAAAAGCCTTGGAAAGGTCTATGAAAATGCCGATTGCAAGATGGCGGTTTTCGAAAGCGTCTATAATTTTATTTGTCAGGTCGATGAGAGCCATTGACGTGTTGTGTCCCTTTCTGAAACCGTATTGTCTGTTGAAAAGTATGTTGAATTTGGTAATAAATGAAAATATTCGGTCATAAATTACTCTTTCCAGGGCTTTTGAAAAAATGGATAGAATGGAGATGGGTCGATAATTAGAAAGATCAGATTTTGGACCAGATTTGTAAATAGGGGTAACGCGCGCTAGCTTCATCCTCTCTGGGAACACACCGCTGGATAAAGCAAGATTAAAAATATGACACAGGGGAAGGGAAATCAGGTCAGCAATGTATTTAATGGCCTTGGTATGAAAGTCATCAATACCTGGAGATTTATTATTTTCAAAAGAAGTTATTATTTTGACTATTTCAGACTCATCAACTGGGTTAAGAAATATTGAATTTGGATTTGGATTCGGTAAGAATTCTTTGAATGATTTGGTAACACGGGGAATTTGGTTTGCAAGGGTGGGGCCAATTTCGACAAAGTATTTATTAAAGGCATTAGAAATTTTCTCCTGATCTTCGGTCAATTCGCCATCGCAGTTAAAGCGAGTATTGGATTGTTGTTTGCTGTTGTTTTTGTTAATCAGAGAATTAATTGTCTTCCAAGTTGCCTTGATATCATTTTTATGTTTGTGAAATATATTTTGGAAGTAATTAGCTTTAGAAATTTTGATTACAGAATTCAATTTATTGCGGTATAGTTTATAAGCTTTTTCATTTATGGGAGTCGGACGGTGAAGAAATTTGGCATATAATTTCTGCTTATATTTTATAGATTTGAGCAAGCCGTCAGACATCCATGATTTTATTTTTTTGTCTTTTTTAGTGTTGTATTGGAGGGGGAAGTTTTTGTCGTAAAGGGACTTTAGTGTGTTTTCAAAGTAATTGTATGCTATATCGGGGTCCTGGTTATAAAATACATTGGTCCACTGTTGAGAAGCCACTTCTTGACGGAAGTGTTCTAATGTAGAGGGGTTAATTCTCCTAAAAGCCGATTTATCTTCCCTGTTTGAGCTAGTAGTAACATTGGACAAAAATGAAATATTAAACACTGGGAGATGGTCAGAGATGTCACTGTAAAATAGTCCACTCATGTTTGGAAAGTCAATTTGATTGCTTATGATATTGTCTAACAGGGTAGCTGTAGTTTTGGTAATACGAGATGGTCTGTGAATGCGGGGAAGGTAGTGATTGCTAAATAAGGAATTAACAAAGTATTGGGCATCGTTGTCTGATTCATATTTGAGGATATCAATATTGAAGTCTCCGAGAATGTACACAATTTTGTTTTCTCTTGATAGTTTTGATAAGACAGATTCAAGTTCGTTCGTAAATTGAAGAGGGTCAAGGGATGGTGATCTATATACTGTACCAATGACAATGTTTTTAGAGTTAGGTCTATTAATCTCAATAAAAATGGATTCGCAAATAGAGGGATGGAGATGAAGATCATGTCTTGTAGCAAATTGAAGACCATCACGAATATACATGGCAACCCCACCGCCGTCTTTATGAGTTCGGTGATTGGAGACAAAGTGGTAGTTAGGGAGTTGAACCAAGGGATTATCGTACTTAAGCCATGTTTCGCTTACGCCAATTACATCGAATGGTAAATCTAGTAATGTTAAAAGCTGTTTCATGTCGTCAAAATGTTTTAAAATGCTCCTTGAATTAAAATGGATAGTAGAGAAACATTCACTTGTGGTATTAACAGAAAATTCATTAGGATCGTAATATTGGGAGGTGCTCATGTTGCTATTTGAAAAAAAATTGTGAATCAGGGTCAATATTGGAGGTAAAGTTATCTGGGTTGATTGAAGATGGAGAAAACAATAAACTTGATAATCGGTCGGAATTTGATGTGTTGCAATCTGATCTACAGTGGTTATGAGACATGATAGTACAATGCAAAAAACAAAAGTATAACAATAAAAAACAATTCAAATTGAAAAATAAAAATTGATGTCAAGAAAAAATAATTCAAATAAGAAAAATAAATTCCTTCGGGTCTTAAGGACCGGGGTGTGCTAATGGATATAGCTCAAGACATAAGGATCGGAAAATAGGAATACATGATATTTGGAAACGTTGTTAAAAGGATTAAAGGAATTAAAATAATAATATGGTAAATAAAAATACAACTTCATAACATAATAATGATGATATCAATAACGCCAATATAACATTAGTATCAGTGATGTTAATATCAGAGATATTGATATTTGGCCCATCAATAAAATAATAGTATCAATAAAATAGGTAATAGTAATAGTTAAGATAATAATAATGTTAATATTATGTATTATAGAACATAAACATCAGTAATAACATTAGGGATAAGATCAATAATAGAAATAATAATATAAACAATACAAACATAACATAATCAAAGTCAATAATGTCAATGAAAATATCAGTTACGTCAATCAATGAAAATATCAGTAACGTCAGTATCAGTGGTAATATTTGGCCCATTAAAAAAAAATGATATAAATAAAACAACAATAACACTAATAAACATATAATAATGGTACTTATGATAACGCCAAAAACTGCCGCTAACATTAAGTCATTGACAACCTTTTTTTGACAATAGGCCTGTGTATAGGACTACGATAAATAATAATACAAGTAATAGGCATGAAGAATGAAAGTAAAAATTGCAAAAATGATAAAGGATCGATTAGCAATGTTTATAATGAAAGTTAATTAAGGTTCAACAAAGTTGTTGTTATTACAATTATTGTTATTGATTATACGAATTACT
This sequence comes from Antedon bifida, assembly GCF_963402885.1. Classification (NCBI taxonomy): domain Eukaryota; kingdom Metazoa; phylum Echinodermata; class Crinoidea; order Comatulida; family Antedonidae; genus Antedon; species Antedon bifida. The sequence goes on from NC_136229.1 coordinate 10,600,945, forward strand.
TAATTAGTTTAGTAGCTCATTTACCTTTTTAGCAGGGCATAATGAATATCGTAGCATAGGCTAGGCCTACTAGTCTAGCGGGAAATCAACCAATTATTTGGGTGGTACGAGTTTAGGGTAGGAAGTTAAGTACGAGTTGGCATATGTACGATCCGACCAGAGGGTGAATCGACCAGGGTACACCCACTAGCCCTACTAGAGCATAGGCTATAGGCCTGCGGGAATGGGACATCTGGACGACTAGCTAAGGCTTACATTGGGTACGCCCAAAAAAAACATCCTATGAGCATAAAAAGGCCTCATAGAGCCAGACGTGTTAGCCTACTACGGATCACTAATATCTAGGCCTAGCTAGAGTTAATTTTAAATTAAGTAGGCCTAGGGCTCCTTAATTTCGGTCGCGTTTTCGGCCTACTTTTCAGGAGGACATGTGAGAGGTGAGGTAGGTTAGCCAAGCTGGGCTGACCTAACCTGTAAGTATGGTAGTATTCTAGCCCATGATGGTCACGAGTTAACATGGGTACAGGTTGACTCGTATCCGTATTCTAGCTTTTGTTATACTTGCCGACACCTTTACAAACGCATTAATGAACATAACAAAAGTATTATAGGCGATCACCTACAACAACATGGCATAACTGGTGATATCTCAGAATACTTTATTCTTTAAGTCTTATCTAAATGTAACAATAAGTTGTTTAATTAAGGAGATGCTGTGGATCAAAGAGTTAAAACCTACACTTAATAAACAATCGGATTCCATCAAAGCTAAATTGTTTATCTAACTCAGTAGGAGGAGCTAATTACTTAATTTAACTTTGGTGCTTAGTACACATAATTATTATTTTTTGTATTCACTTGATCTTTAAAAATGGAGTAACATATATGTCACGCCAGACCTGACCCAAAAGGAGAGGGAGAAAAACAAGCTGTTAAGGGAGACGCTATAATTCAGACGAAATGAAGAAGGCAATGAGTCCTTAGCTATAAGAAGAGGTAAAATCGTTGATCTGTCTAAAGAAGGTGTAAATTTAAACGCTAAAGAAGGATCAATAAAGGGCAACCAGCCGTTTCCAAGATAGCAGGAACCTTAACATATTTAGTACCAAAGAAGAAAGTTGTTTAGTTTCATCTACCATTAGTGATAAAGAAACACATTATTTATGTTCCTAGTCCAATAACAAAATAAGTCCTGAAGAAAATGTTTCAGTTTCGTCAAATAGAAGTGATAAAGAAAATAACTATTTATGTTCTGATTCTGATTCAAGAAATGATGTTATATTGGAAGACCACAATAGTTTCAATGATACAAGTGGATCGAGTGATGATACAGAAGACATCTTACGAGCCAATAAAAAGGACCTCAATAGTAAAAAGAAACTATATTGTGTGTATACAAATGTAGATGGTCTAATCAGCAAAAAAGCAGAACTAGTGAGCTACTTAAGCAGCAAAATTGATGCACCGGATATTCTAGCAATTACAGAAGTATTTCCTAAGCGACGAAGTAGTGATATCGATACAACAGTCCTTCAGCTAAATGGGTATGACATGTTTATAACAGACCAGCAGGGCAGAGGAGTTTGTATATATACAAATAAGGCGCTAAAAGCAACAAGTGTAAACTTTGACACACAAGTAAACAACTTTAACGAAAGTGTCTGGTGCGAGATCAGACTTGAAAATGAAGAAAATATATTAGTGGGATGCATATATAGAAGTCCAAACTCTTCCAAAGAGAATAATGATGCATTGTTAGATTTGATATCAACAGCCTGTGGAAGGAAGTACCCTTATCTTTTGATAACTGGTGATTTCAATTATAGAGAGATAGACTGGACATCGTGGATTTCGGGAGCTAGTGAGAATCATGGTAGTAGCAAGCTTGTTGATTGTCTTCAGGACAACTTCCTTTACCAAGTATCTAACCGAAATACAAGATATAGAGATGGTAATAGACCAAGTCTGTTAGATTTAATCATTGTGAACGATGAACTACTAATTGATGAAGTATCTGAATACAGCCCACTTGGAAAAAGTGATCATGTAATTCTTGAATTTTATTTAAACTGTTATTGTAAGATTGATGATTATCAACCAAGTAGATTTAAATTTTGTAATGGAAACTATCACAATTTAAGAAATGATTTAAATGAAGTCAACTGGACTGAAATGAATGATAAAGATGTATACACAGCATGGAGTCTTTTTATAGATGCAATACATGAGGCAAATATTCCCAAAACTAAACCGAAAGATGGAATCAAAAAGAAAAGAAAATCAGCAGTATGGATGAACACGGAAGCTCTAGCTAAAATAAAGAAAAAGTACCATGCATGGAAGCGTTATACTGCTACAAAGCAATACAAAGATTATAAGAAATATACAAAATTAAGAAATGCAGCTTCAAAGGAGTCAAAGAAAGCTAAACGGAAGTTAAGACTAACCCAAAATGCTTTTGGAATTATGTAAGGTCTAAAACAAGAATAAAGTCTGGAATTAGCCACCTGACTAAACCTGATGGGTCTAAAACAAAAAATGATGAAGAAAAAGCTTTTATCTTGAATAATTTCTTTTGTAGCATGTTTACATGTGAAGACATATCCGATGTACCAGAACTTACAAATAGATATAATGGTGTACCATTGAGCACATTAACATTTTCAAGAGAGCAAGTTCTAAAGAAGCTGATGAGTTTAAACCCTTCAAAATCTCCGGGCCCAGGCAGCATACATCCACGTGTACTAAAAGAAGCAACAGAAGTAATCGCTGATCCACTAACAAACATATTTAATAAATCCATAAAGGAAGGTATCATTCCTGACGACTGGAAGGTAGCTCATGTTTCCGCTATATTTAAGAAGGGAAACCCTACTAATCCAGGCAACTATAGGCCCATCAGTTTGACATCAGTGATATGTAAAGTAATGGAATCCTTAATCAGAGATGATCTAATGATGTTTCTGGAAGGCAACGATCTTATAAGTAACCATCAATATGGATTTAGAGCAGGCAGATCATGTGTAACACAACTGATAATGGTACTTGATAAATGGACAGCTATGATTGATGAAGAAGGTGGTGTAGACGTAGCATACCTGGATTTTAGCAAGGCCTTCGATACTGTCCCACACCAACGACTACTGAAAAAATACAAGCATATGGAATTAATGGTAATCTTTTAAAATGGATAGAATGTTTCTTACTTGGAAGGAAGCAGCGTGTTGCAATTAAAGGAACCCTATCGTCTTGGTCTCATGTTACAAGCGGGATACCCCAAGGAAGTGTCCTTGGACCTATACTATTATTGATCTACATAAACGATCTACCTGATATATTAGAAACCCACACAGAGATGTTTGCTGATGATACCAAACTGTTCAATCACATTAAGAGTCGGGCTGACTGTGAAGCCCTCCAACGTGATATTGATGCTGCTAACGATTGGGCAAAAACTTGGCAGTTGAAGTTTAACGTCAATAAGTGCTGCATTATGCATCTTGGCAGGAACCGTGAATTGTACAATTATACGATGTCAGCGGAGGCTTTGCAGGCAAAAGAGGAAGAAAAAGACTTGGGCGTTGTATTTGACCAGACCCTCAAGTTCAGCAAACACGTTGGAATCGTCAGTAATAGAGCCAATAGAGTTGTTGGTCTGATCAGACATACATTTAACTACCTTGATGAGGAAATGTTTCTTCGTAAAGGAGGGCAACAAAAGCAATTCCATCATTAAAAGACCTGGATTATACAGAACGCCTAAAACGACTAAATCTACCAACATTGGCCTTTAGAAGACTACGAGGAGATATGATTCAAGTTTTTAAAATGGTGACAGGCCTAAGTGGTAGTAGAATGCGTAACTTCTTCCCTATGAAAACATACGAGAGAAACGTAAGAAGACATAGATACACCATATATAAGCGACGACCTAAACTGGATATCCGCAAGTACAATTTTTCTTACAGAATTGTTAACCTATGGAATAGTCTGCCAGAGGAAGCCGTTAACACTACCACAGTAAACGCCTTTAAAAATAAACTTGATAAATTCATTGAAAGAAAATACAACAAATTTACTTTTATGGGATAAAGTGTATTGCAGAAGAATTTAAATCAAGGAAACGAATGAAAAAAAAAAAAAAAAAAAAAAAAAAACAAGGCCAACAGCCATTAAGTCGCGTGCTACAATGCATAGTGATACCGGACCGACAGACAGACCGACCGACCGACATCGTGAACTATACTGACCGAAATTACTGAACATGTTTAAAAATGTTGAAATGTTTAAAAACATTTATATTTTTTTAATTTACACGTGCGTAGCCTGTCACTTTTGACGTGCTCGTATAACGTAATTTCGAGTTGAAAAGTAAGTCAAGAAAACAGAAATCGGGCAAAAAGAGTGCGCAATAACATTTAACGTGCAGTGCGCGCGCAAAAATCTGCGCACTCATGGCAATTTTGTAAACGCTTAAAATTGCCTGAAACGTACTCTTATTTCATCGAAAATAAATTTTGAAAATTTTAAGCGCGCGTACGCATGCGTTACATGCGCTACGCACGTAATTGTATTGCCATATGATGATTTATGCCCTGAAATTTATGAGTACCAAATTTTATTTAATTGTGATTCATGGTTGTGAAGATATGATTACAAACGTGATTTCGTTAAATCGTGCGTAGACCGCGTAATTTGTTATTGCGCACTGTGAAAACATAACCACATCGATTCCTGGCCATACGGAATATTCTGTGAAAAATTGACTTAGCTAGATTAAACTGATATCAAGATAAGGTCAGAAAGCGATAAAACGCATAGTGATACCGGACCGACAGACAGACAGACAGACCGACAGACAGACAGACAGACCAACCGACCGACATAGTGAACTATAGAGTCGCTTTCACGCGACTAAAAACCATGCAGTGATGACTTGAAGAAATTGGGAGGGCATGACATGCACCATACAGAAATGTATGGTCTACTTACGAGCCCGACAAGACAGGTGATTACAGGTGATAAAATGATTCTATGATGGTACCGAAACGTCGATCTCTCTTTTTGTCAATAAATTTTATATTGAAAATAAATGTAATTACAAAAATGTTTGTAAATTGTAGGCCTACCCTTTGGATTTAAAAAAAACATTAATTTTGCCAATGTTCGAAATCTGCCGCGATTGATCTACGCAAAGGTTTTTATGACCTTAAAGTAGCATTTTATGACCTGTAGTAGCCCTACATATGAGACAACAACTAGTTGTTGTCTCAGCCTACATGTAAAATATAAAATCAGAAAGGATACTTTACTAGGCCCAGGCCTTCTAGGCTTAATAGTAAACCCTATGATTTCCGACATTGATATAGGCCTAGGTAGGCCTATTGGTAGGCTAACCTTATAAGTGTATAACCTTATTAAGTGTAGTAGCTACAACGTGTAATCATGATCTATATACTCATCGTTGTCTACTTCTTGTGGGAATAAGAATACAGAAATAGACAAGGTACTTTTGTGGTTCATTTGTTCATGGTTATGTTTGCCTTGCGTCTACTTTTCAAAACGAGCGCTAGAGAGCAACAATACATAGCCATCAAATCCCGGATCAGGGATCTCAGTTTTCATTCAATTAGGCCCGGTGATTGGATGTGATGTGAATCACCAGGCACTACAATTTAAATATAATCACATTGATAATTAAGGAGATTTATGAAGAAACCACTGCTTAGCCAAATTATATTAAAAACACGTTTGTTGTACTTGAAACAACAAGCGCGTTGAAAAATCGTTTGATGTCACCGTCAATGCATATCCTTCTATTCCTTAATCCATGGCCTCGGTCATTTGGGGTAGAAACCTCGCGTCTTCAAAGGGTTAATACATTTATATTACGCCCTTATCTTGCCATATCTTCAATATGGCAACATTGTATGGGTAAATGAATATCCAATACATTAAAAAACGTCATAAGTTACAAAAAGTAATAGTTAGAATAATAACGAACTCAAAGTGTGATAACTGTAACCTAAATTACTCTTGGGAATAAAAAGACTGTCCGAACTAAACAAACTTTACTAAAACCCACATCATAAGTGAGGTTTTTAAAACAGCTGGTTTATCTCAAAATGTACACCACACGCGCCCATTACATGTGTAAATTGTAAAGTACGAACGGTCTATGACACGAAAGAAAGAATGTTTTAAGCGGCTTACTTCAGATTTTATATAATAGAGATACACAATACATTTTCACCAATCTGCGTCTTCTTCTGGATAATCACTACTGATTTAAAGGAGTCTTACTGGTTCATCATGGCTGAAACATTCCGTTTTAAGTTTCTTCACAAAATCAACTAAAAATAAAAACATTTTCATTACTAAAAAAAATATTTTAATCAAAGTTTTGACCCTTCGTCCCTAACTATCAAAATAACTTTGCTTACTTACTTATTATAAAATATCTTACCAATTACGACAAGCATGATAGACACATTCAGCATGAGTAGAATGATTGGAGTAATCTTGTGAAGTAATTCGATGACATTATCTCCATTACCACTCTGGTCCAAGTTTACAATCGCACCAATGGATAAATTGACAACGATGAAGGTAAGTGTCAACTGTTGAAATCTGTGTTCAGATTTCACTTTCATTGGTTCAAGATATAAATGTAATACAATAAAGATTACAGTGAAAAAGAGAGAGTAAGATAGGCTTGAAGACACGTCATCTCTTAAGTTTGCAATTAATGCCAACATAGCCTTGTTGTACAGCTCAAATGATTCCCAAAACCAAAATGTATGTTTATATTGTCCACAAAAGAACTGCACACCAATCATCCATTCGTTGCCGAGGGTTTCGTTATGCTGATAACGACGTACATGATAATAGTATAACATAAGAACTATGACCAATGGAAAACCAATGATGTATGTTAAACCAACGTAAACAAGTGTTTTGTTAATTTGATATGTGGATCCACCATTTTTATCCAGATCAATTGAGTAGTCTGATGTTAGTACTGATTTTTTTACTGTACCATTTAATGTAACGTCGAATACACGAATGGACCATGGTCCCACCGCCATAATATCTGCACATGTGTTTGCATATGTAAGGTAAAGAAGCAACATCGACATAACGATACATTTGTCGCGCACGTGGCTCCTCATTACTACGTCATGAAACTTGTTCCAGATGTACAGAGTAACGTAAATGACAGACATAATTACCACTATGACAAGTGGTGTAGCCATAGCAACGAGAAGCGACGAGTAAGCATTCCAAGATTCATGTAAACACTTTGGACTTAACATACTAATGTACCTTATGACGTCGAAGTATTGAAGTATTTGGCCAACATACTCAAAATTAGTATGCCAATGAATTTCTGTTACTTCTGATAGTATTCCTAAAGCCTGAAAATTAATAGCTATTTTTATATACGTTACAAATGAATCTATTTTAAAATGTTGATTATCTGCATATGTTTTCTGCATTCTCCATATAAAGACAATCAATCCAACTATTGCCAAGGAAATACTGAGAAATACCATTACAGTCACAGCTGGCCCTTGACATTTATGACATGTGTTAAATAGCTCATAATGCCCGTTTGAACATGCAGCACAAAGCCAACCAGTGTATCCTTAGGCACAGGTTTCATTTAATTCTAATCCAACAGCACAACTCTTTTCTCCTAGTGGACACATATGCACTTGTGGTAACGGACCTGTGTATACAGCATCTTTTAGTATGCTTGGATTTTCAACGGGAAAATTGTCATTTTGTAAATTGTTTATAAATTTGGTGTACGCCAATAAACAAGAGCTTCTGCTTTGATCTTCAACTACATTACAATCAACAGGAAAATCCCACGACCACCAGTAACCCCTTGTTAGATTCTGATACCCTCCGTTACAGGTAACACCCTTCGGGCATGGAAAGCATCGGCCAAAACGATCAGTTCTATGAAAATTATCAAGGCAATAACAAGCGTTTAGATTAGCAAATGTACTGGTATTGGTTCCAGATGGACACGTCTGGCAATCGGCAACGGACGCTGCTCCTGCATGATTGGAGAAACTTCCAATAGGACATTGTTTGCAGGTTTCTGTATAATTGTTTCTCTCAATAACTCCTCTTCTATCTTGATAGAAGCCACCTATAAAGAAGTATTAAATCCAGCAATAACAGCCACTGTTGATAATTCTATAGTTATAATTAATTAATACTAATCATATTCATATTATTATTATTAGCCTGTAGATGATCATTGCAAAACATTTTTTTCCCAAAAATAAACACGAAAACTCAGATCTCAGATATATCTGAGTTTTCTAGTTCCAAAATGGAAGTAGAAAACCCAGATCATCAAATGGATCGTTCCATTATTAATCAGAGGGTAGCTTGTTTGAAATACTATACTTATTGTAACTTGTAGTAGCGGCTTACGACTTAAATCATAAAGAAATGATACAGCTTTTAAAATGTAGGCTTAGCATTTAGACCTAGCCTAGCTAAGCAAACTCAATTCAAGGCTCAACGTTTGGGCGCTATCGCGATGTATCGCGAAGAGTAGGCTTGACCCTACTAGGCTAGACGTTGTTAACTGGTACCCAAAATAACTCGTACCTATTCTCAACTTGGCTAACTCGTATCGCAACCAACTCGTACATACTTAATATTTAAAGCTACATTTTACGGTAACTTGCACTGTATTTTCTTTATAATTTAAGCCATCGGCCGTTTCTACATGTTACAATATTAATAAAAAATCGTACACAGTAATCAGTTTTAATAATACTCTAGTATTTCAAATGACCTTCTGATTAATAATAGAATGATCCAAATGACCTACCAACCAATCATTTGATGATCTGAGTTGTCTAGTTCCATTATGGAACTAGAAAACTCAGACATTGATATCTGAACTTTCTAGATCTAGAAAAGTCAGATATCTGAGTTTTCTAGATTTAGAAAAGTCACATATCTGAGTTTTCTAGATCTAGAAAACTCAGATATATCTGAGATCTGAGTTTTCTAGACACCCTAATCTCCAAGCTGAATACAAAAATATTGAAGTACGTTCGTACATTACCTGGAGGGCACTTTAGACAGATATAATTGTGTTCATTATATATCTTGTATGTCCCTTCCTTACAAGGACTGCACTTGAAGGTTTTCGGATGTATAGGCCTACAAGACAATCCAGTTCCTCTAACAATGATCATTATTAAGTCCTCTCTAATGTTTATATCGATTTCTGTATCTTCTGTAACACAAACACTAGAAAAACAATACAGCTACATACATTCTGTGCTTTTACTTAACGTTAAAAGACTAATTATGTATTAATAGATCATATCAAAATGCATTGCTGGTAAAAATAGTTCACCAACTTTGCAAAGTTGAAACCCTCTAGGCTACGTAACCTAATACATTACATTATCATTATGAAATGTGTATTTCAGCTATTTACGTTTTAACGGGTTTTCCAATGTATGTAGGAATTGACCTGAGTCCACCACAGTTAAGATATCTGAATACAGACAAGAATAAGTGAATTACAGTTAAGTATAAATAACACATGGTTGGCAAATTGTACAATATTGATTGGAACAATATGACAAAGATTAATATTTTTCCTAATATAATAAGAATGATATCATAATTTCTAAATAAATAAAAAACATTCCGGTCAACGTACATTGTTCCATTTTCGACCATTTGTGACAACGCATTTTCTCCGATCTTGTTTAACTTATTGTTAAATAAATATCTAAAAATAATGGAAATAAAACCGTTTTTATCCGTTTTTTATATATATAAATATCAATTATTCAAAAAATATACAAACGTTATGTTATGTATGATATATATTAAACTTCAACAAACGGTTCTTTATTGTTTTACATTAGTACAGTAGTAAACAATCTTACACGTATTCCAGCGTTGTGCCATTCGTTTTGAATGTCTCATATGAAATGTTTGTAATTCCATTCCCATAAAGAAATCTAAAAAAATTAAGGGAAACAAATGTAACTAGTTTTCTGTTTTGACTTTGGAAAACCAATTAAACCTAAACTTAACTTAAAACGATAAAAAGTACTATACGTCAACAATAAAAACTATAACGTTGTGTCCTAACGTAGTTCTATAATAGCACAATGCACAGCACAGAAAAATGATGTATACAACTGACTTACAGTAAACGAAGATTAGTTAAATGCCCCTTCTTCGATAAAAGTAATATTGTTGCCTATAAGCATTCTGAAACAATATTATACAGTATTTCTTAGGTCGATGTGAATACGTATTGATACATAATTAAAAATCATACAGAAAAATACCGTTAAAAACCTTAACGTTAAACTTTCAGCTTAGCATTTGGACTAAGCCAATATGCCTAACACTATCTAGGCTCATAGAGTAGTAAGGCTTAGTTATAGCGAGTAGGCCTAAGTCTAGCATTTTTTTTTACAAATCTGTCGTAATTCACATCACTCTAACTTGTTATACAAGCAACTCTTAGTCGAAACTAATGGTGCTGGCATAAAAAGTTAAAAATTATTAGGTACAAGTTGGTGTGGATACGAGTTAATTGAGGTACGAATTAGCCAAGTTGGGTACGAGTTTGCATGGGTAGACCTACGAGTTAGTTTGAATACGAGTTCACCAGTACCCATCTAGCCTATAGTTAGCCTAGGCCCACTAATTGCGATAGAGGCACACACTCTAAGTCTTGAATCAAGTGTGCTTAGCTAGGCTAGGCCTAAATGCTAAGCCAACATTTAAAAGGTAACACTTACAGTATTTTCTTTATGATATATTATTTAATGAGATTTGCATTGCCATTTGCTTAGAATGTATTATCATTATCATTATCATCATCATCATCATCATCATCATCATCATCATTATTATTATTATTTATTCTAAGATAGTCATGTAAAATGCATTAAAAGAATTAACTGTCTTCAATACCATATTCTATTTATCCTATCTTATCTTCCGTGAATGGTATATGATCAACTTATTGTACAATTGTAATAGTAACATTGTTCCATAACATTGTTTTTCTGTTAGAACGGCAACATTAGGAATGTTCAATCGAAATTTTTCAGGTGGTAAAATTCAACTTACGTCCGTATTTTACCTCTAAATGTGGTGCTCTATAGACAGTAATGTGCTGTTGGAGCCGACATTACTATTGAATATTGCTTGTTTTATTCGTAGAAAAATTAATAATCAAGTCAATCAAAATGTATTCATAAATCAAAATATCTTGCTGGAAAACCGTATATAATTAACAGAAAAAGTAATTAGACCGGGCGCCCAGATAATTTATTCATGTGAAAAGCCACATAAGGTTTGATGGGCTGATTATGTAGATATAATGGCTAATAATAATCAATATTGTTATCGGGCCTGTAAACATTTTCCCTGGGGACAGCAAATAGGATGGGTAAAAAATGGATTTAATCATGTGAAAAGCCACACGGATAAAAGTTGTTGGACATTGTCCGCATATGTGTATAGAATGTTAAAAAGCAATGACAGCAACTTTATCCTGTTAGTTAGTAGAGTAGTTAACGCCATAAAAATAGCTATCCAAGTTGTGCATTTTATTACCAAAGCATGAAACTTGCCACAAAGTTTCTTTGATGTATATAGATTCAAAATATCGGGGGGTGCCAAGTGTACAACGTCCGGTATGGCGGGCTTGATTTCAAAATGGCCACCATAAGAACAAAAAGTGTTTATATCTTGGCAACTATAAACAGTAGAGACTTGATTCTGGTTTTGAATTATTCACAAACTACATATTTCTCTTTGTTCTAATGAAAAGTTTTGTAAAATAATGACCGGAAATGACGTTTCTTCCAGTTTTACCTTTGACTACTTATTTGTATATCTCGATAACTACTGATCATTTTCAATCGATTTCAGAATAGAGACATTTATATTTGTAGTAATAAAACATTTTCACATAAAATGACTGGAAATACAATTTATGACCTTATATAACTTGTATAACGTATATAATTATGTGAACATACTGTGTGTGGTTTACACTGGTATAAATGCACCTAATTTCTTTAACCGAAATAAATGACACTTAATGCAAAAATGACCAGGAATTATTATTTTGAATTTTGGACTTTTGATCTGATAGGATAGGCGTAAAGTATGACAGATCACTGAGAAACAGTAATCTCAGTTCTTACAATCAGGATACATCCACATAGGAACTAGTGATGTACAGAACAGTTAGGCTTTATGCATACATCTTCCATCCACACTTTTGCAGGTCTCAACATTCTTTCGACACTTCTGGAAGATGATGTGGGGAACAAATCCATTGCCATCAACTTTCCCTTTCCATCCCCATCTTGTAAATGTAATAGCTTCTGCACATTAAGTCCCCATCTTAGCCTGTGTATAAATGATTCTTTCGTATATAATATACCTTTTTACATTTGGCTCATCTATACCGACTTGTTTTCTAAACTGTATCAATAAGTAGATGCCATTTGTAAATATTTTGATGTAAAGTAGCATTCTTTCGTTGGCCTCTTTGATGTTGCCTATGAGACAAGGTCGGCAGTTCTCATTTTCATGAGTTGAGAAAACACCGTCTTTCAAAGTCCTTACTACAGTTTGTCAGAAACTCAGATAATTCTTGTTCATTTTTGTTGCATCTAACAAATTGTACTCCATTTTTATGGTAGTGGGCCCTTGCTGTAAACCTTTCATCAGAATCCTTTTCCTCGATTTTCTCTAATCATTCATCATTCTCAAATCCAAACCAAATCAATTCGTAAAAGACATCTCAATAAGTAACTATTCGAGTTATCCTCAAATGAGTGACATGGACCTACAATATACTGTTCTATACAAAAACATTTTATGCATCTGTCGTGGTTCGGGAATCCTTAATATTGATTTGCTAGGTTTAGACCATTAAGGTTTGGTTTGTGAAGCCATGTATCCCATGCAACAAAACAATACGCAAGATGAGGCTGCATTTACTCTGTATCATTTATTTCTCTAAACAGGAACAAACCCTGTATAAAACAACGTCATAATTATTATTTTTCCAGCAGTGTAATATAATTCAACAATAAAAACAATCACAAGCAAGCTTACTATAATATGGTCACTTCACTAATTATCAATTAGTATTACTGTATATAACATTAGTATTACTGTATATAACATTTAACGAACTTATACCTGGATCCAATACACCAATTTCATACTACTAATCACATCAACCTGGTAAGTTATCCAATTAACTTCAACATGGTATGTGATACAACTAACTTCAACATGTATGCTATCTAATAAGACAAAGCTGTATATCAAAGAGAAATTATAAACAGTGAATTCATTGTCGTTACAAATAATGAACGATAACAACTTAACTCGGTTATGCACATGGAGTAATACTGTAAAACATTATGGTTGTATAGAAAATAATTATCTACTCACAGTATTGGCGAGAATCCACACTTAAAAGAAATACAGTATATAACATGTCTTACTCAGACAACAACTAAAACAACTTCTGCAGAACCAACGCTCACGCAGCCTATTCGATATAATCATTCACCTGATATGCAAATACGCCCGCGAATACCAGTAGTGAACAATAGCAATGCAATGCAATATATTGCGCCACCAATAATGTAGGTATAAGAAACTTCGGAAGCTTTCCGATCCATTACAATTTCCCCGCTTGGATGCCCTTTTGACCCAAAAGGAGCGAAACAAACAAATTTATTTTTGAAGAGTGGACATGGGTAAACGATATCGATTTTTGTGAACACCTTTTGTAGAACGAGATGATCGCCTTGGAATTACTCCCGAATCATCACGCTCAACATCTATTTGTTTATCAGAATTCACATCTACAACAATCTTAAAACTTTCAACATCATCGTCAGATTCAGACTCACAACTTTCATCTTTATAGTTTACATCCGCTTCTAGACCATCATACGGCAACCACTCATTCCAATCAAAATGTACCGGTTCTTCCACCACACTCCTAGGATCTGATCGCAATCGTCTGCGGTTAACATAATTCAAAGGACCCCCAACTGCAGAGCGGATACCAAAAACGTCTGCTTCTTTGTTAATAGTCTCAACAATATATGAGTGCTCCTCGAACTTATTAGCCAATTTATGTCTAGTATTAAAATGTCTTCGGCGAAGTAAAACCCGATCACCAATTTCTAATATTTCCTTCGGAGAACAAGACTTATAACGATGCTCTTCTTTAGCTGCTGCTGATTTGATTCTACGTGAAACCACTTCATATGCCCTCTTCATGAGATCAGCTTCTTTAGTCAAATAATCCTCAGACCAATCTTGTTCCGCACCTCCAATAAAGTGATCTAATGGAATTAATGGTTCACGACCAAACATAAGAAGATACGGTGTTACACCTGTAACGGTATGAGGGGTGGAATTATACATAAACACAATATGCTGCAGCAATTCGGGCCATTTGTGTCGATCTTTCGGGCTTAAAGAACGCAATAAACTGCATAAGGTCTTGTTGAAACGTTCGCACTGCCCATTACCTGCAGGCCAATACGCCGTAGTGCGAGATTTTGTCATGCCATAAAGACTACATATACCTCGAATAATTTTACCCTCAAAGGATCTACCTTGATCCGAATGTAACCGTGCTGGCACACCATAATGGGAAAACCAATTATCTCTCAATACACGAGCCACTGTATCAGCCGTCTGATCTTTACATGGGACCGCTAGTGAAAACTTACTAAACACATCAGTCATAACAAGAATGTCCTCATAGCCTCCCTTTCCACGATCCATCTTTAAGAAATCTATAGCAAGAATCTCTTCAGGACGAAAGGCTAGAATATGACGAAGAGGGGGTTTGACCGTTGGTGTAGGGACTTTACTAGATACACAACTAAAACACTTGGAAATATGCGTACGTACATCACCGTTCATACCTGGCCAGAAACATCGACGCTTTAGAAGTTGTATAGTCCGTTGAACTCCTTGATGAGCCCATTTATCATGACATAAATCTATAAAAAGATTGCGCAAATTAGTAGGCACTAACAATTGATGAATTTTACCATGGATATCTTCATTGATCTCTCTATACAGAACTCCACAAATCTCTCTATAACTTGTCCACTGTCTCAACCAGCCCAACATTCTAGAATTATCTGTATTGTAGCGGTCACCAGGACACCATTTTTCCATCCATAATTTCCAGATTTCTCCCAATTCCCTATCTTTCTTCTGACATTCTGCCAACTGCTCATGAGAGTAAGAAGGAAAAATAGACAATGCCTTGTTAATACTACGTGATGATTGATCAATCTCAATACATGGTTTACACTTATTAATTGAGGGATGAGAATCAACATATATATTAAGACATGAAGCGATAACTCCTAGATCTGACTTAAAATCTGTACACACGCTAATCGGACGACGACTTAAAGTATCGGCACATTTGTTGCTAGAACCTGGCTTATATTTGATTTCAATATCGAACATAGCTAACTGAGAGACCCATCTCATTTCTGTAGCGCCAAGCTTTGCAGTTTTTAAATGCGCTAAAGGATTATGATCAGTAAAAATGGTAACCTTTGAACCCTGAATGTAAGAAGCGAATTTATCCACCACTGCCCATTTTAGCCCCAACAACTCCAACTTAAAACTCGATAAATCAGGGTATCGGCATTCAGCACCACGAAGACTTCTACTTGCATAAGCAATTGGATGAAGAGAACCATTAGAGTCCTGCAACAAGCAAGCACCTAAACCTTTCAAACTGGCATCTACTTCAATAACAAATGGTTCATCAAATTTGGGATATACAAGAACTGGGGGTTTAGTTAAAGCATTTTTTAATTCAACAAATGCAGCTTCTTCAATTTCAGTCCAACGAAACCTGTGGGCCTTCCCCGCTTGTGTGTCAGACAACCGGGTTACCAAATGCAAAGGCGCAGCAATTTTGGCATAATTACAAATAAACTTTCGATAGTATGAAGAGAGTCCCAGAAATGATTTAAGTTCAGTAATGCTTTTTGGCGTTGGCCAGGTCAGTATCTTTTCTATTTTCCCATAGTCTACAGCAACTCCAGCAGATGAAATAACATGACCCAAATAGGTTACCTCCGTCTTAAAGAAATCGCACTTCTTGCCCTTAACCTTTAACCCATACTTATACAATCTAGACAACACATTTTCTAATCTAGATAAATGTTGTTTAAACGAAGAAGAAAATATCAAAATGTCATCCAAGTACAACACAATCTGAGTCAAATTCATGTCGCCTAATACATATTCCATTACACGTTGAAATGTTCCCGGGCTATTAGACAGACCCTGCGGCATACGAACAAATTCATACAGTCCCCAAGGAACCCTAAATGCAGTTTTATTAATGGATTCGTCTGCCATTATAATTTGGAAAAATCCATGAGATAAATCTAAGGTAGAAAAATAACAAGACCCAGTGAGTACTTCTAAAACCTCATCAATGCGTGGTAGGGGAAATGAATCTTTCAACGTTTGGAAATTCAACTTCCTATAATCAACGCACATGCGCAAAGACCCGTCTTTCTTTTTGACCAACACAATGGGACTTGCAAATTCGCTCTTGGACGGCCTAATTATTCCCTGGTCTAACATTTCTTGTAACATAGACTTAACACTTGATATAGAATGAGGAGGAATACGACGATATGGTAGTCTAATTGGAGTTTCATCTTTTAAATTGATAACATGAGGAATAACATCACACTTTCCAACATCAAAAGCACTATGAGAAAAAACATGATTATATTTGGACAATAGGTTAGTCACTAGTTGAGTTTCCACACAATCAAGGTTACCGTTGATAATTACCCCAGGCGGTAACTGCTGGCTCTCAGAATTTAACTCGGTACCACAAAAAGAATTAGAATAAGAGTGATTAATGTCATATAACTTACGCACAGAACCGACGGATACAAGTCGACTTTGGGTGTGGTCACTAAATTTACAATCATCAATATCAGATTTTACACTACCGTCAACAATGTCTGAATGTGAATCACAAGGAACAGTCACGTCAGAATGTTGCAAAGAAACTAAGATACTTGATTCATCCTCATCTACTTGCAAAAGAATTTCAGCCTTTCTATTCCATGGAGCATCAACATGTGTAGCTGTTACCTGTGAAAGATCACGTAATAGATGGAAACCTTGTAATTCGCGTAAAATGTTACACCCAATCAAAACAGGATATTCATTACTATGATTAGTTACAGTGACAGCATCTGAAACTACCAAAAAGCTACCAGTTAACTTTTGTTCACCTATAACAATGGGAATTTCTACATATCCTTCGATTGGAACCTCCACCCCACAAACACCGATAACATTCATGAAAAGTCCATTAACAGATCCCAGCTCTCCAACAATTGACTTTAACTGCTTATTATAGACCGATGACGGAATTATTGAAGCTTCAGCCCCTGTATCCAAGATACAACCTAACTCAGTTGAGCCTATTCTAACGATAGTACATGGACTTCTGGCTACTAATTTATCTACTAAAACAGCATCGGAACATTTCAAGGATTGGGCGTTAGACATATTTCCATTATTGTCCGTGGCAACAACAGGGATATGAACTTCACGTTCAACATTACCAGTTGGAATTGGATGATTGGCTTGTGACTTAGAAACAGTATTAATTATATCTTGAGTAGGCGTATCTGAATCACTACGTTGGATACCCGGAGTATTAGAATTACTACTACGATTCTTATGTGGACATGCATATGAATAATGACCTCTTCCTCTACAAAACCAACACAACCCAGAAGGTATTTCACAATCAGATTTGGTATGACCATTTTTACCGCAATTGTAACATTTTAAAGGACCTGTAGAATTTTGATTAAACTTAGGTGGACTAGATATAAATTGGGAACGCTGAATTTCGCTAATTTGTTTCTTTAATGCTTGCAATTCTCGCTTTACTTCTGATAGTTCTGAGGGCCGTTCATTACATTCTACGCCATGTGCACGCGGATTTGACCTAACAATATCAATTTTATACAACTCAAGAACTTCTTCGCGCATATCAAAAAAAGATTTTCCTCTAAAAGCTAGCTCAATGCGACGTAATTCACGCTTAACTGTAGGATCACGAACACCGTCCACTAAACGCTGCTTTAAAGTAGTATCTTGAAGATGTCTCAAAGCGGATTGCTCAGAGGGGCGAGACGCTTCGACAAGTTGGGAGTACAATTTCATTAAAGAAAGGCTATATTCAGCCAAGGTTTCACCCGGTAACAATTGCCTAGAATAGAATGCTGAACTATATGATGCAACAGAATCCTCCGATTTAAAAGCGAGTTCTAAAATTCTTATAGCCGCTTTCACATTCTTCCCATTTTCACACATGCTCATACTGCATTTAACCTCATCCTTCGCACAGCCACCAAGATGACTAATCAGGGTATCGTATCGATCATCATCGCCCAACGAATAATGATCACAATAAATTCGAAAATCTTCAAGCCATTCTTTTAACGTAAGGTCCCCAGGAGAACTTGGAACACCCTTAAATTTTACTAACTTAATCGGAGGAGCTTTCTGAACCGAAACGCCTTTTAAAACATTAGTTAATGCCGCAATCATATCATTAACGCCATCGCCGCTTGCAGCTGCTTCAGATTTAGATTCGCCTAGCGACATTGCAGAAGGTGAATTTGTGACAATATTATAGTAACTACAAATACTTTAAACACTACTACAATAAACAGAGTTTCAATACAAAAAATAAGTATCGTAAGTGTAATGCAAAAGTAACAATATTTCATATAAGGTAAGTATAAGCATCAATTCACAACATCATCTTAAATAACAACACGCTGGCTGCCATGTCCATCGGAACAAAGATTCTGTAATATATATAAAACCATACACTTTCCGTTCTAAAATTAAATTAAGTTCATAAATCTTATCTGTCCAATACTCCTTGTCTTATGCACGATCCAGGGTTTGGTAAAACAATTGTTGAAAATACACAATGCAATCCTCCTTCAGGAACGCTTGAAACGTTGCATCCATCCTGTCCGTGACGCCAATTTGTCGTGGTTCGGGAATCCTTAATATTGATTTGCTAGGTTTAGACCATTAAGGTTTGGTTTGTGAAGCCATGTATCCCATGCAACAAAACAATACGCAAGATGAGGCTGCATTTACTCTGTATCATTTATTTCTCTAAACAGGAACAAACCCTGTATAAAACAACGTCATAATTATTATTTTTCCAGCAGTGTAATATAATTCAACAATAAAAACAATCACAAGCAAGCTTACTATAATATGGTCACTTCACTAATTATCAATTAGTATTACTGTATATAACATTAGTATTACTGTATATAACATTTAACGAACTTATACCTGGATCCAATACACCAATTTCATACTACTAATCACATCAACCTGGTAAGTTATCCAATTAACTTCAACATGGTATGTGATACAACTAACTTCAACATGTATGCTATCTAATAAGACAAAGCTGTATATCAAAGAGAAATTATAAACAGTGAATTCATTGTCGTTACAAATAATGAACGATAACAACTTAACTCGGTTATGCACATGGAGTAATACTGTAAAACATTATGGTTGTATAGAAAATAATTATCTACTCACAGTATTGGCGAGAATCCACACTTAAAAGAAATACAGTATATAACATGTCTTACTCAGACAACAACTAAAACAACTTCTGCAGAACCAACGCTCACGCAGCCTATTCGATATAATCATTCACCTGATATGCAAATACGCCCGCGAATACCAGTAGTGAACAATAGCAATGCAATGCAATATATTGCGCCACCAATAATGTAGGTATAAGAAACTTCGGAAGCTTTCCGATCCATTACACATCCACATGTGGACTTTCACTTTGAAGGTCTTAATCTCCTAATCATACTAGAACAATGTCTGATTTAATAAATCAAAGTAGTTGGTCCATTGATTAAATATTTAATTTATGGTGGACCATCCACAGACAAAGAATAAGGTGTAAGACCATCCACAGACAAAGAAAGGGGTGTAAGACCATCCACAGACAAAGAAGAAGGTGTAAGACCATCCACAGACAAAGAAGGGGGTGTAAGACCATTCACAGACAAAGAAGGGGGTATAAGCCCATCCACAGACAAAGAAGGGGGTGTAAGACCATCCACAGACAAATAAAGGGGTATAAGCCCATCCACAGACAAAGAAATGGGTATAAGACCATCCTCAGACAAAGAAGAGAGTGTCTTGTTATTCTCATGCGCAAAGAATATCTTTAGTTTACCCTCTACATGATGAGATGCTATATACAATCTTGAAAACATTCCGCTTAGCGGCACGAAGTTTTTTTTTTATAGTTTTGTTTGATTTTAAGTAAAATGAACTATTTTGTTCTTTGGTATTTTATCACTAGGCATAAGTGCATTGTTTGGATACGAGTAGCCACAAAACCTTCAAACTGAGTTTTACCGCTCCTTTATTCAATAAATTAGTGGCTGACGACCAATTCAATGTTGTACTGCATCTCCAATGAATTCCCGAAGTTGTCTAATGTGGCAACCATCTTTGTTGTTTTTCCAGTTCATAAATTGTACCTATATGTAATTCATTCGGATGTTAATTTCACTACTTCATGACCAGCATGCCACATTCGTAAACTCATTTATCCTCTGTTATTTCAATTTAACTCCACCTACATCCTTTATTTTGGCATTTAACTGTTTGTGATACAATGCAATACTGTGCAAGATTAAACATTATAATGTTCAAAGGCAAACATTCATAGTGCTATGGCATGCTGTTAAGTACAGTTAGGTAAGTTGACTTCAAACTGAAGACTGTAGTGTAATAGCTTCATCCTCAGAGGTATAATGTTGAACATATGATGCTCCTCCGTGCGGTATTCTCACTCAGAGTATGACATTGGGGAATCAGAATCTTCTTCTTCTTTTTTAGGACTCTTGGGCTTCTTTAAGAGATTACTTTTTTAAATTTGAAGAGAGGGCCTCTTTTCGAAAAAAATGCTGTAGATTGTGTGAATTGCTACTAAAATGATTTTTTAAACATTCCCTACCAATTGTACATATTAACCGAGGAAGCATACAAAAAGAAGATGCAATCAAAGTAGGCCTAGCACTTGAAAAACAATCAATTGTAGAATAACTGAGGCTTGATTGTTGAAATATAAAGGGTTCATTGTAAGGTCATTAATAATATATTGATATAAACACGATCATCATACTATTCATTTGACATTCAATTACAGGCTATCTCGAAAAGAAGCTCATACTATCACCTTTTCAAGGTTTTACGGTATTCCATAACATGTATGTTATTTCCTCTGTTAAACTATTAAAACTTTTAGCTAATCAGAAGGTTTCATCATCATTGAACTAATGGTACCACCCAGCACGATGACGGGACGTTTTGCCGAACGTCATTTCGCCGACCGGACATTTCGCTGACAAGACATTTCGCCGACAGGACGTTTCGCCGAAAACCATTTAGCCGACAGACAATTAGTCGACAGACATTTGGTCGACAGACTATTGGCCGTCAAGACACTTTGACGACAGGATACCGCCGATAATTCTTATGTACGAGTTTTGTATTGAATTTAAAACGTTTGCATTACGGTCTCGTTACGTAAAAGGACACGTTTCACTTTAGTAAAATAAAAATACGGTAAGCCTTTACAGTATAAACCAATTCGCATGAAAACACTCATAACGAATCCACTCTGACACAACAATTTATAGGCCTACGTTAAACTAGCCTTAAGTTAAACAGTACCAGGCCTACAGTATATATCAATTTTGTCAATTTGAAACGGCCAGTTCAGTGAAAAAAACATTATAGTAGAATATATTAAAAAATAATAATCCATTTATGATGAATGTCTATCTTGAAGATAATAGTCGACCTTTTGGATTTTAACCTACATTTGCTATTCTAAATCATTGAAGAGTAAAAACCTTGATAAATAATGAGAAACTACACTGAGGGACTAAAGAAACGTCATGGGCGTTAGATAGTTGGGTTTGGGGGTGGGGGGGGGGGGCGGGGGGAGCGATTATTATTGAAAGTGATGTTTTATTGGGGAAGCATCAAATGCTTGGTAAATTGTAGATAAACGTGCGATGAATTCTACTAAAAATTGTATCATTGTGTTACTATAAATATAATACAATATTGTGTGTATAATTGTGGATGGGCGTTTAGTAGATAGTTGGGTTTGGGGGAGGGGGCGATTATTATTCAAAGTGATGTTTTATTGGGGATGCGTTTATTAAAATAAGTTATTCCTGCCAGATTACTAAATAAAACTCGGGATTTCACTCGATTTTAAACAAAATGTCTTATCATCAGATCTGCCTATGTCATTTTATAATAATATTCCCCACAATATATTCCGATGCTTTATGGTGTATATTTAATTTGATCTTTATTAATTTGCAGCATAATTTTTATTTTTTAACTACCGAACCTTCACATGCGCGGTCCGATCCGAAAATAAACAAACAACTAACATTGCTATATAGCCACTAACGGCCAACTTAGTTGAAAACAGGAAGTTGCAAGGTGAACATGTGAACTTATCGTGAACCCGGAAATTACTTCGACCCGCGTACAATTGAAATTAAATTGAAAATATACTGATGAAATCAAAAATGCTGTTATAAAACCCTTTATAATATCTTCCTAAGATAGAAATATGGAACAATAGCGTAGTACTGAAAACTAATGTTATCAAATCTACGTTTCGCGGTACATCTAAGATAGATAAGGTAGGTATCCAAGGCGGAGATTTATACCGAAGTTTTTCCATTGTGTTCGCCTATGTCAGAATTAACCATAATTTATATATAGATGTCATATTGCTCAATGTGTAACAGTTAAGAAAAAGAATTAGCCGTTGTCTTCGATCTTGTAGGGGACCGGGATAGGAAATTGCTGTCAATAGTATTTTCGTATATCCCAAAGCCATGGCCGGGCATGTTTGGGCTACTGTTTGGGGCAACTTACAGGATAAAGTTGCTGTCAATGGTATTTTTGTGCACCCCAATGTGTAACAGTTACAATGCAAAAGGAATTAGCCATGTGGCTCTTGACATGAATAACACCATTTTTGAGTGGTCACTTTGGGCTACTGTTTGGGGCAACTTTCAGGATAAAGTTGCTGTCATTGCTGTTTTAACATTCTATACACATATGCGGACAATGTCTAACAACTTTTATCCGTGTGGCTTTTCACATGATTAAATCAATTTTTTTACCTCCTTATTTGGTGTCCCCAGGGAAAATTTACAGGATACGAGCCGGCAGCAATATTGATTATTGAATCTTAGCCATATATATACATAATCATCCCATCAAACCAGTTGTGGTTTTTCACATGAATACATTCTATGGGCGCCTGATCTAAATCAAATGAACGAGCGATGCGTGTGCGTCCTCTGGTTTTATAAATCTAAGCTAATATGTATAAATAAGACAAAAATAATAAAATAGTGTTTTGAACTTTAAAATGAGGAAGAAAATAAATGAATCACTAATATCCGCATCTGTAAAAAAAATGAATAAAATATAATATAATAGGCTTATAAATTATAAATTTCCTAAAATTATCTAAAATATGACTTCAACTTTAACATAACAAATGCATCTTCAATATTTGCTGCATAATAAAAAGAAATCGGAAATTTAGAATTTAATAATCTGAATGTGAACATTCTTAAGTCTACCAAAAATGATATAGGCCTATGTCTTATTAAAGAAAAATTATTGTCATTGATTTTCATGTTAGAAAATATAGACAACCAAAGTAACATCGTTCCTTTTGTTATCTATTTACAAATTAAATTAATGTTACCTCTTTTAATCTCAATTTATTAACCGTCTATTGACACCAAACATATTTTCCCACTAATTTATACTTACAGCATTTCTAGGGATGATATATTGGCGAAGACTTTTTTTGAGATTCGTTGAATACTATTTTTGTTCATTAATATTTTTTTAACTGAAGGTAGTTGCCGATCGCCCAATGCTGTTAGATAGTTCCAGCTCAAATCACTAAAAAATAAATAATAAATAAAACAATAGTTCAAACCCTAGACTATGGTTAGTGTTGGTAACGACTTTGGTTGTTATACTTTCTAATGCCGCAATGAGTAAAAAATTACCTTATTTATGTTTAAAACCACAATTACTTTATAGAATTAACACATTTAGACACAAAAACACACAGAAATATGAAAATATTCCAACAGGTCTTTACAGTATTCTTAATAGGTTGTACGTAAATCTTTTTTTCTGATAATCAATTTAGTATTCGATCTGTAAGTTAGGTTCGATTGGTCGCACAATACCATAATGTCGGTCTCACACACAGCGAGCGCAGTACAGTAGTAATCTGACACAACAATCATTATTATTAATAAAATTTTATTTTCCTCACTATTGAGTTAATGGTATAATGTTTAGACAAACGTACTATACTTACAGTGTATCAGTTATGTTAGCGTGCAAGATCGGTATTTCCTTAAGGTTGTTATAGGCAAGTCGTCTACATAAAGTTTAAAATATACAATACATTGATAGTAATTAATGGAACATTATAAAATCTTATATGTAGATAAACAATAGAAAAGACAAGATATAGATTATGCAAATCAAATCAACAATTATTATTTACATTGTTTTTTTGTCTTTTCTTTGTTTTAAATTTAAGATGTACACAAGACTACATGTGTCTAATAATGTTGATTAGGCCTATATTTGTGCATGGCCTACATAACCGTACTTACAACAAATAAATCCTGTCCAATGCAACAAATGCATCCGTGTGTATAAAGTTAATATTGTTGTCTTCAAGTTTCCTAGAGAAAGAAGTTGGTACGTACTACTAATTAATTTGTACAGAATATAAAAAAACATCTGAGAAAGTATATAGCAAAAGTCATTAGACTATTTAACCAAATGTTCCCGAAAGTGCCAATTATGTCTTTTGCCATACGTGATCAAACAGAAGTTTGAAGTTTTTTTCTCTATCTAACATTAAGAATGTAAGTTGTGAAATACATTTACATTTTCATGAGTTTTTTTTTCTCGTATATTATTAATACAGATGTTTATAATCTTTTCTTATACAAATTATAATGTTCCTATTATATATTTTCATTTCACTTTTCATTATAGTATTATATTATAATATTGAAACACTTACATCTATAACAAAATATAAAATTAATAATGTTATGTTTATAAAGTTTTACAAAAGAAGCAATACTTACATGTTTATAATTGGTCCGCCTTGAAAAGCTTTTGAAGGTATGCTTTGTAAACTGTTTCTGTCTAGATATCTATGGATATTGGAATAATGAGTAAGTTGTTTTTTAACATATCACTAGTAATCTTAAATGCACTACTTAAACTTTAAAATTAATAATAACTTTAACAAACTTCATTTAAACATTCATAATACAAAAACAAAATGTTCATAAATTATTAAAATGCTTTTAACTTTCATATCATAACATAACATTAAATATTTAATGTTATAACCCATTTTATCTACAGTAGGAACAACTTGGAAAAATAGAATTCAATCATTTGAAGGTGAATATATTCAACTAATGTCATTAAGAACCAAAGGAGTAACTATTTCTACAATTGAGAAAAATTGTTTTATTTTATTTGGGTTTGTAATACTATTTTCATCTGGAAAAATATCTCTGTTGTAAAATATTGTAATCCATAAGACATACATACATATTATGTCTCTCAACATTGTTTTTTTTATAGAAAAATGAAAGAATTGTAAGGTAAACATAGAGCCTAATTATTATACTCATTAATTGACACCTTTACTCACATGTTACTTCCGCTTGTAACGTTTTTGAAAGTTCCAGTAGAAATGTTAACAAGGTTACGATTGTTTGCAATCCATCTATTGAAAGAAGATAATCAATAACATATTAAGAAGTTACTCAATAACAGATTAAATATTACCACTAATAATAACATACTTGCATTTGCAGTAAGTACTAATACTACTAAAACATTGGTAAATTCATGCTGTACTGGCAGGCTGTAAGTTATTATATTAAAGCAACATACTCTTGTTGTGTGAAC
Source organism: Antedon bifida (assembly GCF_963402885.1). Classification (NCBI taxonomy): domain Eukaryota; kingdom Metazoa; phylum Echinodermata; class Crinoidea; order Comatulida; family Antedonidae; genus Antedon; species Antedon bifida. Next base: position 10,627,180 of record NC_136229.1, read on the forward strand.
CTATTTCTGGAAAATGCTGGCGCCGCAACTAACTAATACAGTGATTTTTTTAACACTTGTGCCATCCTGATTACTGTACCTACAATTCAACTGAAAAACTTGTATTCAATGCAAATGCATTTTCACACAGCTCTTGAAGTTCGTGGTTATATTGAATCCGCCTGCAATTTAGAAATGATATAATATGGAGCATCTCAATAGAAAGAAACCAACATCAATGGCGCTTCGCACCTTATTAAAATCAAGCAACACAATATATGAGGTTCGAGGTTGTTTTGCATATTGGCGATGATAAAGTAATTCATTATTTTGTTTCTGCGAGGAAGTATGTTGGCTATCTTTAACATAGACAATATTAATCTTATAAATTACTCATGATTTCTGCCTGAGACCTCGATGATTAACAATTTCAAAAGAGGAATTGGAATGGGGTTTCCAGCACAGCTAATTTTTGGATATGATTTAAATCATTGGACTTTTTGGCAAACTTGTAAGAAACACAATTGTATTACTAGTATAGTTATCAATTTTTTTTGACACTTGGTTTTTCCGATAATTGGTTATGGTTTTTATACTGGCGCTTGCATGACAATGGAATTGCCAATAAAATACTTACACATATTGCAATTGGATGTTTATAAATGTGAAAGGTTCAATGCTATAGGGTTAGACGATACGTCACTGAAAAAAAAATAATGTGCATCATTATTGGTCAATATTGTTTTGTTGTTAGTTATCATAATGTTGGTGGCGTTTTTCGAATAAGGCGTTGATACCAGCGTTAACCCTGTGAAAACAAGCACGATTATTGGGTGATTTTATAGTTTAAACAAGTTTCTTACAAAAAACGCCGCTCGACTTTTTGACTAACATTTTAAAGCATTATTCTTTCTTCAGATGATTTATTATATCAATTATTTTTGTTTAACAATCACTAGCAAACATTTTGTGTAAATATAGTCTGGCCTACTGTACAGAACAAAAATATAATCATAAACTACAGTATTTTGTAACTATTCCAGAGCATTAAGAGCCATTGTCTGTAAGAATCAAAGAAATATAAAAAATAGTGGCAGACTCAAAAAAATGGATTTCTTTCAAATTTTGCACATGGCTATATATGTGTTGAGAGAAATCAAATATGAAGTATTTTTTATTTCATACATATATTTCCATGGCAAAGTCCGAATTTGTGTTTTTGACAAATTTTGTCCTTTTTTAAGGTTTTTTAAAATGGATATTGGTACTACTTTGATGAACGATATTTTTGTTTTGTTCATTTAATTATGAAAAATAATTAGTGTATGCATAATAACAATGCATTGTGTACCTGTTTCATATTTTTTTTTTATTTTTGATTTCATACTTTGGGAGATACCATTTATTTAAAAAGGGGTGTTTTTCACTTTTTTTAAATTGTTAAATGCAACTAAACTTTACTTCACCATAACGCCCAAAGTGGTGTATTTTTTAGCTGATTTATTACAAATAGGTAGTTCTAATGTTTAATAATTGATTTCTAAAATAAAATACTGGGGTAATTTAAAAATCTACAAGCAGTGTTGCGAGAAACATAGGCATTTTTATAAAAAAAACATGGTATATTAGTAAAAACATTTTATTTTCTTTGATTATCTGATTTGAAACTCATTGGTCAGAAAAATTCTTAATGTTTTATATACTTCTAGTTGTGTTGTGAGAAAAAAAAACAATATTTTTAATTATAGATTCTGTAATTCCCAGTTTTAATGTCATTTTATAGGTTATATCCTCTGGAAATTTGAATAAATTATCAGATCGTTGTGAATTTTAACAGATTACTCCTCTCTTATTTTGAAGCTCCTCTTTCATTTTTTTACTTCTTCTATTTGCTAACCTAAGCAGATCCCACATGCCCATCCACCACCACTTTCGACTACCACCCACCGCGCCCCCATATCACACTTTATATTAGATATTGGTTTTAAATTCTATATTTTTTTACTGTGATGGTTGGATTCAGTATTAATTATTAAATTAATAATTATCTGATAATTATTTAATTTCCCTTAGTTATGCATATCAACAGTTACTATGGTAACTAAAATTGAGATATTCTTTAGATTTTTCATACTTATCTTATACAAATTTAAATTTGTAGATTATTAGCAGGCATGCCTTATTTGCATTTTCAAATTACCGTTTTACAAGGTCATATTCAAAAGGACTTTCTTCTGTGATTATTTTTATTCATAAAAACCCCATATTTTATTTACAGCGGGCACCTCCCGTAAGCGGCCACCTCCCTTAACGGACGCACTTTGAAAAGCCTGTTTGTTCTTCCTATCTAATTAGTGCATTTGGTACCTACCGTAAGCGGCCACCTCCCGTAAGCAGCTGCGGGCACCTTTTTATACTAAAAATGAGATTTTTTGTATGATAAATGACCTCCCGTAGGCGGCCACCCGAAAAATGTGATACTTATTGCATGGACCTCTAATTCGAGGTCCATGTTTCTTTATATATTAGCTTTATTTCAAAGCGATTTTAAAAACATTACTGTGAAGAGATGAGAAAACTACACAGATTTTGACCGACCATTTTTCATATGATAAAAGCTTTTAAAATTTGTCTGAAAATGCTAAAAAATACTAAACCACCTGATTATAAATAATAATACAATTAGCTGGAAAATTGAGAGGCTCGTTTCGTTAAGAATATCGTGTATAGCCATAGTACGTGATTTTGGCCCTTTATCGGCAGAACCTCCCGTAAGGGGTCACCGCCCGTAAGCGGCCACTTTTCCAGGTCCTGAGGGTGGCCACTTACGGGAGGTTCAACTGTATTTAAATAAACAATTATCCTTAGTTACGTATAGAAACAGGTTCTAAGATAGCATAAATAATACATTTCGACATAATTTGACCCAACAAATGACCCTTTCACAAGGTCAGACATTTTCTGGGATTCAGTAGATAAGTAAATTTGGGAAAAAGTAGTAAAGCTATGTAATCAATTGTTTATAGTCATGAAACCCCATATTAAAAATATTGTACTTAGTTACGTATAGAAACAGTTGCTACAATACACTATAGGTAAAATGTTGATGTCATTTGACCTCAATATGTAAAATATAATTATTTTTTTTCATGAAAACTCCATATTTTATTTAAAAAAAATTATCCTTAGTTACGTAAACAGGTTTAAGATAACACTAAAGGTCAATTTTTTACCTTTATTCAGATTTGTCAAGACTTTCTTTCTGAGATTATTAGGATTCAGTATTTAAAGTAAATTTGGCAAAAAGTAGAAATGTAAAACTATGTAGAAAAAATGTTTTGTATTTACGAAAAACCCCTTATTTTTAAAATATTTTCGCATAGAAACAGTTACTATGGTAAATTGTTGACCTCAAAATGAATGAATTTACAAGGTCAAGTTTGTCATCACTTTAAGATTATTAGAATGCAGTAGAAGTAAAATTGAGAAAAATTACAAATGCAATCAATTTTTTGTATTCATAAAAACGCCATTTTTTACGGTTTTTAAAAAAAATTACTTTCCTTAGTTACACATAGAAATGGTTGCTATGGTAACACTATAGGTAAAAAATGAAAATTGTTGAGAATTTTTATGAACTATCTTGTAAATGTTGATCAAACATTAATAGTTGTAGTAAAGTGGGGACCAGTCCTGTTTTGCATTCTGACCCTTTTTGACCTCAAATGACCTATTTACAAGGTCAGATTTTTTGGGAGATCTTTCTGTATCTCATTACACAAAATAGATGTAAAAATTTATAAAAACCATTGACGCAATTATTTCAAAGTTTAACATTATTTTCCATCAACTAAATATTTCAATGCAAAATACTATTTTTCTGGCAATTATTTGAAATAAACCTGGCAACACATTCTCCTATTTTATCTAAACTATTCCTATGACTCTAGTAGCATTATGACAAGCCACATATACATTTTATTATTGGATTAGCCATATTTAAATTGTGTTTCATGTGTTTTGTTTGTTGATATTTTGTTTGTATTTTTTTGTATTTTTCGTATTTTCCTGGCAACACAAAACCTATGTACGAAATTTACCCCAGTGTTTTTTTCGTGATTATTGTTGACAAACCTATTGACTATCAAATTACAAAACCTCATTGATATAAAAACACCACTTTGGAAGTTATAGGTACGTTTATGAGGTATACTTTTATAAAAAAAATATTTTTTAAAAACACCCCTTTTTAAAATAATGGTATCAACCAAACTCCATTTTGTAAATTTTTTTTTGTACATCAAATGGAACTCAATACATGTTGTTTACACTGCTATAAACAAAAACTCTATACTGTAAGTACTTTTGGTTAAAATAAGTATACAAGTTTGTACTTTTTCACTATAGAAAATCTGTGAAAAATGCAAAAACATCAAAATTTGGATAATTGACCGTTGTCATGGCAACAGAGCCTAAAAATTAAATGAATGTTGTAGATATGCTTTTTATTGAAATGTCTATTCATGGTAAAAAATTGAGAGAAATCCATTTTTTTACATCTGCCACCAAATCTTTGATTTTTACAGACAATGGCTCTTAACTACCTAATGACCCACACTAACACTAGTATATAGGTAACAATAGTATATACTACCTAGGGATAACGATGCAACATTAGAAGTCAATAGCATACATTGCCTGTTAATATTTTGTATCAATATTAAAATAAATAAAGAAAGAATTATGAAAATCTGACTTGTAGTTTTCAGAATATTGGGTCCAATACATCGCCGAAAATAATCGTTTTTAGCCACGAACGAAGTATATAAATTGCACCCTCAGTAGGCAATGGTATGACATTTAAAAGTTACGGTTTTAGTAATTTATTTTGTTTATCTACTTTGTAAAATTCAATCAAATATGATATTACATGTTTTTTAAATAAAAAAGAGCGTTTATTTAACCTCGTTCAAAGAATTTCAGTACATTATTTTACCGACGTGTGTTGGCCATGCCAGGACATGCAGTCCTCAGAGGCAACGGCACACGTGAGAACATTCTTCCGCAGTCTGTTGATTAGCGTCAACCAATCAAAGGGCGAGAATTCAAAATCGTTCAACCGTGATCTCTCCTAGACTCTCTTTTTCGAGACGTTTGTATGGGTCCAGCAGCTTGGACCTATCAATTAGTCGAGTTATAAAATTCCGAAACTGTCTGCCTTTATAGCTTTCGCATTGATAAATCTTCTAAGGCCGCGTCGCGAAAAGATGCAATATTAACGTGTATGTTGGGTTGAAGTAGGCATATGTATCAGTTAAAGTATATAAACCAAATAATCCACCAAATAGTAAGTCTGACTTGTTTAATTTGTATTTAATATTCAATATGAACACTGTAGATGTGTACTAGCTTTGAATCAAGGTCAGGGTGCCATATTGGAGTACCGTGTGTAACAGCTATGCCATGCGTGAAGTCGGCAGATACGTACCTCGATAAAGCTTGGTTCCCATTAGCGACGCAACGTAACGCAACGTAAGAGAACGCCATTCCGAAAATTGTATTTGCCCCTGCGTGAAATCAAACTTGCGATGTTTGCAGCACTGTTGCGTCGTCGGTTACCACTTGTGATTACGCAATACAGCACTTTACGTCAATACGTCGTAGTCGGAACCACGCTTTAGACTGTAGTTTAAGATGGTTAGTTACGATCATGATAATTTACGTTTTCATTGAAGACGTTTGCACACCTAATGTATATCAGTAAGGCTCGTATCGTTGTTTACGAGCACAATGTAATGCAGTATATATTAGATGCAAAAGAGCAATTGTATTAAAGAAAAATATCTGCACTCACAAACACACGTTTGTATTATCTCCATCCATGTGTCGTATCGTTGTTTACGAGCACAATGTAATGCAGTATATATTAGATGCAAAAGAGCAATTGTATTAAAGAAAAATATCTGCACGCACAAACACACGTTTGTATTATCTCCATCCATGTGTAGATAAATCGAGTATGTTTAGAGTTGAAGGTAGTCCGATTCATGATTCATTCATCAATGCCTATTCCAAATATTAATCTTATCATAATTTTAACAAGGCCATATACATGGTTGCAGTCTCGTGCTCAAATTTTAGTTAGTGTTTACCGACCGACCAACCGACCGACAGACTGAGCTGTAGAGTCGCGTTGCACGCGTCACGCGACTAAAAACAAGTCGCACTTATTGATCTTTCTATCCGAAAATTTAAACATATGTGAGGTTCGTCGGAATGCCATACACGAACTTGTAAGAGATGCATTAGCACCATTACTTAAAAGTTGTGGAGAACATTGTGAACTCGACCGTCTATCGTTACAAATTTGAATAAAATTCCTGCTGCTTCTTAACCACAAACTCCCCAAACTGCATTTTGACTATGAAGTCAAGGTTTCTTCTACCACCATTCGGAGAATTCTTACTAATCTGTACTGTCGAAAGAGATGGCCCAGTGTACAATATTTAGAGAAATGAATGCCTAAGTACGTTTATTAATACTCAAAGACATTTTGTGTTGACGATGTTGTAATAATTAAAGAGAGAAGAAAATGTGCCACGAAATAAATTGAAGCTTGGCCTATTGAAACAAGCAATACCCAGCAAAGATATTATCTTGATAAGGGAAGTTTAAAGCTGCGTTACCAAAGTGGTATGTTTGAATGTCGAATCCATAAACAAGTGTTGTTATATATATAAGGCATGAGATGGTTCAATAACAGGAAACATGGTTAAACAAACTTATGATGATCATTGTTTATAAAAGTTTATCGTTTAAATTAAAGCGGATTATTTTACGCTGTTTGTTTATATAGTTTTTCTTTATCTAACTATTTTCAGTCAGGAGCAGCGTGCAGATGACTTGAGAATTAAGACAAACTGTTATACCATTATACTTACAATCTACGTACGCTTGGTGAACCCTTAAACATACTATTCTTCAAAATTGAGATGTTGTTGTATTGAAGTTCTCTATTTTACAAACACAGATGATATATATAATTAGACAAAATAATATGATATACATTTTAATGTTTCATAACATTGTAAATAATATTCTTAAACTTAATTTCTTCTTAATTTACTGCTAAAACATAATAATAATAATAATAATACAAATTACTATGTTAAATATGGGTCTTTGCAAAAATACAACTGCAGAGTATGAACTATTAAAAGAAAAAAATGGTATTGAATAGTTATAAATTAATATTTTGTATAATTATAATACTACTTACAAACCATCAACGAACCATTATTAATATGCAATTGTAACTTACACGTTATTAAGTTTTGGAAGATCATTTAATGTTGTCGATATGTCTGTCAGGAAGTTGTGAAGTGCATATCTGAAATATAGGTTATAAATGTTAAATGTGAATGACTCAAGTCACTGTATCAATATGACAAAAACTACGATGCTATAGAAATTAAGGTTGATAAAATAACACAATACTTATACGCTGACTGAAAAAAAGTATACTTACACAGTAAAAATTGATTTCGGAAACATTGGTAGTCTTCTAAGTGAATTGTTACTAATGTCTCTGTCAATGGAGTGCATCATAACATAAAATACAAATAATAAGTGTTATAATTGAAAATAATGTTTTGAGGTGATAAAAGTTAAAAGAAATTTATACTTCTATTAAAATACTGAATTTCATTCTTCAACGAGTGAAATTATTTGTAATTTGTGATTTAATGAAAGATACAGTTGATTATGATTGATTTTGTTTACAATATTTAAAGAAGATATTACTATTTATGGTTGCCAAAGTTGTACCCGAAAGATGTTGCAAATGCATCTAGCCTACTGATTACTTATTTGTTGTTTGAGTCTGCATCATCATGCAATTTATAATTTGTATCGCCACTCAAAAGAGCAAAATTGCAACCGAAATCTGCCATACTGTAATTTACCTCCGCCAAGGAGGTATATGTAATCGATCGCGTGGGTTTGTTACTTGGCCAAATTGAAAATTGGCCAAGTATGTTGATTGGTGCGGTTTGTGTGTGTGTGTGTGTGTTTGTTTGTTTGTCATCACTCTACCGCTCACAGTTTTGATTCGAATGACTCCAAATTACTACCATACATGTCACCTGGTGCAAGGACGACACTGCCCAATGTTGGTTAAAATCTGGACCACGGTCCCAATTCTGGACCACTTTTAAAAATTATTTTCAGACCTGCTAGTGTTAAAAGATAGGACAGAATTATCAAAAGCCGGTGAGCAGTTCTAAATTAACAAGTAAACTAAAATTGCATTTTCTCGAGAACTACTTCTCCAAAAAACTTCATTTTTGTACAAGAGGCAAGAGTTATAATTTGTGATTTGTAATTTTAAAACATAAGTTAATTTAATATACAGGTTTTTTGATGCGAATTTTTTTAAAAACCTAATTCTTTTCAAATTCACCCGTGTGTTTTTCGCGTTGCTGTTCTGTTGTTAGTCGACTGAAGCTATTGTTAGTTGAAAGGCTGGTTACATAACCTGTACACCAAACTCGTATACACATGATTGTAGTGAAATTAGCCTAAATCACACAGCATAAGACACACACTTTTGGTGAAAATTGGGTCAATGTCAGGAGGCCAATTTTGATTTGGCCAAGTATCGCGCTATGCGCGAAGGCTAGTTTGTCTGTCTGTTTGTTTGTTTGTTAGCAGGATTACTCAAAAAGTAATTACAAGATCTTTACCAAAATGAATATACGGATAGATATGTGGTCAAGGACCATTCCATTCAATTTTGGGACTATTTGGGACCATGGTCCCAATTCTGGAACACTTTTTAGTATACTATTCAGACCTGCTAATGTTAAAAGATAGGACAGAATTTTCCAAAAGCCGGCGAGCAGTTTTAAAGTAACAAATAAACTAAAATTGCATTTTCTCGAGAACTGCTTGTCCAAAAAACTTCATTTTTGTACAAGAGGCAAGAGTTAAAACTTGTGATTTGTAAATTTAAAACATAATTCGATTTAATCGCGTTGCTGTTCTATTTGTTAGTCAACTGAAGCTATTGTTAATAGAAAGGCTTGTTACATAACTATTACACCAAACTCGCATACACATGCTTGTAGTGCAATTAGCCTAAATCACAAACAGCATTAAGACACACATAAATATATATATATTTCTTTTTTACCGGAGAAATCTTATGTAGGAGAATTTTACAGTAGGCGGAGGTATGCACTCTCGGAGTGTCTTTCTAGTTGTTTATGAGGCCGAGGTCGTATTGATCACCATCGATCGTCGTTTTCTTCCGATTTTTTTTTTTTTTTTTTTCAGAACATTTATTTCTCTTCTCTTTTCTATTAACAGTGTTTGTAAAAAAACAATTTTAAATAAGAGAGGCGAACCCCAGAAAGTGTAAACTTGTGGTGGGCTGCCAAAAAATAAAAAATATCAAAAAATCATAAAAAAAACCAAAGTAAACAAAAAAAAACGATTGAAAATATCAATGAAATTTGAATTAATATTATTTAGGATTCAGTGATTATATGTGGATAATAGATGCCTTTTTAGCTTAAAAGTGAAATGTTTTTTTGTTGGCGATTCAGTTATGTGTTTGGGTAAGTTGTTCCAATATTTTGGCCCTGAAAACTGAATGTTATGTTGGAAAGATAGTGTTTTGTGTAATGGAATATGTATTTTATTTGATTTGAGGACATCCGCGACATCCGCGAGCGTGAAAAGTACATTGCCTTTATAGTACTATATGACCAACAATTCATCCAATCAAATGACAGTTGTTAAAATTATAATGTGATATAAAATTGATCATTGATCAATAACCAGATCGAAATAATGATGCAGGTACCGTAATACTTCTAGGGAATTAAAACATGTGTGCCTCAGCCTACAAAACATTTCCTACAAATAGACCTTCTATAACTTAATGCTTAAATATAATGCGAGTTGCTTAAAAACTTACATTGTTCTAAGCTCAGGTAGCTCTATCAACGTATTGTCATCAATTGTTCCCAAGTTGTTATTTTTCATGTAGCTATAAAATAAAATAAAAAACAGTTAACTACGGTAACTTTACTTAGTGGCATTTTTAATTGTTCATGTTATAATCTCAGATGTAAGCGTTAGTTGTGTTCATTGTCGGTGGGCGTTCCACCTCATCAATCAATAAAAAATTATTAATTTTAATCACTTCGTTGTATTTTTTTTTCATATCTAGGAAATTCATTTGATTAAATGTCTCCTTCGAAAACCCTACCAAACAAACACGGTACTTTAAGATGTTATCTTCATCATCACTACTGTGAAACAGAGGTTTACTTTTACGAATACCAAGCATTTAAATAATTTGTTTATTACCTCCGCCAAGGAATTTATGTTTTTAACCTTGTTTGTGTGTGGGTGGGTGCTGTATGTGTGAACAGCGTATAAGCCACATGATTTATCCACATACCACCAAATAATATGGACACAATGATGTATGACCCAATTTCTCACAGCACTCCGATATTGACCGGTGAGTCACAATCCACAAAATACTATGTGTCAATATATTTACCGCCTGTTTCGTTGAACGAAATTGTTAGTGCGCCCTCAGTTTTATGTTGGAGGCGAGTCGAAGATAAGAGTTAGGATCAAAGTATAAGATTGTTTGTTTAAGATGCCAGAGCGTAAGTTCTGAATTTGTTATAGTTATTACTCATTTAGTTGACCTTTGTTAAATGTTAGAGGAATTGTATGCTGTAATTATCACATTTGAGTGTACGGGCTTCACTCACGTGTATGGCAGCCGCAGCGTGTGTGCCGTCGGTACTACTGTATAATTAGGAGACGGATCATACATTCGATGATTCTAGTAATTATACTAAGTTTAGAAAGATTATATTGGTGATAAGATAATGGTGTTTAAGAGTATTTAATTTTTAGATTGTTAATCTAAATGCAGACATGTTGTTTTAGGAGATACTTCATATATTTGAATTAGAACCTAGTATTGAGTATTATTTGGCTGTATAAAGTGAAGTGAATTTATTTCGTTACGCTTGAGTGAGTTTGATTTTAATGATTTCTTTTGTATTTTATTGTAGTTTTTGAACGACACACAGTTTACAAATAAAGATAAAGACAAACAGTCAGCTTCAGCTTTTAATAAAGATTTCCTCAATCCTTTCTTTCTTAGTAAGAAAAAAAACCACAATCATTATGTTTATGTTTAGTGTTTGGCATTGACATGTGATAAATTTAATCTAAAACAATGTTAGGCCCAGTAATCTAATATGCAATACATTATATTATTTACACATTCTTTTTAATAATAGAATATGTCTAACGCAATGGTTTACTTGTTCCGCACAATAATCGTATGCATCATCATTATTATTAAAATAAGCTTATGATAAAAATAATGAAAATACACACATTCAGAATGAATCAGAATAGCCTAACAAACACATAATGCAAACTTACAGAACACGCGTTTTTACTGGAATTCCAATTGGCCATTCGTCAAGTCCACGGTTTGTGCAGTTCACTGTTTGTGTTCTTTCTGTACATTCACAAACTTCATTCAAAATGATATCATTTATAGTTCTACATGCTACCTCAACACCAATAGATGGATCCATCCATATATAACATATTAACATTACCAAGTAATATGTGGAAGACATTTTCAGGAGTAATTAATTTAGTGCGGCTGGTACCCGCCTTGACTTTCTATTGTGCTCGTTATATATAAATATTATGTTGTTCACAAACTTGTTCCAGGTCGTTGATTATTTTAAACAATACATCTGAATGTATATAGTATGCTGGTGTTTGTTTAGTAGGGTTAGCACACTGATTCTTCATTGTTACAAAAAGAAAGTATATAGATGTATAAAAGAGCTTATTGGTTGGTGCTTCTACAAAACAATAAAAGTGTTTTTTTTTTCTTTTAAAAAGGCTAATTAATTGCAATACACCAACCGATGTTGACTAATATTTTTAAGAAGCAGTGCATGCAAATATGCCAACAACATTTTGATAAGCAACGCTAACAGTTGACATATTACATATTTTGCAATATTGTAGCATTGGTTGGGATATGCTATAAATTACAGATGTTCTGCACTGTATCATTTCTAGGCATTACCGTAAAAAAGGATTTCTTTTATAAAAGAAAACAATGTTGTGACAATGTAGCTGTATGGGTTTACTTGTTTACGCTATTTCCTTTCAAATTACATAAAATAATACATTTAGAAATCAGGTTTTTCTAGATTAAAAATAATTATGAACTAAACTTTTAATGGTAATACTAACTCGCATGTTCATATATTGAGTTAACCTAACAAATAATGGTAAATGACAATGAATCAAATATATCCCTGAGGGGAAACACAGACAAATATCCACAATAATATTATTGTGTTGGATATATTGTGTTGGATACCTTAGACCTACTTCTGTGTTTGTTTTGCAGCACAATAAAATTTATATTTTCTCGTCGTATTTCCTCAATTTCAAAACAATACACGATTGTATTGTATTTTTATATGGTTAAAAGCTTTATAGGCCTAGATATAAAAGATTATATCTAATTCATGTTCGAAATAAGTGGCTGGATTGGGAAGTCCCCAAAATAATGATGACGCTAAGTTTGATATTATTGTGTTGGGTACCTTAGACCTACTTCTGTGTTTGTTTTCCAGCACAATAAAATACATCTCATATTTTCTAGTCGTATTTCCTCAATTTCAAAATAATACACGATTGTATTGTATTTTCATATGGTTAAAAGCTTTATAGATATAAAAGATTATATCTAATTCATGTTCGAAATAGGTGGCTAGATTGGGAAGTCCCTCAAAAAATGACGACGCTTAGTTTGGATAGTAAATAATAAACTCTTCCTTTTCCTGATTTAGTTCAATCAAAGATATGTTAATAACGTGATAAAAATACTGAAGTTAAACCGATTTTTGCCAATACCGGGTTTATTGTAATATCAACTTAAAATGATGCTTTTCTAAAACTTTTTCTTTAAAATAATCATTAATCGAGTAATATTTAAGTTGTTGTACAATTCATTTCTAGAACTAAGACTTCGGAGGACAACTGAAATATCAGTATGTAATTGCGCTCCTTGATACCGGAATGTAAAACTAAAAAAAGAGCTTATCATACAAAAATTAATTAAAAACTGAGTAAAAATAGACGTTACATTTTTAAATATTATAATTGTTTTGGTTATTTCTGTGGTTGTTGTTGTTATTATTATTGTTATTGTTGTTATTATGTTTTTTGGTATTCAGTGACAACATTAATCAAAACCTACCAATTATTTACAGTAAGTAAACTATTATTCAAATTAGTTTTCTTTACAATTCTCAAGTTTAATTAAGTGCTTAAAACTGAAGCTTAACTTAACTTAGAAATTAGTTATGTGAAAAAACCCTGAAGTTATAACATAATAATAAAATTGTATAAATAAAATAAACTGAGTCATAATATACGTAACTATTAATATGCTAAGCCTACAGTAGCAATACAAATACGACAATAAAATTATTATCCTAAACTGAACCTACACAAATAACTATATTAGTTTGGCCATTCATCTAATAATCTAATGGTGTTACTTTAGTTAATCGTCTGGTTTTTTAAGTGAGTTAAAACTAACAAACTTTTCAAAAAAGACATATATTTTTATTGTATAATTAATTGTCGGTACTGTATCCTGTAGTATAAGAAATGTGTAATACAGAAATACATGAGTTAACCAATAACCTAACAAGATACAATAAACAGCGTGTGGTAAAATAAGTGAGGTGATGTACATCAAGTACGAGATTTTATACCACTAAGAATCAAGTACTTATTCGTTCGTTTTGACCTTGGCATTAATTAAATCTTAAGCTACAATGTTCAACAACGTTAACTTGTTATTACAAAAAAGCGATAATATTAACTCTAACTAATTTCATATTATAATATTTTCGTTATCATGTGATTGTTTCGGGTTATCATCATCATCATCATGGATTCATAAGGAGTCTTAGCCCTCTCTCATGTCGACAGCTGCAGTCTGTTTTAAGTTTCTTAAACAAATCAACTGAAAAAAAAAACGTATGTACGTAAACACTCTATTTTTTTCAAGAAATGTACCATATTACGTGTAACTTACTGCGCATACATTACGTAGTCATTATAATAACATATACAATCAATGTCTTTTTCTTACCAATTACGACTAGCATGATAGAAACGTTCAGCATAATGAGAATGACAGGGGTTATCTTGTGAAGTAAACCAATGACGTCATCTTCATTGACACTCTGATCCATGTTTACGATCGCCCCAATGGATAGATTGACAACGATGAAAACAAGCGTCAACAATTGAAATCTCTGCTCTGACTTCTCTTTCATTGGTTGAAGGTACAAATGCAATACAATAAAGATGACGGTAAAAAACAGAGAGTATGACATGCTTGAGGACACGTCATCTTTTAAATTTGCAATAAGTGCCAACAGAGCCTTGTTGTACAGCTCAAATGATTCCCAAAACCAGAATTCATGTTTGTACTGTCCACAAAAAAACCTCACGCCAATCATCCATCCTTGATATTGGTTTTGTTCAAGCTGATTACAATGTATGTGTATACAGTATATTATAAGAACTATAGCCAATGGAAAGCCAATAATGTATGTTAAAGCAACATAAACAAGTGTTTTGTTAATTTGATATGTAGATCCATCATGTTTATCAAGATCAATTGAGTAGTCCGATGTTAATATTGTTTTATTTACTGTGCCGTCTGCTGTAACGTTGAATAAACGAATGGACCATGGTCCTACTGCCATGATGTTTGTACATATGTTTGCATATGTAAGGTAAAGAAGTAGCATTGACACAACGATACATTTATCTCGTATGCGGCTCTCAGTTATTGCTCCATGACACTTATTCCAGAAAAAAATAAAAGTAAAATAAAGTAACTGGTAGACATAGTTATCACTATAAAAAAAGGTGTCGAAATGGCAATATGAAGTGACAAATACGCATTCCAAGATTCAAGTAAACATCTAGGGCTTAGCATACAAATATATCTTATGACGTCAAAATATTCAAGTATTCTTCCAGCATATTCATAGTTTTTAGGCCAATGAATTTCGGTTACTTCTGATAGTATACCTAAAACCTGATAGAAATTAATAGCAATTTTAAGATATGTCACACATGAATCGAGTTTGGTTTGTCGCAGGTGGTCTGTATTCTTTTTTTGCAGTTTCCATATAAGACAAAGAACTCCAAATATTAAAATAATGACACCGATGAATGTAATAATAGTTGCTATAGCACCATAGCATTTGTGACATTCGTTGAATAACTGATAATATCCTTTTGAACATGCCGCACAAAGCCAACCAGTGTATCCTTTGGCACAAGTGTCATTCAATTCCAATCCAATGCTACAGCTCTTATTTCCTAGTGGACACAGGTGAATTTGTGGTAATGGACCTTTGTATATAACATCTTTTAGTTTGTTTGGATCGGCAATAGGGAAACTTTCGCTTTGCATGTTCATAATAAATTCCGTGTACGCTGATAAACAAGAACTTTTGTTTTGTTCTTTATCTACTATACAATCACCAGAGAAATCCCAAGACCACCAGTATCTCCTTGTAAGATTCAGATATCCGTCTTTACATGTAACACCCTGCGGGCAAGGCATGCACGGACCAAAGCGATCAGTTCGATGGAAATTGTCAAGACAATAACAAGCATTAAGACTGGCATTTTTACTGGTTTTTGTTCCAGATGGACAAGTCTGATAATTGGTAATAGACGCCGCTCCTGCATGGTTTGAGAAACTTCCAATCGGACATTGTTGACAGGTTTCTTTATAGTCAGTTCTTCCAATAACTCCTCGTTTATCTTGATAGAAGCCACCTGTAACAAATATTATTTAATGTTAAATGTATTACTCTTTGGTCCTAGCTTAACTGGAAACTGCGAACATTTGTATTTGACCCACATGTACCCACGGCAGCTAGCAGTGCAGAGCCTACCAAATCAGCACGCCGAAAGACGATCCTATCGATCTTTTAACGTGTCCTCTATGGGACCAACAGCTTTACATCCCATCCGAAGGACGATGTAATGAGAGTAACACATCTTGCCTAAGGATGTAATCAATATGGTACCCGATAGGCTTGAACCCATGCTCATCACCTGCTTGTCCGATATTATTATTACACCATCTCACTCTGGTATATACAGCACAGTGAGCACGAAATTCAAATTGTGACAAAAGTCCAAAATGGTAAATGTGGCAATCCTAACTTTTTAATAATTATGGTATTTGTAAGAAGACATCTTTTAAATTATATAAATCCAATAATAATTTTAAATTTTGTACATTTTAATAGTGTCTTATAACCATGAAAAATGGAAGAAACCATGACATTTTACTTAAAATGAGCAACAAAAACAAAAGTTTTGTTAAATTCGCTGTTATTTTTTCTAGAAAAAACCAATGGATTTGACGCTGAATGACAATTTTATCTGTTATTAACCGTATTAGGCAGTGAAAATAAAAATTTCCATTATTGCTTTATTTTGGGGTTAAATGTCACCAAATATAATAGGCTAAAAATAATTTTTTTAAATAAATCTACTAAAACAATAGTTTAGATTGCCAGCGATTCACGCGTTAATTGTGTCATTAATATTTCGAGCAAAGTTTGAGCTTCACGTTAATACAAGTTTAACTCCGACAATCCACGACATTGCATATAGCAAGCGATTTAATGGTTTTAATGGTTTTTAATTTGTATAGCGCAAAATACAAATAGTCTCTATGTTCCTACACTGTACAGGCGCGGTTACGTTTGGCACACTATACTGTATACATTGACTCTGGTAGGCTGGTATGTCGTTTATATGAATGTCGTGTATATTTTTTGTTAAAAGCAAATTTTGACTTTATTTCATATCTTGATAACATAAGGAATGAAAAAAAATATGTTGCCATTTTTTTCTAAAGAAATTTAAAGGACCTAATTCAAGATGGCCGCCAACATTCAAATAACCCTATTTAAAACCAGAATATCACCAATAACACAAATTATGAATGTGGAACAAGTCCGTTTTGATGGTATTACACATTATACAATCTTAACTATGTAAAGCGATAATCTGTCGGCCATCTTGGATTTCAAAATGGCCGCCACTAAAAAATAAATTCTTTAAATAATTGTTGTTGTTTGTACACAATGTTCTAAAATAGTCACTTCTCATAGGATTGTCTAAATATAAGGCCGTCTAAAGTTGTCAATGTTCTCTATTATAATAGATATATAATACTATGACTCTTGAATTACCTAATCGTTCAAAGTAGGAGTTGCAAAAGTATGGAAGAACTTACATTGATATCAAATATTCAGCAACAATTACTTCTAAATTATAGATCTCATTTCTTTTCATAAAAGTGAAACTTGTATTTCAATGTTTGTATCTCAGACAGGACCACAATATAAAACAAGTGTATTTATACCCGACTAGCAATTATTAAATTAGTTTAAAGCCTTCTCAGACCCCAGTGTCTCCCTATACTCACCAACCTCCACCCCTCTTCAATAACATCCAACACTCTTTTTTAAAAACAAATTCGTCCCAGGACAAATTTCAATTCAACTTTAGGGGTAGGGGTATACATAGCTATGATAGGCGCGGCATATGTTTTAAGTACGTTGTAAACTGTGTAAATGAATAGGTGTCATATTGGCTGATATATAATTTAGATACTGCGGCCCCCCAGTTCTTTCTCCTATCACCATCCCAGCCACAATAACCGAACCTAACTCTTCCCATGGACAGTTCAAATGTAGTAATTTTTCTTAGTACAATTCCAATCACGTTATACTTCATTGCGCCAGTATTTCCGTCCCTCTTCCTCCATCCCAACACATCCCAGATACTGGGTGATTGTGTTTAAGATGTTTCCAGTACAAATTATGTTAGCCATCACTACCAACTCATAATCTCTCAGTGCCAGTTTTCAGATGTAGTATAAAAACAGTTTCGGTCATGGTGACAGGCCTACATCCCCACCCCCTTCACAGGGCTAATTAAAATACTTTATAACAATTTCCTACCACACAGTTCTGGTCAATTTGATAGCCTACTACCTCTAGCCTAAGCTAAATTAAATTCCCGGTACAGTTGCGGTAATTTTGGTTACGTGCTGAAACAGAACAAACATCGAAAGTGGGGAAAAGTGGGCCATTTTGAGCACATTTTGGCCCCTAATGCTTGGTTCCCACTATAGACGCAACACGACGTAACGCAACGTAAGGGATTTTACCAATCACAAGCGATGGATTTATTTGACGGTCGCTTGTCATTGGTCAACTGGTTTGCGTTGCGTCTACGTCCTTGCCTTGCGTCTTAGTGGGAACCAAGCTTAACTTGGATCCTAGATGGCGGATGATGTTCAAATGTAGTTTAGAACTTTCCCGGTACAATTCTGGTCATTTTGATACCCAATATGTAAGGTTATGTGCAGTAACAAAAATTTGTATAACGAACAAACAAACAAACGTACAAACTCTCTCACTTATAATATAGATTGTGAAATCCTGTATAAATATGGTGTTAAATAATAAATGCGTTATTGCCATGTAATTCAATGTCTGAACCTTCAGGGCCATGGTCACCAGTATGGTTGGTAAGTTTTCAACCTGTCAACTTTTGGCAGAAGCTTGAAGGAAAGATACAGCTCATTCACAAGCTTCATAGGCAGCATTAACTCCCACTTCTCATCTTCTACAATCTCAACCGATTTCACTAGATGTACCATAAAGATGACCACCATTATACACTGGTTTGATGAGTGCACATGGTTGTGGTATAAAAACTCATGTACTAGGGAAGGACAAGATAATGCCTGGTGATGACTCTTGCCCGAGATGAGTGGAGGTGGACAGAGATGACACCAAGAAGCAATTCTTATTTCGACCTGGTGAATTATATGGCTTTTTGACATGTAGCATTGTGAAAATAGTGTTAAGGCCAGTGCTTTTGTTGAAACTGAACTTGTATTACCTATACAACAGTGACACAAATATCTTAAATGGAAAACATCAATGCAGACAGAGAAAAAGATTCTAAGTGACGTATAATTTTGTTTGAAAAACGCTGATCATAAAGATAGTAACTTGAATACAGAGAGTCGACGAAATCTAAATGATGTGGTTAATAAAATATCCCTATATATGTCAGAGACACGTACAAGACAACGATATCTGCACACATGGTACATGGTACACATGCTTTTATCAAATATTTCTTTGCTCATGACCACCTGAACTATGGCCGGTTACTTCCGCTTTATCACTTCCAACAGATTACTGATATTGGAGTTTATGATCACTTTCAACAGATTACTGATATTGGAGTTTATGAGACGACATGTATGACAAAGGGACTTGCTGGATTTACATCAATTGATCAAGGTCATTGAGCATGGTATCATTGGAATAACACAAATTAATGATTTCATCAGAGCTGGCAAATCTAGTTGATGAGTTTGAAAGCCAACAATTAAAGAGAGATGATATCTTGATTAATGAAGAATGCTGAAATTCTCACAGAGGTGTTTGTTAGCCATGGCATGTTTGAGGCATTGGTAAAAGTTTTGTAGAAGGCAAACTGTCTATGGGATCCTAAGAAAAGGACGATTATTGGCAAAAATATATATATGACGGTGAATACAGGTGATAAACTTATCAAAGTAAAAGAGGACTCCTATAGAGATTATTTGTCGTATCACATAGTCAGCTGTTACAGTACTGTATATAAGAAAGTATGAGCATTTGGGGGTGAAATGAGGTATTGCAGTACTTTTTCTGATTTGTTTCTGAACAAGCTTGTTGTGATCACAGATCAGTCTGTTGAAGTTTGATGGATACAATAGTAGAGAACGAAGGAAGGTCAACTTACTATATCGCATTTAAGACAGCTCACTGATTAGAAATATTTCATTTGGCAGAGTTAGTTGTCATTTAACTGAAGAAGTTTATGATATGTTTTAATATGAAGAAGTGTACTATACTGTAGACCTTCTGATGGTCAACATTTTGTGTTAATCACCATGTTGTTGTCATAGGCATATCATTTTGTGTCATTTTAATCTAATCTTAATTTAACTTACACACGTTTTAATAAGAAATTTAACCCATTTTTAAAAAATGGTGGCCATTTTGAAATTCAAAATGGCCACCATTTTGTTGTTGTTATAGGCCTATCATTTTATGTTATTTCAATCAATTTCATAACTTGCACATGTTTTAATAAGAAATTTAATCCATTTTTTTAAAATGGCGGCCATTTTGAAATTCAAAATGTCAAAATACTGATGAATATAGGTTTATAATAATTTTTATATAGCAGAGAACCCATATGGCTTTAATTTTAACCTAAAATATTATTCATAATGGGTGTTACTTTGTCCAATATGGTACATTTATTGGATATTTTACGTATTGACGGCCATCTTGGATTTGACACCCTTAAGCTTTTTCAAAAAAATGGCAACATATTTTTTTTATTACTTTACATCCTAAAGACACTAAATCAGCTGGAATTTTGCTTTTAACAAAAAAATGACACGAAATTACATAGTGGCCTACACTACACTGTGTGCGCCGCTATTCACAGACGATCTGACGAGAACCAGTTTCTCAACGCAGTACGGCTTTATATAACATTTCAACTAAATTTAGATAAGTGGTTGTTGTTTTATGATCACTAAACTAAAATTTCACTATTTATGAATTGGCGAGTTTAATACAACGAAGGTGGGGAAAAGGTAGTCACGCCCATGTGTTCAATAGTGTATGCTAACTTGTTATGGTTTGTTTAATCCAGGAAGGAGTGAAATTACATGGAAAAATCACGAGTTGTTGAGGCGTGTTAATTTAATTCAATTCTTATTGCTCTCTAATTGTTTCGTAAATAAAATAAGTAAAAAAAAAAATGAAATTATTATAATTGCCAACAAACCGATCCCTTTAATAAGTAGACCTACGAATTTTTTTTGATTTTTGAAATATTAATCTGTATGTATTATTTTCCGTATGTTTTGCTCTTGATATTATTATGTAAATTAGTGTATTAAACATTACCTGGAGGGCACTGTATACACATATTATACTCATCGATAATACACGGACTGCACTTTCCCGTTGTCATATTACAGGTCAAACCGGTTCCTCTACCAATGTATCTTAATAACTCTGCTGAAATGTCTATATCGATGTCTGTACCATCTGTAACACAAACACTAGCAACACAATTATGAGTTAGCACGTTACATTCTTGTATTCACCATGATTAGATGATCACACGAGTATTTCATAGTTAAATTACTTTATCAGAATACAAAGTTATTAACCAGAACAGCAGCAAAAATAACCTGTTAAATTAGTAAATTTTACACCAAAAACGAAATAATAAAAATTACCAGCAAAATTCACAATGTATCCTGATGATTATCACCATATAACTTACCAAAATTTGCTGGTTAAAATAATTAGTATAATGTATATTGGAACCAGGCATATTGATTAAAATTCTACCAGTTAGATTAAATTATCTTTAACAAATTTTACTAACAATACTGAACTCATGTAGTGCTAGTTTAACTGGAACAAAATAGCCCAATGCCGTATAAGTATGGATTTGTTTAGATACCTCTTTCAAGTCAACTTATTGAAGTCGATGTGCATCAAAGAAAACAAAATATACACACGTCGAATAATTTATTCTAAGAAACTTGTATTTACATGTTTAGATCTTTTACAATACCAGTCGGAATTATTCGGAGTCCACCACAGTTCAGATATCTATAAATAATATAAAAAAAAGAAAAGATAACAATAAGATTATAGTGAATGTCATTTTGTACAAAATAGTATACAACATACAATGGAAAAATGGAATTATAATGAAGAATAAAGTTATGATATCAGAATCTTATTTTAGTTTTTAACACATATTGAAAACTATTATCATATTAACTTACATTGTTCCGTTTTCCACCATATGTGAAAAAGCATTTCTCTCGATCTTTTCTATTTTATTGTCAAATAAATAACTGAAATAAAATATATAAAAAATGAGTTAACTTAAAACATGTTTGATTTGTTCTATGTTTTAATTGAAACGTGAATAACAAAGTTGAGTATTTCAATCGTTTGATAAAATAATAATATTCTTACATGTATTTCAGCGTTCTACCATTAGTTTTTAATGTGTTATGTGTAATTGTGTTAATTCCATTACTATAAAGGAACCTGACAAATATTATATACAATGTTAATCAATTTGTGTAAAATCATTATGCGTTATGTATAAGTTCTTATTAAATATTACTCTTTATTATTCTACCGCGATTTTGAACAAAAATCATGACGGCATACAGAAAATAACAGGCGTAATATGCCTAAGCAGAAAAGGAGATGTCTTTTGTAATGTTGTAACTCATTATACATTAATATACTGGCCGCACATATTCCAGGTATTTACAAAATTATTGAAATTGAGACTATATGCTCAATACATGATTGTATTGTGGAAATTGTTTTGTTTCGCGTTGAAATACTAGATGGTTTACGAATGGTAATATTTATGTAGCGCATTCCAGAAACAATGTTGTCTCAATGCATGTGAACTAATATTTTACACTTCCAACTTACACTTAACGATAAGTGCAGCCAATTAATGCGCCACTCATCTGTCCATGACAGTGGCTGTTCGTGAACTAGAACACTGTGATACGGTAATGAATAAAATAACTAAACGTTTCAAAATAGAAAAACTGTTATGTTTAAACAACTCAATTAACTTACAAAAAATAAGATTGGTTCCACTGAATGCTCCTTCCTCGATATATGTAATTTTGTTTCCTACAAGCATTCTTAAAAAACAATAATATTAAATTGAAGACCAATCCACTATTATTATAGTAGCTGACATGTAACCCGGTTTACAATGGGTTGGTATGGTGTTATTTTTTCTTTATTTTGTTTTAGGACCGTAAGCATGAGTATTTGTTGGAAGCAAAACATTGTGCCAACAATTGTAAATCTGTATATGTTTTTAATTATTATATTCTAGCACTATCGTATAGTCTAGGACCTGAGTAAGATGTGTATACATTTTATTTAGGAGATAATATCGCAATTGTTATAGGATAATTTGACACCAATGAACAACATGTGGTGTGTGCCAAAATCGCTATCCGGAACGAACCAACCCAAAACCATTAGTGTAATTTTTGTGTTAAATTATATAATGTTAAACAATCAACAAGAAAGAAATCCTTGGTATCAAATGAAAGCAAATGCTACTCATTGCTACCCAACTTGTATTGGAAATATTAAATTCCTAAAATTGGATAATAATACATATTTAACGGTATAAACTTAGATTGATATACTATCTAATATCTGTAGACCTACTACAGAATGATTACAGTAATAATGTTTTTCAAAACAAATACAGTTTTTACTGCAAACACATAGTGTAATAACATGTAAATGGAATATATTCTATATCAATGGGTAAATTAAAGTAGCTATCTTATGTTATACGATATTATATCAATCTTAGTTTATATCATTAAATATTGATTATTACCAAATTTAAACATATTTGACCTCAAATGACCCCTAAACTATATTTCTACTTTGGCGAAAACGTGTTTCGAAAACTATAAAGTATATTTTGTCAAAAATTAATAAAATATGCACATTTTCCACAAAAAAAATGCATCCAAATTTAAGATTTTCAATACAAGTAGATTAGCAATGGATAGAATTACTTTATAAGTTTTCATTTGATACTAAATAGTTTGATTATTTAACATTATATATGTAAATATAAATTACCAGAATATTCATTTTTGTGTATAAACATAATCAAATTATGCACATTTTCCAAGAAATTAGCTTAATAAATAACCATTTTCAATACAAGTTTGGTATCAGTATATTATATAGGCTTTCATTTGATACAATACAGGTTGTCTATACTTAAAGAAATTTAACCAGAAAATGTATTTATTTATATTTTTGGGGTCAAATGTCAGTAAGACCATTTCAGATGATTTTTTCTCTAATTGTTGTGTTGAATCAAATGTAAATATTTATTTCAATTTGACACCAAATCCAAAAATTCTTTATGACAAGTGGTTGTCAATATATATGAACAAAACCGTTTAATCTTTGAACCTGTTTTGGGCATGTTCGTCCCGGATAGCGATTTTGGAACACATCCACATTGTTCCTTAGGGTTCTATCCTATAAATTATGAAGAAAGAAGAAGAAAATACATTGAATTTGAATTCATTTAATTTTATTTATGCATCTCTATTTTATACTCACAACATCTCAAGTGATGACATATTAGTAAAGACATCTTTTGAGATGTGCTGAATATTATTTCTGTCCAACACTAAATTCTTAACTGAAGGTATCCGGCCATTTTCTAATGATGTCAGATTGTTCCAGCTTAAATCTCTAAATATATAAAATCAAAAACATGCTATATTTTATAAATTATGTATGCTAAACATTGTCCAAGAAGAAATTAAAACATAAAAAACCTAAACATTGCATTTTACATTTGAATAAAAAAATAGTGTTCATTTTTTAAGCTGAAAATATATAAAAATAACAACAAAAAAACACAACAAAAGGTGCTGTATTATGATAATTAACATAATAAACGACCTTCATGGTTGAGTTTTTAATGCAAAAGTTATTGAGTTACAATTTAGTCAGATATTTAAGAATGACATATCTATTTTTATATTAGGTTAATTTGATATCTATATCAATGTATAGCCAGTCGTTTTAAACTCGAATTAAAGCCCGACTTCATTCAAGTCGAGCTGCAAACTCCAACAAATTTCATTTACAGTCGAAGTTCGAGCTTTTAGAACACGAGCGCAAGTTGTACGTACGTTTTTTTAGTTGGCATGTTTGTGTGTGTTGGGATAATGGGATAAATGAATATGTACTCACAGTATATAATGTAGGCGTAATTTACCAAAGGTCGGTAGTTCTGTAAGTTTGTTGTGAGAAAGCCACCTGAAGTTAAAGTATTGATTTAAGAGTAATAATTTAATGGCATAATTTACAATCATAGGCCTAATCGTTATTTTTCTAATATAAAAGCTCAGGTTCCACTATCATTTTTCATCTGCCTGTTTTCATTCACCTTTTTTTCTAGCATAATTTTAACTTTCCCCTTGTGTATAAAAAGGCAAAAAAAAATGACTGAAGAGTTGTTACTGAATGTTCTATTTAAGGAATCTGACACAATGTCTTTACATCAACAGTCAATCAGATGGGCAGACATTAGGCTAGGTATGGATCAACCTCTGAATATCGTAGCATAAACCTAGAGGTATGCTATTAAATTCACTATACCATATCTATGAATTTAGATACATGAAACAACTTTAATTTGCAGTTGAATGGAATATAAACATTGTACTATAGGCCTATACAGTGTTAGTTTATAATTAATTAAATTAATTAAGCACCAATACACCAATTGAGATGATCCAGAATTTATAAACATATTTTGTATTTGTTGTTGTTAATCCCATCGGTGCTAATCACCACAGCAGGACAATTAGTAATTACCATTCTTGATTTGGTGACCAAATACACTTGATTTAGTTAGTTAGTTACAATATCAAAAGTCTAAATATACAGGGGAAAATGGTAAAACTAACGTCTATATATAAATTATGGCTAATTCTGACATAGGCGAGCACAATGGAAAAACTTTTAGACAAATCCCTGCCTTGGATACCTACATGATCTACCGCGAAATGTAAATTTGATAACATTAGTTTTCACTATTACGATATTGTCCCATATTTCTATCTTAGGAAGATATTATAAAGAGTTTTACAATACCGGTAGATTTTCCACTCAATTGCAATTGTACGCTGTCAAAGTAATTTCCGGGTTCACGATGAGATCACGAGTTCACCTTGCAACTACCTGGTTTCAACTAAGTTGGCCGTTAGTGGCTATAGCCATTTTAGTTTTTTGTTTATTTTTGGATCGGACCGCGCGTGTGAAGGTACAGTAGTTAAAAAATAAAAATTATACTGCAAATAAATAAAGATCAAATTAAATATACGCCATAAAGCATCGGAGTATATTGTGGAGAATAGTATTATAAAATTACATAGGGAGATCTGATGATAAGACATTTTGTTTAAAATTGAGTGAAATCCAGATAGCCGAGTTTTATTGAGTAAGCTGGCAGGAATAACTGTAGGCTATCTGTGTCCTGTTAGGACCGGGATCTCTGCCCGGGTCATGTTGCAAGCCGTCTAAAACGTCTTCCTTTTTGGGCCGAAACGGCCCACTCTGTCACGAAAGTTAGTTTCAAAAGATGTTTAAATTAAATAATGTATTAATGTTTAGGATGGTATTTATTTGAATAAACGCCTCCCTAATAAAACATCACTTTGAATAATAATTTTTTGAAAGGGCGTGTGCAATTTTTTCTAAATAAATTTACAGGGCGACGGATGATCAATCAAATTTGTTCATGCCCAATAAGCAAGTGGAGTGCTTTGTGAAAAGTTTCTCTAGTTAATTCCTACGGGGCTAAATTTACCATGAAAGTATTTATTTGCTCAATTTGAACGACATGTTTCAATTTTGCGCTAATTAGTATCTGCATTATTGGAGTTTCCATACGTGATTGATTAAAAAGACCTGGGTTGGCATTTATCAATATTTGCTTATATTTTTGCTTAAGGTGAAATATTTAAGAAGTGCTTAAGCAAATAACTTAATCTTATTTATCAAACCGTCTTAGCAATGTCTTAGCAGAAAAATTGTCTTAGGTAAATTTTACTTTGCACATGCGCAAAATTAAACTCTAGAGGGCAGCAAATTATGTCTTAAGACGAAAAATTCTTGCTTACGCATGCGTTTTAGCTTTTTTCTCTTAGCGATGGCGGCGCTATAACATTTTATCTCCATATTTTCACTCCCAACTAGCGTAGCCTTTCCGAATGTTCAATGTTCCGGCCTAGCGCGCTCGCGTTGTCAAAAAAGAATGTTTCTGTTGCAGAAATGAGATAAGACGAAATTTTTCATCTTAAGATTTAAGACAAAATTAAGCAAATTTTTTTGCTTAGATATATTGATAAATCTGACTTAGGCAAAATCAAGGATTTAAGGCAAAGTTAAGACGATTTTTTTGCTAAGCAAGTTTGATAAATCCGACCCATTTGACTAACTTTTAGAAAACTGTATCGGCTGCCAAGGGTCGCTGTCATTGATAAAAATAAATAAATGTTGATTTGATTTAAGTTTAGAGCGAATGACTATCGTATGTATTTCCAACTGTTGTGCTCTTTCTCTATTTCAAGTAATAAAAACAATAGTAGCCAGAATGCGCCCTCTCTTGTTGGGAGTGAAAATATGGAGATAAAATGTTATAGCGCCGCCATCGCTAAGAGAAAAAAGCTAATACGCATGCGTAAGCAAGAATTTTTCGTCTTAAAACATAATTTGCTGCCCTCTAGAGTTTAATTTTGCGCATGTGCAAAGTAAAATTTACCTAAGACAATTTTTCTGCTAAGACATTGCTAAGACGGTTTGATAAATAAGATTAAGTTATTTGCTTAAGCACTTCTTAAATATAGCAAAAATATAAGTATTGATAAATGCCAACCCTGAGG
Organism: Antedon bifida; assembly: GCF_963402885.1. NCBI lineage: Eukaryota > Metazoa > Echinodermata > Crinoidea > Comatulida > Antedonidae > Antedon > Antedon bifida. Next base: position 10,654,949 of record NC_136229.1, read on the forward strand.
TAATAATGTGAAACTCCTAAAAGCACTGTGCAATAAGCGCCAATTTGAACAATACCATTTTATTTTTACTATGAAAGGTTTTTTTGGTTGCAATCATTTTTTGAGAAAAATGCTGTTCATGTTAATTAACAAGAAATGACAAATACAACACAAAACATGGCGTTTATGTTTACTTCTATTCTAATTGTTTTATCTCAATGGAACTTCGCACCTTAGTTCATCGTCCTTGCCTATGCAGTTTTTAATTTATATATTATAGTTTTCTTCCAAAATATGACTTTAATTAAGTGTTATGCAGTTAATTAATTAATTTACTTTTACATACTGATAAAACAAGTTTTTTAGTCTAGGAATAAACATACAGCAATACGGTAATAGTAATACTCACAGATTAATAACTCTGCTCAATGCCACAAATGCATCCTTGTGTATAAAACTAATTGAGTTGTTATTAAGTGCACTGAATAAAATAGAAGAAATATCTATATATTATATCAAGATTATTATAATAAAACGTATAGATATGATTGAATATTTATATTCACTATCAATTTTAACATTAAATCGTTATATTTTTAACACTAGGCGAACGCTATATACAAACAAATTGGTTATATATGGCTCCAACAAATAACAAAACTGTAATACTTACAGAAAAATCAAGGTGTCGCCTTGAAACGCTCTTGAAGGTATACTTTTTAAACTGTTATCAGATAAATATCTAGGGCATTATAAAAAAATGTTTGCTACTATTTAGACTAACATTTTTCGAGACTGAAGCTGTTTTCCAATGGTCTTATTTAACATCTTTATATCAGGATTACACAATCAGGTAAAAGAAAACATGTTTTGCATTGTGGTCCTGTCTTAAATACAGAAAATCAGGAATAAAAATGAGTTTTATGAAGACAAAAAATGTGATCAATATCTCGAAATCTAACTCTGAATGGAGCAATTGTTGGGGAATATAAAATTTGATAGGCTATTCCATATTTTAGCGCCTGCAACTTAGAACAACGAGTTTATCTTAATAATGGTATAGTAGGGTATTGTTATATTTAGGGTTGTACTCTACGTGTTAGGTGAGTATGAATATCGCCAATCAGCTCAATTTTGTTTAATAATCTCGTTAGTTGCAAGGTCGTGAATACATACATTATATAAGCTGGGGATAGATCTCATTTCTCTTCTAAAGGTAGCCATGACATCTCTTTGATGATGCCATCACCACTTCAATTAATAAAATAAAATTGTGCATGTCATTATACATAGGGTCTATCCATTTCTGGAACATGTTGCACTTTAAATATAATGTACCTGCTAGTTCTTATGTATTTACATAAGTATACCTACATGCTTCCTATTGTTATATTTTTTAAAGTTCCAGTAGAAATGTTTACCAAATGTGGGTTGTGTCTAACAAACCTATTGGAATAAGATGAATTCGTTATCTAAATCACACAAACGTTTTGTAGTAGTAGGCTGTTCTAATTCTTTCTACGACATTGTGTCAATAAACAGTAATATTATCAATATATTTCCATTATCTAAAAAATAAAATAATTTCTACTTGAAAACACAAGGAACTTTATGTTTTGTTTTAATTTTGGGTAAAAATATAATGTTGTTTATTAAATACTTTAAAAAAGTGGAATGAAAGAAATAAAAAAAAAACAATATCAATAAATAATCTTTACTTACACTTCAACAGTTTTATCTGTAGCCAATGCAAATGAATTTTCACAGAGCTCTTGAATTTCGTTAAACTGAATCTTCCTAGGATATTGATATGAAAATCATTAGTTCATTAATTACAGCTTTCCTTGAAATGGAACGGAAATGAATTTTTTTTTCATTTTACAATGATGTATTGAGGGTTACAAAGAGGAATATTCTAACAAAATACAAATTCATCCCTTAGGGGTAAGTTCCATTTTAAATCCCAACAATTCGCGGATGACCTCATTTTGCGAAAATATTCATATAACTCCCTGTAACAAAACGTAGTTTTTTTTGCAATTACTTTTGAAATCATTGAAATATTTGTTTTACCATTGTTCTCGATATAATTATTATTGTATAAACGGATTTTCATCAGGTAAATGACAATTTTGTTTTAAGAAACCGAAGAAATCTTCGGTTGATGTCAAACAATGCTGTACTGGGAAGCGTAACCGACAGAAATAACATAGCGTTTTCATGGGATTTCAGGACACCATGTTAAATACAAAATATTAATTTCTGAACTTAGGGTCGTATATGAGAAACAAAATTATTGTGAAATGTTCTTAAAAGATTAGCCTACATTACTGAATATTAACAAGGATTTTGGTTTGACGGTCGGTCTGTCAGTCGGTAAACACTAACTCAACTTTTCGCATGCGACTGCAGCGATGTATTATATGCCTTGTTGATTTAAAAGATATCCTCAAGATCATTTTTAATTTATCTTGAATATATTGATTGACTTCCTGATAAACGTAAAATGAAAAAATTAACTTGTCTTTATAGGTTAATGTGGCACCTAAGTATAATTAAAATATTTGTAACAACGATATTGAATAATGTCTTGCATTGGAACGGTAATAATAAATATACAATAATTATATTTATGTTACAGTAATGCAATACGAGCAAAAACAGAAAGCTCTAAATGAATTGTGAGGAGGATAAAGGCGACTTGAAAAGGAACTGGTTACCCTATCAAAAAATACCGAGATTTAGTACAATGAGCTGCAAAACTTTCTTTTTCCTTTTAACTTTCTTTGTTAAGAGTTGAGGAGAAACCAAGTTTGTTAAAATGTTTCTGTTTACACCAGGTATAATGTATGAAAATCAACAAAATGAGCAATACTTACAATTCATTCAATCGCATATTTAGAAAAGTAAAAGGCTCAATGTCATGTATTGGGTTTGACGATATTTTTCTACGAAGTACGAAGATTGGGAAGATCATTAAAAGCTATCGATATGTCTGTCAACGAGTTGTAATCTGCAAATCTAAAAATGTTAAGAATGTTAATGAAAAAGTTGTTTGTAACGTGCAGCATTTACGCTGAACAGTGTTATTCATATTAAAAACAGTTTCCAAAAACTCTTTTAAATGATTTGAAACCTATGCGTTAATAACGTAAGAACGAATGAAAAAAATCATTTATAGCAATAACTGTTTTTTACGATAATAAATGAATGGTTAGTTGTTAAAGTACATTGCATTGATGTATTACAATCCAATAAAACTAACGATCTAACTACGATGGTTAATAATAATAATAATAATTATAAATCTAACTCAAATTACAGTTTATTGTTTAATATTGTTGTTGTTACATGTGTGTGTTTAATGCAATACTTTGTAACGTTTATATTTTTATTTTAGATTATAAAAGGATCCCAATGGAAATAAGCTATTTCCACCCATCTAAAATTTTTAGATGGGTGGAAATAGCCCTTTGACTGAAATAAATTGTTAGTTTTTTTGCTGAAACATGCTCAACTATATACATGTATTATTCAATCCAAAATCTACCCTGCCCATTTTAAATAACAAAATTTGCGTAAAATCAAAATGGCTGCAATTTTACAACTTTAACCCCAATTATTTCTTAAACCATAAATAATTGGTATTAGAATGTTTAAAACAATAATGAATATATACAGAATAATATATTTTATTTGTCTTTGGGGTCATCTATAATATGCTAATTATTTCTTAATACATTAGGTATTTTGAATAAGAATGTATAAGTACAAATATAAATGTGAACCTAAAGATTAAGAATAATATATATTTGATTTGCCTTTGGGGTCAAGATCAAATGTCATTCCAGTTTGTTTAACTCCAGGGATCAGACTATTAGACATACATTTAAATGTATTTTTGGGTGTTTTTTTAGATTATACTTACAGTACACTACATGCTAAAATTATGTCTTAAACAAACTTAAAAACTGTCAATCCTGGATGTTTGTGTGAAGTGTTTAAACTGAAATTATGGTAAAGTTTGGAAAATACCTTTACCCTCTTCAAAACAAATTTGTAACTGTGGTTAATACAGTAACCGACCACTTCTTAAAGGAAAACTTCAGGAAAAGATATCCTAACATTATTTAAATGTTAAGTTGTATTAACAAAAGTGGGTGCAGTAGTGAAAGACGACATAATCTGTGTATTAAGAATACAGAGACCATGTGAACTAAAGATCTTTAGAACAAATGGCTATTAGTGTACTTTAGCATAAGAACGAGTCCTCTGCTCTCAAGTGACACAAATACAGAAAAATATAGAGATACCGTATCTAAAAATAGAACATTTCAAAAAAAAAATCCAGCCATTAAAAACAGGTGCAGTTTGTATTCATATATTATTTAAATACCATTAGTGTATGTTGAAAATGATATAGGCCTAAACACAGATATTAAGTATTTGTATATATTAGTATTAAGTAACAGTATTTTATTAATACTTTTATTATTAGCAAAATGATGCTTCAATCCAGAATCATAGAATGCAATGAATACAGTAAGGAATTTTACTGGGAATTTGCAGCGAGAATTGGTCCAGAGTATGTCAAAAACATCTTACAATTAAGTCCATCGAGTTGAGTCCCATCCAATAATTATTTATAAGTGTTTTTGACCAATGTTTCAGAAATTTAAGGGTACTAAGCGTTTGTAAACCTTATATAATCGGGTGATATCGGCTGGTAAGGACGTGCATAAAAGGCGCTCCATATAATAACATGATTTCTTTAGAATATAGAATTGGTACGTAAAAATGTTAATTGACCAAATTAGTGATACAATTGAAGTAACCGACTGTGATACACTACTTAAAAAGTTAACCGCGTGGCAATACAACAAATAGGAAGAACCAAAGAAACTTAAAGACCAATTTTAAGGATAAAAGTAAAAGTTGGTTTGACAATGAATGTACAAATGCACGTAAATCATCAGACAAGTACTTAAAAGGTTTAGATATATAATAGGTATAATGTAAAATATATCGCATATCTGAATTGTATTATATATTATTCAAAATTATTCTGAATCTTTGGTGTCATGTTTATACTCGTGTCTAATACATTCTTATACAACATTCAAAGTTGTCCAATTGCAGCCATTTTGATTTTATGAAAATTAGGCCACTTTGGGCAGATCAGGGTAGATTTTGGATATACCATTCTCTAATATATTTTGAACATATTTCAACAATAAAACAAACTTTTGCAATTTGTTTGACTCAAAGGCTATTTTGAGCTATTTCGACCAGAAGTTATTTAGCGATGTTACCATAAAATAAACATAAACATAATTTGACAGGACGGAATTTCAGATAACAGCTGATGGCCTAACCTGTGTGATCAGTCTTATTTTATTAAAGAAATTGTAATAATATACTGAACTAAAAGGAAAAAAAAGAAATAATGTTGTCATTTGAAACAATTTTACCGATATAACTAAAACTGTGAATTTACGTTCGAGGAAACATCGTGAGGGTAAACCACATTGGAACATAGAGCCCACCATACCAGCGTTCCTGTCAATTGCAAAAATAAAATGCTTATGGTTTTTTAGCTGAATTTAAGGCATACACAATGCCCAAAAGAAATACAGAAACAGTTGACAATTGGGAAGGTTTCGCAACGCTACGATACGATTCGTTTTCGTAAGGCTATTAACATTGGCATTGTATCGAAATATAGACTGCGTTAATTGTAAACACCGGTACCGGGTACGCGTTGCTTGGTTTTCTGTGTCTAGCATAACATCAAAGTGAGATCTTTAAAAACTGCTATTTATACAAATTAACTTCGGTATTAGTAAATTACTTTCAAGAAACCTATGATTATAATTATTTAATTATAATCACAATCCCTCCCTAATGTAGTAAAATGTTGTTGTTGAATTCCTTTTGTACGCCTCAAATTTAGCTAAAAGCCCACAAGATGTCTTTTTTTTCTGACTGGCCAGGAACCTAATGAGATCCATATTTTCAGACAACTGCGCGTGCTTGTGAATCTGTTTATAAACACAGAATGTTCCGGGGCACAATTGCCCTACATACAATACAAAAATAATAACATTGATTTAATTCTTTGATTAGAATCAACAATTTGATATACATTTTTCTATAATACTCACATAAAAAAAATTGTCTTTGGAAATCTTGGTAACCTAGTAAGTAAATTGTTACTAAGGTTTCTGTCAAAATCAAAAAGTAAATGTAAATCCATGAGTAGATGAAATTAACTCAAATTTATTTAAGAAGTTCCTTTCAAAATCTAACACATATATTTTGTAGTTACTGGTTCACCCTTAATATAATTATTTAGTTTTATTGGAAATAATACGGTGATCCTTGTAGTGTGTAAAATAAAAATGTATTCCTAAGTATGTAAACAACTTTATTATAATAAAACTCAATGAACTTAAAGCCTTACATAGTTAAAAGTTTATGTAACTGTAACACAGCTTCATTGTCGATATCCTTCAGGTTGTTTTTGCTAATGTAACTATAAAATAAACAATCATTTTAAAATAAAAAACCAAGAGTACAACCACTAGTATAGTTTGGTCTCAGATCTTGAATTGTTTAGTTATTATACATTTAGAATATGTCGAAATACAAATGACTTGCATTTAAAATTAAAATAAACATTTCCTGAAATTAATGTGATTTATAAATGCAACCCCGCTTCATATATACATGATTTAAAATAGTCGTAACAGTAAATGTTTGACTTTAAACTTACAGAAATAACGTGTTTATTGGAATTCCAACTGGCCATTCATTGAGTCCACGGTTTGTACAATTCACTTTTCCGGTTATTTCTGTACATTCACAAACTGGTTTAACGCTGGTATCATTACTACATGCAAAATCAACACATAATGATGAATCCACCCATAAAAACAACATCAACAGTATCCAAGAATTATGAGACATCATCTTAAACGCTGTTGCAGATAAATTAGGCCTAAATTTAATTTCTATAAACTTTGCTCTGAAACCAATAACATACATACAATATGACTGTTTGAAGGTATGAGGAAGAATGTAAACTTTTATGGATTTAAAAAGATATATTATACTAAAAACTTTTTAAACAAAACAGTTCAACTAACAACACTATACATATACCTGTTTAGTGAACACAATAAAGAGAAAATAATTATAAGGAAATAGATTTTTGGCTTCAAATCTACCTTTTGAATTACTGTCATGGTATCATTTTTATGACCATAGATAAATATAAACCATACTTATGCCTATGTAATTAATTTTACCATCTAGGGATAAACCCACATTTTGTACATCAACAATGCATTTTCAAAGCGTTATTATGACATTTGTTATACTACTGTAAAAACAAATTATCCAACTGTAATCTATACAATTTATACTACAACATAACACTGACACCATCAACTTAAGGTTAAGTTTCCTGCATTTAACTAGTACATACTGTTACATGATGTAACTTCCCTACTACATGGATTGTGTGCATTGCCCTTTGTTACCTGATGAAATGAACCGGATATAAAACATAGGATGGCTAAAAATATATGGATTACCTCAGACACTCATCCTCTAGTAAGTATACACGATAGCTTTTGAAAATTGTGAGCTCGATTCGCTCGCTCCCCTCTAGGAAGTGACGACGATGGTTCTCGGAATGATAATGACTCGGGTAAAAATGTTTTAGAAGGACGTTCTGACTTGGTTTCTGTCAGTTACCATTATTGAAATGCTTGATTCGTAAAACCAAACCTATTCTGTTTCACAGTGTCTTAGATGATTAGGCCTAATAACATTTTAAAGTATAGTGTTATTGTTTGGTAGGGCCCTTGTAGGGCGGAGGTGGGGAAGCGGAGTTCATTTGAGGGAGGTGCTTATTCAAGGGACACGTTTGATTTTTAGTTTTATAATATGGTAACATATACTATATTCATATTCATATTAATTTATTTTCCAGAAAGAAATACAATAATACAACAAGCATAAATTACATAAAAACAAATAGTCTACAAGCATAGAAAAACGCAGGGCTCTTTCCTGGCGGATTGTCAGAAAGCAAAAATATCGCTATACAATCCAATAAAATCCTCTAATAGATATGAAAAGTGGTAAAGAATAACACAATATGCTTGCAAAATTGCAGTCCGATGAATTCTACTACAAATAGTATAATTGTGTTATATAATACTATATAATTCAAAATGCGATTATTATTCTAAGTGATGTTTAATTGGGATGGTGTTCGGCGTTTATTGAAATAACTACCATCCTAATTGGTATAATTAATACATTATTTAGTTTAAACATCTTTTGAAACTAACTTCCGCGACAGAGTGGGGCCGTTTCGGCCCAAGAAGGAAGACGCTTGCAACATGGGCAGAACTATCTCATGGTTCTAACGGAACACAGATAGCCCACAGTTATTCCTGCCAGCTTACTCAATAACAACAGGTCTTATCATGAGTTGTATACTATTCTCCACAATATACTCCGATGCTTTATGCCGTATATTTAATTTGATCTTTGTGTATAATTTTTATTTTGCTATTGCACCTTCACACGCGCGTGGTCCGAAAAAAAACCAAACAAAATGGCTATCGCCACCAACGGCCAAATTAGTTGAAACCAGGAAGTTGCGAGTAGAACCCGTGGACTCGGACATTACCTCGCACAGTTGAAAATCTACCGGTGAAATCAGAAATGTTGTTTGTCTTTATAATATCTTCCTAAGATAGAAATATGGAACAATATCGTAATAGTGAAACTAATCAAATCTACCTTTCGCGGTACATCTGAGATAGATCAGGTAGGTATCCAAGGCGGATATTTGTCCCGAAATTTTTCCATTGTGCTTGCCTATGTCAGAATTAACCATAGTTTATAAAAACTAGAGGTTGAGCTCGCTCCCCTCTAGGAAGTGTAGACGATGGTTCTCGGAATGATAATGACTCAGGTAAAAAGTTGTAGGACATTCTGGCTTGGACGATTTCGGTCGGTTACCATTATTGAAATGCTTTTTATATTCGTAAAACTAAATCTACTCACTAACCTGTTTCACAGTGTCTTAGATGATATACGTTTTACGTATAGTGTTTATTGTAGATATGAAAAGTGGTTGTGTGTATAAATGTGGATGGGCGTTTATTAGTGGGGGGTGGGGGTTGGGGGGGGGGGGTTGTGGAGTGGTGATAATTATTTTAATTGATGGTGTTCCGGGCGTTTACTCAAATAAATACCATCCTAATTGGTATAATTAATACATTATTCCGCGACACAGTGAGTCGTTTTGGCCTAAGAAGGAAGGCGTTTTAGACGGCTTGCAACATGGACAGGAGTATCCCAGGGTCCTGACGGGACACATATAGCGCACAGTATACATAAAGTCCTGGCAGCTTACTCAACAACTTGGCTATCGGGGTTTCATTCGATTTCAAACAAAAGCTCTTACCATCAATTCTCTCAATGTAATTTTATATAACTATTTCCTACAATTTACTCCTATGAATATATTTAATTTGATCTTTATGTACTACTACCTTCACACGGGCGGTCCGAAAATAAACAAAAAAACAAAATGGCTATCGCCACCAAGCACCAACGGCCAACTTAGTTGAAACAGGGAGCTGTTTTACAACTCCCTGGTTGAAACCAACCATGCAGGGAACTTGCAAGGTAAATGACTCACCATATCATGAACCCGGAAATTACTTCTACCGCGCGTAGAGTTAAAATGTACCGATTGAAATCAGAAAATTTCTTAATTAGATATTTTGCCCTACTCTGACGTAATTTGTACTTTATACTAAGTACATTTGAGAATGCTTGCGAAAAAATTCGCAAGTAGTTCTCGGGTGGGACTCGAACCCTCCAGATCACTAGCATTCTCAAATGTACTTAGTATAAAGTACAAATTAAGTCAAAATAGGGCAAAATATCTAATTACTCAACTCCCTGACGCAAAACTACAATTACAATCCTGTTGGTGCAGTACCCGCTGCTTACTTGGGCTCGAATCTAACCACTAGCCATCAGCGCAAGCTCGGTGGTCTAGAGGTATGAACGCCAGGCTAGTGATCTTGAGGTCGTGGGTTCGAGTCCCACCCGATAACTACTTGCGAATTTTTTCGCAAGCATTCTCAAATGTACTTAGTATAAAGTACAAATTACGTCAGAGTAGGGCAAAATATCTAATTACTCAACTCCCTGACGCAAAACTACAATTACAATCCTGTTGGTGCAGTACCCGCTGCTTACTTGGGCTCGAATCTAACCACTAGCCATCAGCGCAAGCTCGGTGGCCTAGAGGTATGAACGCCAGGCTAGTGATCTGGAGGTCGTGGGTTCGAGTCCCACCCGAGAACTACTTGCGAATTTTTTCGCAAGCTTTCTCAAATGTACTTAGTATAAAGTACAAATTACGTCAGAGTAGGGCAAATTATCTAATTACTCAACTCAACTCCCTGACGCAAAACTACAATTACAATCCTGTTGGTGCAGTACCCGCTGCTTACTTGGGCTCGAATCTAACCACTAGCCATCAGCGCAAGCACGGTGGTCTAGAGGTATGAACGCCAGACTAGTGATCTGGAGGTCGTGGGTTCGAGTCCCACCCGAGAACTACTTGCGAATTTTTTCGCAAGCATTCTCAAATGTACTTAGTATAAAGTACAAATTACGTCAGAGTAGGACAAAATATATAATTACTCAACTCCCTGACGCAAAACTACAATTACAAAGAAAATTTCTTATAGAACTCTTTATAATATCTTCCTAAGATAGAAATATGGAACAATATCGTAATAGTTGAAACTAATGTTATCAAATCTACGTTTCGCGGTACATCTGAGATAGATAAGGTAGGTATCCAAGACGGAGATTAGTACCGAACACACATTGTGCTCGCCTATGTCAGAATTAACCATAATTTATATATAGATAGATGCGTCGTGTAAACTATTAAGTTATGGGCATTTCCCTGATTCTCCTGGGCAATGTAGCCTACTAACTAACCTACTAAGTGCTAATGCCGTCCCAGAACTACCAACCCACTCGTTTCTGCCGGTTGTCAGTTCTTTCCATAATGTGTTTTGACACAATTTTATAGATTGTATGGTGATTTTCAACTGATTATTATTACATATTTAGATAGAAGATTGTCCAATTTATGAATAATAACAAACGGCCAACTATGCCGTGGGAATTACGTGAAAACAAAAACTTAACGAAATGACACACACATTAGAAAATGAAAATAATCATTAATATGGTTATATTTAAGTAGTTTTATAAACACATTTCTAGAACTAGGACTTCGAATGACAACTGAAATAGCATTCCATAACTGTGCTTCCTAATACCGAAATGCGAAACTTCACTTGGTACACTTAATTTCAACCACCTAATAACATTTCGTTTACGAATTAAGTTTGTAATTAAACAACTTTAATACAGTTTAATGTAAACATACCCAACATATTACAATGATGCTTAATATTTTGATATCTCTGTTTACAACAAAATTGGCTAAAAATGAATAACCTGAACAAATATATTACAATATAAAATATATATAATAAAATATATTAAAATAATAATAATAATAATAGTTTTTATTATACGCCTTTGTTTTAAATAAGCCCATATAATAATGTAGCTTTTGTATCATTATTAATCAAATACATTCATAATAATCATTTCATCATTAACCAATTTAAAATTATCGTCATCCGTTGTTTTAATAACAGAAAGTTAAAACATTAATACTCCTAATAATAATAATAATACTAATAGCAATAATTTATTTGGAAGCTATACTTTTGAAGCAGTGGTATTAACAAAGTACTTCAGAATTTAAAAAAACAGATCATTTTCATTGTTTCTTTCCCTTCTCTTTTTCTATACCCGTTTGGTGAAACCTTTACAAAATATATCGAATGCAAAACAAGTACAGGCGAAATAAGAACATACATTAATGTTTGGTCTATTGTTCCTTAATTAAATTAAATTGGTTTTAAGCATCAATTACATTCGATGGACTTCGCAATTACAGTCTACTATTCTGGAACGCAGGACAAAGAAAAGTTTTTGTGCAAATGAATGTTTCTCTACTTTATTTTATTTATTATTTTATTTTATTTTCAATCTTCCTACATAGCAAAAAAACAAACATAATATAAGTATAACAGGGGAGTAGCGGAAAAGCAAAAGTATAAAACTGTCATCTTGTGATTTGCTTGACCAGCCCCTGTCAACTTGAACGATACAATAAAACCGACATTTAACAAATTTAGAAAAATACATAGAAAAATATGGTATAATAAAATGTTAACAAAAGTGTTATAAAAATGCAATTGCTATCTGAACAATCTGATTGTGTAAAAGTTAAAAATTCTGATTGTATAAAAGTTAAAAATTCTGATTGTATAAAAGTTAAAAATTATGAATGTATAAAAGTTAAAAATTCTGATTGTATAAAAGTTAAATTCTGATTGTATAAAAGTTAAAAATTAACTTTAATTAAGTGAAGAAAAGAAGAATCTTATTTTATCTTTAAAACAACTTATAAGTTACCGTATAACATAATAATAGAATTGTAAAAACAAAATAAACCATGCAGAGGCGCAAATATATTTTCGGAGTCATTAGTAATGTGTATAGGCTTTAATAACTTGTCTAGAATATATCTTCTTATATAAGGTTGAGCAAAAAACAAGTTTTAAAATGTTAAAACATTCAGATCTAACCCTGCATCCAAAAGCCGTCATAGGAAATTGTGTCAGTTCAAGTAAAGGTATCTGCGTCTCAGCCATGTTTACCTATTTTAAAACAAATTTGTCCAGAATACATAACTACTAAACTTTATACTCATGGGCATCATACCAGACTGAATTCCACAAACTTTAGAGTTCCACATGGCAGCTTTTATAAAACCTTTTATTTTAATAGAAGTATAGATTGGAACGTGTTACCATCACAAATTAAACAATGTAATACTTAATAATTAATTAATAATATAAGTTTCCAGTAAAAGTTTATTTACCCAACAATACACCATTATAGTATATTTTATTATAACTTCTTAATCAATTACAGATATTGTTTTTTATTTATCATTCTTAAATGAATTTTAAACATATGTTTAAGCTTAATTTGTTAATTTTAAAAATGCCTTAGGCCTAAATGTATTGTAAATGTTTAGTATGAAATGTTGTTTAAATTTTAATTAGGGAAGTGCAATTTTGTCAATGTATTATTTTTGCATTTAGAGACCCCAATGGAAATAAGTTGTTTTATTAAACGTTCTTGGGTTGCTCAATTCATTCATTTAATATTGTTTTCCTGTTCTTTTTCTCCTAATGTTATTGTAAAAAAATGAATGAACTGAAATAAAATGAAATTGAAATTTCGAAATTAACTTTGTACGGTACTCATTATTTGGGTAACAGCACCCCTAGCGAATCAAAATAATATATGTAGTGGATATTTGTAAGTGGCTGCTGCACACTTCTGACATGGACATACACTGTCGATCAAGCCAATTGCCGATGTCATCACAGAAATTGTTGATTTTAGGATAACATTCCCCCTAGCACATCACGCATGGATTCCATACATACGTTCAACCTCAAATTATAATATTGATTTTTGTACACTAAGACCAGCCTCTTAAATTTAAACTGCTTTAAACTGAAAATATAAATAATAATTAAGAAAAGAAATTTAAAAAACGGCCAGGTTTAATTAACAAATGTAAGGTAATGGTATTTTTATGCGTGGTATAAACTTGAACTAAGAAGAGGAGAACAAGGGGAAATAAAAACAAAGGAACAAGGTATGGTAAAAAGGCTTATGCACGAGTAACATATACTATATACAAAATATTTTACATATGTGATGATCTATAGATTCTTGGTTTGTCACTACACGTTTTTATTATTGTAATAAGACCATTTAAATACACTAGAGGGTGAGCTCGCTTCGCTCGCTCCCCCTCTAGGAAGTGTAGACGATGGTTCTCGGAATGATAATGTTCTTCTTTTACGTTTTCTGTCGGTTACCATTATTGAAAATGCTTGACATTCGTAAAACTAATCTAATAGATATGAAAAGTGGTAAAAAAGAATAAAAAATGCTTGGTAAATTGTAGATAACAGTGCGATGAATTATACTACAAATAGTATAATTGTGTTATTATAAATGTGGATGGGATGGACGTTTATTAGATAGTTGGGTTGGCGGGGGGGGGGGGGGTGATTATTATTCAAAGTGATGTTTTATTGGAGAGGCGTTTATTCAAATAAATATCATCCTAATAAGTATTAATACATTATTTAATTTAAACATCTTTTGAAACTAACTGCCGTGACAGAGTGGGCCATTTCGGCCCAAGAAAGAAGACATTACGGCTTGCAACATGGGCAGACATCTCGGTCATAACAGGACACAGATAGCCTACAGTTATTCCTGCCAGCTATCGGGATTTCACTCGATTAATGTCTTATCATCAAATCTCCCTATGTAATTTTATAATACTATTCCCCACAATATATTCCGATTCTTTATGGCCTTTATTTAATTTGATCTTTATTAATTTGCAGTATAATTTTTATTTTTTAACTACTGTACCTTTCACACGCGCGGTCCGTTCCTAAAATAAACAAAAAACTAAAATGGCTATGACTAATGGCCAACTTAAGCTCCAGTCCTATCTGATTTTTTTTTTTTAGTCTTCCAAAGAGACACTGTATTGATTGATGGAAAGTGCCTGTTTCCAGTCACTTTTAGGGTCAAATCTATTATTTTAACTGCTCCCTTGTGTATAAAAGAGAGAAAATAGTTGAAACCAAGTTGCTGCAAGGTACTTGAACTTATCATAAACCCGGAAATAACTTGACCGCCAAGAATTGAAATTGAGTAGAAAATCTACTGTTGAAATCATAAATGTTGTTAAAAAACTCTTTATAATATCTTGCTAAATTAGAAATATGGAAAAATAGCGTCGAACTGCACATTAATGTTATCAAATCTACGTTTCGCGGTACATCTGAGATAGATAAGGTAGGTATCCAAGGCGGAGATTTGTACCGAAGTTTTTGCATTGTGCTCGCCTATGTCAGAATTAACCATAATTTATATATAGATTACAAAGTCATATTTCTATCACTTTCTGTCAGGGCCTGTCTTAATATGTAATATTTAGTTGACTTCAGTGTACACATAAGAACATTGAGCCTCTTCTAAGTTGAAACGAACTGCATTTGCTTGTTTTGCTTGACTAACTTGGCTGTACAATTCATTCCCATGTGTATCGTTGTCAATTGGTTGACTGTTAGCATCAGAATCTATAATGTACAGTAGAATCAAATCGGTAAATACTACTACACAAGTACATAACATACAAACGTTATTTACTTCTTTTTCATGTACAAGTAAACCCATTCATGTCAGAAAGTTCGAATATCTCAAAACATTACAGAACATTACAAAATGAAACTAACAAACCTTTACTCTGGTTACTGTATCTTTTTTTTGGTGTGTTTATTTTATGAATAAAACAGCCAATACCAAAAAAACCTATAATTATAACAGTTACTATAACAGCCGCAGACGACACACAGACAACGATTACTAAACCTGAAGATGTTTTGCGTTCAACAATATTCGTGACTGACATCGTGTTTGTATGCCTTTGTTTTCCAGCACTTAGTGACCTTGTAGATAGATACGGTGGTTGCAAAGTTGTGTAATTAACTGTCGGGACTTGTGTTTGGCCTAAACATAGAATAATTTATATGTGATATTAACCATAATGTCCTTAATAATTCGTCACAAATATCCACATACTCGCCACGGACACCTAGATGACAGAATATTCACATAACAGTTATCTCAAACATCATTATTTGTTATATGTATGCTTATAATAGATTGTACTGTAAAAAAGATTTTAGAAATCATCAGAAATGATTTTTAAAATGGAGAGCAAGAAAGAAAAAAGAGTAGAAAAAATAAGGGATAATGATGGATTTTGTTTTATTCAATAAAATATATAAACAAATGCGCATTATCTTATTTTACAAAAGTGATATTTAATTTTAATTTACACCAACATTACAAAAAATAAATAATTGAAAGTTATTATTATTATTGAATTATTTAAATGCAAGACTCTAGAGGAAAATATGGAGTAGTAGAACGTATACGATAAAGATAGATAAGGAAATCAGGCATAGAAACGCACTCACCAATGGATTCACATATAATGGTATTTACCATACGAGTTGTTAAACATCCGATGTTTTCAACTTCTACAACATTAGAACCTATGCCATCATATGCGTAGATTATAGCCCATCCAGCATTGATGCCTTGTGCTAGATTTAACTGTATGTAGACAAGGGCTGTACTCTCTTCCCAAATCGAAAGAACATGTAGCATATTATCTCTGAATTGTTTATATTCATCAATACTATTTATGACCGTTACATTTCCGCCAATGTGTTCACATTCTTGTTTGGTATCATTGCAATATCGTTCTTTCTTGTCCATTTCCATAAATGCATAGCAGTTTGGGTTTTTGTATGTAACGCTTTCCTCTGCAAAACAACCATTTTGCTCTTATATAAATATAATGTGTTTATTAGTATTTTTACTTTAACAAATTACTTAATAATATTAATAATATTAGTGTTATTTTACTTACTATTTCATTGATAAATTTAATATTGTTAATCTGTTTTTATGTAGTGTAACCAGGGAAGAGTTAAATTACTCTTCCCTGTTGTAACTATTTACAGTTTTCCTTGGTGAAACTTTCTGATACTGATGGTATTGAAAATTATCTAAATACGATTGAACGAATTGCTAACACCTATAAGTGGCGATAAGGACACTGGGTAGTAAAATTGATACCACATTTGACATGCAAAGCAAGAGCAGCTTATGCATCACTACCAGTGACTGAAAGCAACCCGTGTGACAAAGTGAAGAACACAATTTCAAAAAGTTACGACATAACTGAAAATAGTTAGGAAAATGTTTAGGTAAAAACAGAAAGTGAAGTAAGTTATACTGCTCTACTGTGAAAAAAAGGCTTATCTACAAAATGCTACTTTTAAGTAATACCAGGGAAGAGTAATTAACGCGTTTTTGTTTATCATTAAAAAAGTTCAAGTAGTCTTTTATTTTCAAATAAAATATGTTTTAGAAGTACACTAATACAAAATATCTCACATAATTTTCAATATTCATTTTTATTATTTTGTTTGTTTTTTATCAAAATTTACAAATATATATTAATTAGTAACTTTAGTTGAAATAATTTTAAAATGTAATTTATATCAGATAATTTGCTTAATAAGTAGCTTTTCTGCTGAAAGCATACATTTTCCTCATTATGTATTCATTATACTGCTGCCTGATTGTTCAATGTCTGTTTGGCTATGGGAAGTGAAGCGAACAATTGTTGTAATTCTATGGGTGATTTTTTTTCTCTTTACGTTTATTTCATATTACAATCATTAAATTTTAAACTTTAAAATTTAAAGTGTAAGAATATATCAGAACCATAACATATTATACAGATATTAGATTTGACATCCCCGAGGGAATGATATTTTGCTCGAGGGTCGAGCGCCTCAACTGGCGCTTCGGGAAATATAATTCTCGAGAGCAAAATATCCCGATGGGATGTCACATCTTATAATTTAACGATATAAAAGGCGATATCTGTTATATAGCCAACAACAAGTAGAATATCTGCTCGGTCGAGTAGCTAGGCCTCATTTATGTAAATAAGCCTAGTTGGCGTTTCGTTCACCTTACCTTGCGAGAATATAATTATACAGATAACTACTAATCAATGATTTCTTGACTATAAAATATTCACTTAGGCCTAGGTCTTGTAAGAAGATTCTTGGAAGAATTTCCATCAATAATGATAATATTATTATTAGGTAGGCCAAATAAATAATGATGATTCGTCTTCTTCGTGCCGAATCACCGGATGTTCAGCCCGTCGCGTGTACTAGGTTACTACTGTGAGTATTGACCAATCACAGTCATTAGTTGCAAATATAGAGGACAAAACACGCAAATTACACAGTCAATATCAAACTCCTCGAGAATGTACTAGACTGTATATGTTTAATGACAGGGAGACGATAATAACGCGACATTTACTCAGTCAATATCATCGTACTCGAGGACATATACTATATACGATCCTCGCACGTATTTACATAGGCTATGTAATATAATAATATATACTATTTTCTCTTTCTTTAATATATATATATTATATATATATAAATCCAAAGGCAAATTACTGAAAAAATGACAATGCTGTGGGTATCAGTGGCTGGATCTCAATGGAGATACAAAAAAAAAGCGAAAAGCTAAATCAAAACGATAAAGTAAACAGCCAGAAAAGTTAGCAGAGCTTTCGGGCAACACTAGCCCTTCATCAGTGCAAGTGAGCGAATTTGGATAAAGTCATAGCATATGAGTTGGCAAGTGCTGCCTGGGTGGACAGGAATAAAAGAAATATAACAATAGAAACAGCGTGTTGAATAGTGGGTGGAGACTGAATAAGAGTAGAAAACAAAGAAGGTAGCTTGGTAGAGATATAAACAATTTTGGAATGGAAAGGCTAGCCCTTCATCAGTGCAAGTGAAGGAATTTGGATAACGTCAAAGGATAAGAGCTGGAAAGTGCTGCCTGGGTATGCAGTTGTCCTAACCATTAGACCACTGGGGCTTTTATGATATTGTTCAAACTCGTTTTTTTAATTAATTAATAAACACAACAGGCAAAGAACATTAATTTCAAACCGCCCGGTGATACACTGAAATTTTTTTTAAATAATTAATTTGAAACGATAAAGATGAGGAAATCTGTGAGAATGAGAAAAAGTCGCCCCAACCGAGACTCGAACTCGGACCGTCTGCTTGATATGCAGTTGTCCTAACCATTAGACCACTGGGGCTTTCATAGTATTGTTCAAATTCGATTGGATAGCGACTCTTTAACATTCTCGGCGTGGTACGGCGGAACAGCACTAGTCCTCAATTGTACGCACGCGCACCCAAGATCAAATTGATACACCCTCATCTATTCAGTATTTTTATTCACGAAGCGGGATCTCCGAAGAGATACTTTTATATATAAAAACACAACAGGCAAAGAACATTAATTTCAAACCGCCCGGTGATACACTGACATTTTTTTAAATTAATTAATTTGAAACGATAAAGATGAGGAAATCTGTGAGAATGAGAAAAAGTCGCCCCAACCGAGACTCGAACTCGGACCGTCTGCTTGATATGCAGTTGTCCTAACCATTAGACCACTGGGGCTTTTATGGTATTGGTCAAACTCGATTGGATAGCGACTCTTTAACATTCTCGGCGTGGTACGGTGGAACAGCACTAGTCCTCAATTGTACGCACGCGCACCAGAGATCAAATTGATACACCCTCATCTATTCAGTATTTTTATTCACGAAGCGGGATCTCCGAAGAGATACTTTTATATATATAAACACAACAGGCAAAGAACATTAATTTCAAACCGCCCGGTGATACACTGAATTTTTTTTTAAATAATTAATTTGAAACGATAAAGATGAGGAAATCTGTGAGAATGAGAAAAAGTCGCCCCAACCGAGACTCGAACGCGGACCGTCTGCTTGATATGCAGTTGTCCTAACCATTAGACCACTTGGGCTTTCATAGTATTGTTCAAATTCGATTGGATAACGACTCTTTAACATTCTCGGCGTGGTACGGCGGAACAGCACTAGTCCTCAATTGTACGCACGCGCACCCTAGATCACATTGATACACCCTCATCTATTCAGTATTTTTATTCACGAAGCGGGATCTCCGAAGAGATACTTTTATATATAAAAACACAACAGGCAAAGAACATTAATTCCAAACCGCCCGGTGATACACTGACATTTTTTTTTATTAATTAATTTGAAACGATAAAGATGAGGAAATCTGTGAGAATGAGAAAAAGTCGCCCCAACCGAGACTCGAACTCGGACTGTCTGCTTGATATGCAGTTTTCCTAACCGCTGGGGCTTTTATGGTATTGGTCAAACTCGATTGGATAGCGACTCTTTAACATTCTCGGCGTGGTACGGTGGAACAGCACTAGTCCTCAATTGTACGCACGCGCACCAGAGATCAAATTGATACACCCTCATCTATTCAGTATTTTTATTCACGAAGCGGGATCTCCGAAGAGATACTTATATATATATAAACACAACAGGCCAAGAACATTAATTCCAAGCCGCCCGGTGATACACTGCAATTTTTTTTAATTAATTAATTTGAAACGATAAAGATGAGGAAATCTGTGAGAATGAGAAAAAGTCGCCCCAACCAAGACTCGAACTCGGACCGTCTGCTTGATATGCAGTTGTCCTAAAAATTAGACCACTGGGGCTTTCATGGTATTGTTCAAACTCGATTGGATAACGACTCTTTAACATTCTCGGCGTGGTACGGCGGAACAGCACTAGACCAGAACAGAATTATTAGGTAAATTTTGAATTTGGTTAATTTTGCGGATAAAGTCCGTGGAGTCCTGAATGTATATGAAGGGAGATCAGTCACATATGGTCTAAGTAAATCATCCACATATTCAGAAATTTTCTCTGTAGCAGTGCCATTGCCCGAAATAATGGGTCTACCAGGATTGCCAGCTTTGTGGATTTTAGGTAGGAAATAAAGTCTACCTGGAACTGGATTGACCTGTGCCAAATGAGGACCAATCTCAGGATCGATGGAGTGTTTTTTTGACCATCACAGAAACAGATTCATTCTTCATAAAAGTTGATGTCCATAGCAACAGTGGCAGAACCTTTGTCAGCGGTTTTAATGATGATATCATTACGCTGACGCAATTTGGCAATGGCCTGCCTCTTTTGTTTTGAGAGATTGTCACGTTTATCTGGACTCGGGACGTAGTTTTGTACATCCTCCTCAATAGCCTAAATAAATGTTTCTAAAGCTGGACAACGATTTTTAGGTGGATTCCAGGAACTTTTTGGTTTAAATTTGTTAGCGTTGCCTTCGTTTTGCGTGGTGCTGCTGTCTGAATAAGCAAAATGTTCACGTAATCGTAATCTTCTGGAGAAAGACTCCATATCCAAAGATAGTTGTTGTGCGCCGAAATTTTTTCTCTCCTTCGGAAAGTCGACAATTAATTTCAACAACTGAATCAGAGGTGTTGCTCCGATTCTTGGTATAAGTCCGTACGAACCTTCTGCAGGGTTTCTTAAAAGCCTGCTGACTTTAATTGTTCATTCTAATAAAACATAGATTAATTATAAATTAGATTAAAAGAAACATTTGTGTGGATGGAGGTCAAATAAGAATAAGAACTTTAAGGCTGACCCCTATTTCAAACATTATTATACATACATTATTATTATTATTATTAAAATTATAAATATGTGATAAAATGGATAATAAAAAAGTAGAAAAAAGTTTTACAAAAAAAATTCATAAATAAATAAACAGAGTAGTATTCGGATAGGCCTATGGGATAAAAGCAAATATGCATATGGAAATATGTAAAATCATGGCACATAGGCCTAATAACAATAACAATATTCTAGAACAAAACCGAATAAAACGTTGTTTAACTTCGGCGATCTAATGAGAACCGGTATTTCAACGCAGTTTCGCCTCCGTTATCAAACGCAGTATGGCTACACTGAGCATAAACTAGACTAAACGAAGACTAAATGAATCAGAATGTATATACAGTACCTGATAGTCATTTAGCTAATTTTGAGATGACGCATCTTAGCTTATTATGTGCCCGATTTTGTTTGAAATAGTATTATGTTGTTGCTCAAACAATCTTCTTTCCAACAGGTTACCAACATTATTGTTTTGATGACGTCAATCACGTCTACAAATTTGATTAACTTTTGTCGCGTAATTTTACCTACTGTACATCGTAATTTGAACGTCTTAAAGCTCTTCAGAATTAAAAGTGATAAAAAAATAGAAAATCAGGTGGCACAGATGAAATGACAACAGAACTTTAAAAAATGAAACAGATGTTACAATAACATGGCTTGAAGAATAATTTATTATCCTATGACAAAAGGAAGAAGTTCGAAAAAGATATAAACAAGGCCTAATCATTAAGATTCCTAGGAAATTTGAGAAGAATAGCATTGAATTCTGTACCGAGTCAAGTGTTTGGTAGGATCATCATAGATATAATTTACAAGGAAATGAACAGGAAACTCGGAGATGAACCAGCCGGATTCAGAAAAGCAGGAAAGAGTAAAATTTCACTCTTCTATGGAAAGCCAAACCCACCAAAAATACATAATACATACCATCCAGCAATAATTCATTCGTACAAAATTCACACCATCCAATCGTATTCAATGCAGTTCAATAAAAACTTAAATAATTCACCTAAATCTACACCACCTACAGACCTGGAAAATCAATGAACATGATAACTAAAATCTTGATACATTTTTATTCAAGTGTCTACGACGGATTCTTAAAATAAGATGGCAATATGTTCACTCGAATATATAATTATCCTAACGAAAATCTAATACATTTAAAAACAACAAAATGAAAAGAATAAGCGAAGAGACCAAAATCAAAAGATGAAAATGGATTGCCATGAGACTAAAAAACAATAGTCAGTGTTAGCAAGTATGACATGAATACCAGAAAGATGAAGGACATAGGCCTAGAACGAAGCAAAACAAATCGCCGCCGATAGAACCAACTGGAAAATTGACACTACAGCATTATGGGCCACGAGGCCCGAAGAGGTTAGGTAAGCATGTTTTTAAGCTATTATTATTTCATGCAAATATTGTTTCTACCGGATGTTGTGATGTTGTCTTGGCCATTTGAATAAAACTATAGATCTTTTTAATCGCTTTTGTCAAATTAATACGTCAACATTTTGATGACGTCACAAACAACAATTAGAACATAATATCTGGGTCCTGTAATTTCACTTATGTTTCACTGTATATTGTATAATGCAGAATAATATACACAACTTGCGTTTGAAAATACAAATAGGCATATGGAATTATTAGGATAACATAGGCCTACGCTTACAAATTTTAATTATTAGGATATATCTTATCCTAATAATAATTAATCCTAATAAGTGCTGACATGAATAGAAATTCAAAATTTAGAATAACACCGAATGTGAAAGTACAATGTATTAATAGCGACACTGAAACGAGAATTATTTATTTATTTTGGTACATATAAAAACCATACCAAACAGCAGCACTGTTTTAATTACTCATTAAAACTATAATTCCATCTTTTGATTTTGAAAACATCATAATGAAACTAACCAAATAGATACGTTCGCAGTCTTCGATGATCAAGTCTATCTAATATCAACAAGATATGAACTGAACAGTGCTTTCATCTAATTTATGACAAATACTAATTAATACTAGTTTTTACAATTATTATTTTTATACATATATATAGCCCTTTTCTATAATAATATTTAATTAAAATAGTATGCCCTATAAACTTCTTTCAACAACTACAACAGCAACATCAACAGTTATTACGCTATTATTATTTCATGCAAATATTGTGTCTACCGGATGTTGTGTTGGCCATTTGAATAAAATTATAGATTTTTTTAATCGCTTTTGTCAAATTAACACGTCAACATTTTGATGACGTCACAAACAACAATTACAAAATAATATGTTTGTTTCTGTAATTTCACTTATGTTTTACTGTATATTGTATAATGCAGTATAATATACAAAACTTGCGTTTGAAAATACAAATAGGCATATGGAATTATTAGGATAACATACACTTACAAATTTAAACGTGTAAGTGTATGTTATCCTAATAATAATAATAATTAATCCTAATAAGTGCTGACATGAATAGAAATTCCAAATTTAGAATAACACCGAATGTGAAAGTATAATGTACTTAATAGCGATACTGAAACGAGATTTTTTTTATTTTTTTCGGTATATATAAAAAACATACAAAACAGCAGCACTGTTTTTAAATCATTAAAACTATAATTCTATTTTTTTATTTTGAAAACATCATAATGAAACTAACCAAATAGATACGTTCGCAGTTTTCGATGATCAAGTCTATTTAAATTTCAATAAAATATGAACTGAACAGTGCTTTAATATATTTATTATTAATAATTATTTTTATCTTTATGATAATACTAATTAATACTAGATTTTACCATTATTATTTTTATACATAATATAGCCCTTTTCTATAATAATATTTAATTAAAATAGTATGCCCTTCTTTCAACAACAGCAACAACAACAACAACAACAATAATAATAATTTGTTTCTATTCACAAACACACATTAATATTATATGTTACCTGCATCATATATTGATCCTCTTGGTGATCTGTATCTCCATTTACCATTTTCTGGATAAATCATATAGCAATTTGAACCTGAACAATCAAAATCACTAAAGCACCGATACAAAAAAAGGAAAGATAAGATAATTGATTCGTTCGTTCATCCGTACATCCATCATTGGTCATTACTATCAATGTCATCGTCGTAAATGTAGCTTAAAACATAACAGAAGTTCCATGATATACTTATTATGTTACGGTTACTTATTACAAAAAGAAATCTTTTACAACCAGCAAAAAGATATCAGGAACCCAACAATTAAAAAGTAATTTGGAAAAAGAAGAAATGTAATAGTTTAAATTTTGAGAAATTAAGGGGAATGGGGGTTAATAATTACTCTTAACTAAATAATAAAGTAGGCGTAAATTGAAAAAAATAACATTTGTACTTACATGGGACATTGTGTTCCAACTAACGCCATCTGCACCCAAAGAAGAGGTAGGCAAAGATTGGTAAATTGCTGCATAATTACTGATTATGTCTACCGTTTGTTATGTTTATTTCTTTACAAATTAACGACCGTATCATTTACTCCTGTTCGCTTATGAAAAAATATAAGACATTGGCCTATGTTATATTAATAAAAAGTCGAGGAAATGATATCGAAAAATATCATTAACAATTTTGATTGGTTTACTCAAAAGCTGTTCCTTAATTGGCTGTAAGCTGACATTATGATTAGCTATTTGTATATAAATGATGCTTAATTCTGACATAGGCGAGCACAATGGAAAAACACCGGGACAAATCTCCGCCTTGGATACATACCTCAGATGTACCGCGAAACGTAGATGTAATAGCATTAGTTCTCACTGTTACCATTTTAATTTTATTGGAGTAGTGCGCCATCCATATTGTGCTGTCCATAATAGAGGATTTTGTAAGGTGTCAATCAAACTAATTGCAAGAAAAAGGTTTTTTGATGAAATGTCTTCTTTAGACCCTACTGAACACATTTATCAACGTTAGGACATTTTTCGACAACAGGAGGTAGCCTAATTTTCATAATTAAAAATGTCGGTCATTTTTAATAACGTACTCTGTATCTTGGAAACCGCTAGTCACAGATACTTAATTATGGTGTCAAAATCGTTAGAAATATTATGTTTTTATATTCACTTTAATGAAAAAGTTTTTACAAAATTGAATAGAAGTGCTATTATTTATTATTGTTATTATTGCTAACATCATTGACCTTTGACCTTGATTTATCATATCTTAGCAACCACTAATCTGAGAGACACACATATGGCTCAAAATGTTTAGAAACTACACATTTATATTTAGTCTAATGGCATGTTTTTGCAACAAATGGCCGATTCTAACATTATTGACCTTTGAACTTTACACTACTTAAAATCGCATAACTTTGAAAATATTGTACATTGTCGAATTGTTCAGAACATACATGTTTCTATAGATTCTAATGACACATTTTGTCCAATAATGGCCTACCGGAATGGTTATTAACATTTGAACTATATTTGAAAAGGATATAAACCCGGAATCTTCTTCATGTAGGCATTCATTAGAACATGTGATTTGGCACTACTTGTTTAGACTATGGTGGTAAAGGGCATTTAACAGTTGTTTTAATTTAGTTACTGAAAATATTCACTTTTTTTTTTAATATTAGACTATGTATACATACAGTATAGGTTTGGATTATTATTAAAGATGTATTGTCCCCCGAAACATGAAAAATGAAGATCAATAAAATCAAATTTTGAATAGACCATTTTGTAGTTATAATAAAGTTGTTCACTTTCGCCGAAAAAAAATCCGAAAAAAATTATTAATTTCGCTTAGGAAAAACAAAATAAGTTAATCAATTTTCCCAACTTGTCAGCTCAAAAATTAGGCCGATAGAGCTAACTCATAAATATGCATGATATGTCAATGAGCATCGACACAGCTGAGATCTGATCTAACAAACATGGACGATGCACACTTTGTGTACACCAGAGATTGACGCGACTCCCCTGATCGTATAAAGCTGAGTTGTTAATTTGTCGGTAAATAGGCCTAGACGGTTATTTTAAATATAATAATTATACTGTATATATAACGCAAACTAGACAGACGTTTGTAATAACAGGAAGGTTAAAGACCCCTTCCCTGCAATTTATGACGTTTTTTGGAAAATAATACATATATATCACTTTAAAAACATTAAACCATGTCATTCCTTGTCTTAAATGTACGTTTTATGGTAAATTATGATAAAAAGTGAGAAACAATGCACTACCTAAGTAGCTCGCGGCGATCGACCTCTCGTGGACGGTCTTAGGCCTAGCCTAGCTAGGCTTAGTTTTGTAGGCCTAGCTGGTAAACATCGGTAACATACGAACATCGTACGCTAGCTATATACCTAGCTTGACGTTGTATAGTTGCTGTATTAATTGTCTTTCTATTTTTGCCAGACTCCGTTGATACAAATTGGGGAAAACCCGGTATTTTCGCTGAAAAGTTAGGAGTCTTCCATTTGTTTTGGCCTCACGATCGATCGAAAAGTGGGCGAATTACAGGTGAAAAACAAAAATATCAATCCGCGCGCAATGCATTTTGGGATTTATAGCGGGCTGCTATAATTATTAGAATCGACTTATTTTTCACATTTTTAACCGTTTAAAGACGAAAAAAGTTATCGCAATAGGACCATATAGTATTATTTTTACATTAAATATAGTTTGTGATCTTAAATTATATCTAAAAAACGTAGGGAAGGGGGCTTTAATTAATTAACTTAGCCTGGGATTTTTTCATGGCTAGACCTAGAATAATACATGCATAGGCCTAGACTAGTAGTAGTAGAACAGGCAAACTGGTGGGACAATCGGGTCCCTGCAGAAGATTCCCAGCTAGGCCCTATGCATTGTAGTCGTCATAGACTGGCCTAGGCTAGGCCATCAATCCGAAAATACAGCCAGCCTGCTGTACCATATATGTACATAATTTACAGTTGAAGCTTGTTTAACTAGTTTTTATGATAAAAATAAAACAAACATTTTTCAGGGAAAATGGTTACAATACAATTACAAGCCTGAAGTTGAGAACCTTCCAGCAGCACTGTACAAGTAGACAGAGGGGAAAAGCCAGCTTAGCCATTTTACAACACAAACAAATGTTCTTCACTATGTTACTCTGTACTGTAAGTCAAATATTTGTTTTCTCTTTTTTAAGTGGTAATGTGTTTTACCATAGAAAGTTAGTGTACTTATTTGACTATGTCAAAGCAAGCAATTTAATTAGCCCACATTTTGCACTAAATGTGCATGATCTATTTTTAAATACCAAATTCCAGTTTTTCGTACTTTGCCGAAATTAAAAAGTTTAGATTTTTAGATTATATTTCATTGTTTTAAAAAATTTATTTAAAGACGTTGAGTTGATGAAGACTGGGACGTACTTCATAAAGACAACTAATGATAGACTCGGTATTGGAATATGATTGGATATTGCAAGAAAAATATGTGTGATGCTGCATTCGGCCAATATGTTCCTGTCCAGCTTGTAAAATGTTGTTGTATAATTTTCTTTATTATAAAGCAATAATATTTGTACAGTATATTATTTTGTACACATAACATTCAATAAATAAAAAATACTACTGCAACAGTACACATGATAAATTTACTTATAATTCATAATTTTACTGTAAATATTACAGTGCAAAAGGAGTTAATAACAAATATATATACAGTATATCTTATTGAATTCCTGTATTTTTTTTGTGTCAATTTGTCTACTAATATCAGTGTGTTGATTGTGGAAGTAATTACGGCAGCTATAGTCTTCTAAAATCGCTCATATCCATTACAAAGTGTCATTTTAATAGTAAGAAATGTTTCAATAAATTGTGAATGTTGCCACTGTGCGATACATTTTGCGTTTCTCACTACTTCTTCACTTGCTGTTATTGTTCAATCAATGTTAATACCTCAAAAGAAAGAAGAAATTTGTGTCAAAATATCTGCATAAAATGGTTAATTGTGCGAATGTTGATTTGAACTTATTGTATTTGATGCAGAAGGTTTAATAAAATATTTTAAAATACTGTACAGTAAACATCCAAAACAATATTTAGATTTATTTTGGTAATTTTCTCTGCAGAATAGATAGTTGAAAGTATTGTGTAAAAACAAAGAAGATAGCTTGGTAGATAGAAAACATTTTGGAATAAAACTAAAAACAGCTTATATATATATATATATTTATCAGAGCCAAGCACCTGAAGATTGAGTTCATACTCATGAAACATCCTGTAGTGCAATAAAATGTTCAGTTGGTAATTTACTAGCGTCTTTATTATTTATTTATATTTGGCTCTACATTTTGTATCGAGCACTTTCGCTTTCATGATCTGCGTTAAATTTACCATCTAGGTCGTGCCCACAGATGGTTCTCGAATACATAGTAATTTCAGCGTAAAAAAACTGGCGATTTCAAATGTACGTACCGCATGACTATAAAACATTGTCGTTTACAGAAACAAATAAATAGATACAATGATTTATGTAGTCAACCAAAATTATCACCCTGCGAATTACTTCCAAAAGAGAAACTTGTCACAAAATGAGTCCAAATGTTTGATTTGAACTCATCTAAACAAACCCAATTTGTGTTTTGTATCTAACATTAGGGTTTAGGGTTGGGGATGAGGATAGATACAAAGAGGAACAATTTTGAAATATATTCTTTATATTAAATTATTCTTTATATTTCTTTATTATCCACTCAGTAACGAAATATTTTTTTATAGGCCTATAAATAATAAACCACTAAATAGAGTAAACATTTCCGATTTAATAACTTTGTTAAAATTGTCATAGTCGATTGAAAGTACGTAACGATACACCACCACGACGTTTATATTTTTTTGTAATTATTAATTAATACAAACGTTGAGAAGCAACTGTCAGTAATAAAGTATTATATTATTATGTGTTTATAATCTAAAGGTAGGGGCTACCCACACCCACAGTAATATTTTTTTAAAGAAAATTTGCCTGTCTTCAACATTATGATACTGTACTCGAGCTGTTCAACCCGTGTTCAGCCATTAAAAACAATTATCGTAGGATGAGATAGGAAAATGCGAATCATCCTCGTATTATTGTATGCGGGTATTTTTCAAGATGGACATGCATTAGACAGTGTATACCACAATCGGGCAATTCGTTTCAATTGTCAATAACTAATTATCTAACTCAATTTAATTGGTAAACAGGGTTACATCAGATGGTTAAAATCAGTATCGAAAGTACGGACCAACTTCATATACCATCGAGTAAACATTCTAGAAATAACGCGCGATTTACCGAATTTTGCCCTTACGTAAATTTATATGTAGATACATACATACATATATATACATATATATAAAGTCGCCCCGGTTGGGGCGACTTTTTCTCATTCTCACAGATTTCCTCATCTTTATCGTTTCAAATTAATTAATTAAATGTCAGTATATCACCGGGCGGTTTAGAATTAATGTTATTTGCCTCTTGTATATATATATATAGTATAGTGCTGTTCCGCCGTACCACGCCGAGAATGTTAAAGAGTCGTTATCCAATCGAGTTCGAACAATACCATGAAAGCCCCAGTGGTCTAATGGTTAGGACATCTGCATATCAAGCAGGCGGTCCGAGTTCGAGTCTCGGTTGGGGCGACTTTTTCTAATTCTCACAGATTTCCTCATCTTTATCGTTTCAAATTAATTAATTAAATTTCAGTATATCACCGGGCGGTTTAGAATTAATGTTCTTTGCCTCTTGTGTTTATATATATAAAAGTATCTCTTCGGAGATCCCGCCTCGTGAATAAAAATACTGAAAGATGAGGGCGTATCAATTTGATCTCTGTTGCGCGTGCGTACAATTGAGGACTAGTGCTGTTCCGCCGTACCACGCCGAGAATGTTAAAGAGTCGTTATCCAATCGAGTTCGAACAATACCATGAAAGCCCCAGTGGTCTAATGGTTAGGACATCTGCATATCAAGCAGGCGGTCCGAGTTCGAGTCTCGGTTGGGGCGACTTTTTCTCATTCTCACAGATTTCCTCATCTTTATCGTTTCAAATTAATTAATTAAATTTCAGTATATCACCGGGCGGTTTAGAATTAATGTTCTTTGCCTCTTGTGTTTATATATATAAAAGTATCTCTTCGGAGATCCCGCCTCGTGAATAAAAATACTGAAAGATGAGGGCGTATCAATTTGATCTCTGTTGCGCGTGCGTACAACTGAGGACTAGTGCTGTTCCGCCGTACCACGCCGAGAATGTTAAAGAGTCGTTATCCAATCGAGTTCGAACAATACCATGAAAACACCAGTGGTCTAATGGTTAGGACATCTGCATATCAAGCAGGCGGTCCTAGTTCGAGTCTCGGTTGGGGCGACTTTTTCTCATCACAGATTTCCTCATCTTTATCGTTTCAAATTAATTAATTAAATTTCAGTATATCACCGGGCGGTTTAGAACTAATGTTCTTTGCCTCTTGTGTTTATATATATATATATATATATATATATATATATATATATATATATATATATATAGAATATATATATAGAATAGTAAGAGCTTAAGATAGTTAAGACAATAAACAAAATATCTAAGATAGGTATGTATTTGATCGTTTTGATTT
Source organism: Antedon bifida (assembly GCF_963402885.1). NCBI lineage: Eukaryota > Metazoa > Echinodermata > Crinoidea > Comatulida > Antedonidae > Antedon > Antedon bifida. The sequence continues at coordinate 10,686,083 of NC_136229.1, forward strand.
AGTTTTCGCTTTTTTTTTTTGTATCTCTATTGAGATCCAGCCACTGATACCCACAGCATTATCATTTTTTTCAGTAATTTGCCTTTGGATTTATATATATATATATATAATTATGGAGGGTACTTTGGATAACTTTACCAAATTACGTCGCCTGTCCGAGAAACGTGTCAGGTATCGTCACAATTTACATACTTTTCTTTTACATCGTTCTAAACATTCGGCCCCCAAAGGACAATTTTATGTCACATCTGGTATTCGATTTGCAGATGATGACATGCGTTCTGGTTGGAACGCTGTCCTTCACAAAAATGCTTGTCTACTCAATGAGATCCAAATTGGCAATTGCCGCATAATCCTCACTGAGTTTGACGTTGAAATTCACTCTAGAACTAAGAAGTTGAAAAGAGAACTTCCTGCATCCGAGTTTCAAAACAAACTCAGGATTATCGCCAATGATTGCTGTAAGCAATCAACGGCAATGGCCCGAAGGGGACATCACAAATTTGGTCTACCTGCAGACTTGGTCATTTCAACACAAATGACTCTACCTTCGGATGATTTTAGGGCTTTTAGAAAACCCTGCAGAAGGTTCGTTCGGACTTATAACAAGAATCGGAGCAACACCTCTGATTCAGTTGTTGAAATTAATTGCCGACTTTCCGAAGGAGAGAAAAAACTTCTTTCCCGAGGACTTAAATTCTGCCCAAAACCAAGGCAGGTCGGCGCACAACAACTATCTTTGGATATGGAGTCTTTCTCCAGAAGATTACGATTACGTGAACATTTTGCTGATTCAGACAGCAGCACCACGCAAACCGAAGGCAACGCTAACAAATTTAAACCAAAAAGTTCCTGGAATCCACCTAAAAATCGTTGTCCAGCTTTAGAAACATTTATTCAGGCTATTGAGGAGGATGTACAAAACTACGTCCCGAGTCCAGATAAACGTGACAATCTCTCAAAACAAGAGAGGCAGGCCATTGCCAAATTGCATCAGCGTAATGATATTATCATTAAACCCGCTGATAAAGGTTCTGCCACTGTAATTTGCCATGGACATCACATTTTATGAAGAGGAGTCCTTAAGACAGCTAAACAATCCTCTTCATTATCGTAAACTTACAACGGATCCCACCCCGGAAATTGCGGATAAGGTGGCCAAATCTGTTTCTGTGATGGTAAAAAAACACTCCATCGATCCTAAGATTGGACCTCATTTGGCACAGGTCAATCCAGTTCCAGGCAGATTTTATTTCCTACCTAAAATCCACAAAGCAAGCAATCCTGGTAGACCCATTATTTCGGGCAATGGCACTGCTACAGAGAAAATTTCTGAATATGTGGATGATTTACTTAGACCACATGTGACTGATCTCCCTTCATACATTCAGGACTCCACAGACTTTATCCGCAAAATTAACCAAATTCAAAATTTACCTAATAATTCTGTTCTGGCTACATTAGATGTTTCATCATTGTATACTAATATCCCTCACGAAGAAGGAGCCGACGCATGTATTTTAAATTACATACAAATTCCAGGCAAAACGCCTACTAAAGCTCATTTACGAGAACTGGTCATGTTGATTTTAACCAACAACAATTTTATTTCTGGAAATGACCATTACCTTCAAATTCATGGCACAACGATGGGCACAAAAATGGCGCCATCTTTTGCAAATTTATTTATAAGACAATTTGAGGCCAATTTTCTGTCCCTCCAACCAACTAAACCACTTGTTTGGTTTAGATACATTGACGACATCTTTATGATCTGGACCCATGGTAAAGATAATTTAGAATCTTTTCTTCTCAATAATAATGCAGCCCACCCAACTATCAAATTTACAGCTACCAAATCCACTAGTAGCGTTGATTTTTTGGACACTATAGTGACCATAAAAAATGGTACACTCAAAACTGACCTATTCCGTAAACCCACGGATAAAAATATGTACCTGCTCCCTAGCAGTTGTCACCCCCGACACTGTACTAAAAACATACCGTACAGTCAAGCATTACGTATCAGACGTATCTGTTCTTCAGATTTAGATTTTCAGAATCGTACCGAAGAACTAACCGGACATCTCCGGAATAGAAATTACAAGAAGGAATACATCGAAACTGCTATAAAGAAAGCAAAAGATATTCCTCGATGTCAAACACTGACGTACAAACCACGTCAGCCAAAAAAATCGACCAGAGTGCCATTGGTCATAACCTACCACCCTAGGTTGCCTCCATTACGGGCTATTATTGAGAAACATATATGCCCATTCTACAGTCCACAGAACGTCTCAGGACTGTTTTTCCGGAACCACCCATTATTGCATTTCGTAGACCTCCCAACCTTCGTGATATATTAGTCAGATCCAAATTTAAGAGTGAAATTAACTCTCATGACAGCCACAATTTTGGCAGTCACCTTGCGGCAAATCTTGCAAAACTTGTTCATTGGTTGATTCTACTGAAAAATTTCAGAGTAACCAAACTGGCCGCATTTTTCGGATAAGACAATCAATTAATTGTGACCTGCTACCACGAAAGGGCTGTAAAATCGCACCGCGATGTATTGAGAAATTGACCTTTTGAACTAGAATAGGCCGTAATACATATAAATTGTCAAAATGAGTTTTTGTGTAATAAAGAAAATATAATCATTAATTTTACTATTCCTGAAGTTTGGGTTTGAAATTCCATCGGTAAGTTGTCAAAATTAGTCATTTTCTGAAGGGATTCTGTATAAATTGAATAGAAATGTGTAGAAAATGCGACCACAATCGCCGAAAACAAAGCTTCCTTTGGACCGCCATATTTCGCTTGCCTTTGCGATTTATGACGTCACTGACTGTTAGTTTGTTGTCTATTATGTTTAAATATCATTTGATTGGTCAGTTTTTGCTTGGATTGGTTTTTTTGTAAGTTTAATCCAATAGAAAACGTACTTTGTACGGAAAACAATGGTTACTAAGGCCAGAAAACATCAACTTTGATTGGCTTACACCTGTCACGTGTTGAAATAACGATTCCCGATTGGTCACTCTGACATGCTTCACTTCACTTCGTGTTCCTTGCGCGAGCTAGCGAGCTAACAGCTGGTCACAGACACATGCTTTTATTTCTGTAAAAATAATAAGATGGAGGAACCGCTTGATCGTAGACTTAAAAACGTATTAAGTGAAGCTAGAGGCTTGGATCTTAATGATGATGATAATCAGAAATTGTTGGATTTGATTGACGAGTATTTTGATGAGAGAACGATGTCGGATAATGAGGAATTGACGGAAGAGGAAAGGGCTGATTATAATGACGATTATGACGAAGAAGGCTTGTTTTCGGAGGACGACGAAGACAACATTGACGAACCTGATGGGCCTAGGCCTAGGCCAAATGAAGAGAATGATAATGTAGGCCTAGATACTGATGAATCCCAAGACGAAAATGCCATGATTGGTGGAGATGATACAATCTTGAGCAACGGAGATCCCGAATTTATGTCCGAGTTTGAAGAAAAGGTAAGTACTACCATTATTTTGACCTTCTTTCAAGAAAGGTCGGGGGTGGGCGTGGGGGACCCTGGCTTGGGTCTAGGCCTACAGTAGGTCTACTCATTGTTCTAGGCAGTGGATGCTTAGGGCCTAGGCCTAATAATAGTATAATAGTCTCAATACGTAGCTTTGTTGGAATGTTGGTTGGTCCCCATTCATTACGTTAAATTCATCCAGAACACACTGTTCCGTTCTTGTTATTTATACTAACTAATTTATATTTTTTAATAATAGGAAATACAGAACATCAAACACAAAAAATGTCGATGTAAGAACCCACATAATGGCTTAGGTTGCACTCACAAGTTCTCGGATGAGTACGTCTTTAAGATGCGGTACCAATTAAAGGCATTATCCAGGGAATCGAAGACACTCTTTCTACTTGGAAAAATCGCTACTTCAGGTGCAACAACTCAGTGCTCCAAGCAGATTAATAAGGATCGCAAGCGGAAAAGAACGGACATGGGCTACTATGTAAATAAGATCAAGGTGTGCAGAGATGCATTTCTATTTATCCATATGTAAGTAATTTTCAATCAAAACATTCTAAACTATTCTGTTTATGTAACTGTAGCGAGTTTTATTATTTTTTTCTGATGAATTATTTTCACAGGTTGCAATTATCTTTAACTTGGAATTAATGTATTGTCTTTTTTTGCAGTACCAGTGACAAGTTTCTTACAAAACTTACTAGACATTACATGGAAAATGAAATTGAGATCCCTGAATCGTTTTCTGGAGGGGCAAAATATAACACAAGGAGATTTAGCGTTGAAGATAATGAGAGATCTGTGACGTTCCATTCAAAGTTTGCGGATGAGAAGGCACTAGTCATACCTGGACGTATACCTGGAATAAAGTACACTGATCCACGAGTTAGGCTGCTTCCTGCTGTGGAAAACAAAACCTCAGTGTGGCGAAAGTATCGAAAGAGTTTGAATGAACTTAGTGCAGCATCAGGAAGAGGTATAATTTTTAAAGTTTTTATTATTTTTATCTTAATGTATACATTGACCGTCTTCTTTATAGGAAACAGTATAAAAATAAATTCTATTCACTTATGCAAATTATATTTTTTCACCAATAGAATATCGTGTAATGGGTCGATGGTCGTTTGTGAAGGCTTGGAAGAGATACCGGCCGTTTATTTTGACAACCAAACCTCGTAGTGACATGTGCTGGACATGTTAGAAGCATAGTCAAAAGATTTACTTGAGTGCTAATTCATCGGATTCCCATAAAGCAGCAATAATTCAAGAACAAGTTGAGCATCTTCGTGTTGTTGACCAAGAAAGAAAGCTGTATCAGGACGACACAGCAAAAGCTAAAGAGTCCATCAGAGAAATGCCAGATCAACTTGGACCACATCAGCCCTGTTCAAGGAAAGGCGCCATGCATTACAGCTTTGATTTCGCCCAGCAGGTTGGTACATATTTTTTGTTTCTATTGGGTTTTTTTTCCATTTGCATCCTAGCAGTAAATAACTCGCCAATTACATTATATTTTTTTTTATTAAATACAATTTTTATTCTATTTTTTCAGCTGTTCTATCCACACGACCCCGAACAGCCTGGACCTGTTTTTTTCTTAACCGAGAGGAAGTGTGGCGTCTTTGGGATCCACTGTGAGGGATTCTCCAATCAAGTCAATTTTTTGATCGATGAGGGGATGGACGTTGGCAAAGGAGCAAATGCCGTCATTTCATATCTTCATTATTATTTTGCCCACTACAGTTTAGGTGAAGAAGTTCATTGTGACAACTGTAGTGGACAAAATAAGAATAAGTATGTAATGTGGTATTTACTCTGGAGGACACTACATGGCCTGCATAAGGAAATCAGGGTACGCTTTTTGGTGGCTGGACACACAAAGTTTGCCCCTGACTGGTGCTTTGGTCTGTTTAAACAAAGATATAATGTATGCCACAGTTCATGTTTGAATGATATTGCAGACTCTTGCCGTTCCAGCACCAATGCTGTAGTTAATATTCCACAGCTTGTTGGAACAGAAGATGGAAAATCCATTGTACCAACGTATAATTGGAAATCATTTTTGGCCGGTTACTTTAAACCAGTAGTTGGGATTAAATCCTTTCACCATCTCAGCTTTTCTTCTGATAACCCTGGTGTCGTCACATGCCGAGACTTTGCTGATTCAGAGGAGAAGATTCTAAAACTACTGAAGGTAGATGGTGTAGTTCCACCACTGGAACTGCCTCAACCATTCAAACCACCCGGCCTTGCAAATAAACGTCAGTGGTACTTATATAAGAACATTAGGCAGTACTGCGCACAGGACCATAGAGCTGACGTAACATGTCCTATGCCAGGTGGAGAAGAACCTACTGAAGACGAATAAAGTCTATAAGTGTACCCTGTAAATAAAAGTTTATGATGAAAATAAATAACAGAGATTGTGCTGTTACGTTTCTATATTTTGTGGAATAATTGTGATTTTTAAAGAGTAATACAGTTGTTGTTTAATCTTCTGCAATCCGATACCTCTCCTCTATAACCTGCCATCTCCTCTCACACCCACCTTTATCCAGTATATATTCTGCAACCTACATGGGAACATCGGTGAACAGAACGTAAAAAAAGTCATAATTTTATGCGACAATGACATCTCTCCAAGTCACTCCCCACCCCCACATAACCCCTCCCCCACATACCCCTCCCCCACCCTGACTCCCTACCCTAGCTGGTATGTCCTTTTCTACTTGTAGGTTACTAACACTCCCAAATAGGATATTATAGGTTAACACCCAAATAAGATCTTCAAGAAATGAGCCCTATTATACTTTTATTTTACCAATTTCAAAATGGCCGCTAAATCCCCCGGGGGGGGGGGATTCCTGTAAATTTTGTTGTCCTCATTCCCAAACATCAGTTGGACAACATATGAAAATTTCATTGCAATAGTCCCATGGGAAGTGGTCGTTGCTAAGGTGTGAATGTAGTCAACTGGTTACATTTTATATTAATTGTATGGTGTAACTTTAAAGCTGTTTTACTCAAACGTTAATGAACAGATTTTGATAGTATGATTATTTTTCAAATTAGTATAACTTGGCTTCCAGACATCCGATTAAAATTATTTAAACACCATTATAAAGCTCATAATGTGTTCTATCATTTTGGCTGTTTAGGACGACAGCCATTTCGTGGTAGCAGGTCACAATTGTCTAACCAAAAACGTCATTTATCTCATATACTGTAATATTTGTGGCAAACAGTACGCCGGAGAAACAAAAAACACTCTCCGTATGAGAATGACACAACATAGATCAGCTATCAAAACATTAAAGCTTGATCAACCTGTAGCCGAACATTTTAATTTAGCTGGTCACTCGATTGCAAATTTCAGAGTTATTGCAATAGACCACGACGTCAAATGGAGCGACAAAACTCGCAAAGGCAAAGAAAACCACTGGGAATTACTACTTAAAACCACAAAACCTTTTGGACTTAACATTAGGAACATACTCCCAGATCGGTAAAATTATTCCGTTGACTACCAAAATTTAAGTTTCAATATTAACCACCATTATAGCCTTTTTTTTATTTTTGTTTTTTTTAAATTGTTTATATCTCTACCAAGCTACCTTCTTTGTTTTCTACTCTTATTCAGTCTCCACCCACTATTCAACACGCTGTTTCTATTGTTATATTTCTTTTATTCCTGTCCACCCAGGCAGCACTTGCCAACTCATATGCTATGACTTTATCCAAATTCCCTCACTTGCACTGATGAAGAGCTAGTGTTGCCCGAAAGCTCTGCTAACTTTTCTGGCTGTTTACTTTATCGTTTTGATTTAGCTTTTCGCTTTTTTTTTTGTATCTCCATTGAGATCCAGCCACTGATACCCACAGCATTGTCATTTTTTCAGTAATTTGCCTTTGGATTTATATACATGTATATATATATATAAACACAGTAGGCAAAGAACATTAATTCTAAACCGCCCGGTGATATACTGAAATTTAATTAATTAATTTGAAACGATAAAGATGAGGAAATCTGTGAGAATGAGAAAAAGTCGCCCCATGTCATGGTATTGTTCAAACTCGATTGGATAGCGACTCTTTAACACTTTCGACCATGAAGTGTTAACCTTAAAGTGTGCATGCATGTCTGACAGTATATTGGAAACATCATGTCAAGATATGTTTAATTCGTCAATATATTTATGTATTATACATTAGGGATCTTTGCTTTTTTTATAATCTGTCAAAAGTTTATGACATTATGACACTTTGACGATCTGTTTGATGAAAAGATCAGGTTTAACGGCGTGCATGATGAATGTTCGATCGCTGACGAAAACAAGCAATTACACATACAGTGATAATATACGTTGCGAGAGTTTCCGAGGATTAAGAATTATTAGCGACGTTAAACTTTAGTAGATATACATATAAATAATAAGATTTTTTTTATTTGTAGGTAAAACTGCTGTCGTAGAACGTATACAGAAATACTCGCTGGCTCCTCCTCCACCTCCTATTCCTCCTCCGTTCCCACCACGACTAAATCAAACAGTAATTAATTGAACCTTACTGGGTTAATGAAAACTATACCGTTGTCAGGAAAGATAGTAAACAACGAACACTATTGGAGACTAACCGAAATAAAGGCAGACTATTGTCCATGTTGAAGACTATCGAGTAGACAGACCAGGCTAAAGTTTCTTCCCATCCCTACATTCAACCGATTATCGTGTGGTGTCATGACTAAACAACCTACAGTATCGTGTCTGCAAACGACAACAGCTACATTTCTTAACCTATGCCTCTAAAATAATTTGTCTCTATAACAAAACAAAAACATACAACCACGTTGAGAGTTCGATTAGATTAGAAGCTAATGCACATACTTTAGCTAGTTGGCAAAAGGCATAGCGCTTTTGATATTAGAGATACTGTGTCAAAAGGCCGTATACAATATCCATGGTATAGTCGTTAGAAGACGCGATACAGAAAACTGTATATTATCGCTAGACATGATACTGTGTGCTATTAAATATAACTTATCTTTTTATAGCCGAATACACATTGATCAAATGTCATCAGGAATAATGTAGTACCGGTTACTTTTAAGTGACCAATGCTTAGAGGAATGCTACATTTCCAATAATAGTTTTTGTTCAGTATACTTATTATTGCTGATGACGTTATTTGAAGAATTTAAGTACCTCATCAAACTACCATTGTTTTTAAAACATATCTGCGGCAACCGCTTTAAATTATTATATTAGAATTTACTTACTAAATACAATTTTAATTTAGGTAAGTATCTTATCGTAGACCCAAGTCTCTTCATTTGTAGAGTATCGTTACGCAAATAAAATACGGTAATAATATTTAAAAAATAGGCTGAAAACAGAAATGCCATTTGCGTTTTAATCATGTGTCCGTTTACGTAATATTTCACAGAGCTCAGAAGGCGTCTCATTTTCTCTGTCTATCACTGTTAAAGTATATTGAAACAAGTACGATGTGCCTAAATATGGTAGTGATATGACATCACCATGTCCATATATGGGCACATCATTTTGTTGTCACATAAAGTTTGATAGTGTAGACAGAGCTTTAGTCTTCGGTAATGAAGGTCGCCAGATCAGTGAGAACACTGCTTTATCTTTCATTAATTCACGATCTTCTGGAAATGTTTCATACAACATTTACTTTAGTTTCCATAAGCAAGAATTATATTTTGAGGTGAGGGTTAATAGCACACGAGACGTATAATATTTATTTTAATATAATACCTAAATAATTTCCTGTAATTTGATTGGACGGTTGTGGGTCACATGGCGTGCAATATTACGCACGCATGAAATGTTATATATCAACTCGGCTTTCGCCTCGTTGAAATATAACCTTTCATCATTCACCTCATGCCATTATTTGTACCATTACACTCATAAACATTCATTATTTGAATAGTATTAATGTTTAATATTAAGTTATATAAATCTGAATGTGGATATAGATAATATTCTCACATTACTAGAAGTAAGCAATCAGTTGATAGATTAAAATATATTTTTAACGCGTCCATGGGAATTAGCCGTTTAGTAAGGGTTTTAAGGACGAAGATAATTATTGTTTGTTTTAAATGAAATTATATAACCAGAAGAAGATTAAATTGTTAATCTATTTATGGTTTGATGATTATTTTTATAGAGCACGAGATCGAGGTTGACTAATAAATATTCTTATTCTTACGATTGGCCTATAAAAACGTTAGGCTATTCGTGATAATGGCTTTTATAACACACTTAAATAGATTCAGGTTTATGAAGATTTTTTGTCACATGATATTAAATAATTGTTTTATTGCATTCTTACGTCATCCGGAGTGCAATGTAGTTTTATGCGAGAATATGCCTATTGCAATTTTATTTTGCGCGTTGATTTTGTTTGATCTTGTACAGTGTGAGCAACCAACCACACACGCGACGAGATGCTAGGATGGTGATGGCTCTGATCAGATTGCATTCGTTATAAGATGAAAATGTTTTTGTTTTTACTCGGCTTCGTCAAAATATACTGTAGCCTTTCATTGTTTACCTCATAAAATGATTTGCCTCATTTCACTCGTAAACATTCATTATTTGTATAATTATTAGTTATGTTATGTCATACTATGTATTTTGTATCAATATCTTAAAGGGTGGCTCCACTTTCTATTTGCATTGATGTGTGATCAAAATCTTTTACAGATTACGGAAAGTTAATTTCCGTAATCTGTAAAAGAAAGAATGTGAGAAAGTGAAATAAAACATGGACGATAAACAAGAAGCGACAACGTGTTAGTGTGTATTATTCCAGTCTATATGAGTGAACACCAACGTAACTTATTTTCGTCAAGACTTTTTAAAACACTTTGTTATGTATATACATGGAGCTTTGATACAGATTATAGTATGGCTACTGTGCACATACTGGTGACAAGAATATTGTCCATGCTCTAACGTTATCCCCTCTAAAAAAAACTCTGAAACCCCAATTAATGCACAGAATATATTTTGTAATTTACTTGTACCTCACAAAGACTTCCGGACAGTCACAGGTATATTAGTTAGATAATATTATTATCTGATGCTTTTGTATCATTATGTAGAATTGTCTGTATCTTTATCTATCTTTATATGGTTTTTCTTATGCTATAAAAGATGTTTGTATTTTATTCTACAAGATGATGATACTGAGAACATTGTGTTTTGAATTTTGCTGATGCTTTTGTTTTCTTTTGTATTGTTTGTTGTATTTTATGGTGGTTATGGTTTATATATTTTATATGGTTATGGTTTTCTATGGTGTTATGCTGAAATAAAAGATTGTTGAATTGAATACACCCAGGTTCTACTTTTTTCGTCCAGACTTACATTTTCCAAAGTAAGTTGATACATACAAGACTGTAACTAGCATGAAATCAATTCATTATTAGTAAATGTTGCATCGTATCTCTTACTCATGGGTGCACTATAAAATATACTGTCTATTGTCAACTATTTAATTGATTGAATTTTAAAATCTGTTGAGATATGCTCGTTCTTGTTTGCCTTTTGCACTTAAAACATTTAAACGGTAACATAGACGTCAACTAGGCAGTGCATTAATATTCCAGTCGATAGCAAACCTACGGCTTCTACGACATCGATCCGTTTGTATATCCTGTATGGAAATTGTTTCTCCATCGTTTAGTGTGTGTTTTTTAATAAATCGTCGAAAATATCAATTTCAGGTGTTAATAATTAACAGTTTTCCAACCCTAACTTGTTCATATTATGGGTAATCATTACGGATAAATAAAGCTCCTTTTATGGCCATATTTCAACAATACAAACCCGTGTATCTGTATCTTTATATCCGAATAAAATCCGTACGTATTTTTGTTTCTAGAATTGTAACTATGTTTTGAACAATAGTTTTGGAATAAAGAGTTGGAAAATGTATATTATAACGTAAAACATAATGAAAAATGATATGATGTACATTACAATACTCGAACATAATTATAATTTGAATTCGGGCATAGATTGCAGTTTAACTGTCAAAACATCCTAGTGCAAGTGTAACTAATCACTGATTAGTTTATAAGCACGATATAGTTTATCCATCGTGGAATTGTCAAGTTTCCTTAGTGCTGATGAATGTATCGTCACATTGTTTCTATGAAAAATATGAATCATCTACTAGGTCTAATGTAATCAATTACTTCAATTCAATCATTTTTTTAAACAAAAATTCCCAAAATTTTGTTGTTTTTTAAGCGGCCCATATAGAAAATGATTGTAAAAGAAACGAATATAGAAGTATGTTAGTCATATAAACATTGTGTGTGCCATCCTCGAATTGAATTGAATTGAACAAAGTGTTGACTGCGATTAAAAATATTTGATATAGAGGGCGATATGTAGCCTAACACAGACTGACTGAGGAACCAATGGTACTACCTTTCAAATAGATACAGCCCGTAGGCTAATTGAAAAACCAATTCTTTTAAAATTGTTTTCATTCATGTCTGAAGCTGAATCGATGTGACAGGGTTACTAAACTTCTAAACGTATTACCACCTGCAGTTACCATACAATAGGATGTTTTTCACCTTATTAATACGGGAACACCTTACGGAAATAGGTTAACTACAAGATTCCTCGGAGGTTCAAAATTGACAAATTATAGTTTATAAATTTAGTTTTCTTACAGAATAACTGTTCACCATTTCAAAGGGGTGCCCTCTACGGCGAATAAGTAAAGAGCTTACATATGTTATACAGTAACACTTAAATTATTATTATTTAAAAAATGTTGCTATAGGCTGTACCCAAGTGGCTAGAAAATATAATGTAACATTAAAATAGCTTATTCAACAAAAACAAAACAGATTATTTTTTTGCAGGGGAATAATATATTTTATAAGATTACTTATTTCTAAAAATTCGCCCTCTAGTGTGTATTACAGAGGGCGTTGTTACAAATTATCTAAAGGTATACCTATAAGATGACTACGTTGGTCAGATTGGTAGTGGTGCAATACTTGTTGAAGAAATATTGATGCGTGGAAGTGGGGTGGTGAGGTAAGAACATTTTTAAATGAACATATAGAACATCTAAAACAAATTCATAAGTTTCATGAACATTATTTTATTAAAACATTAAATAATAAACTACATTATTCCATTTAGTTCTTTTTTTTTTAATTTTCTAAAATTATATTGATAGGTAATGAACATCTAGTGTAAAGAAAATTATATATACAAAAGGATAAAAAAATAATATATATATATATATAATAATATATGTAGGCCTACTATTGATAATTAATATTACTACTACTACCGGTACTCTACTATTCAGTAGATTTATAGCTTTTTGTAAATAAATAAAACTACAAATATAAACAACCGTATAAATATAATAGTTAACTCACCAAAATAATTCCCAAGTGGTGGTTTCCATTCCCAAGATTTTGAAATATAAATTGAAAATATTATTCCTGTATCCTGACACTGATTATCACATTTTCGACATAAAGAAAACACAAGAACAGGATGTCCAATTGGATATGTACCATACTTATGACAGAATGGATAGAGACCTTGTATTAGTTCTACCTCCAAAAAAAGGTTATTTGTATATAAAATGCTTAAAACAAAATAATGTTAAAGAAAACATATGTGTAATAAAATGGGGATAAGGTTTGTAAATGGATAAACGCCTGAAAATACCTACATCACTAATGCAATCATCAAAGCTAAATGGCCTGGATAAGGGCCAACATAATTAGCATTGTCAACAGTCTATTGGAAAAGTACCCTTTCTTCAACTCTTTGATACCAAAGGTGTTGGTAGTTTGAATCAATGAATCAAATAGCCCTTACCACATCTAGAAATATGTTGTATCAATTATATTTAAGCTTGGTAAGGGGCAGGACATTTTAATTGTAAGGATGACCATTGAAAATGTACTCAAAAACCTGATGAAAAGCGTCCTCATTGCAGAATACAGTATGTTGGTTTGCGACACAATCTAAACGATATTTATGCAGAACAGATTTGGAATATGTGCACCGGTCTCTTGTGTACAAACAAAATCGAAAAAACCATCTCCACCGCATTTTTTGATTGTTGAAATTCTCTTCTTTCTTATCTTTCGTTTTGTCTTCATAGCATCATGATCTACTGGCAGAGAACATATACTACAAATGAAAACATTTCTGATTTTCAAAAGAACGTCTACAATCATCACAATACACCAAGGTAGTATGAGAATAGAATTGATAGCTGGTACACAGCCACAGTTCACAAATAAATTTATATTCGAAAACGAAGAACAGTTGCTGCTGAAACATTAACATCATAATATTTGCCATGATATAATTAAATTTCATTTTCTCGGTACTCACAGCTAAATGAAATTTGATAATACCATCTTAAAACGTACAAGTTCCTTAATACTCTTCGATTGACACCGGATCTCAATAATTAGCTGATGCTCGGTTTTATACTATTGGTAATAAGGCTGCCTCCTAAGTTGATCCTCTTTACTTCCATCGTTATCGTAAATTCGTGAAACATCGAAAACCAAACCCTTTTACAGCATGAATGTTTTCAGCAACCTGTTTAATTTAAAGTAAGGATCTCAGGTAAAGGTGAGTTACGCTAGTCAATCAAGGTCAGGTTTTAATTGTATATGTAGGTAAAACAGCAAATCATCACCTACTAAAATGTTCATATGAGATTATAAAACACATATAGCTGTAAAAATTTAAATCAGAATTCAGAATTTAAATGTTCCCATTATACAAATAAAGGTAAATGATAAACATATCATGTGGTGAAAAAGGCGATGTCGGTATAATCTCAATTATCCGAAATGATCTATACCTGACGTCAATCTATACATAGGCCTACACATTAATTCAGCAATTATAACGATCATTTATAGTTTTCTATTCTCACAGGAATCCTGGACATCAGCGGTTTCAAAGCGTATACTGTATATCAGCTTCAGCATTTTCACTAACATCATTATCCCGTCTTTCTGAAAAGTTAAAGTCAACATTCGTAAGTGTAAAGAAAAAATCGCATAAAGGCCAATTTACGAGACGAGCGGTAAAGGTAAGCGGTAAAGGTAAGCGGAAAACGCAAAAATAGAATCTATGTTATTTCTTATGAGCGACAATTCATTCATTCATTCATTCATTGTGGAAATCGTTTCCTTTTATTGTCATTTGCATATACAGTAAAACAAAATATATACATAGAAATTGTGTTTGCTCTGAGACACAAAATACAGATATAAATAACAAAAAAAACACATTTACAATGATATAATGTCACATCACTCTCGTACGGATTCTTAACTAGCATTCAGTGCCCGAATAGCAGCTGGTTAGAAGCTGTTGCGAAACCTAGTACGAGAAGTGATGGACCGGTAACGTCTACCGCTACGTAACATCTTAAATACATTATGCATGGGATGGCTTGAATCTAGGAATACAATGCGTTTTCTTAATTAAACACTTCGCGAAAATGAATTCAATAGTGCTCTGTTCTATTCCAATCTGAGACGTGATGCATACTTAACAACACGTTGTAGATCAGACTTATCTTTATTTATAGCCCCGGTGAGTACACTTTCAATAACGGACTTATAGAAAAGTGTCATAATGAAAGGAAGGATTTAAGTCTACGTAAAAGTAAAGGCGTTGTTGGGCCTTTTTAGTACGCTCAGGATAGAAACAGGTTCGATTCGGTCAACCCGTACACAATCGACGTAACAAACGGGATCTTCAGTCTCCGGTTTCCTGTCAAACACACCTTGCGTTACGTCGATTTTACATTCGGGGTTTTCAATCGCTTTCCTGCCGATTCGTGACTGGAAACCAGGCTTAAGATAGCAGATTACATTAGGATGTTTAAATAACATTATAAATGTTCATAAGTATACTTACCACCCTTGCACCATTTTGCTAAACTTTCGTTTTCAACGATATCCATTTTTTCATACTGTGAATTCGTTATCCAACCTACCATGAATCTTGACTGCTTTCAATACACGAATATCTTCACCATCATCGCTCTTTTCCAACTCTTTTCTGAAAAGATAAAAAGCTATACGATGAATTGATGTTACATTAACATGTTTAAATATATAATATATTTAGATATTTCATAATCATAATAATCTCCCATCACTTTTCATAGCATCCACGAGAATAAACAATATGTCATAAAGATGAGGTGTACCTGGCACTTTATTTCTCGCCTCTTTAACTCTGGACACATTAAGAATATCATCGTCTTCGTGATAGCTCTTTTTGAAATCTTTTCTGGAAAGATATAACAAGATGACATAACATTATATAAATGTTCATAATATTTGTTATCAATTTGTTATCAAATATTATCATTACAGCTCTCTTTTCAATATATTATAAACAAACATTGTTCGTACCCGGATCCCCAAACGTCTATACAATAAATAATAGTAGTGAAAAAGAAGAAAGAAAATGAAGGGTCATATAGGCCTAAACTATTTAGTTTGTTTACCCACCCATAAACATCAAGCAAGTATCAAGCAAGTATTAGTATTGATTTACTTACCACTCCTTAACGTCATCTTTATCGGCATCATTCAATCTAGTTATCTTTGTCAACTGCAGCCTACTCTATGAATAGACACAACAGCAATAGACATGTTGTGATTTTTTGGTAGCACTGTAGGCCTAATGGCCTAATAGTAGGCCTACAAGCAACTAGGCTTACCTTATCAGCCCCGCTTTCCTAATAATCACACAATATTTGTTAAGCAAGGCCAAGGGTAAAATGTATCGGTTTGGTTCCGTGTCCGTTTCTCTTGGTTTCCTGCTTCAAATAGACCGGTCCGGGCGGCGTCGAGGTCACACGTTAACATTTTTTAACATACCCCGTGTATGAAAATCAGGCTATCGGGGCGACGTATTATGTACGCCTTATAGTAATTATCAACAATACAGTATAGTCCTATCCACATCATTAAATCTGTTTAATCTCGTTTGGCTCAATGTGCGCCCTTGATACTCAAGATACTACAGTAGACAAACGCCTTTTCGCCGGGCTGGCGTGTCGAACAAACAATTTAAAAATACCGGGCTAGAGAGCATCGGAGAAACACGTTTACATTCGACCGCACATTGCTCATAGTAAGCTTTCTCATCGGGACTGTATACTGTATACGTACAAAAAGATTTGGTAAATTAACAGAGCGTGACGGTTGGATACAGTGTCTTCCGTCATGTAAATGGGTTTAGTTTTCGAACCAGGTAACTAACTCTTCCTAGTCATTACGACAAATACTTTATTTTGCTATCAGTGCAATTTTCTTCACCTTATCCTCTTCAAGTTCCATGGGCACATGCTTCACAATGGACAGTCAGTCAAAGCGTGTAATAGGATTGGAATGATTGATAAAATAGGGTTCCACAAAATTAAAGCTGAATTGGGCACAAGGGGGAGAATAAATCATTAAACCGGGGTAACCCCTACTCTTCCGAAATATTAACTTGGTTCTTTAAAGTGCACACAAGCCAGATATGTACACTAGATCTTTTAAGTTTTAAGACTTGTATCGATTGTATAGCTTGGTTTTTGGCGCCCCAGTCTTAACAATTTTTTCTAACCTTTTTTCAATCATACAGCGATGTAGGCGCGGCAAGCATGAGAACATTTTACATTGTTTTCAATTAAGGTACTTAATAATGTATTTATTGTGTAGCAGATCGAAAACATTGACAAAACTGCTGCGAACTTTTTACCGTAAATTTAGCAATTTTTTTACAGTGTAGGCATATGAAGTCGAGTTTTTAAAGTAGAAAACCCCACCTACAATTTAGAAGTCGCATCTGGATAGTTGAAATTTTAACATTATCATAATTATTGTAATTCTTTTATGAATTATACAAACATATTAAAATTGGGAATATTTTCATTACAGCTGTCTTTTCAATATATTATAACCAAACATTAAATCAGCAGCTTTAAAAACACTACGGGTCCGAAAACCCATTGTTCTTCAAATATTAACTTTGTTTAGAACGATGCATGAGAAATAATTATAGTTAGTTTTTAACTGGGATGATGTTTCTGGTAAAGACTTTCCTTAGTGTGCCAAGCTTGTGATGATCATAGCATGGACCTAATTATAGGTCCATGATCATAGTACCATCTCGTTGTCTGTCATTTGTAAACGATAACATAACGTTTTAATAATGTTGGAAGTTATTTTGATACGTTTTCTTCATCACCCACATTACGTATACGTAATTCACTTAAAAAATATACATCGCACTCTTGTTCGATGTTTGTAATAAACCAGCCGAATGGACAGATTCACGAAGATGTATATTTCATGTATAAATGCCATGTTAACTGTAGCTTAATGAATGAAAGATTAATCTCATGTGTGGTTGTAGCATCCCCTTTTCCAATACAGGTGCGTTCTTCGTCAGGTTCGTGTGTTTGCGGTACATATCAATGTGCGCAACCAAACGAGCCGCGCATATATATACTATAAATGTATCTTAAAACGGCACGCATAGGGACATTTAAATCACTTGCTATATGAAATGTCGTGGATTGTCGGAGTCAAATTTAGTACTAACGTAAAAATGCTCAAGCTTTGCTCGTAATATTAATGACAAAATCAGCGCGTGAATAGCCGTGAATCTAAACTCTTTTAGTAGTTTTATTTTTAAAATACGACTTTTTTTTGTAGTTTTGGCCTATATTTGCTGACCTTTAACCCAAAAATAAACCAATAATGGAAATTTTATTTTTTATGCCTAATAAGGTTAATAAACACATAAAAAATCCATGCAGTATCAAATCCATTGCTTTTTTCTAGAAAAAATAACAGCGAACCTCATTTCAAGTGAAATGTCATGGTTTCTTCTAGTTTCCATGGTTGCAAGACACTTTTACAATTTACCAAATATAAAATTATTAGTGGATTTAAATAATTTAAGATTTCTTCTTCCTAATACAATAATAAAAAGTTTGGATTGCCACATTTACCATTTTGGTCTTTTGGCACACTTTGAATTGATTCTGGCCCACTGTGCGTGGGCTCGTTCACCTAGTTGCATTTGTGTGTCATTGTAAAATTAAAACCGCTTTAAAATTGAAATAAAAAATATTATTACATGTAAAACACAGTGATATTTATTAGGGCGTCATCCGTTCACCCAGTAACGAGTTTTACAATAAAAAAACCTGTTTTCCCTTACTGAAATTAGATACTCAAATTATAATATAGATTATAACCATAACCTAGGGTAACCGTTCTAAACATCTGAATACAATAAATTGCCAGCATTCTTTGTATTATGCAACAATAATATACCCTGGAGTCAATAGTGTGCAATCAACTATAACAAAATCTAATAATAATAGGTTTCAGCATAGTTTGTATTAATTATAAAAGACATATGTGTGTGTTTGTTGTGTTGTATGTTTTCTCCTTGCAAACAGTCTATATGGTACCCTCTTTATTATTTTGGAAGTATAGCTATAGTAAGCCTATAATTATACAGGTAAGTTTAGACATTGTTTTAGACAAAATTAGATAAACTAAACAGTATCTCTAGGTTGTGCAACACAGTTGGTTTTACTGCAAAGATATGAAGCTTCGGCGTAACTAGCTGGCAACGTGTAACCAGTGTAAACGGAACTAGATTATGGGTGGGATGCGATAGTCCGCAGTAGATTAATAAAAATAGGTGGTAGTGTAAACACGGTTTATTAAACCATTTTTTTATTTTGGTTGGTGATCATGGTACACCATGACTGAGTTATTAAACACTGTGAATAATGTACGGACATGTTGGAAGTTATATGCTATAAATGAATGTATTGTATGTTGTCTTCCCATGACGCCTAGTTCCACGTGCCATATGCTTTTTTGTCTGAGAAATATAGACGGGCCATTTATTTCATATTTTAATAAAGAATTTTGTGAACAATCCTATGAGAGCCCAAGACTACAACAAAAACCACCCTGGTGGTATGATGTCATTGTAAGCCAAACAAAGCTGAGCTTTCCCGTGATCGGCAGACATCATGGTTGATTGATTTTGAATTCTGTTTTTTTCGGGCCGCCCCTCTATGCAGCTATATTCCCAGCGGACATACTCATTAAGAAGCTTTATCAACGCGAAAGCTATATATGTACGACTGACATTTTTGGAATTTTGTAAACTCGACTAATTTGTAGGTCTATGAGGGCTCACGGTTGAACTATTTTGGATTTTTGCCCTTTGATTGGTTGACGCGAATCAACACACTGCGGAAGAATTTTCTCAGGTGTCCCGTGAAGTCACGTTGTCTCTGGGGACTTGTACTGTCCAACACACGGGAAAATAATGTACGCCCTATTGAAATTATTTAAATGAGGTTAAATATACACTCTTTTAAACGTTATAAAGGGAAAACGCACGGGGCTGTACTCAATTTTCTTCAAAAAACCTGAGGTCCATGTATTTCTAAAATGTTCTTGTTGATATAAAGTTTGCGGTACACCACGTGTATTATTAGTGACATTTGGCTCTTTATTCAAGAAGAATCTTCATCGACAGTAAACCATGCCATAGTTTCTGGCCAGTTTACATTTCACAACCCAGTCTGGACACATGGTCTATGTTTGGCCAGTCCACACCCAACTTTGAGACAATGCTATTGTTTTTTTTTAGCTTGTCTCACCTTGCTGTTCACACCTATCAGAAACTATGCTCTTCTATTTTGAAGTCTGTTTTTTTCGGGCCGCCCCTCTATGCAGCTATATTCCCAGAGGACATACTCATTAAGAAGCTTTATCAACGCGAAAGCTATATATCTACACCTGACATTTTTGGAATTTTGTAAACTCGACTAATTTGTAGGTCTATGAGGGCTCACGGTTGAACTATTTTGGATTCTCGCCCTTTGAAACCTGTTTTCCCTTACTGAAATTAGATACTCAAATTATATTATAACCATAACCTAGGGTAACCGTTCTAAACATCTGAATACAATAAATTGCCAGCATTCTTTGTATTATGCAACAATAATATACACTGGAGTCAATAGTGTGCAAAATCAACTATAACAAAATCTAATAATAATAGAAGTTTCAGCATAGTTTGTATTAATTATAAAAGACATATGTGTGTGTTTGTTGTGTTGCATGTTTTCTCCTTGCAATTAGTCTATATGGTACCCTCTTTATTATTTTAGAAGTATAGCTATAGTAAGCCTATAATTATACAGGTAAGTTTAGACATTTTTTAGACAAAATTAGATAAAACTAAACGGTATAATAGGTTGTGCAACACAGTTGGTTTTACTGCAAAGATGAAGCTTCGGCGTAACTGTCAATGTGTAACCAGTGTAAACGGAACTAGATTATGGTGGGATGCGATAGTCCGCAGTAGATTTATAAAATAGGTGGTAGTGTGAACATGGTTTATTAAACAAATGTTTCAGTTTGGTTGGTGATCATGGTACACCATGACTGGGCTATTAAACACTGTGAATAATGTACAGCATGTTGGAAGTTATATGCTATAAATGAATGTATTGTATGTTGTCTTCCCATGACGCCTAGTTCCACGTGCCATATGCTTTTTTGTCTGAGAAATATAGACGGGCCATTTATTTCATATTTTAATAAAGAATTTTGTGAACAATCCTATGAGAGCCCAAGACTACAACAAAAACCACCCTGGTGGTATGATGTCATTGTAAGCCAAACAAAGCTGAGCTTTCCCGTGATCGGCAGACATCATGGTTGATTGATTTTGAATTCTGTTTTTTTCGGGCCGCCCCTCTATGCAGCTATATTCCCAGCGGACATACTCATTAAGAAGCTTTATCAACGCGAAAGCTATATATGTACGACTGACATTTTTGGAATTTTGTAAACTCGACTAATTTGTAGGTCTATGAGGGCTCACGGTTGAACTATTTTGGATTTTTGCCCTTTGATTGGTTGACGCGAATCAACACACTGCGGAAGAATTTTCTCAGGTGTCCCGTGAAGTCACGTTGTCTCTGGGGACTTGTACTGTCCAACACACGGGAAAATAATGTACGCCCTATTGAAATTATTTAAATGAGGTTAAATATACACTCTTTTAAACGTTATAAAGGGAAAACGCACGGGGCTGTACTCAATTTTCTTCAAAAAACCTGAGGTCCATGTATTTCTAAAATGTTCTTGTTGATATAAAGTTTGCGGTACACCACGTGTATTATTAGTGACATTTGGCTCTTTATTCAAGAAGAATCTTCATCGACAGTAAACCATGCCATAGTTTCTGGCCAGTTTACATTTCACAACCCAGTCTGGACACATGGTCTATGTTTGGCCAGTCCACACCCAACTTTGAGACAATGCTATTGTTTTTTTTTAGCTTGTCTCACCTTGCTGTTCACACCTATCAGAAACTATGCTCTTCTATTTTGAAGTCTGTTTTTTTCGGGCCGCCCCTCTATGCAGCTATATCCCCAGAGGACATACTCATTAAGAAGCTTTATCAACGCGAAAGCTATATATCTACACCTGACATTTTTGGAATTTTGTAAACTCGACTAATTTGTAGGTCTATGAGGGCTCACGGTTGAACTATTTTGGATTCTCGCCCTTTGAAACCTGTTTTCCCTTACTGAAATTAGATACTCAAATTATATTATAACCATAACCTAGGGTAACCGTTCTAAACATCTGAATACAATAAATTGCCAGCATTCTTTGTATTATGCAACAATAATATACACTGGAGTCAATAGTGTGCAAAATCAACTATAACAAAATCTAATAATAATAGAAGTTTCAGCATAGTTTGTATTAATTATAAAAGACATATGTGTGTGTTTGTTGTGTTGCATGTTTTCTCCTTGCAATTAGTCTATATGGTACCCTCTTTATTATTTTAGAAGTATAGCTATAGTAAGCCTATAATTATACAGGTAAGTTTAGACATTTTTTAGACAAAATTAGATAAAACTAAACGGTATAATAGGTTGTGCAACACAGTTGGTTTTACTGCAAAGATGAAGCTTCGGCGTAACTGTCAATGTGTAACCAGTGTAAACGGAACTAGATTATGGTGGGATGCGATAGTCCGCAGTAGATTTATAAAATAGGTGGTAGTGTGAACATGGTTTATTAAACAAATGTTTCAGTTTGGTTGGTGATCATGGTACACCATGACTGGGCTATTAAACACTGTGAATAATGTACAGCATGTTGGAAGTTATATGCTATATAAATAAATGAATGTATTGTATGACTGTATGTTGTCTTCCCACGACGCCTAGTTCCACGTGTCATGCTTTTTTATCTGAGAAATATAGAAGGTCCATTTGTTTCATATTTTAATAACGAATTTTGTGAACATTCCTATGAGAGCTCAAGACTACAACAAAAACCAATAGGTGTTGTGAATTTTGTCCAAGATGGGGAAATTTCTGTCCAGAATGGGGAAATATTTTGTCCAGAATAAGGACAAAAGCGATAAATGGCGCTATAATCGTGTCCAAGATGGGGAAGCTGTCCAATATAGAGAAATCCGATTTGTCCAAAATGGGGAAATTTCTGTCCAAGATGGGGAAGTGGTGGCGCTATATCGTGTCCAAAATGGGGAAATTTCTGTCCAGGATGGGGAAGTGGTGGCGCTATATCGTGTCCAAAATGGGGAAATTTCTGTCCAGGATGGGAAAGTGGTGGCGCTATATCGTGTCCAAAATGGGAAAATTTCTGTCCCGGATGGGGAAATGCTGTGCCAAAAATAGAGGAGCTGTCTAATATAGAGAAATCCGATTTGTCCAAAATGAAGAAATTTCTGTCCAGAATGGGGAAATACTGTGTCTAAAATAGGGAAGCTGTCCAATATAGAGAAATCCGATTTGTCCAAAATGGGGAAATTTCTGTCCAGGATGGGGAAGTGCTGTGTCAAAAATAAGGAAGCTGTCCAATATAGATAAATCCGATTTGTCCAAAATTGGGAAATTTCTGTCCAGGATTGGGAAATTTTTAGCAGAAAAATATAATTTTGACACATTTCTCCAGAATAGAGAAGTGCTGTGTCCAAATTAGAGAAACTACAGTATCCAAGGCCTAATAAATTCGATTTTTCCGAATTGTATAAAAGAGAAACTGTCAAATATGTAGAGAAATTCAGAAATGTTCAAAACGGAGAAAGTTTTTGTCAAGAATAGCGCTACATCGTGTCGAAAATCTGTCCCGCATATAGAGACTATCCAATATATAGGGAATGTCTCAGTTATGGAAGCATTCAATTAATATCACTTTGTTTATAGCTGGAAATTAATGATTCGGCGTGTACGTTTGATTTTAAACCATTGAGTTACTATAATAACTCAAGGATTCCATCATGTGGTCGAAATTCCATGTGGAATTATTGCATGTGACGGTAGATTAATACCCGCGGTCTGTGGTCGAAAAAAACAAAAAACAAAAACAAACAAAAAATAAATAAAAAGGATAAAAAGAAGGAAAAGAAGCGACAATCTGTATTAATTATATTAATAAATATCCTGCAGGCCTACTCTTTCTTGATGTGGTACTACTTTCTTTTGTGGTTTTTATGGTTGGAATTTAATATAATATACTGTAGTTTTTAACGATTAAAATAAGTAGACATAATAAATCAGCATAGCAATTCACTCCCTGGTAAATTTAAAGGAAAACACATTGATAGAATAGTTGCTCACTAATAACATTTGTATTGACACAAAGTTTTTGAGAGAAATTTAACCAAAAAAATAAATCTAATTGAGCATGATAAACCTTACAGAAAATGCGAAGCACTGGCTGTAATCATATTTTAATATCAACATAATTATTAGCCCTAAACTATGCCTATTTGGAGTAGGAAATAACGCTTTTAAAGCACTAATTAATACTATGTTACTAATATGCAAACACTCGTATACTATTGTAAAATGAGAAAATTTAGGCCATGATTTGTCAATGATATCACTTTGTTTATAGCTGGAAATTAATGATTCGGCGTGTACGTTTGATTTTAAACCATTGAGTTACTATAATAACTCAAGGATTCCATCATGTGGTCGAAATTCCATGTGGAAATTTAATTTAAATTTGTGTAAAGAGATACCTATTTTGAATCTCTTATAACTCCTCAGAATGCACGGTGACCCCCAGATTTGCCCCTGATGTTCAAAACGAAAACGATTTTTTTCTTTTTTTGTCATTCAACGGAGCGCATCTCACTTATATGTGCCCGATTTTCTTTCAAATTTTAATACCGTATATGCTTCATCAACCTATTATCTTTCTCATAAGTTGCCACCATTTTCGCCTAATATTTTTTGGTAAGTTTATCCTGTACCTGTGTGTTTCTGTTCTGTCTTTATTTATTGTAATATTATATGTTTCCCCTGTGTATATTACTCTTCTGTGTGGGCTTCCACATCACAGGCTTGCCTTTCGTGGAGTGCCATCTTTCTTTTTACATTTTGTTGTATTATTATTATAAGGTTTATTTGTTGTTAATAAATTTTTTTTTAAAGAGAAAATAGAGAAAATTTTAATAATTTTATGAAATTTAATATAAAAGAGTAAATAGGCCTATATATGATGTATTTTTTGTTTATATTGCCAATTTAATACCAACTACCTTATTTAATTACCTTATTAATTTATATTATTGTAATTGTTTATGAAAGAAAAAAAATAAATGTTTACGTTTAACTTGAACGTGGGTCGCGTAATTTCAACTGCACCGTATATTTGATTGTCTTACAGCTTTTCAACTCGGCTTCGCCTCGTTAACAATAGAGCAGTCAATTTTTCAAGTCATGAAATATTCTCACCATCCCAACTTATAAACATTGATTATTTGTATATTATGACATATTCTTATTTCTATAGGAACAATAATGAAGGAATTGGCATGGCTCTGCATTTGGGTGTCACAGATAATAAATCAAAATGGATTATCATTTGCCCGTAAGTAATACTAAAATTAACTTGATTGTAATTCTTTGACATTATTTTTCAGGTGAATAATTTTAACAAATAAATTATATGTCCTGAAAAAGGGCAGAGCAACATTACTTGAATGCGGATACGATGTGATGACTATGACAAACTGCGACAAAAAAGGAAAAAAAAAAATATTTTTTTAATGAGATTTAAATGCATAACATTCAATAGGCCAATTGTACATAATAAAACATAATTTTTTTTAAAGGGGTAGAGGCGTTTCATATTTTATTCTTAGGATGTTTTTAAACAAATTTACATTACATTTCCCATTGGCTTTATAGCATGCAAAACACTCCGGGTTGGAATTTATAATACTGATAATGATAGTGAAACTGCTCTCAACGTGATTTAAAAATGTAAAAGAATAAAAAAGAGCATATTAATTTAAACTGATTTAACGGTGATGGAGGACGCATAAATCACCTACAGCGATCAAAATTGCCCTACCCTTTTATGCACTTTTGGTTTTTACTGGATAAGCAGAGACAATGGCTAAAAATTATTACTGAAAGGAAAGAACGGTTAAAATATTATTGGATTATTGGATAATCCAAAAGAAAAATGTTATGAATACATAATACAGAGATCCAGATGAACCTTTTCACTAAGGGTAATAAATGAATATGTTTTGAAGATAAGAAGAGGAAGATTTGTGGAGATATTTGAAAGTATTAAGTAGAACTTAAGTTTATAAACTATATTTAGGGCCTACTTACACTTGCTAATAATAATATAAAACAAACGACAATTTTAATTTATTTCCAGGAGACTATATCTTTATCGTTGATACCGCTGGTCAAATTTATAGATCGGACATCGAAATTGAAAGCCCTTTACAGTTTACACATATTGAAATAGAACCATCGCCATTAACTTCACCCTTTGCTGTGGCATACGATCCCTACACCTCTAGTATTTACTGGTCACAGTCAGGTAACGACTTACAGATCAAAAGATGTTCCATTGAAGGCGGTTTGGCAGAAACGTTTGTATCTAGTGACCTCGGAAGTAAGTTCAATTATGCATATACTTAATACTGTAGTACAATAGTAATTTATTTAGGCGAGTTAAACCAGAAAGATTAGAATTAATTATAAATTTCACCTAATATTGAAGTCGAACAAAACTAGTTATGACTAGATGTTTTACAAGTGTAATTCAATTTTCAGTTGTGAGATATCTAACAATTGATGTCACTGAACGCAAACTTTATTGGAGTTCATCTTCACTTGGCAGAGTTGAAGTAATTTATTTAAATGGAACTAAACGAACAACTATTGTGTCTGAACCTCTTATAGACGGTATAGCGCTTGACGTAATAAACAGGTAAGATAAGACAAACCCATTTATTACCATTTTTCGGATTTGTCAAAACAACAAAAGAGTAGAAAATATGCCGTATAAAATGGTACAATCTTTACTCTGTAGAAAAATGAAAATGAGGGAAAGTAAAATAATGCGTAATAATGTTAAACGGTAACTGTACAAATCATTCTTTTTTTTTGGACGGGTTTATCAAGTCTAAAACGTTTACATATCCCCAATACGTAACGCAGCATCTGCTTAATTTATGTTTACGTCTTTCATTAACATTTGATATTTAGATATCTATACTGGTGTAGGTCTGATGGAGTAATTAAGCGGGTACAATTGGAAAATCTAAATAATAAAGAAATAATTGTAAATAGCAACATTCTAAAACCATCTGGATTGACACTTTCAAATGATGGTAAGATACGGATATTTATTTTTATTTAAGAAAATTATGTTCATTGTAATTCTGATTGTATTTTGGTAATATTTAGTTTCCTGTCAGATTTCCATCGTAATTGAAACATTTTCCAATAACTAAGCCTAAAGAAGGCAATATATTCAGCAGTACATACACAACGTTATACTTTCAAAATTATTTAATAATAGACTAGTGGTTAATGACTTTTAATACATTTTTTTACAGTAAAAAACAAATTAATCTACTTTTATCGAGTTTAGATTGGTTATTATTATTGCTTCGACAGCAGAGAAGATGTATTGGTCTGACAGAGACCTTGATAAAATAGAAGAAGCAGATGTTAATGGTTTAAACCGTAGAGTGATCGGTGTAAGTGGTGACCCGATCACTCTTGGAGTATATGGTGACCTCCTCCTCTGGACGGATCACAACGATACGCATCACAGTCGCCGTGGCATATATTATGTACATATTTCAGAAGGTTTAGAGTCTCGGTCTTTCGTTTCCAGCCCAGCTCTTTATCCATGGGGATTGTTTATACATAAAGGTACATTTTATCAACTATGTTTTGTTTTTGTAAATTGTATTTACCGGAAGACACAAATTAATATATTAATTAAATAAGATACATGATTTCTTATACATTACCAATAATAATGATGTTTGTATGTATAATGTAATTTGAAAAAAGACACACGCTCTCTCCCCCTCTCCCTCTCTCCCCCTCTCCCTCTCTCTCCATTTCTCTCCATTCAGGTTCCTAATACATATCTAGACACGTGATATTTTGGTACCTTTCACTTTATTCTCCACTGTATGTTCACATGTTGCATTCACAATGGTCTGAAAGCAACTCTCATTTACGAATACATTCCATCTTATTTAAACATATCAAAAGGTCAACAAATATGCAAATAACTATCATTGTGCGTCACACAACCATACCTCACAAACGTGTCTAATTTTTTTACATTGGGCTTAAGTAATATGTAACTGTCAAAATTAGTATTATTCTAATGAAACCAAATTAATTTGAGTTTGATAAAGCCGAAAATCCTTCACTGTGTAATTATTATTTCTAAATACTGAATATTACAGATAAGGCTGTTATATGTCCTGATGACATTGACGTTGTTACTACCTCAAGCGAAACTGCAATCGCTTGGAATAGCACAGTAGATAATCAGACAATTTGTGATCCATCTTCTGGTTCATTCTTCCTCGTTGGTTCTACTGTTGTTACATGTTCTGCTATTGATGAGAATAACCAAGAAATATGTACATTTGTCGTCACCGTTGAAGGTAACCAATATTCAGTTTATTTTCAATTCATTTAACAACTTTTTTCAACATTTCCAAAATAATATCATTTGAAATTGTCGAATTAGTGAAAGTTACAGTCGCTAAAAAATTAAAAATCCGGAAAGGCCGGTGTTTTGGGCTTCTTTCCAAGATTAGGTCTATAATAATGCATTATACTTCAGACAATACTTATCTGTTTATTTTTTAAGGCAATATGAATGAATCATCAATGCTATTGATAGGCCTATGTGTGTCTGCTGGTGTCATAGTGGCAGCATTAATTTCTTACATTATTTACAGGTAACATAATACATTGTTTGTATGAAAAATGTAAAGTTGATATAAATAAATGTATAATGATTATTTATGTCTATCAAATCAAACAAACATAAAAACAAGGCCTCGAAATTGATCTTTGATAAGGTAATTTTTTAGATTCCAATACAAGTGGAGACGGAGAAATTTAAAATTTCAAATAAGCCAATGGTACAAATGCTCTAATTACTAAAGATATACTAGTTGAGGAGGTTAACCACTTTAAAAAGTTGTATTTTAATCAAAACGTGAATCAAAATAAAATTGATAAATATTTAAAATCAAACAAATCACCCGAACTATCAAATGTCACATTTTTTATCCTTCTGTTTTTGTGTGTGATATGCTGTGATCTCTGAGCACAGTGTTTTTATTATTGTAGGGGAAAATAATTTTTAAAAGGGAAAAAACAACATTTAATTCCATTTAAATTTCTTTTCATTAGATATTATTTCAAGAAGATGGATAAAGGTAAGCCAACTGCATAGGCCTATCAATGTTTTCCTTTATTTTTCAGTTTTTAAAAACTGAAAAATGAGATTAATGAGTGTAACGCTCGTAGCGTCGTACGTTAATCGGTATACAAAAACAAGGCCAACAGCCATAAGTCGCGTGCTAAAACGCATAGTGATACCGGACCGACAGACAGACCAACAGACAGACCGACAGACCGACAGACCGACAGACCGACCGACAGACCGACCGACCGACCGACCGACCGACTCTATAGAGTCGCGTCCACGCGACTAAAAACTTCCAACCAGGTTTCGCACTTCACAATTGATTAATTGTGGTTCAAACTGAAAATGTAACAAAATAATACAATAAAGAACTACAATGTATCCAGGTTAAATTAACAAAATGTACGAATATGGTATTAAGCCTAAACTAAACTAAAGAGAGTAATCAACGGAAGCAAATAACGAACTTACATCACTGGCCTGTCTGGTGTAGTACAAAGGTGTGCATAGGATTACCGCTCACGAATGAAAAGAACGACAAGCGCAGCACAGTAAAAGGTAATAGAAACAAAAGAACGGGAAATTTACATATTATGTCAGGTGCAGTTTAACATAGCAGAAATAAAGCGTTGCGTTACTAACAACGAGTTTAAACATTTTATATAAAAATCAAAAACGGCATTATGTATATTTTTTGCGTTGTGGAAATTCATGCTATAATACAATTTAATAGAATTAAATGTTGTTACATTTGTTAAAATATGATAATATATAATTCATGTGTGCGTGTTTTACAGAAAAGAAGAAAAATGACACAGATAATAATGGGTATGCTGCAAATGACAGTAAGTAACTTTTCAGAAGCCAAACTGGTTTTGTTTTAAATTTGAACAAAATGTTGAGAAATCACTAGTGTTTTGTGGCCAAGCTCTACTTTGTATTGATTTTTTGTTGTTGTTGATTATTTACTTTTCTATGGGCCTCAATATACGATATAGAAACACACACACACACACATTTTCCCGAGGATTTTTCGATCCAATACGCATTGTTTTGTATTATATATTTCACCATTAGTTAACTCTGAAACGTCTACCTAATTATGTCTGTTTTCATGTGACAACAAACATACAATGAGAGGCATCATTGTCTGGTATTATTGCCAGGCAATGCTGCCTCTCATTCCATATACTATATTATCTATCACAGAACATACCAGAACTGATTATTAATAAACCTTGCCATGGAAGCATCAACGATGGTTTTTTAAGGAATCCCCATCTAAGATTCTTCACAAACATTACCAAAAACAAACTACAAGAGCATCACAACACAATATGTTTATTATTATCTAATTTAAACACTCATTTATTTATATAGCATAATTTCCAACATGCCCGTACAATCTAGTTCCGTTTACATGAGTCATAATGACTTGTGAATACTATATGTTTTTGCCCTACCATCGCCGCAATGATGGGCATTTGACCAGTGTATGGCAAAATGTATTATCCTTAATAAATTCTTATTGATATATATTGATATATATATAAACTGTTTTAGTTGTAGTAGTGTCACAAGATATTATAGAAACTTCAACAACTCAAAGAAAGAAAACATTCGGTTATTCTAATACACTGGAAGAAGAAAGATCTGAAAATCAACCAGGTAATTTTATGATTTAATAATGATTATATCTTTAGATGCACTACGTAACTATAATAAACTTTTTTTCTGGAAAAAATGGAACCGAATATATTTGCTTTATAGTTGAGTGGTGTGTAATAGTTGACAACAAAAATACTGCAAGTTATATTTATTGTGAAAACAATTTCTTCTGGTTTCAATATAGTAATTAGATAAAGTAAACCAGCAAAATAACTTACGTGTCAAGATAGTTTCGTAAATTTGTCTCAATTGTTTGAGATTATAGTATTGCATCTGTGTACGGATTACACTCAACTTGTGATGCAGTGGATTAAAATCAAATATTTGTTGGTGATTATGGCTTTAGTGTTGATGTTTTCTTTTTCATCGATGTTTTCTTTTTCCTTTAGTTTAATTCATTAAAATAAAATTATTATTTTTCAGGTTATCTTGATACAGGAGTACCGCTAGAATCATTTGCTCCAATAAATACAGGTAGAAATCTTTTTACTATTACAGTTAAAACAGTTAAAGTGTTCATTCGCCGATTTATTTAGCCGACATAGCGATCGGCTCGCGTGTCTACCAAGCATGATTTAAGCATAAAACGTACCATATTTTCTTTAAACAAGGCCATATTCATGTCTGCAGTCGCGTGCTCAAGTTAGTGTTTACCGACCAACCGACCGACCGACATAGTAAGATGTAGAGTCGCGTTGCACGCGACTATGCACGCGACTAAAAATACTACATATGGGAGATAGCTAATACCACCATCAGTCATTAGTAATGGTCATTGTCATCGTCAAGTATACTTTAATATACTCCTTTCATTGCTATACGGCCATTGCAACTTTTTTCAGTACAATTTAATGTAATTATTTTATTTTTGTTTTGGAATTCGATACATTGTTATTATTTTTTGAAAATACCAATGATACAAAAACAATTACTGTTTTATTTTAGATCTCCCGGAAGACGTCATTAACGAGCTTATTGTTGACTTGGCAAATTGGTTAAATAAAAATGGGAATATATATATGTTAAAATTACTACTTTTAGATTTTGACAAAATTCCTATAGCAGACATAGAAAAAGAAGAAGACGCATTCGAATTATTTCAGTTACTCCAAACTTTTGGACTTATTAGCACAACAAATATTGATTTGATTATTGAAACTTTTAGTTTGTGTGGATGGCTTGGTGCTGAGAATGTAATAAAACAAAACGTACCGTCGTTTGAGGGAAAAGTTAAGGGTATCAATGTAACTAGATTCTCTCAAGGTCGACAAAATTTGATTGCATTAGGTAGAATGTTAGATGAAACCAAAAGACACACAATTTGCCATTGGTATAACATCGCGGTTGACAAAAATGCCTACAAACTCTTATTTGAACTCGACTCGAAGAGACATGTATTAAAGGATGTAAGTATATTTATTGATAAACTTCATAGAAAAAACATGAAAATCGAAGCCAATGTGCTGAAAAGGGGCATTAGCCTATAATTCAGTTTCTGATTTATGCTCACACTATAGGCCTAAGTTAAATAAGTTATATAATTGATATTTTCTTATAATACAAATATGGTAACTCAAAAATAAAGACGTTTCTATCTTTATATTTGGTCTTACCAAGAATCTGAAAAAACTAATGAAAAGGATTATAAAAAGCTCTTTTTTCTATTGTTTCCAAGCGGCGAGTACGTAAACAGCAATAGCAATACAAAACACCATCAATGGATGGACATGTCATTAGATAAATTTAGAATGGTCCGGTGATATACTGAGAATTAATTAAATTTGAAACGATAAATACGAGGGAATGTGAAAATGAGAAAAAGTCGCCCCAGCCGAAATTCAAACCAGGAATCTTATGCTTGATACACAGATATCCTAAACATTATCATACCATTAGACCATTAGCCATATACGGTATTATCACAGATCGTCACCCACCAATACATTCTCTTATACAACAAACGCCCTCACAATCAGTGAAGGCTAACTAAACTCAAACTCAAAACGCAACGGGTTTTTTAAATAATGTGTACAGTAGGCCTATATGTAAATCAATTGTATAATTGTATTAAACAAAATTGTAATTAACAACATTTTAATTAACAACATTAATGTAAATAATATGTTGTATTTGTATCACGAAGAATTTTATAGAAAGTTGTCTGAACTACTTAATTTGTTTTAATATGTTAACAAAACTGGGTTTTTTCGAAGTATTTAATGGATGTTGAGTAAGTTTTATATTTCAAATATGTATTAAAAGAAAATATTATTGAATAAAGTCTCTGAAAAGGGGGAAAAAAGAAATCCGTAAGAAGACAGACATTAACATTCGTCTTATAATCTCAGGCCGTATATAGTTGGATAAATACTAATACTGACCACCATCACACTGTAAGAACTGTTAGATTCCAATGGTTTAAGATGACACGCAATAGAAAGAAAGACAGGAAAACAAATAGAACATTAGGCCTACAAGATAATATAAGGAAAATATTACAAATACACTAGACCTCAATCGTTTTGAAGAAACTACATTGCCGCTAAGGAAACACTTGGATGTGTACAGTAAAACAAAAAGTTAATTATCAAAGTATCATTATAGAAGAACTATCAATATGCAAAAGTAATTAGAATTAATATATAAATATAGTAAAAAAAATAGAACGGTACACTGTGTTTGCTGGTGCAGGTTTATTGTCATTTATGTATTAGTAATACAATATTGTTTTACTATTAGTATTGTTTTCAATAAACTACAACAAAGGTACAAGGAAGGTTCTTGTTTTCATATTTCTTTTTCACCGCCAATCTATTGGAATATAAAACACTATGCAGATAATATATCTGGAGTAGCCATCCCCACGACACAAACGTATCCCGACGGCCGTGGAAGGCCGCTTTTTCGCGAGTTAAATTAAAAGGCGAAAGAAATGCGATTCTAAAGGAAATCCATAACAAACTACAAGAAGAGAAAAATGAAGGAAATAGAAAAAATTTAAATGACTTGAGTAGGATGTTTAAGGCGATCAGAGAACACATTAATAAGCAACGGAGAAGGTTGCATGGTAAATGATGGAAAAGAAAAGGCAAAATTAGTTACAGGCTTCTTTAAAACAGTTTATGATCAAGTAGATGAAAAAAACAATGTTCATGTAGATAGGTGTAGAAGTGTCCCATGAAGCGGTCATGTATACAAAAGAATAGATTAAGAAAGCAGTCACAAAACTTAAAAACAACAAAAGCCTCGGGAGTGATTGTAAATGTTAAATTACTCAATTGATAATATACATGAATGTATCGCAGAGATCTTCAAGGAGATAAGTTGCGAATGCATACGAACAACACAGTTTTAGAAATACTTCGAGATTACTATTATTAGTATTCCACGTGTGTTGTTTGATTACTATTATTGCTAAGATATTTTTTTATCAATAAATAAATTAATTTCACACTTTGACTAAATGCTGTCACATGGTACAACACATTCGATTGGTTCATGTATCACAAACAATCGGCCGCCTTCTATATTATTGCTCTACTCTGTTGATTTTTACATTTCCATATAAGCGATGGGTTTCTGTTGATTCATTAAAAAAATATTTACATTAAGACATATTAAATATATTTTATAATATTCGTTGAATAGAGATACTGTACTATATTTTTATTCCGTCTTTAGTCGTCGAATAGAACATACAAACTCACAAATTATTATTATTCATTTAACCCATAAACAGTTGTGTACGTACGAGTTGATAAATGATGATGATGATGATGATAAATTAAGCTTCTAACACCGGATTCATTGCGCCTTGCATTTTTCTATGTAAAAATGTCGCAATATTTTTGAAATGTGACGCTGTTTTCAAATTGTGGTTGTTTTCACATTTGTGGGTTTATGCGTGGGTTATGCGCATATATTATCAATAAATTTGTTAAATATCAGCATGTCTTCTGCGGACACCTTCAACGTTCGCAAGGGTTTTAGGGGCTATCAATGAGTCTATCTTTTGGACAGTTAGGTGACAAAAGAGCTGTTTCAAGTTTGACCCAGAACAATGCTTTTCTCTTTGGTTGTTCATCCCATTCGATATAAGTTGTCGTGGTCAATATCTTGTGCAAGAGTATCGGCATGTCTTTAGGTGACACCTTCTCAATTAAAACAACGACCAATATATCTTCATGGCCTAACGTACGCATGTGCGCCATCTCTAACTCAAAGTTGCACCACTCACTTTTGGCGAAGTGTTTCGAGACAACCAATAAAACCTTACGACTGAATTTAACAGCATTTGCAATGTTCGTAGCGATTGCTTCTCCTGGAAGAAAATCACGATAGTCGACACATAATTTAAAATTGCGCTGTTCCTCCAACTATGGCTGTAAGACTTTCAGAACCCACTGTGTGTCTTTGTTGTTGTAACAGACAAACACGTCATACCGAATGTTTTCTCCGTTGATGATAGGAGGTCCTTGGTTGCAAATTCGCTCGTACTGTTTACGAAGACGCCGTCGTTGATTCCAGTACCTACGTTGAAATAAATAAGTTACTGAAAATGACTCGCATAACGTAATAAAAGTACGTACTGGTTGATTTAAAATGATTTTTGTAATAGTTTCAAAGGAAAATAATAATAATATAAACATTTGAAATAGGAAAGGAAACTAGAAATTAGGCAGTTAGATGAAATATATAAATACCACTGATCTTACCTTAAATGAAATCTGTAACGGTAAAGACTTACACCCAATAATAAAAAAATAAGTCCAGCTGAAGCACAAGGAATTGTAATTTTAAGTCCAACATCTTCTTCATTATAGGAAAAATGTTGTCATTGAGAGTTATTTCTTGTAATCGGACTAAGCCTTTAAATGCTTGTGGTGGAATTCTTAGAATCTTATTGCTGTTTAAATATAAATATTTTAAAACGGGTAAATTGTGGAAAGTGCTGGAGTGAAGATAGTTTATATAGTTTTTTGTAAGGTCAATTTTGATTAGTTTTTTGCAATTATTAAATACCTTAGCATATATTGTACTTAATCCACAATACTGCAGATGTAGTTCTTCTAAAAGTACAAGATCATCAAACCAAGGAAGAAGTTTTGCCAAATAATGATTTTCATTCATAGATAATTTTCTCAGTTTGTGCAAACCACGAAATGCATTAATCTCAATGCTTTTATAAATCATATTGTTTACATCAAAATGCAAAAACTTCAGGGTAGTTAAATTCTTGAAAGAGTAGTTATTCAGTAAAGAAATACTGTTAGACTGTAGATGGTAATACCCAACATCGGTTGGCACAGTATCTTGTGATGGAATGGTTTCCAATTGTCTATGTGAACAGTCTACGTTATGATTGTAGTGTAATTCCGTTTCTTCCTTACAATGTGCAGCTACATTTCTTAGGACATCTTAGGTCATCTAGTGGCTGAGTTCCATTTACTAACGGATTGTATTTGTAGCATGTTAGTTCACCTCTAACAGGACAGTAGAATGTAACAGAAACAACGACAATAAACAAATACTTCTACATCTTCAATGTATGATCAAAGCTGAATCTTCTCATGTAAGACACGTCGTGAGAACTTTGTATACTTGATGTCTTGTGTACTGTAAATTCATACCCTGTCGTATATTATCAAGTTGTAGATAACTTTCACTTTTATTCTTACCAGTTTTAATATAGGCTGAAGACTCGTCAATTGTCTTATCATTACTCTTATATCCTGAATTAGCGCATGTAGCCTAATTGATTATAAGATATAGAAACAATAGATTGTTATCATAATTTACATTTTCTATTTCGAACTACTTAATCACTGCTTTGATCTTTATCTGCGCTTGTATAAATCTTGTAACACGGTATTTTCTTCTGGCTTATGTTTTTTTTAATTCAGTTCAAACAACTATAACTAACAGGTTGAATTTAAACTAATAAACTATTAAATATTCACATTTGAAAAAAAAATATTTAAAAAAAGATAACAATATTACATAGAAAACAACAGGTTTTACCTTTAAATACATTTAAGCTATCATAAAACAATTTAATATTAAAACAAGTAACACGCGCCATGTATTGGGTAATCGCTGAAAAATATCACGTTTAGTACATCCAACATGACGTCACCGTCTGGAACGTAAAGCAAACACATACATTAAAGAAGACATTAACATCCTAAAGTATTGCAAGGTTAATATATTTCTTTTTAGACATTTCCACATATTCATCTTAATTATTTAATTATATCATCAGATTTTTAAATTTTAATATAAAATTAATCACATTATTTATTGCACTTCACATTAAAATAAATGATAATTCGTATTGATGAGTGGTCAGAATCAATCATAATTATGAGTGTAAATATTATCAGTTAGTAGGCAAAACAATGAATACTAGCAATCAAACACATTTTACTGATGAAGATAATTATCT
This sequence comes from Antedon bifida, assembly GCF_963402885.1. Taxonomy (NCBI): domain Eukaryota; kingdom Metazoa; phylum Echinodermata; class Crinoidea; order Comatulida; family Antedonidae; genus Antedon; species Antedon bifida. Next base: position 10,723,619 of record NC_136229.1, read on the forward strand.
TCTATGGGCACATTTCACAACGTACTTTGTTAAACATAATTTCCATGCCTGCTGTACCTAACACAGCCTAAAATATACCGCTCGACAGCAGTTAGATGGACCTTTCCGAGACTAAGAGAGGCTTTATTGTTACGGTAATAAAGGATTTGTATAACTTGATTGTGATTGGTCAACTGTGAACAAAAGGAACCAAGCCTCACCTGTTTGAAAGACCCAACACTAAATCATGTACTGGCTGTGTTCCTTTTGCAAACAGATTGTATTGGTGGCATGTTGTTTTACCTCTAATAGGACAGAAGAATATTACGAAAACGATTATAGTAACCTGAACATATAGTGGTAATTTAGGCCTATAAACATTTTAAGTTCGAGGAAGTATAAGGAATAGACTTACCCTAAGTCTGTATTTATTGTCCTTTTTTTTATTTATTTGTTTTTATTTCGACCGCGATTTTTGTCTGAAAATACAGACTTGTGAAACACGTATAGAAATCGATTTGCAGACCGCAAACCTCCGGTAAGAATGACGTAGGTTATCATACCGTATTTGGCTATATGGGGCGGGCGGTATGTAAATATGGATTTCGAATCAACCAATGATCATTATTTCAAAATGAAAAAGATCGAGTACGTACAGTGCTGAATGTACGATCGAGACTGAACAACTGTTGGAATATAAAATCGTGTTGCCAAGTTGTTTTGTTTAGTCCTGGCCTAGGCCTCCTTCGTAGGCCTACTCAACTCGTACTGTATGACCTGCCAAATAAAACGCCAATAAGGACATACCACCACCGACCGGCACACGGGCTACACCACCTCACCGAACAGGACAGGGTCTGGGTGGGAATTAAATCAAATTATCTCCGCATAATAAATGATCCATTCAATGTTTAATTTGCGGAGAAGCTAGCCTATCATATCAAGACGAGTTTTCATGTTCTTGGGAAAAACGGGTTCAGAAACTTTCATCAATGTACCCAAGTTAAGTACACATTGTCTAAACGTAACATAGCGCATGCGCATCGTCTTAGATGTTGAGTCTTTGAAATTCTGAAATATGAATATTAAAACTGCGTACGAGTGAGTAGCCAATGGCATGCGGCTGAAACTAGTCAACTGTATAATCGTATGCACAAAATTCTTGGTGTCAAACCACGTGACTTGTGCGTGTTTCCCCAGACGAAGTATCCAAACTCAAGTAATACACGTATGAAACGCCATATGTGCAAAAATATTTATATTTTTACTAATATTAAGACAAAATTCCGTCTGGATCCCAGACTATATAAGGAAGTGATAATATCATTCTTCTTTTCAAGTAGGCTGCGCCTAACTGGATCAAATATAATTATCACTTTCATCTTGGTCTAAACAATATGATAACTTGGTTGATTAATATTTCACTTTTGTAACAAATGCAGAATTTGATGCAGTAAAAACTGAAAAAAAACAAAATCAATTTAATTATTTCTAAAAATTAATTGCCAACCCCAATTTATTTCTTGTTTCCATTATTTTCAGATTGTGTTTATGGCATGTTAAACTTCCTAGGCTTATCTAGACATTACCCTGATAATTAGAGATAAAATACAATAAAGTCAAGTAAGTCTACTAAACGTTGATTATGACACAAAATTACTAGTGTAACCGACTGTTATGTTACACACACCTCGGGGTGTCAATCATGGCTAAATGATACTATTAGCTCAGCAGAAGTGTTTCCCTCAAATTTTACAGTTTATCGTAGAGATAGGGAAACACGAGGTGGTGGTGTTCTTATCACAATTAACAATGGTATACCATCAATTGAAAGAAAAGACCTGAGTGTAGATGGATGTGAATTACTCTGGTGTCAACTATCATTCCGGCCCAAGGGAGAGGATATAATTGTTGGGGTATACTATCGAGCTCCTGATACATATAGACCAGAGTCTTTAGATGGACTGGAAGATAGCTTGCTTAAATTACAAAACAGTATTAACTCACCTTTTATCGTCTTAGGGGACGACTTCAATATATGTATGCATTGTAGAAAATCTATTCAACTTTGTTCAATTGCACATGCAAGCAGCCATCTTCAACAAGTGCTCAAAAGTGGGTTGCAAAATAATATCATAAATATACAGTTAACTATACAATTACCTGAACAAATTTATAATTTTATGTATTTAACAGGTCAATAACTGTACTTCCTGACATTTTTTTGAAAAATCTTCTATTAAGCAGAATAGAAACATATATATTCTGAACAATCTGACATCAAAATGAACATTCCACTCCAACCAAATAATGAGATATGGCAATTTGCCTAAAAAAAAAACAGGTCAAAGGTCAAATATGGTATTTCTGGTCATTATTTGAGAAAAAACTTTATTATAGTAAATAGAAATGTTTATGTTCTGAACATTTTGACACCAAAATTAACTTTCTATGACAAGTAGTTTTATGGATATCAAAATATATTAACCGTAACAAGGTTGGTAATCGCACCGTAAAGGTCAAAGGCAAAACTGAGTACTTCCGGTCATTTTTGGATAAAATGTTTTATTAAACTAAATAGTAACATATATATTCTGAACAATTTGACATCAAAATAAATTGTCTGGGACAACTATTTACTGAGATATGACAATGCCTTAAAATATGGGTCAAAGGTTAAAATTGGTACTTCCTGTCATTTTTTTGCAAAAATACTTCATTAGAGTAAATAGAAATGTTTATGTTTTGAACATTTTGAGCTAAAAATCAACTCTCTATGACCAGTAGTTTCAGAGATATAGACTGTTTAAGCGAAAATGTCCGCCATTTTAAATTATGCAAATTAGGTGACCCAAGGGGTCATTTTGCTTGGCGCCCATCAAAAATTGAATTTTTATAGGGGGGCAACCTGTATACCAAATTTGGTGCTTTTGGAAGAAACTGAACCAAACACCCTTATTTCAGCCCTAACAGACTCCACTAGTAGGAACAACTGGGGTACAACGCAAGAAGTGAGTAGATCAATCACAAACACACTTTGGACGACCCATGGGTCGTGATTGATCAAATTACTTGAGGCTCGCTTAAGCCGATTTTCCACTAGGCGAATTTTTTCGCGAGAATCGAAAGCGTCAGCTTATACGCCTGCGTAGATAGGGATTTGGAAGATGGAAACATGAATACGCATGCGTATAAGCTGACGCTTTCGATTAGCGCGAACAAATTCGCCTAGTGAAAAATCAGCTTAAAGCATGGTGACTGATTTTTTAATTGATACATTTTAATAGTAGTAATACTAATACAGTAGTTGTCACTATGGAATCGAAATATGAAATAATTATCTTTAATTACGAATAGAGCCGTTTAAAATGATTATCTTACATACTTAAGCTTTGTTCCAACTTTCTTGGACGCAATGGAAAGACGTAAAGCTGATTTTTCACTAGGCGAATTTGTTCGCGCGAATCGAAAGCGTCAGCTTATTCGCATGCGTATTCATGTTTCCATCTTCCACATCCCTCTCTACGCAGGCGTATAAGCTGACGCTTTCGATTCTCGCGAAAAAATTCGCCTAGTGGAAAATCGGCTTTAGTATTATTTTGAATAACCTCGGGTAAAATATACTGTCTAATATCCATGTTCATAATTATAAAACTGATTTAGCATCTAAACATTATTGCAATTTGTAATGAAATTTAATAAACGTCAAGATTTAGCTATGATCTCTATTTCATTCGATAAAAACAGTTTCAAAACATAACATCGAATCAGTGAGCAAAAATACTAAAAAGTAAATACACAGTGGGCATACGGTAATATTTTAGGATTCTTACCAAACAAATTATGCTAAATTCCGTTTTAAAAACTTTTTAGATCGGTGCGTAAAAATGGGCATAAATATGACATAAACGGATTTTATAATAAACCCATAAGATCAACTAATTTCAAGAAGTGATAATAGACATGTAGGCCTACAGTTACAAAAATTATTTCAGGAAATCAGATGCTGGTGGTTTTTTAATCACGAAACTGTAATGAGTTGTCAAATTCCGTGATAATACTACGAAAGCCCCTGGTCTGCACATTGGGTTTTAAGACCAGCCTGGAAACCGTTGCCATTTACTTCTCAAGTGCACCCATCTGACTGAAGATGATGCTGCTTTACCCGGCGAAAAATGATCGAGGATTCAAGATTAGATTGTTGCTCTTACGTAAATGTATGTATGTGTGTATGTATATATATATATATATCCTCACTACACAAGCAAAGCAGGATGTTGAGTTAATCATAGACTGGGACAAAACATGGAACTGTAAAGTTTACAATATGAAACATTTATACCTAAAGTTGCCCAATTTAATGTTAAATTATTACATCGTATCCTAGTTTGTAGAATAAACTTAAAGAAGTGGAACCTTACTAAAGATGCTTGTTGCGAAAATTGTTGCCTAGAAATAGAAAATGGGAAACATATGTTATTCAACAATATTCAATATAGTATTCAACAGCTTTGAAAATATTGACTGTGGTTTCCCAGATTGGTCAGGCATAGTTTATAGGACACCGCACAAACTTGTTAATTAACGTATTTCTTTATTAAGCACACAAACAGAACAATCAATATACATTGTTCAGTATTAAATATTTTAAATCTTATGATTGCTTCTACAGGTAGATGATTTCAACGAACAACTAATCTATAGTGTCTCCTGTTTGAACCACTGTTCCCATCAAATGGCGATAATAAGTCTGCATTTGAGAGTTATATAAAGGTATGCTAAAAAAGACACTTTACAGCAATTGTTGACGTTTTGTAAAAAAAAAAATAATACATAATATTGCTATTAAGGTAAAATAAACCAGGTTATTCTTTGTCTTAAATTAACGATTTATGGTTAATGATGATAAAACGAGAAATACAATGCATTATCAAGTAACTCACGTCGATTGTCCTCTTTTATTCCTATAGGCCTAAACAAAATACAAGTTAAATATGTATTTATCTTAATTTTATATATTTCATATAGGCCTATGTACTTGGCAGGAATCATTTTCCAATGTTGAAAAGTTACGGTTAGTCTTCCATTGTTTTGCCTTCTTCACGATCGATAAAGAAAACGGAAGATCGTATCGGAGAAAAACCGAACAATCCGTGTGCAATGTATGCTGGCAATAGCGGAATAGAATTAAATTATTTTCCACATTTTTACCATTATAAAAAATATCGCAACAGGCCCATAGTATTTATTTTTACATAAAATGCAGTTTGTGACCTTAATTTAGATCGAAAAAAACGTAGGTAAAGTGTCTTCAATTAATTAACATATTATATACGGGTCTGTTTATACCAATATATGTATCACAATACAGATGATATAATATATCTTCTTTTATTATGAATATGATTTTTAAACATATTGTTATTGTAAAAAATCTTATCATTGTTCATTGTTTTATTTCTTTCGGTACCGAATTTTGTGAACCGATTATCTAAAAAAATGTTATTCCAATGATTTCCAATATTTAGAATATCTGTATCATAATAAATAGGCCTAATAATAATGGCACTCGTGATTTATTACGCCAGAGTGAATTGACACTTGGAAGAGAGATTCCATTCATCGCCAAGCAATACGTTTGTATAAACGTATATTAAATCTAGTAAAATAGACTTTTTAAAATATAGTTGGTTTGTCTTCTACATTATGATGCTGTACTCGGGCTGTTTCAGCTATTAAAAACAATAATTGTAGAAAATAGGTAAATGCGAAGCAGCCTCGCCTTGTTCAGTGTGCGGGTATTGTCACCACACATCCATTCGAAAGTGATGATACCAAATTCTAAATCAGAAAACACCCTATTTCGGGCAATTCGTTGAACCTAAATTCGTATAAAATCGAGTAAAACAATCTAGAAGTAACGCGCGATTTGCGAATTTTGCCCATACCTATTTTGAAAGATCTCTTATAGCTCTTCAAACTGAAAGGTGTCCCAAACTTAACTTATTATGGAGGCCAATTAGTTGTAGATATGTAAATATTTGACGTACAAAATGTTTTTACGTCAACAAAATTAGCATTATTTTTTTTCTTTCGTTCACATTCAACAGAGTGCATCTCGCCTGATTTTCTCTTAAATGTTAATATATTTTCGCTCACCAAACAATTATCTTTCTCATGGGTTGCCACCATTTTCATTTTGATAACGTCTAATAAATATCTAACAGTTTGAATAACGTGGGTTGCGTAATTTCACCTACACCGTACCAGGAGGAAATTTAGATGGTGGGTGTCATCCGGCTCGGACATTTTTGTCTGAACCATTTTATTATATGTCATTTTAGGACGCTGATTCCAAATATACGGGGCGGTTTAGGGTGGTGTTTTCGAGATAGGCTCAACACAGGAGTATAGTAGTGCGTATTGCGTAGGGCATATCTGATTGGTCGATTTCAGCCACCATCTTTGGTTCCCTCTCCATAGAGAATCACCTTTTGAACTGCGATAACATTGTAGTTTGCCATCCAGACGTACATGCGCTTCGCTCAAATTCACCGCAGTCATATTTGGACGGCGCCCTCAATATTGTTGCCATGCTAAACAGATTTTTACTGGCTCAGGAAAACGAATACGGGTGACGTACCCGTTTTCATTATCGTATTCGTTGCATTGCGAAACCTCTCTAATAGCGACGACAACATGGCCAACTTACCACAATAATTGAGTTGGGTATGCCTCACTCACGCCATTCCTGGTATGCTACGTGAAAACTTTTCAATTCGTGATGACATGAGTTCCATCATGTCATACTATAAAGACCGCACAAAGAAGACGTCATAAAATCGCTACATGACATGCTGCACATCAGTGAGTTTCGTCAATGATCGCACAACCAATTTTTGGCCTGGTATTACAAAGGATATTCAGACTTATAGAGAGAGATGTAATGACTGCAACAGGATGACACGGGCGCCAGCACCGCCTTATCCACTAATTATATACACTCAGGGTACCCATTCCAATGCTAATGTGCAGATTTTTTTTCACCACAAGGGGAATAACTATCTTCGATAGATATTGCAACTCGAATAACAATAATCGAAAATGCATATAAAGAGATGTTTTTTATGACCTCCTGCGTCTGTGATGAACTAGGAATTATATGTGTATATTAACAACTTATACTTAAATTTAATATGTATAAAATATAATACCATAAGAAAATTATAATTATGTTCATGTAAAAAGAAAGTGTTAAAGAAATGCTATGAACATGTTTAAAGTATAACATATTGGTAATTGGTATTAATTAAAAATTATAATTATTTTGTTATGGATATTTGAGTTGAAATACTTGTATATAGTTATGAAAATATAATTTTGTTTTATAATTATTATTATATCTTAATGTATGTATAAGAAAAACTTACATCTGTATTAATTGAGAGTAGAGAAACAAAATATTAATGAAAATTGTGCATATTATATAAAGATAAATATTATTTACAAACATATGAATTTTTATAAGAAATAAAAGTGGGTACAATCTCCACAAAGGAGAAAAAAGTGAACTATCCTCAGACGGAGGACCTACTCAGGAATTACTTGTGTGGGCATCCATCATCGTCAATCCATCAGTTGCTTTCCTGCGTTCTAATTGTAGAGTTAGGAGTGAAAACAGTCAAGCTATTTCACGAAAATGTATTCAAAATTGTGCATATCGTACCCTCATCTCCTTTCCACGCTGTCATCAATATGGATCCTTTACAGAGAATCCTAACAGACCTGAAACAGTGGAATGCATTTTTTCAAACCCAGGTCTGTTAGGATTCTCTGTAAAGGCAGCGTGGAAAGGAGATGAGGGTACCCAGGCTTAAGAGGTTGAGAAAAAAATCGTGAGCGGGAATGACATACGCCGCCAATAGTCTGACTTTTCAATTCAATTCAAACATTTCATTCAAAACATTTCATTCAAAACATTTCATTCAAAACATTCAATTCAAAACATTTCATTCAAAACATTTCATTCAAAACATTTCATTCAAAACATTCAATTCAAAACATTTCATTTATATATCGATGCATTTCATTCACATATCGCGTCATAAAATTCATATCATCGAAATGTTGCGTAAACGGCGTTCCATAGTGTAGCTTATAGGCCTACCTGTCTGACCTAGAAACCAACAACTATAAACACCTTGGGATGTCCCTAATGGGACATTAATCTTCCAATCTAAATGACACACTTCCCACCACGTTCACAACTATACCCTTCCCTTCATACTTTGCAACAGGAAACAAAACTAAGATATCTGTATTAATAGAGATATCTTAGTTTGAAATAGAGATATCTTATTTTTTAATAGAAATATCTGTATTAATAGGGATATCTCTATTGATACAGGTATCTCTATTAACAGAGATATCTTTATTAAAAACTAAGATATCTCTATTTAAAACAAAGATATCTTAGTTTTAAATAGAGATGTCTCTATTAATGGAGATATCTATTAATTATAGAAATTATTTATTTATGAATTTCATTTTGTAAATGGCTGTGAAGTAGACCTACAATAATCTCTGTAAAAAATTGTACGCATTTCTGTCTTTGATTGCCTTTATGATTGTATTTATTGATACATGATGCAATAACAATACCTTGAATTATAATTATCTTTATTTTCTGTTTCAGATCCACTGTAGGCCTATGACGTATCGTTTCTGTGTATCACAGATGGAGACATGAACCTTAACAGTAATAAGTAAATGAAGAAAATTAATTAATAATTGTTGGTAATAATAATTGGTAATTGTATAATATATCCTGTTCTGTGCCTGTTATGTTTATGTATATTATACATAACATTTATTCGGTTATCACCGTACGATTTTTCTTTATGCCTGTAAATTTATGTATTTCTTTCAAGATTGTAGATTGACCAAAATCGTTCATTACGTTATCAATCAATAGTATAGCCTTTGCTTAATTCATGATGGCATCTAGTAGTACTGAATATCTAGATAAGGTGCTTAACCATTTAAAACTACGAGAATATTATCCTAGAAAATTAACTCGTAATAAAGTCCTTGAATTTTCTGAAAATGTTATTTCATTAGAGGAACTCGAGAAAAATTCGGGAAAAATACCATGGTATATTTTTCAAAACATACTAATGTATAATTACGAAGGAAGATGTTTTGACTTAGAATGCAAAAGCCAAGTAAGTCCATTAGACGCGTTATTGGCTGTCTTCTTGTGCTGCGACAACTTCTTAAGACAAATTTTAATTGAAAAATTGTTTACGTGTCAGTTAGCTATTCCGTTACTAATACCTGTAACGGACGTAAAACACAAACAGTGGGAACTGACTGTGTGGGGAATGAGTACAATAAGAAAGAAATGGACAACGATTGAAGGATCTTGTGAACAGCCGATGACAGTCACCCAGTACCAATTGTATCGGTTCTCCGCATTGGTAGAGAGAAAAAGTCAAAATCGCACACAATCAACATTATTATCAATGACCAGCAACATAATACCTTTTTTAATTATGATTGCGAAGGTGGTAATTTAGAACATGAATTATCAAACGGCTTATTAGAAATGGCATGGTACTTTCCTACAAAGAAGAAAGTAACCTTTGAAGATGCACTCGCATTTATAAATCTGCGAAGAAATGCGCCAGATTTCAAACTTCAAACACAGTTTCTATCGGACATATCACTGGCCACAATTGCATTTGTGTCATCTGGTGATTTTAATTAAGGTAACGTCGAGTTAATTAAATCATTGTACAGACAGGATGGCCACGTATTATTGGTCTATGATAAGCCTGCGGATAATTACATCAAAGCGATTGAAAATATTGAGAACAAATATTCTACACAAGGAATAAAACTGTTTCAACAAACTGATAGATTGCAAAAAAAACGAGGTTAAAATGAAGAAGGAAATTTGGAGATTTCTGAATGAGTGTTTGAGTCAGCAAAGCCGAGGCACTGTGAGCAAAAAAAGTATTGAGATGTGCATGGACATAGCATGGAGCATGAATATCCACATTGATACAAAATTACCAATGTATTCAGAAGCAAAACAGAGTGTTGACATATTGCTTGAAGGCCTAAATCAAAATGACAAGAAAGATGAGCTACCATTGCAGACGTTTTCAAAACAAATTGGAGCGACAATTAAAGAGCAGTACCGGCTAACACGCAGAGGGAATATGCACAGTGAAAAATATGTAGATACTAAGAAACAAGAAAGAAAAAACACAAAGAACTAAGCCAATGTAAGGATTGCACTTACATGACTTTTCAGAAATCTTACACAGACGAACGTGAAAAAAGAAACTATTTTTTGGAGCTTGTAAAAATAATGACTGACCGATACAGCATTTGCAATCTGCAGCCAATACGTGATGAGTTCACTACTAAATGGAATGAGTTTTGTGACAAAAAGGAGGAAAAAATTGTTCGAAAGAAACGTTAGAATCACTGAAACAACAACTGGATAAAATTGAAGAGAAACTTTCATTGAAGTCATTGGGACTAGAACATTTCAGTAAAGAAATCGGACAAACTTATGAAATGTTGTCATCTTTAAATAAAGAAGCATTAAATGAGTATAACTTTGATTTGCCAAAAATTGCTGCTGAAACGTTACTTGATAAATATCCAATCGAACTATTGGATGGTGACGCAGCACACTTGCCTCTTAATTGGATTGAAGCAATTTTTGATTCTCTTAAATCGGAAATTGAAAATACAAAGCTGTTTGTTTTATCTGTATTAGGCATTCAAAGTAGTGGAAAATCAACCCTTTTAAATACCTTGTTCGGTTTAAAATTTGCTGTTAGCGCTGGCAGATGTACTAAAGGTATATTCGCACAACTGGTATCGTTGGATAAAGGTTTAAAAGAAACCACTAAATGTGACTATATACTGGTGGTTGACACTGAGGGTATACGGTCCATCCAATCTACCAACATCCACGAAGAACACAATCGTGACAATGAACTAGCCACGCTTGTGATTGGTTTAGGTGATCTTACTATAATAAATATTATGGGAGAAAATCCGACGGATGGGAACGATACACTTCAAATAGCTATGCATGCTTTTATAAAAATGGACAATGTTGATATCAAACCAAGCTGTATATTTGTACATCAAAATGTCTCAAACGTTAACGAGTCTGATTTGCATGTTCAAGCAAGAAATATGCGAGAAAAGCTGGATAAAGTTACACGAGCTGTAGCCGAAGAAGAGAATTGCAGTGGCAAATACCAATCGTTTTCTGATGTTATTAACTTTCAAGAAAATAAACACGTAGTGCACGTTTCCGGCCTTTGGCAAGGAGATCCACCGATGGCACCTCCAAATCCAGGTTACAGTAAGAGTATTCTTGAAGTTAAGAAACAAGTCATAGAATTCCTGCAGAAATCTAAGCCTAAAACTGTAAACGAATTTAAAAACATGTTGTCCGATCTTTGGAAAGCGATATTATGTCAAAATTTTGTATTCAGTTTCAAAAACTCCATCGAGATACAAGCTTTTAATGCTTTGAATGCAGAATTTGTAAAGCACGCCCGTACATTCAGAAGAAAAGCAATGACATAATAACCATAATCTTCAACTCGAATGTGAGAAATTAGCAGATGAAAAGGTAAAAGAAGATGGGAAAACGGTAAATGACTCTTACCTTAAAAAACTAGATGAAGATATCAGTACATTTAAAAATGAAATGGAAAAGTATTTTGATAAACACAGCAATACAAGTCAATGGAAATGTAAGATGGACTCACAACGGGAAGCTCTTTGTACAGAAATTACAACGGAGCTTAAAAGTGTTTTTACATCTATTATGGATACGAAACTCAGAAGAATTCAAATTGATGCTAGAATTAAAAAACATGAAAAGGAGATATTTGAAAAGGCTAAACAACTAGCTGACTTGCATCGAAATAAGGATCTTCCTCCCGAAACACTGAAAGAGGATTTCAATAAAAATTGGAAGAATTTGATATCCGGCATACAATTTGGGGACGATGATATGGACATAGAACGATCTTTTCAAGCTATCACTGAAAGTTTTCTTAGAACATTCTAAACCAAATATTTATGATGCATGGAAATCTGACGCTTCAAGAACTGAAATAGTTAAAGACGATTTAGTTTTTCCGGAAAGTCGCGGGCCAAAACAACGAAGCTATCAGGCGCATTTAGATGAGCTTAATATCGGAAAAAACAAAATTCTGGAAGAGCTTCAAACACAAATTTCAAACCACACAGAAAATGGATTAAATTACACTGAAAGTCTAGGACATGACATAGTTAGCTCACTATCAAAAAGTCTTGAAGAGTTAATGGTTCCCTTAAATAAGAAAGCAATTATTCGGCTGACCGTGTGTAATTTCAGGAAATTACTGAAACCTGACTTGCAGGAAATGCAACAACAATACAAACTAAGAAATGACCCAAAATGTTACATGGAAGAACAACATTATAGGTTATGGAAAATGTTTAAAGAAGATTGTACAGATTTGCACATTCATGATACGGGGGCGTCGGCTATTTCTCGAGAGATTAAAACTGCTACTGAGAAATCTCTTCTCAACAAATGCAAGATGGGTGTAATCGCGCATATAGAAGGACATTCTCGAAATAAAATGTTTTATAGTAAGATGTCTCTAAATGCATATATGCTAATTTAGATAGCAGATAAAGGCAATTTTATTTCCTTTAAAGATTATTTGAGTGACCCAGTACAATGCATAAAAAACTTCACATCTGAACAAATAAAGGAAGAATGCTTGGTAAAAAAAACAGGTCTATGTTTATTGGAGAAAACATATCGTGCTAAAGCTCTAGAAATGTTTACTGGGCTCAAAGAAGTTATAAATGATGTATGTAAGGATGGTACTATTACAATGAAATCTTATCGATATCGATAATGAATTACCCTTACGGAGAAACACCACCTTTTTGAATGAGGATAAAACTATGGATTTGAAAAAGCTCAAAGACAAACTTTTAATTGAACTAGAATCAGTTAAAGATAGCATAATGAATGCTTATGAGGACAGCTTATTTGATAGCATACGGGACGAATGTCAGGATTTTTTTACACGTGATCTGCTAGGTTGCCAAGAAGTGTGTATATTCTGTAAGGCACTATGTGATTTTCATGACAAACATGATAACCATCATACCGATTGTCACAGACCACAAGGAGTTGCTGGATATCACAAAAGCAAGGAACCTAGAAAACTTGTCACAGAAGTATGCACAACATTAGTAATGTTTGAGGGTTGGCGATTCAAGAATGCTCATACTAATGATAAATATGTTCATTACCAGAAGTATTCGAGTGTGAATGCAAGTTACAAAGCGTGGACAATTAAACCAATGGCAGGTGAGTCTGAAATGTTCTGGAAATGGTTTATGACAACATATAATCGTGAACTTGCTGAATACTATCAGGCTGAGATGGCAGATATTCCAGATGGATGGAAGACAATTACGTTAGAAGATGTCAAGAAAGATATGGAAAACACATACTGTCTTTAAGAACAATAATGAAAATCAAACACTACACATTTCTGTTTTATAATTGTAAATGAATGTCTGGGCTTTAAAGTTGCATACAGTTTTGAAAATGTATGAACAGCAATACAACAAATCGGAATCATCGGTCCCTGCTAATGCAAATAAATGAAAAAATAATAGCCGTACATGTCCATTATTATGTACCTGTCTGTAATTGATACCCTAATTTTCTAAACATGAACTTTAAAAGATCAAACATACAATGACAAAAGTTAATGTTATCGTTTACCTCACAAATACGGTACGTTATAACAATCGTTCCTCCTGTTTAGATAGGCCTATATTTTGGGAGGTTGTTTAGAGGTAGACGTCGTGTGTTGACGAGGGGGTCGGGTCGTTTAAAACACCTCACAAAATAAAGGAAAATAATAGAGGCCTAATTGAATTTTCAAATTGTACATTATTTTAACTACAATATTTGGAATACTGACGTACTTTTGTAAAAATGAATTAAGTTTAAGAAATGTAATGTCTTTTGTATCTGCTGCAGATTTTTAGTTTTGTTTATTACAATTAGTTTTTAAAATGTATAAAAGGACTAGCGTTTATTTTATGATTTTGTTGTGCTTGCAATGTATTTACTTTCAAAAATAACGTTTAATTATTGTACTAACAAGAACACCGGACATTAAAGTTAAAAATAAATATTTTATAAGATATATTTATGAACAATTCATCTTAAATAGTTATATCATCATTTGGTTGGCAGAAGTTTGAATTATAATTCAATTAAAGAAAATTGTGTGCTTGTTGTCATTATACTTTACGCCTATGTAATGTTTAAAGCACTAAAGCTGAATTAAGGATTAATCATATCGTAAAAGTAAAAAACTACTAGTAGACTAATTAAACGAAAATTAATGTGAAACCATAACATATTCATTGACTTAAATAATAAAATCAAATTTAGGCTACTGTATATAACCAAATGCAAGTCGATTACCCTTCCTTATGCTACAGTAATTAGTAGGAAAGAAAAGTCCAATACTGTGGATTGATTTGTTTAAGTGTCTTGGGGTTAACTATAAACTACAGTAACTGTTGCTTAGCAAAAATGCATTATTTGGAATGAATTATAGGTAAATATTTACCTGCTATTGAACAAAACAATATATTGTTATATTATTGTATATTATACCAATAACTTACCTATAAATGGATATTTCACAGTTTGAACAGGGAAGAGTGACTCTTCGCTGGTTTGAAGAACATTAAAAAGGTACACACAATTTTGTAGATAATTTCCTTGGAATCGGAAATACTAATGCAATGCCAAAGTCTTTATGTTCTCTTAGAAATATGGCGTTTTCAAATGATTGTAACTTGCTTATTAAATGCTTAAAGTAAGATTTTTTGAATATAAAAAGCGAAGTAATTATCTTGCTGTTACTATATTCAAATTTAAAATGTATGTATCAATTATGTATTATTGTACTTGTGCAAGTGGCCTACATACTGTTGAATAAATGTATGAAATGTATAGTTGACATATTAAAGTGAAAATAAAGGAAAATAAATTGTTGATTGTCTGATTATACGGCACTTAAATTCACAATAGTGTCTCCAGTTACTTTTAACCGCTCGGAAACATGTTATACTGTTTTTATACTTTTACGCTTTTTGTCAATCTCGCGCCGCGGCTTTAGCCCGCTAAAATTCCAGAGGACATACTCAATAAGAAACTACAAGTCAGATTTTCATAATTATTTCTTTATTTTAATATTGATACAAAATAATAACAGGCAATGTATGCTATTAACTTCTAATATTGCATCGTTACCCCTGGCGTATATACTAGTAGTACTTCTACTAGTTTGTGGGCCGGGTCATTAGGGAGAATGCTTCTACCCTGGAATATGCACATATAATGTAGTTTAGTTTATGATTATACAGTAGTTTTGTTCTGTACAGTAGGCCAGACTATATTTACACAAAATGTTTACTACTTATTGTTAAACAAACAAGGCCATATACATGCTGTAGTCGCGTGCTCAAGTTAGTGTTTACCGACCGACCAACCGACCGACATAGTGAGCTGAAAGAACAATGATTAAAATGTTAGTCAAAAAGTTCTTGTTTTGTTCGTTTATGTACCGATATTATGTATCTTGTTTTTTACGAAGACAAATAAAGTTTCTTGTATCTTGAAACCAATCAGACTTAAAGTCATATATAATAATCATGTTATCACAAACAAACCGACAGTCAGTTATCTAGGACTTGAACTCGATAACAATCTAACTGGAGATTGTATAGGTAAATCAGTTATAAAGAAAGTAAACTCAAGGGTTAAATTTTTATATAGAAATAAAAAGTATTTAACTTTCAGAGATCTTTTAAAGTTGCTAGCAAATAGTTTGGTGTTATGCCTTTATGATTATGAGTGTAGCGTGTGGTACTCGGATTAAAGAAATCATTGAAAGTTAAATTGCAAACTGCACAAAATAAGACAGCCAGATGTAGGCTATTATTCGTCTTGAAACAAGTGATCACATTGCGGAAAATGAATGATGGTAGGCCTATTCGTAGACAAATGTAATTCACCAGTACAATACTAGATTTGCATCTCAATCAATTTATTGATCATATAGGTACAGTAACCACTCCCAAACAACCTTTCTTAACACGGCAATAACGTCATCACCAAAATTGATACTGTGCTCAGAGATCATCAATCAATTCAAAAGTAAAGTCAGGAATCACATCAGAGAGGTTATGCTGGATGGTTTCTGAGCACTGTAACATTTATTTAATACATATGTTATAGTTAATTTTATATTCTGTACCTATTTCATCCTTAAGGGCCAACTTAAAAATAACTTTTAACATTGGTTACTTTTTGTGCTAGTGCTACCCTGAATTCATTTCTGTACTGTTTTTAATAATATATTGTTTTGAATTCGAATAAAGAAATGACTTCACTGGCATACGTGATATGAAATTCAAGACTTTGATACGGTCGTGTAAGTTGCTTGTTTGACAGCTCACTAATTATCTATTACGATCTTGAATTGAATATATATATTCATACTTAACATTGATAATTACGATCCCATCATATTCGATGTGCTTGACCTAATTTTAAAATTGATTCATACTTAAATTAAATAATTAAAATATTTTCACAACTACAGTGCTATCAAAACATTAAGATTTAACAGGTCATCTCACTATAATATAGTAGTTATAAGTAATATTATTATAAAGAGATCGTTTGAGGTCTTAACGTTCTATAACAGCCTATCATATATACAAAATATAAACTCTACAATACTTAAAAGTCGCGGAGTTAGATTCAGGTAGACAACAACAAGACTGCACACAATATACTGCTTATTCCTTATTTTTATTTCCTCCTTTAAGCTGTCAAACATGGGATGCATGTAGCTTGTGGGTTTCAAAACCTATGGTCTTTCTCCGCGTAACAATTTTATAATAGCATATTATCAGACGCATATGACAGATGGTCTCATCCTTGCGACCATTTTATGTCTCCTCTTACAACAACCTTAGGCGCGCACATGTCTTATTCCCAAAAACAGGGATCATCTAAAAAACTTGCACATGAACGAAAAACAATGTTGAAAATGAAATGCGCCCTCTATATAAATATACATATAGGACCTTACAAATTGTATTGCACACTAACAGACTAAAAAGAAATTTATATATAACATCTATTCAACGAGGCAAGTAAGAGTTATTAGTATGATCCTTACATATTTTAATGGTTTATGAGAGATCCTTTTACAATGACATAAACATGAGCTTGAAATGGAAACATTTAGATCTGGTATAATAATTATATATTATTCTATTAACACAAAGATAAAAAACACACAAGACCAAAGTTGGCCTAAAGTGTCATTGTTTACGTCACTATTTACTATTTATAGTTTATACTTACAACATTTCAAGGGATGACATATAAGCAAAGACAATCTTTGAGATACGTTGTATATTATTTCTGTTGACTATCAATGTCTTAACTGAAGGTGGTTGACCGCCTTCTAATGATGTTAGATAGTTCCAACTCAAATCACTAAAATAAAGAAAATTGTTTAAATAGTCTAAGAAAACACATAAGAACAAGCAATAGAATATTATTTAATTCTTGTGAAAAAAAGGACTTTAAAGAAACAGAAATATCAATACATTATGTATATGTGTAATTGTTTTTATAGAGCTCACAATTCAAAGACTGACAATTATACTGATAATAAGGATAATGGTAATTGTATTATCGCCCTCAAGCATCTTCTTGAAACTGAGGAAATTCAGATTAGAAGAGATAGAAGTTGCAGGTAAACCAGGGGGATATTTTGTTGTTATTTATCATATTTAAGAGTCTTTTTTAAAAAATTGATTTTGTGTAATTAGATTTGGTTTTTTTTAAACTTTATTTATACATTTAAAATCAAATTATATATATATTATTGTATACAAATTTAAATCAGTTTTAATGTCATTTTCTTTTCTTAAATTTTTGCGCAATAAAATTAACTTGTTATTGATTTTACACACGTCACACAGCCAACACAAATAATGTATGTATCATTATATATTAATTGCAGTAAATAATACAATTGTACTATTTTTTTCTGTATATTTCATTTGTTGATGCCATGTATCAGTATGCATTTGGTAAACGCTTGTTAAAAAATATATATAATTATATTTATTACACTCACATTGTATCCAAGTTGTTGTTCAAGATTGGTACTTCAGTAAAACGATTATTAGCAAGTCGTCTTCATTGTTAAAAGGTAATAGTATATGTAAATAAATATATCACTAACAAAAATGTCCAATCATAATATATTTTTTATTACAAGATTTAGTTCATTTGGCCACGAAAAACAAATTTCATTTGAAACAACGCCAATGACTTACAATATGACGCTATGTATGATTCATGATGTTAAGTGGTGGCACCAAGATTTGCCTCCTACGCAGGAAGATAGCATCCGTGGATATGGGGCCGGCCGGGGTGGGATATTAGACACTTATGAATAGTTTTAAAGATGAAAATCCTTGATTGGGCACACTCAGTAGGGTATTTTATCAGAGGGAAACACTCCTCCCGACTGCGCCACCACCGCTACTTTAAGCATCCAAATTCGTAGGACTACATTTTTAAATTTCAAGAGAAATAATATACATGATACTTCAAACACTTTTTTACTTTTTTATTTTTGGTAAGTTCAATTCCCTACGATTTTTATATCTAATTTACACAAATTATATTTCATATAAACATAAATACTATATGGTTCTATTGCAATAACATTTTCGTCTTTAAACGGTTTAAAATAAGTCGATTCTAATAATTTAAACGGCCCGATATAAGTCCCAACATGCATTGCGCGCGGATTTAGCGTTTCGTTTTTCTTCTGTGATTCATTCACTCACTTTTCCATAGATCATGAAGCCCAAAAAAAATGCAAGAATCGTAACTTTTCACGGAAATACTGAGTTTCCCCCAATTTTTGTAATAACGAATTCTGGCAAAAACAGAAAGACAATTAATTCAGCAACTAAACAACGTCGGGCTACGTCTATAGCTAACGTACGGTGTTCGTACGCTACTGCTATTTACCAGCTAGACATACAAAACTAAGCCTAGCTAGGCCTACCGTACCGCCACGTTGTTTTTTTAAATCATAATTTACCATAACACGTACATTTAAGACAAGGAATGAACTGGTTTGATGTTTTAAAAGTAATATTCATTATTTTAAAAATCGAAAATTATAGGGAATGGGACTTTAAGAATTAACACACACGTATGTATAGGCTTTATGCTTATTATGTACCAATTACATACTCACAGAATATGAATACTGTCCAGTGCAACGAAGGCGTCCTTGTGTATAAAACTAATCTTGTTTTCTTCAAGATTGCTAAAAAGACAGGACACACGTTTGTAAGGTAACGAATTCGTTTATAGCGTTATAAATATATTGGTATTTAAAAAAAAAAGTTAACAAAAATAATATGCTACGGATAGTAAATAAACGTTTACGTATATTTCGACCAAAACAAATGTCTTATGTTTTCATGGTTATAAATTGTTTTCAATTTATACTAGGAAACTGACGATATATATGATAACTCTTTTTAAAGACAACATACATAATTATCTATAGAAGTTGTATCAATGTAAATTGTCAGATTTTTTATTTACTGACATGATTAAGGCAAGCAATACTTACATTATGTGTGTATTTCCACCCTGAAATGCTCTTGATGGTATGTTTCGTAAGCTGTTTCCGTTTAAAAATCTAATACATTTGGAACAATACTAATTAAGGTAGTCTAAAATAATGTCACATAAAACTCAAAAGGCTTCCAAAATGGAAGTAGAATTAAGCAAGACCCCATGAAAAGGAACAAAGCTTCTATTTAGATTATGCATATATACATTAGTTTTATATGAAAATATGGTGCACACATTAATTTATGCATGCAATTTAAACTCTATAGTTTGATTGCTGTCAAGCCTGGCATAATGTTAGTTACGTAGACTATTACTTAAAAATTACTGTAAAATTAAAATCTATTTGTAGACAGCATTAACATTTAGCAGACCTATACGATATTGTTCTATATTGCTGTATTTGGAAGAAAATTATTAAGGGTTTTAAAACAAAATGTATTATTATTATCGGTAGATTTTTAACCGTCGGTGGTAAAGTTAGTTCCAGGTTCGTCATTACTTTGCGATTTACGGGTTGCAAACATCATTTCAGTTACCAACTTCAACTCTGTTACCTCTAAATAATCACACTAGCTATATTACCCGGATATTTTGGTCTCAGTACATAGGGTGGGGACCCCTCAGCATGTATAATTCAGTAGTCATATGCATAGGTCTTACCCGGGTCTCCAGGGGCGTGGTCTTATTTTTGAGAACCATACATGTACACTCACTAGAGGGTGAGCGAGCAAACCCTCCAGTAACTTACTTATTGTCATACATCGACTCTTTTACTTACATTTGACTTCCGCCTGTAACGTTTCTGAAAGTTCCAGTAGAAATGTGTACAAGGTTATTGTCTATTGAAAGAAGATATCATTATAATGATAATCAATCACAGAAACTTATCATTTAATGAACTTTTTTGTATGTAAATTTCTCATTATTCTTGTTAAATGTAGTTCTACTAGAGAGGCACGCATTACAAATATACAGCTCAATATCAACACACAATGTAATATCTGGTACAATCTATGTCTAATAAAGTATGTTAGTATATTTTCCATCAGTACCTTTCTGATTACTTACATTCCATAGTTAAATCTTGTAGTCAATGCAAATGAATTTTCACAAAGCCTTTGAAGGTTGTGGTTATTCTGAATATCTCAAAAATATATAAACCAACAAATAAAGAGAGGTCGACATTGACTATTAATAACGATTAAAACACGGTTTTACTTATTTATAAACTTATTTTACATGGATGACATTTTCATTAAAAAATAATGTTCTTACAAATGGTCCATGATTAAAGAAATGCATGCATAATAATGTTAGTTACAAAAGTAAAATTACAACAGATTTGTTTATATTAAGTACATGTTTGTTCCAGCTTAGGTTATCATCGATTTGCAATCCAAGATATCGCAAATTGTTAACTTGTTCTAATTTGATACCATTAATATTTATATTTAGAGTTGTTATATTAGCTAACTTGTTTTCTCTATTTTTAATAATCATTACTTTTGTTTTATCAGCATTAATAGTAAGATGATTTTGTTTATACCATTCGGTAATAGAGTTTACTATTTTTGGTAGATCATTATTTATATCATTACCTTTTTTTCCCGTAACATATATACAAGTACCATCAGCAAATACATAGTATACCTAGATACCGTACTCAATTATGCCATTTATATTATAAACCCAGTATCTAAATAAGGGTATTTGATCGAATCAGCACACTTCAATTGATTGACTTAGTTTACCAACATTCATTTTGGAAATCTACAATTATTGTACCAGAATACTTACATTACTGATAATTGGAGATTGGCAAAAGTAAAAGGTTCAATAGTATGTATTTGGTTGGACGATATGTCTCTGAAAAATAAAATATTGTAGTGATCTTTAGTAATGTAAGTATTGGATTTCGTTTAGCCGTTATTCTCTCTAGAATTAAACAATGTCAATTGTATAGTTTTTGGTTAGTGGTGTTGTGTCGTAGGAGGTCATACAGTAGCACTCATATCAATTGTAATAAAATACTTACAATTTATTTATGGACGGCGAACCCTTAAAGAGACTATTGTCTAACGATGTGATGCTGTTATTTTGAATATATCTATTAAAACAAATAAACGAAAGTAATATGCATTTAATAAGACAAAATCGTTTAAAAGCAACAACGACTGAAACCAAATTTACTCCATTTAGTCCAGTTCCCTATGTCAAAAAAGTCACTTCGAAATGAAATTATACTTCTTTGAAATAAAAGATTATTAGTTATTGTTGTTGATTCTTAAAAAAACACATATTTATGGATTTGTATGCGAACAGACATTCATTCATTTAGAACTGAAACTAATTATTAGGCCTAGCCACATTCTAGGCATAAGTGGCAAGTATTGGGCGCATCCAATACAGCCATTCCTGGAAGTGCCGCTCTCTGGCGCGTTCGTACCAAATTAAGGTGTTTACACTTTTGAATTTTACAAAATATTTAACAAGCAAGTCAAAAGAAACCTAAGATAAATTAATTTTCATTATAATTGATTCTTACCTGACGTATCGTCAGGTAAAATAAAGGCAAAGAATGAGTCAGTGAACGCGGGAGATGTTTATTTCATTTAAAAATCAAGGGCTCAGTGAGTCCGTGACACGCGCGCAGTGTGTACTGACAAAAATGGGACATGTCATCCGATAACATTGAGGGCAAATGACTTTTCTATGTAAAGTTTTTTTTTTCAGGGTCCGGTTTCTATAATAATATGACAAGTTTGTTACCAAATACGATGACATATATATTACAAACATACATTCTAATCTATTAGGTAAAAGAAAAGACAATAAATGTAGCTGCTATAGTAGTTAGGAACTACACTGTTACGTATTCTTTAGTTCAATGAATCAAACACATTTTAAATAGAAAATTAAAGTATGACTATTAAACATAAATGAAAAAAATAATGCTTCTGATCTGAGATTATTTCACTATCTATTGTAATATATAGCATCAATAACATTAAACATTGAAATAATATCATTGTAACGTACACATTATAAAGTCTTGGAAGATCATTAAATGCTGTTGATATGTCTGTCAGCAAGTTGTATGCTGCATGTCTGAAAGATTATTAATGTTTAGATTGATTAACATCTATACTCTATTAAAATCAATTATTATGTAAATGTTATATAAATCGAATTAGTAAAATGTATTGCCCCCAAAAACATAACAATTAAGATTATTAAAATCAGACTTGGTGTAGTCTTAATAAAGTTAATCACTTCCGTAGAAAAAAAACGGGGGGAAAATGAACATATATAACGACAAAATAAATCGCTAAATTCAATCAAAAACCCATTGATTGGCAGCCAATTTGACTATGTTTAAAATACAGTTCAGGTAAATATATATTTTGGGTCAAAGTGAAATGTGACATTAAAATGGCATATTCAACAAACAATTTTTTTTTAAAGGAAAATAGGCCTAGGCCTATATGTTTAAGTACTAAAATCGATGCATGCTTAAAAACCATGATAGAAAAATTAAAATCGTATGGTCAGATTATGACATTATAGACAATAAAATATTACAATGGAATTAAGTTATACACAATAATGTTTATAAGCTGAATGAGGATACGGCTTGGTTTGAATGGTTGACTATTAACAAGGCAGTTCTCGGATTTTGGCCAAAGAGTCGGAAGTCTCAAGAACCATTTTAACGGAACGTGATACAAATTAAACCAATCAAATGACGAGGGCACTCAACAATAATTACTGATGACTTTAAAATTAATATTATAATACTTAGGCTACAGAATATCTTTTCAAAAATAATACTTACACACTTTGGATTGACTTCGGAAACAAGGGTAGTATTCTAAGTGAATTGTTATTAATTCCTCTGAAAATAACAATGATAGTTATGATACAATGTTTTAAAAACAGATTATATATTGATAAATAACCACCGAAAATATTTTAAAATCATGCAACAATACCTACTAATGAATATTACAATTGTGATTAATTAAATTGTTATGAAACTTACATAGCTAAAAGCTCCGGAAATTTTAACAACGTATCGTCATTAATTGCTCTCAGGTTGTTGTCACTCATGTATCTATACAAATTGAAATCAAAGAGAGTGAAACAACTCTTCTTTGCGTCATATAAAATTTAGAATTTTAAAGATTATAAAGTTGTTAGTTATTAACTCTCCACCACGGTCTCCACCTTTAGGTCTAATTGTACGACACATGAAAACGACATCGGTATAAAGTAACAATCCTACAGTCCTTCTAACCTTAGTCCCACATTCCATGAATATTTTATGTAATAATTGTGCTGTTTGTGATCCGGTCTGCAAAAGGCATAACATTTAGAATCTATTCCGTTTTCATACACTTATTTACATTAATTGTAATTATTACACAAACTGATTAAGATAAGTAACTGCTTTGTCATGAATTATTAAAACACAAATATTAAGCAATAACTTCACTAACTTACAGATAGTACGTATTTATTGGAATTCCAACTGGCCATTCATTTAGTCCTCGGTTGCTACAATTCACGGTTCGTGTTCTTTCTGTACATTCACAAACTGTCTCAAAACTGGCATCGTTACTTGTTCTACATGCAACCTTAACACCAATTGACCAATTCACATATAAAAACAACAATACCATCAAGAAGTTATAAGACATCATTGTAACAAAAGGTACAGAGTAGTTACATACGACTTACACTGTTTAACCGTCTTGACTGGTTAAGGTGATCATTATCAAGGTTCATATATGTTACATATAAGGAAACACCGTTTATATTTCTCAGGTGAATAATCATTGTAAACATTGCAATTAAACTGTATTCAATCCTGGTATTGTACTCACACTCATTGTTTAAAATGGAAAGTATATCTGATATTAATTTCTCCGTGATTTAATCAAATATGAGGTATTACAGAATAAAAACACATAATAATAATACTCTCTTGGTGTCCGCTTCCTACCGATCCAGTATCAGTGGAATAGTGAGTGTAGTGTTCAGCTTTAACAACGTTTAACCATTAAAAAATGTGACACATTTCTCAATGTTTAAGGATTTTAATGTATACTATATTTAATTAGTTGTACCAGACGAATTAAGAATAACTATGATAATCGATCTTTGTTTATTACAAATACAAAAATGTTATATATATATATATAAATTCATAATACCAAACTGCTACTGTGGGTATGACGGGGTAATTTCGTGAATAAAATAAGTACGGTACATAGGGTACTTGGTAGATAAGCTTCTACACCCAACCAGTCATACATCGACTTTAGTTAAACATTGGAGTTATATTCTAAACATTTTTAAATTGATGTATAAAATAAACTATTGAATTTAGGAATGCACACATCTAGAATCACGCTTACAGTTTCGTGTAAATGATCATCGGTCAAAAGGAAAATAAAACGGTTTACATTTGTTTTAGCGAATTGACGTTTATTTAGCAAATATAATGTTTCTTTAAAATGAGCTGATGGTATTGTCTAATATTCTGAATACCACTATCAGGTATAAAGAGTACTCTATTAACAACGAACTATAAACAGTAAATGTTTAGATTTTTATTAGTAAGCCTAATACTAATTATAGTCGTCCATTTTAAATGAGAAAGCATCGATAAATAGCCACTGTACAAAACACAGAAATATATTCTAGTTAGTGTGGTCGGAACTAGACCAATCACGTACGCTTTAGGGTGTAATTATAGCTAGTATCTACGATATGATAATATGTTAGATAAACAATATGCTTGTTTTCCAGCCCAATTGATACTCAAAAAAGAAGATCCGGGGTTGAGACAATATTTACCAGAAAATCTTGTTATCATAAACCAATCATTTTGTTATGTATTGTATTTTACCGTTATTATATCGAACACGACGCCGCTGACTAGATGAGGAGCCGAGTGGGGAATTCCCAATGACAAAATAATTGATGTACTTTGTTTACATTTGGAATAACAACCGTAAATAAACAATTATAATTCATTTTAATGCAATTATATAAAGGTAGTTTGTAATCGATAGTTAAGAAATATTAAGTATAATCGGTTACAGTTTCAGTAGTAATTTATGGCGATCTAAACCAACTCAAATACAACGTACTTTACAATGACAATGGCAAACAAAGTGAAAGCTCCTTCAGAGGTGCAAAAACACTTGAAGTATTCATCAATAATATTCAGTTAGGGGAGAAGGGGATTCAATTATAAAATAGGTCTATGGTTAGATAATAATATACAGATAATGAATGTTTATGAGTTGAAATATAACCTTTCATCATTCAACTAATGCCATTATTTGTACCATTATACGAATAAAACATTCATTATTTGTTTATATAACATCTAAATAGATTCATGTCATTTGAATCAGATTGAATACAAGGCCTACATTTAATTCACTTTGAAACAGTAACATGTATTTGTAATATTATATTTATTTGGATTTTATAAACACACCTAACTAGATAGGTAGTGATAGATTACGAAACTTCGACAGGCGAGCAACTGGAATTCATCTAGGCTAATTCTGGTTTTTTTTTTCGATTCCAAATGTTCCCATTAAATAATCAAAATCATACAAAAGATCTAAATGCTTTATTTGGTATAAATTAGTACATATCTTTTGCGGTATGTCAACAAATTGAATATTCGCGTGGAAGTACAAAATAGGCGGTGCTGTTGTATTTCAAAAGCAATAGTTTAAAATAAATATTTTCCAAACGCGATAAGATTTTTTTTTTTCAAACACGAAAAAAAGTACTGTTGTACGATCGTTCAATAGTGCACGCCAATTGACCCTTCCTTATCTCGATGTAGTTATGTGAGAAATATGTTAATGATTACTTGATATAATGTAGAATTAAATATTTAAGATAAACCGATTATTTTTTAATAAAATTATGTTGATGTTTTACATTTCTAGAGGTAATACCTCGGATATATACAATTTAGACATACAATTATATTGCAGTTACTTTTCTAGATCTAAGACTTCAGATGTCAACTAATATCTGTCAACATTCTATTATTTCATACCGAAAACCGAAAAATGATGCCACTACATTTAATGTGCGTAAGGTAAACTTTAGTTTTGGAATGAACTCAAAGGAAATAAAAACTCAAGTAATGTGAATTTAATTTTTATTCAAGGATAAAATAAAGTCAATCAATCATGTTGGTACATACTTAGAAACTGATTTAAATATATTTGTCTCCGTTTACAAATAACATTTAATAATTAAAAAGGATTTAGGTTAAACGAGTGTTGTAAATAATAAAACATAACCACAAACAATCATACATCTTATATTTCTTTTTTCTTCATATTATTATTTTTTATTGTCATATCTTTGATACCGTACATAAAAAACCACCACATTTACACAAAAGCCGATTACAATTAAAATAATTAAAAGTACTGTAGCAAAATAATAAAACATCCATAACCCGCTTACATTTAGCAAGCACTTTTCTTAAATCTGTTTAATATGGACTTTTCTGCAGGCATAAATATAATATTTTTTTTAAATAGATAAAATAATTTGCAATACTTGGTCAGCCTTTTTCTCCAAACCTATAATTCCATTGTTTAGATTACAGTAATCAAATTTCTTGAAATTCTTGTTCTTGAAATATAATGTTTTAAACAAATATCCATAAAAGACGGCCGGGTACATGTTACAATGCACAAACATTATGAAGTAAATTGTCTTTCTTTCTTTTTACAAAGAGAACACAAGTCGGGTTCAGTTAAATAGACCGGAAGCTTTTACTTTGCCATACATGTGTAGCTTATGGAGTAACAAAAAGGAGTCTTAACATATTATTATTATTACATTTCTTACAAATAGCAAAGAACTTATAACACAAGAATCTCCTGTTCGTCCGAAGCGCGTAACAATTTCAAAAGGCATTGTGGGATAGAATAGAGCTAATGGGTGGCGCCATTGTGCGCCATGGAGTAGCGCGCCCGCATCAAATTAGAAAGTCAAAATCATAGAGGGGATCTGCTAATACTATAGGGGGAATAGAGTAATTGACTGAGCCCTCTATAGGAATTAATAGTTTTGACTTCCTAGTTTGGAGGGGGCGCTGCTCCATGCTGTGAAATGGCGTCGCCTAGTTTTACCTTTTAACCCTGTACTTCCGATACTGTGTTTTGAATGCAAATTGAAGAACAGGAGCTTCTTGTGTTATAAGTTCTTTGCAAATAGTCGTCTCAAATCCATCTAACAAGTTTAATAATAAAGGATTAATATGATATTATGTATTAACGAAAACGAAAATCTTGGTAACGTAAAGAAAGAAATACATTTCGTATGGTTATATTCAAACCGCAAGCTTTGATAACAAAAACAAAGCTCTTAAACTCGTTTATAATACGTTATTCTTTGATCAAATCATTTTTAACAATACAATTTAAATTTATTGTCTGAAAAATAGTTGTAGGTAACAGTATTTCATTCTGTATTCTTTCCTTTAATAAAGGAAAGTACAGGAAGTAGAATTAATTTTTTCAGTCAAAAACATCATTTGTTGTAAGGAAACAAAAATGTGTAATCACTCGACTGTTATTGCAGTTCCGAAAAATTTTTTCGAGACGTCCACAGGCTAACAGCGTTCACAGATCCTGTATACTTGGTCGGCGTGTTTCTGCGTTAGTCATGCTAGTTTTTGGTTAGGAATTTCAAATAATTAATTAAAAACACCTAATTCAAACTTGGGCTTAAAAGCAATTAAACTATTAACAGCTAGCCAGATAAATCTATTCTGCACATGCCCAAGCAAGATGTGATGTTTGGCGTGATTAAACCGTATATACGATTAAACTATGGAGTAATAATAAGACTCCATAACTTACTGCGCTGCGTCAGTGCATAGTGGACCTTTCAGATTTGGATGGACCTTACGTCTATAGACAGCCCATGGGTGGGATAGGAAATCGCATCAGTCGAATTTGTTACTCACCCTAATATGTATTATGAACGTTTCGATTAAAGTGGAAAAGTTTTAGTTTTTACTTTACACGTATTGGATTTGCAGTATACAATGTATTTATTAACATATACCACTACTTTAAAAATCCCGGATTTATCAAAATTTGTATAACATAAATAATGTTTTTGTAATTTGTATATACATATTATTTACCTAACCATTAAGGGTTCAATATTAATTAGTAATTTTACTAGTAATACTAGTATTTTACAAAGGTTTTACAGATACTATTCTTGTTTACTGTAATTCCAACAACCATTTAGTGAGTATTTAGTTTGTACAATTTATGTGTTCTATACATTCACAAACTCAAAGATTAAAGTCACCCATGATTTCTCGAGATTTCAGATAGTTAAACTTTACAGAGCCTGTGTTCCAGTTGACGTTGAGTTGCGTTGAGTTTACATAACGATGATGATGGTAGACTGAATCGGACCACTAATATTTACACATTTTAAAGCGATCGTTTATGGTTTTCTTAGTTCTCTCAAACCTCAAACGTTGCTGGGACACACTCAGCGTCAAAAATGAACTAATAAAAACATAAAAAATACGTGACTTAATAACATTTGATTTTTGTCTTCGATTGCAAATGTATGTACATACGTACAAATACGTGTATTCATTAAAAAGTTAATATAAAATTAATTATATTAACAATGTTTCGAATGAAGAAAATGATAAAAGGGAATCTCAGGAAACCAGAAAGGCTGGTATGACAGACACACCAGATTAATTTTAAAATATATATTAAATTATTAGACAGGACAGTAGAGTAGAAACTTTAAAATTAACAGTAGCATAAAAAACAACTGGTAAGTTTTAATATTTTATTCCTACTACTATATCTAATTCCAGATACCCGTTATTTATAATTTTGTAAAGTGTATAAAATAGAAAAAGGCCTACATTTTACCAATCCGCGTCTTCATCCGAGTCTGCATTATTAATTTGAAGGAGTCTTACGGGTTCTTCGTGGCGATAACACTCATTTTTAACTTTCTTCACAAAATCAACTAAAATTAAGAAATGCATTGGTTGATAAACAGTACTCAAATTCATTGATTTTTGATGCAATATTAACTACCGCTTTTCAATATACAATTATTATCAAGCAAAAGTTTGGATTTTAATCTGTAGGTACACGCATAACATTTTTCAATGTGTAAAATTAAAATACTAACGAGCATCTAAACAACAATGAAACTTATCCTTTAGATTAGTGCAAGTTTTAAAAAATGTCTGCCTGTCAACTTATAAAATTGATAATCAATATCGTAAAGATGTGAGACAACTAAAATGTAATGATTGTAATCACCACGGAGTCTGTGACACAGTTAGAAATGTACTCGAAAAAGAACCTACACTTTTTATTAAATTATAACCATCAAAATTATCTAAAACTCTTAGTGAAGACGTTTTAACCTTTGAATTATTTCCTCTTTATTGTGTATATTATTTTTGGGGTTTTTTTGTGATTTCAATGCATCTCTCCATTTATGGAGGTTATTTTGAATAAATTGAAATCTTATTATATAATATATCTTACCGATTACGACAAACATGATCGACACATTCAGCATAAGTAGAATTATTGGAGTAATCTTGTGAAGTAATTCGATGACATCATCTCCATTGCCAGTCTGGTCCAAGTTTACGATCGCTCCAATAGATAAGTTTACAACTATGAAGGTAAGTGTCAATTGTTGGAATCTCTGTTCAGATTTCTCCTTCATTGGTTCAAGGTATAAATGTAATACAATAGAAATTACCGTAAAAAACAGAGAGTAAGACAGGCTTGAAGACACGTCGTCTCTCAAGTTTGCAATTAATGCCAATATAGCCTTGTTGTACAGCTCAAATGATTCCCAAAACCAAAATGTATGTTTGTATTGTCCACAAAAGAACTGCACACCCATCATCCATCCATTTTCCTGGGGTTCGTTATGCTGATTACAACGTACATGTATACAGTATAGAATACAAACTATGGCCACTGGAAAGCCAATGATATATGTTAAAGCAACGTAAACAAATGTTTTGTTCATTTGATACGTATATCCATCATTTTCATCCAGGTCAATTGAATAATCTGAGGTTAGTATTCTTTTACTGACATTACCATCTTCTGTTACATTATATGAACGGATTGACCATGGCCCAACCGCCATGATGCCAGCACATGTGTTTGCATACGTAAGGTAAAGAAGCAACATTGATAAAATGATACATTTTTCACGTACGCGGCTCTCAGTTACTATTCCATGGTACTTATTCCAGATGTATAAACTAACATAAATGATTGACATAATTGTCACTATAACAAGTGGCGTAGCCATTGCAATATGAAGCGAGGAATATGCGTTCCAGGTTTCGTGTAAACATCTTGGACTTAACATATTTATGTATTTTATGACGTCAAAATATTGAATTATTTGGCCGGCACACTCGAAGTTTTTAGGCCAATGAATTTCCGTTACTTCAGATAGAATTCCTAAGACCTGATAAAAATTAATAGCAATTTTCAAATATGTCAGAAATGAATCTACCTTGATGTGTCGGTTTTCCATGAGTCTTTGCTGCATCCTCCATAAAAAGAAAATCACTCCAACTATTGCCAAGGCAACACTAACCGATATAATTATAGTTAGAGCGGGCTCATGACATTTATAGCATTCGTTAAATAGCTCATAATATCCATTAGAACATGCTGCACAAAGCCAACCTGTGTATCCTTCGGCACAGGTGTGATTCAATTTGCTTCCAATATTACAACTCTTGCTTCCTAATGGACACCGATATACTTTTGGTAACAGACCTTTGTATACAGCATCTTTTAGTTGGTTTGGGTTATCAATAGGAAACTTTTCAGTTTGTAATTTAGTTATAAACGTTGTGTATTCCGATAAACAAGGGGTTTTATTTTGTTCTTCAACTACATTACAATTATCTTTGAAATCCCATAACCACCAGTAACCTTTTGTTAGATTCTGATATCCTCCTTTACAGTTTACTCCTTCTGGACAGGGGGAGCATGGACCAAATCGATCAGTTCTATGGAAATTGTCAAGGCAATAGCAAGCATTTAGATTCGCATATGTATTGGTTTTAGTTCCAGATGGACACGTCTGACAATCTACAATGGATGCCGCTCCTGCATTATGTGAGAAACTTCCAATCGGACATTGCTGACAGGATTCTCTAAAACCACTCATTTCACTAACTCCTCGTCTATCTTGATAGAATCCACCTATAAACAAATCAATGTACAGTAACACGGTTTTGCAGCAAATTTTTTCCAGCATACAGTATTATTTTTTTAATGTATTGTTCTGTTTAACACTGAATGAAGTGAATAACAGTTTTTGTTGTATTTACCCATGATTTATAGTACAGTTAACATGAACAACTCACGTAATGGTGAAAGATAGCCTATTCCAGCATATTTACATGATAGGTTGCTTAGTTAAATCATCCATTAATGTTCATAAATAAGGTATATCAATAGTACTTTTAAAAAGTAGGTTTTGATACTTAAAAAACTTGTAATGTAATAGGCCTACCTTATTTATTGCATTGCATTGAGATTTTGTCTTTTAAAATAAATATTAATGTCTTTGCTTCCCTTCCTTATTACTAACACATTGCATTGTTATAACTATATAACGCCGAGAATGTTAAAGAGTCGCTATCCAATCGAGTTTGAACAATACCATGAAAGCTCCAGTGGTCTATTGGTTAGGACATCTGCATATCAAGCAGGCTGTCCGAGTTTGAGTCTCGGTTGGGGCGACTTTTTCACATTCTCACATATTTCCTCATCTTTATCGTTTCAAATTAATTAATTAAATTTCAGTATCTCACCGAGCGGTTTAGAATTAATGTTCTTTGCCTACTGTGTTTACATATATAAAAGTATCTCTTCGGAGATCCCGCCTTGTGAATAAACACTGAAAGATGAGGGTGTATCAATTTGATCTCTGTTTCCGCGTGCGTACAACTGAGGACTAATGCTGTTCCGCCGTACCACGCCGAGAATGTTAAAGAGTCGCTATCCAATCGAGTTTGAACAATACCATGAAAGCCCCAGTGGTATAATGGTTAGGGCAACTGCATGTCAAGCAGACGGTCCGAGTTCGAGTCTTGGTTGGGGCGACTTTTTCTCATTCTCACAGATTTCCTCATCTTTATCGTTTCAAATTACTTAATTGAATTTCAGTATAACATCGGGCGGTTTAGAATTAATGTTCTTTGCCTGATGTGTTTATATATATAAAAAGAATCTCTTCGAAGATCCCGCCTCGTGAATAAAAATACTGAAAGATGAGGGCGTATCAATTTGATCTCTGGTGCGCGTGCGTACAACTGAGGACTAGTGCTGTTCCGCCGCCGAGATTGTCATTAGGCAATGAACATTAATTCGAAACCGCCCGGTGATATACTGATATGCAGATGTCCTAACCATTAGACCACTGGGGCTTTCATGGTATTGTTCAAACTCGATTGGATAGCGACTCTTTAACATTCTCGGCGTGGTACGGTGGAACAGCACTAGTCCTCATTTGTACGCACGCGCGCCAGAGATCAAATTGATACGCCCTCATCTTTCAGTATTTTTATTCACGAGGCTGGATCTCCGAAGAGATACTTTTATATATATAAACAAATCAGGCAAAGAACAGTCATTCTAAACCGCCCGGTGATATACTGAAATTTAATTAATTAATTTGAAACGATAAATATATATATATAAATATATATATAATATATCGATCATCGTTTTGATTTTAACATCATTCGCAAAAACATCTCACAAAATAAAGATTATTAGTTTATTATTATAAATAAATATTGCAATATGTTACTGTCAAAATAAATGGAAAAAATAAGTATTCCGTTGCTTTATTATTGAATACACTAAACAAATATACTTAATACATTACCAGGTGGGCACTTTTCACATTTTGAATCTCCAAATAACAGGTATGTCCCTTCCTTACACGGGCTGCATGTTCGAGTTGATAAATTACATGTCAATCCAATTTCTTTCCTAAGATGCCTTAACATTTCCTCGTCAATCAATATATCGATTGGTGTACCTTCTTGAACACAAATACTATTGAAAATTTAACAATACAATACAATTATAAATGCATCAAATTATAATATCTACTCCTCAATCAAGTATTATTTTATTTCAGTTTGGGCCGCAAAAATATTTACACTAAGTGGGAAGAAATATTTACACTAAGTGGGAAAAACTCCTATTTTAGTTTGATTTTCTGGTTTTGTATTATCTGTTGTTGTATATAGCCTATAGTATAATTATATGGAATATTTATTCTGAAATAAAGCGATCAAATCAAATCAAATTATTATTATTAATATTATTATTTGTACATTTATTCACCTGCAATTATTTATTTTCTGTTACCTCGTGTACTTGTATGTTTAGTTTTTCTGAAAATCTTGTTTTCAGACAAAAGTATTAATTATTGTAAATGGGCCTTAACGGATACGAATAATAGTTTAAGTTTAGTAATAAAAATATTTATTGATGGAGAAATGGGCGTGGCGATGAAATGAGAAAGGCGTCCCAGTGTCACCATAAATAAACGTGACAACAAGAAAGACAATTTATATATATTACTAATTATTTTAGAAACGATAAAGATGGATAAATCTATAATAAGAAAAAGCCGCCCAAACTGAGATTCGAACTAGGCCTATATATGTATCATATGTCGGAGCACTCACTTATGGTGATTTAACTGAACAATGTGCATACATTTTAACTATTGTATAGAAGTATTACAATTTAAAGTAATTTACATGTTAATATATTTCCTAATGTTCGAGGGAATCGATCGAAGTCCACCACAACTAAGGTATCTATGAAATAAATATACATATAATTATTACAGTATTATGTTAAGATAAACGAATAAAAAATAGAGTTTAATTATAGTGAATATAGTAAGATAATATCAGACAATGTAAATACAAAAATTATTTTAATTGTTGTAGGGATTAAAGAAGATTATAATTACACTATTATCAGTATTATATTTGTTTCTTAACTATTACTCTACAATTAGTGTTCTAATTTGCATACATGGTTCCATTTTCTATCATATGGGATAGAGCATTTTTCCCGATTTCTTCTATCGAATTGTCAAATAAATATCTGAAGGAAAAACAAATTAAAAACCTTACTATTTATATTCGGATCAGCCTCATTATTTGAATTCTTACTTAATAAATATGAGTCGAACAATGCTGAGCAAAGTAAATAACTACAATTATCATGAATTATTATATTTTAAACTCTAAATTATTACCCAATTATCAGTACTTCATCTACACACAAAACAAACAACATTATATACAAAATATGTGCCTGTATAATATAAGGTTAAGTCAATTGTTACGTTATGATACACATGCGTATACACATTGTTTTGTATGTGTACTTATGTTACTCTAGTAGCTAGACGAATATTCGTATGCTCTTTGAGGTCCAGAGAATTTGACTTCAGTGGTGAATGGTCAATGTCAAAGGTTATAAGATCAAGAGCCTCCTTAATTTTGACAACCACTGGTCAGCAAAGTAATTTTGGTCTGAAATTGATCAGAAGGTATATACATTCATATTCGGTCTAATGAGAAATTTTAATCAAAATGACTGTATGTATCTCCGTAACTACTGGTCGTAAACACTTGAATTTGGTCTTAAATTTTGAAAAATAGTACAAAGGTCAGGGTCAATGTCTATATATATAACAAACACAAATATGTGCTTGTATATCGGCAACAACTGGTCACAGCAGGTAAATTTTGGTCTCAAAATGTTCTGAAGGCATGCATTTAGTCTAATAGGGAAAATTAATCAACACTGATCAGAAATTCTATAACATTTCAAACATATTTCAAAGGTTATTAACCATACAATGGGACATTATTAAACAAAATAGGGGGTAGTTGTCAGGGTGGTATTTTTCCGGATACGAAAAATAATTTCATATGTACAAAATTTTCAAATTTATGCTAGGATAAGTCCAAAGGTCAATGTTTAGAAATAGCACTTCCATTCGTTTTTTGGACAAACTTTTTCATTACAGTGAATATAAAAACATAAAAGCTGTTGGTACCATAATTAAGTATCTGTGACTAGCGGTTTTCAAAATATAGAATGAATAAAGTAAAAATTGCCGCCATATTTGATTATGCAAATCAGGCTACTTCCCTGTGTCGAAAAACATTCTGATGTGATAAATATGTTTAATATGGTCCAAAGGAGACATTTCATCAAACCTTTTCTTACAATTAAGTCCAAAAATGGTATTTTTTGGCTAAATCCCATCCATCGACTACTAGAATAACTGTATAAATATAGATACAATACCGAGAATCGGGTGTGACAATCACAATCGGATACTATTAGATACTAAAATTAAAATTAGATCAGTCTCACATGTATTCCAGTGTCGTGCCTTTGGTTTGTAATGTTCCATATGAAAGGTTTGTAATTCCATTACCATAAAGAAATCTATGAAGCAAATTGTTATGAACATTCAAGTTTCATGTGATTGTTTTGTTTTAGAAAAATCTCGAAACAGCTTTATGTCTAGCAACAATAAACAATGTCCAACACAGGAAGCGTGCTTATTTGAAGAGAAACTGGTTTACTGTAGTCTCCGAGAGATCCCACCCGCATGTATCGCTATCACCATCCTGAATACCTTCCTAAGTGGCACAATACACACAGGTGGCGGGAATACACATTTACTCCGCCACAGTCCTTCAGGTGCCCAGCGAGCAATGCCGAGACAGGGGGACAGGGGTCTACCAGAGAATAGGCTGTCAAATAGGGTAAAGTATTTACAATCAACAGTCAAATGGTAATCTGTTAATTAACAAGAAATAATACAATATATATAAAATGACAGCATTGTTAACAATGGTTTTAACTAGATATACTTACAGATAGCGAAGATTAGTTTCACTGAATGCTCCATCTTCGATAAATGTAATGTTGTTGTGTACAAGTAGTCTACAAAATCAAACATCGATGTCTACTCTGGTAAATTACAACACGCAGAAGTGTTTTGTATACATATATATATAAAGAGATGTTGTGTAATTAGATTTTATTGTGAAAAGAGCTACTTTTAGATGAAGCCTAAAATGTTGTGAATTATCAGTTGCTGTTGGCTTGCTGGAATTTTAGCCAGGTTATTTTGACCTCTCGTTAAATAAAAGTGTGTGCTGTTAAAATGTTTACCCCAAATCTAGTAGATTTTCCTTTATTTTCGGATATTATTTTAACCGAGTTAGATAGATAGATTGAACTAGGGTATAACAAGGTATTACGATTTAATAGTTTAAACGTTTTGTGAGAGAAGGGGGTGTCGTTGATCTCGGCTCCTACAACGTGTTCACATTTAGAGTGTTGTTGTATTTATAAACATTTATTCAGTTATTTGCAGGCAACAAAAGAGCTGAGGATAGGATTTTTAGGGGAGGATCATTTTATTTGTATAACAGTTCCTTTAAAACTTTTCCAATTACTTTTTTTTACTTTTTTCTCTTTATATATGTATCGGTTGTATACTTACAATGATTCAAGAGATGGCATATTGGTAAATG
Source organism: Antedon bifida (assembly GCF_963402885.1). NCBI lineage: Eukaryota > Metazoa > Echinodermata > Crinoidea > Comatulida > Antedonidae > Antedon > Antedon bifida. The sequence continues at coordinate 10,761,133 of NC_136229.1, forward strand.
CAGTTTTTGAAATACGTTGAATTTGATTTTTGTTGATAAGTATGTTTGTAACTGATGGTAATTGCGTCTCTTCCAACGATGTCAGATTATTCCAGCTTAAATCTCTAAAACATACATTACAATATATAAAGAAATTACATTGATTAAAGAAAACAGTAATATGTTTGATAAAATACTGATACCACATTAGTTCTGATGAAATTAACTAAAATAATAATTAATTGATTTCGAATTACTTGCTTAAATGGTTCGTTTTGTGCCTCATCAGTGTTAATTCCGCCACATGATCAATGTATATAACATTAGACTATACATATATTATAAATCCAAAGGCAAATTACTGAAAAAATGACAATGCTGTCACGGGTATCAGTGGCTGGATCTCAATGGAGCTACAAAAAAGCGAAAAGCTAAATCAAAACGATAAAGTAAAACAGCCAGAAAAGTAAGCAGAGCTTTCCAGCAACACTAGCCCTTCATCAGTGCAAGTGAAAGAATTTTTTATTTATTTATTTATTTAACAACATATTTATACAGGATTATACACAATCAAGTAGAAATATACTTTTTTTGCATTGTGGTCCTGTCGACAAAAACGGATACAAATTTAAATACTTATACAATTACAATGTTAATAATAATAGCAACAAAAGATATAAACTAGAAGTTAAATGTTATGAGAATTTGGATAAAATCATAGCATAAGAACTGGCAAGTGCTGCCTGGGTGGACAGGAATAAAAGAAATACAACAAAAGAGACACGGGGGTGAATAGTGTTTGGATACTGAATAAGAGTAGAAAACAAAGAAAGTAGCTTGGTAGAGATATAAACAATTTTGGAATGGAACTAAAAAAACAGCTTAAATGGTGGTTAATATTGAAACTTAAATTTTGGTAGTCAATGGAATAATTTTACCGATCTGGGAGTATGTTCCTAATGGTAAGTCCAAAAGGTTTTGTGATTTTAAGTAGTAATTCCCAGTGGTTTTCTTTGTCTTTTCTTTCTTCATTTGGCATCGTAATCTATTGCAATAACTCTGAAATTTGCAATCGAGTGACTAGCTGAATTAAAATGTTCGGCTACAGGTTGATCAAGCTTTAATGTTTTGATAGCTGATCTGTGTTGTGTCATTCTCATACGGAGAGTGTTTTTTTGTTTCCCCGACGTAATGTTTACCCATATATTACAGTATATGAGATAAATGACGTTTTTGGTAAGACAATTAAATGATTGTCTTATCCGAAAAATGCGGCCAGTTTGTTTACTCTTAAATTTTTCAGTAGAATCAACCAATGAAAACATTTTAAAAGATTTTCCGCAAAGGTGACTGCCCAAATTTTGGCTTTCATGAGAGTTAATTTCACTCATAAATTTGGATCTGACTAATATATCACGAAGGTTGGGAAGAAAATAGTTCTGAGACGTTCTGCATGTGGACTGTAGAATGCGCATATGTTTCTCAATAATAGCCCGTAATGGAGGCAACCTAGTGTGATAGGTTGTGACCAATGGCACTCTTGTCGAATTTGGCTGACGTGGTTTGTACGTCAGTGTTTGACATCGAGGAATATCTTTTGCTTTCTTTATAGCAGTTTCGATGTATTTCTTCTTGTAATTTCTATTCGGGAGATGTCCGAGTTAGTTCTTTTGTAGGATTCTGAAAATCAAATATGAAGTACAGATACGTCTGATACGTAATGCTTGACTGTACGGTATGTTTTTAGTACAGTGTCGGGGATGACAACTGCTAGGGAGCAGGTACATATTTTTTATCCGTGGGTTTACGGAATAGGTCAGTTTTGAGTGTAACAATTTCTATGGTCACTATAGTGTCCAAAAATCAGCGCTACTAGTGGATTTAGTAGCTGTAAATTTGATAGTTGGATGGGCTGAATTAATATTAAGAAGAAAAGATTCCAAATTATCTTCTCCATGGGTCCAGACCATGAAGATGTCGTCAATGTATCGAAACAAAACAAGTGGTTTATTAGGTTGGAGGGACAGAAGATTGGCCTCAAATTGTCCCATAAATAAATTTGCAAAAGATGGCGCCATTTTTATGCCCATCGATGTGCCATGAATTTGAAGGTAATGGTCATTTCCTAAAATAAAATTGTTTTTGGTTAAAATCAACATGACCTCGTTCTCGTAAATGAGCTTTAGTTGGCGTTTGCCTGGAATTTGTTTGTAATTTAAAATACATGCGTCGGCTCCTTCTTTGTGAGGGATATTAGTATACAACGATGAAACATTTAATGTAGCCAGAACAGAATTATTAGGTAAATTTTGAATGAAGAGAGATCAGTCGCATATGGTCTAAGTAAATCATCCACATATTCAGAAACTTTCTCTGTAGCAGTGCCATTTCCCGAAATAATGGGTCTACCAGGATTGCTTGCTTTGTGGATTTTAGGTAGGAAATAAAATATGCCTAGAACTGGATAAACCTGTGCCAAATGAGGTCCAATCTTAGGATCGATGGAGTGTTTTTTACCATCACAGAAACAGATTTAGCCACCTTATTCGCAATTTCCGGGGTGGGATCCGTTGTAAGTTTACGATAATGAAGAGGATTGTTTACCTGTCTTAAGGACTCCTCTTCATCCTCCTCATCGTTATATATATAATATCAATCATATACTGTCATATCATATACTGTAATTTTTGTGGTAAACAGTACGTCGGAGAAATAAAAAACACTCTCCGTGAGAATGACACAACACAGATCAGCTATCAAAACATTAAAGATTGAACAATATATAGTTTACAGAGTTATTGCAATAGACCACGATGTGAAATGAAGCGAAAAAACTCGCAAAGACAGACAACCACTGGGAATTACTACTTAAACCACAAATCTGTTTTGACTTATAACATTAGGAAAATACTCTCAGATCGGTTAAATTATTCCATTGAATACCTAAATATATTTATTTGTTATTCCTTATTTCTCCATTCCTAAAGTGTTTATCTCTAGTAAGCTATCTTCAGTGTGTTCTACTCTTAATCTCTCCATCCTATATTTACCAGCCTGTGCTTCCTTCCTTTGTTTTTTTTTTTATTTTATTCAACAACAGCGCGTTTCTGCTTAATACACTTAAAGTACTATCACCTGCACAGATGAAAGGCTAGTGTTGCCTGAAAGCTCTGCTAAATTGTCTGGCTGTTTTACTTTATCGTTTTGATTTGGCTTTTTGGTTATTTCATTTTGAATCTTTTGTATTTTTGTATCATTGACATCCAACCACTAATGCTCACATAATTGTAATTGTGTTCAGTAATTTGCCTTTGGATGTATATATGCTTACACAAGAACGCATGATTGGCATTATTTTGTTCATGTTCCTATTCATTCATAACATGTTAAAACATGCGAGGGCAAGTACATGATAAGTTTAAAATTATTATAAGATATAACACTCACAGTGTACCTGTACCGTTCATGTAATGGTGTACGATTGGTATTTCCGTCAGTCTGTTATAAGCAAGCGTTCTGCGTAAAGTACAGTGTAAATTGACATGAATACATTGTCAAGCAACTATTGAACATTATGTCAAGCAAAAGTTTACAACAAATAATCATGTTACGGTTTATCAAATCATCTACCCCATCCTGCACAGTAAGGAAATGAAACGATAGACGTACCTATTGTTTAATCTACTATATCCGTACATCTTAGAAGGCTTAGAAGAAAAGACTATATGCTTATATATACATTATTCGGTATATAACACTCTCTTCTCTAATTGATATTCAAATTGATATCAAATAGTGAATTATATAACTTTTGGAAATGTTTTGAAGCAAAAATTGTAGGGCCTAATTATACAGTACATAATAAATTAATAAGCAGTAGGCTACTCACAGAACACTCATTCTATCCAATGCAACGAATGCGTCCTTGTGTATAAAGCTAATGTTATTTTTTTCAAGATTTCTGAAAGAAAACATTCCTTAAGATAAAGTTGACATATACCAATTTAAGTAGTATTCGCAGTTTTATCTCTCACACGTCGACGAGTTTATTTCGGAAATGATTCGGCTACAGTTGTCTTATAAAGGTTCGTTGAACTTTTGAATTACATTTCGTTACAAGGCATTGCAAATACATTTTCAAACCGTTCACAAACATTAACCTACATATTTTTCTTTAAAACAGCATGTTTTGTTTTTGTCATGCATATTTTTATCTTTAAATATTTATTTTCATGACAAACATTTTCAATGAATATGCCTAAACATATGTCTGTATTTACATGTAATATCTACACATGATTTTCTGAGACTAACAAGTTGAAGTTTACAAGTGTTTTTACCACTCAACATTATGTATTGAGTAAGTATGGAGTTTAAAATTTGTGTGAAGTTCGCCAGGTTGACTATGTTTAGGTTTGTACTATAAAAGTAATTCAGCAAGACAATGGTATTGATCGTTTTATAAACTGTATTGTGACGGAAAACTAAGACATTGTGACAGAAAACAAAGCCATTTTGCTTGTTGGTTGGAGATGTCAAGATAAGTTAAAGAGGATCATATGATTTTTAGGGTTTTTTTAAGTATAGGTCATAGCACGGAAAGAAATGTCAGATGAATCTTCAACAATTGAGGAATAGTTGACTGAAAATGGTGTGGTAATGATAAAGAAATAGTGAAGCACAACATAGGTCAGTATGGCGTCGTACAAAACATTGTATTGCAATATCATTTAACACTAATTATAATTAGTCGTCGGACAAAAATTGAAACAAACAATATTTACATCTCTGTTATGTCTCCACCTTGGAAAGCTCTCGACGGTATGCTTCGTAGTTTGTTTTGGCTTAAATATCTAGGGTGGTAAACGAAAATAAAGTTCATAAATATTACAAAAAATTATGTTCAAACTCCACCACATAATCAATTAAAGGTAAAAGTAATGTTATACTTTCAAAATAATGATTATAATAACACACGAAAAATTAACACCACAATCACATTAAACCTTTCACATACACATATAACTCACATGTTGCTTCCATCTGTGATATTTTTAAATGCTCCAGTTGATATGTTTGCAAGGTTATGTCCAATAAACCTATTAAAAAAATATTATTATTATCTTTTTAAAATATTTACATATATCGATGACATTAAAGTACTTTTTATGAACTATGTAATTAAAATGTAAAAAAAATGAAAGTTGTGTCTAGGTAATTGATTGTAATACACATAATTCTCCTTAAAGTTTAAAATTAAACGTTGGTAAGACGCACTGGACTTTTTACATCACTTACAAGTTCACCTGAAAAGATGTTGACAATGCAAATGCATTTTCACAAAGCTCTTCGAGTTCGTTGTTAAACCTGATTTTCCTGAAACTCAAAATAATGTATTTATTTATTTAACAACATTACTAAAAAAGTAGAATATGAAAAAGAAATAGTTTAGAATACTACTGATTAGAATGTGATGATTTAATCACATGAATGATATGAAAATACATAATAACTACCGAACTACCGAAAATAACGATGACAAAGAGGACAAAAAGAACTCACATTAATGATAGTTCAATGTTTAAAAAGGTGAAAGGTTCAATTTTATGTACATGATTATATGATAAGTCTCTGAAAACAAACAAAAACAACAAATTATCACCAGTTGTAGCGTTGTGAAGGTTGGCACAATTTGCACTTTATGATGTAACTTGAACAAATAGTAAGCATGACTATTATTATAATCACACTTTTATAATAATGGATGCTAATTTGCTTGCTACGGTACACAAGAACAGCACACATATAGTAGGAGCAGTGATTTTTTTCAATAATCATGTTATGTCTTTGTTTTGTTAATTAATTATTTTTACCAATATGTTACACTATAATGTTAACAATACATCAATTCACGTTATTAAAATAAATATTACATTTTGTGGGACAAACATGTTATAAAAAAGTTGACTCTAATAGTGGTGCACGTTGACAGCTGTTGCGGAACATTACTTACAACATACTTACATTTCATTTATCAACGTAGAACCTTTAAAAGTGGTATTTTTCAGCACATTTATATTGTTGTTAGATACATTTCTATAAAAAGAATGCTTGTTAAAATATGATATAAACATAAATTTAGTTATTCGCTGTACAATAATATTAAAAAATCATTATAATTATGGTGAGACAACAAAATTGCGTTTATTGTTTATGCTTATTACCTGAACTGAAGCCTCCCCTTTACGATTGATTACTTTCACTAGATAAGTACATGATGCATGTTTTGTATGTTCCTTCCTAAATAAATTCAGACATTTTCTTTTATCTTTTATTCCATCCAACACCAATTTCTCCAATTACAGGATGGATAAACTTTGTCGTGCTTATAAACTATGATTCTTAGAGAATGGACTAGAAATATTCGCACGTTATAGCCCATTATTTCAATCAATTTTAAACTTTTAAACAGTCTGATAGATGATAATAATTCAGTAAACAATTTCAGTTTTAATATACACAAATAAATTATTAGCCAACATAAGTTTTTAACCCATGTTTTGTGCAATTATTTGGCCTACCGAATAAAGCTAAACATGTCACGCAGTATTTGAGAGAATATTATTAGACAGATGCTTTTTTTCTCTTGAGCTCTTTTGAATTCTGTTCCAGCGAGCTCTCATGTGGGAGGTTCAAAGTACTCAGCTTGTTATTATCATTAATATTATTATTCACAAAAAGGATAAATACTTTTAGCACAAACCAGAAAAAAACTAACAATACATGCAGATGTACAGTATTTAACTTACACAATACGAAGAATGGGGAGATCGTTAAAAGCAATCGATATGTCTGCCAACGAGTTGTATTCTGCATATCTAATATTTAATAAATAAAAGTTTCAACAATATATAAGCTACTCTATTATCATTGACTATTGTAACTTCAATGGTGAAACATTCTAGCAAAGTTTCCATAATATGTTTGAGTCACGCATGCATTATAATGGCAGTATTATCTTAGATTAAGATCTAAATCGCCATAAATTATATATACTAGATGGTCATCTAGGTCGTGCCCACAGATGGTTCTCGAATAAACACAAATTTCAGCGTAAAAATGTTTATTTTAATGTACGTACTGCAGGACTATAATAGTTATTGTCATTTACAGAAACGAATAAATAGACACGATGATTTATGTAGTCAACTAAAATTAGCACCTTGGGAATTACTTCCGAAAGAGAAACTTGTCACAAAATTAGTCCAAATTTGTGATATTCATCGCAAATCAATACATTTGTATAAACGTATATTAAATCTATCAAAAAAGTATTGTTAAAAATCGGCCTGTCTTCAACATTATGATGCTGTACTGTTAAACAAGTTTTCAGCTACTAAAAACAATTATCGTAGAAGGAGATATTATTATATTATTATTATAGAAGGTATTATTGTGTGCGGGTATTTTTCAAGATGGACATCCATTAGACAGTGTAAAACACCCCTATTTGGGGCAAATCGTTGAACCTAAATTCGCTTTAATTGTCAATAACTAATTATCTAACTCAATTTCATTAGTAAAAAGGGTTACATCAGGTGGTTAATCAGTACCGAAAGTATGAACCAACTTTATATACCATCGAGTAAACATTATAGAAGTAACACGCGATTTACCCGAATTTTGCCCTTACGTAAATTTATATATAGATTTCTGTCCACTCAGGCGGCCTGAACTATTGACTTTGTTCAAGTACTTTCACTTGCACTGATGAAGGGCTAGTGTTGCCCGAAAGCTCTGCTAACTTTTCTGGCTGTTTTACTTTATCGTTTTGATTTAGCTTTTCGCATTTTTTGGTATCTCCATTGCGCAATGTAATACATGATGATTGGTGTGTACTAAATGATCATTGGTGTGTACTGCATGATGATTGGTGTGTACTGCATGATGATTTGTATGTACTACATGATGATTGGTGTGTACTAAATGATGATTGGTGTGTACTGCATGATGATTTGTATGTACCACATGATGATTGGTATGTACTACATGATGATTGGTGTGTACTGCATGATGATTAGTGTGCGTGCACTGCATGGTGATTGGTGTGTACTACATGATGATTGGTGTGTACTGCGTGATGATTTGTATGTACTGCATGATGATTGGTGTGTACTGCATGATAATTAGTGAGCTTGCACTGCATAATGATTGGTATGTACTGCATGATGATTGGTATGTACTGCATGTTGATTGATGTGTGTACTGCATGTTGATTGGTGTGTACTGCATGTTGATTGATGTGCACTATATGATGATTGGCATGTACTGCATGATGGTTGGTATGTACTGCATGATGATTGGTGTGTACTGCATTATAATTAGTGTGCGTGCACTGCATGATGATTGGTATGTACTGCATGATGATTGGTGTGTACTGCATGTTGATTAATGTGCACTATAATATGTGTACTGCATGTTGATTGGTGTGTACTGCATGTTGATTAATGTGCACTATATAATGATTGGTATGTACTGCATGATGATTGGTGTGTACTGCATGTTTATTAATGTGCACTATAATATGATGATTGGTATGTACTGCATGATGTGTGTACTGCATGTTGATTGATGTGCACTATATTATGATGATTGGTATGTACTGCATGATGATTGGTGTGTACTGCATTATAATTAGTGTGCATGCACTGCATGATGATTGGTATGTACTGCATGCTGATTGGTGTGTACTGAATGATGATTGATGTGTACTGCATGATGATTGGTATGTACTGCATATTGATTGATGTTTGTACTGCATGCTGATTGATGTGTGTACTGCATGTTGATTGGTGTGTACTACATGGTGATTGGTATGTACTACATGATGATTGATGTGCACTATATGATAATTGGTGTGTACTGCATGATGGTTGTTATGTACTGCATGGTGATTGGTGTGTACTATATGATTATTGGGGCGTATTGCATGATGATTGGTGTGTACTGCATGGTGTTTAGTGCGTATTGTATGATGATTGGTATGTACAGCACGATGATTGATGTGCACTGCATGACGATTGATGTTCACTGTATAGTGATTTATGTGAACTGCATGACAAACTGAAGGCAGAGGAGGCGTTCCATAAAAAAAACTTTGTTAGCAGTGACAAAACACATATTATCGTATGTGTAAAATACTATATATAATACATTTATTTATAAGATTATTTGATTTGCGACGAATCTTAAAAAATGATTTGGTGAATATGACATTTCAATGTCGGTGAAAAATATTATATTGGAGTCAAATTTGTATTTATCTATTATTATTATAATTATCTGTACTGTAAATCAATGGATTTGATTAGATCAATAGCATAATTGTCTATTTAGGCAAAATCATTATTTTAGTTTATTTTTGTCAAAGGCTTTTAGGGCCTCATCTAATTATTGCTAAACAGGACCTATTTAATTCATGTTTATTTTTTCTTGTTTTGGGACAATACATCTTAAATCAGTCGGTCACTCGAATCGAATATAATAAAATCATAATACCATAAACTTACATATTGATGATTTTATTCGGAAACGCTGGTAATCTAGTAAGTAAATTGTGACTGAAGTTTCTGAAATTGAAGTAATAAGAATACAGTATATTATTGTTTACACTAAAAGGAAACAGAATTTTATATCAGTATATTGGTTCTTTGTTGCTTCATCGAGCTCATGCCTCATGGACGTCGCTTCCGATGCCCGGCATGTAGAACAAACCAGAAAAGAAATTCGTTTTTGCCAGTGGCCACCCGACTCTTAAATTCTTGAACTTTGACTCTTGTTATATTGTACTGTGTATAATATATTTTGTATATTTTGTAAGATCATTTTAATCCAGACCTTTTTATTTGAATTGCCCCGTGTTGGATGATTAAAGAATTTTGAATTGAATTGAATTAATAACCAATCCCACCTGTTAGCTAAACTATAATATTAGGTCTACAAACAGTTACATTTTGTGTGTAATAAAAAAACAACTGTGCAATCATTCCATAGAACCCGGCACAGATATTATGAATACTTAATGCGGTCCTGATAATCTTTACAATTACGCTCTGTTTACTAATTGATACTTTTTGATTGATTGATTTTTTCTTATTCTATCAGGAGCAATGCCTTTAATGTTTGGTTACTTTACACCATACTATAAATATATGTTAATGTTGTTCAATATTAGTTCTACTGCACTGCATGGCAAAAGTTACATTTAATGGTTTGCATGGTCCTATTTCATGTTCAACATTTTAAGGATAAAGGGAATTGGAGGCTGGTGAGTGTTTGAGTGTGTGACGTCTATAAACTGCCCGTGGCCAAAACCCAAATTGGAATGACTTACTAGACTTTTATTTGTTTAATAAGGAAAATATTTTCATTTGACTGGCATTCTATGGATCTTTAAATAAAATAGTAAATTTTTCAAACCAAAAATATTTTCCAATTTCAACGTTCAGTATTTTATTTACATAGTTTAAAACCTTACATTGTATGAAGTCCCTGTATTTCTAGCAGTTCATCTTCTTCAATCTTCTCAAGGTTGTTATTGCTCATGTCGCTATAAATGAATTATAATGTTACAAATAACTAAAACACAAAATAAGCCAAAAGCGTAATGTATAACCCCAACTAGATTATATATAAGTGGGGTATTATACTCGATTTGATTATATTTTTACATTTTAGCATTTCCAAAAACGATAATATTTATTAGGTGGGTTAAATTCTTATTAAGGAATTCGCACTTCTAGTGATCTGTTAAGATTGAAAGAAGAAGAAGGACTTACAGAACCAGCGTGTTTTTTGGAATTCCAACTGGCCATTCGGTAAGTCCTAAGTTTGCACAATTCACTGTTCTTGCTGTACATTTACAAACTGCTTTCACACTGGTATTGGTACTGCAAGCAACTTCATCAACAGAAATCGTTGAATCCACCAATAAACACAACGGGAAAATTACCAGGAAATTATAAAACAACATTTTGAAAGTCGTTGCAGAGTAAATAACGTGACAGTATGCCATCTCAGTATAAGGTGGTTCTTTATCACGGTAGCCTAACTTATCAAATAGTGCCTTTCTTATAGGAGCTTTACTAAAACCAATACTGTAACATTTTAAATAATAACATCTGACTGTATTGTCTGTCAGATAAAACCTCACTCGTTTAATAAAGGAAGGCACTGGTGTTTGTTCATTTTCAATGAAAGGTATTCGAACTATTTAAATGGCTTAGGGCTTTAAAAATCATCGATGTACGACTTTCATTACAAAATGTATAATAGGGGTAAGTACAAAGAAAAGAAAGAAAGAAAAGTACGATTGTTTGTTATTATTACTTTATCTGTGTATTATTTGTGTAGAGTTGATAATGTAAAATATACCAATATTCTTAATTGCAGTCACGAGCTGTCAGACATGATGGAAGCAAATAACGAGGGTAGGTTTCGTGGTTTCGTGACTCTACAGCTCACCATGTTGGTCGGTTGGTCGGCCGGTGGTCGGTTGGTCGGTCGGTTGGTCGGTCGGTCGGTTGGTCGGTCGGTTGGTCGGTCGGTAAACACTAACTTGAATATGGCCTTGTCTTGATATCAGTTTTATCTAGCTAAGTCAAAGTCTAAGTCAACGTGGTCTACGCACGATTTAACGAAATCACGTGTGTAATCATATCTTCACAAGCATGAATCACAATTAAATAACATTTGGTACTCATAAATTTCAGGGCATAAATCATCATATGGCTATACAATTACGTGCGTACCGCATGTAACGCATGCGTACGCGCGCTTAAATTTTTCAAAATTTATTTTTGATGAAATAACAGTACGTTTCAAGCAATATTAAGCGTTTAAAAAATTGCCATGAGTGCGCAGCGTTAAATGTTAATATGCAATCTTTTTGCCCGATTTCTGTTTTACAACCTTTCTTTAATTATATCATCATATTTTATTCACTTTTCAACTCGAAATTACGTTATACTAGCACGTCAAAAGTCAAAGTAAATGTTTTACACAGGTTCAGCAATTTCGGTCGGTTGGTCGGTCGGTCGGTAAACACTAACTTAAGCACGCGACTGCAGCCATCTATATGGCCTTATTTTTATACTATTGACTGCTTGTTACAACCGCTAATGTAGAAAACGCCAGCTAATGTCGAAACAATCGTTAATGTAGATTCTCATCTGGTTTCAAATATATATTAAATAAATCAATGTTAACTTTTTGGTTAAACCAGTTGACAAGTACTTACTTGCTACGTTTCAGGTACTTTCAGTAGCTTTGATCACGCAAATGACGTTGACATGATGTTCTGTCATTCGTCATAAAATTCACTATGGAGAACATGAACAACAACACCATCCCTTTTCTCGATACTCTAATCACTATTCAAGACAATGGAAACATAAAAACATCAGTGTACAGAAAATCGACAAACACAGACCAATACCTACACTTTCAATCAAATCATCCACTCGAACACAAACTTAGCGTAGTCAACACCCTAGTGGACAGATGTGAATCCATCGTATCAACAGAAGAAGGACAAAAACAAGAAATGAGCCATATAAAAGCAGCTTTATCAACATGCGGATATCCAGACTGGAGTTTTAAAAGAGTTAAAGACAAAAGGGAACATAGAAAAGCAAACAAAGACAAAGAAATAACAACAGATAAAGAAAAATCCAGAGTCAACATTGGTTTACCGTATGTCAAAGGGATGACTCAAAGGCTAAGAAGAACATTGAAACAGCACAATATAAATACATATATCACTCCCAAAAACAAATTAAGAGAAAGTCTCGTTCATCCTAAAGACAAGATTGACAAAGATCAACAGTGTGGTATAGTCTACCAAGTAGGTTGCCACAACTGCAAGAAGGTATACATAGGGGAAACAGGCAGAGCATTAAAAACAAGAATAATAGAACACAAAACAGACGTGGAAAAAAATACGGTAGGGACAAGAACCAGGAGCGCTCGCCACTCACAATCTAAAATTCTACACAAATCAGCAATCACAGATCACGCCACCATAGAAAATCACATACCGGATTTCGAAAATACAAAAATATTAGACAAAGAACAACACTACTTATCAAGAAAAATAAAAGAAGCCATTTGGATAAGAAAAACAAATATGAACATAAACAGAGACCAGGGAGGACATGAACTGAGCCACATCTACGATGACTTAATAAAAAGGGACACCCGAGCATCCAAAGGGGGACACCAGCAGAAAGCTGAACATCAGACGAAAGATGGCGCAATTCACCGAACTATGACGAATGACAGAACATCATGTCAACGTCATTTGCGTGATCAAGGCTACTGAAAGTAGCTGAAACGTAGCAAGTAAGTACTTGTCAACTGGTTTAACCAAAAAGTTAACATTGATTTATTTAATATCGTTAATGTAGATTAACAATCCACCGCTAATGTAGTAAAACCTCCAGCTAATGTAGAAACACCAACAGCTTATGTATTAAATAAAAATCAACACCAGCTAATGTAGAAAATGTTATATATTTTACAAAAATGTCTAAATCATGTGCAAATGCATTGATCTTTACTTAGCTATCAGTCTTTCCACCTCTCGTAAGCAACCAACTTTCTAAAACGACCTCACATTGTAAGCAACCATCTCTGTTAAGGGACCGCTTCTCATAATCGATCACCTCTCGTAAGCGACCACCTCTCTAACGACCACACTGATTAACAAGTTGGTTTGCCAATTTACAGTTACTTACTTTAAAAGACCACCATACCATTTCACTTAATAATGGTAATACAATTATAAACAATCTAATCTCAATCAGTTGACATTTTTCACTCCAGAATATTTTATCAGATGTATAATACTCTAGAAAATTATATTTAATTTAGATTCAATACAAAAAATAAAACTTTTCAAAAATAAAATGTATATAATTCCTTATTCACCACTATCTTTAAAAATTAACATTTTTTTTTATCTTTTCTACCACTTTATTCATTCAATGTTTCATATTATAATTTTAACCTTTAGTATCATACATTCGCATTCATTTAGTACTTTTGGTTTCTGAATTACTAAACAAAAGTTTTACTTCTTAACATTATTTTTATCCTCTATTTACAATAACCAATTGTGTATAATTTAAAATAAACATTGCATAACCAAAATTATAACACCGCAATACTACATACTTTACTACCACCACCACCACTTACCATTAAGTTTTTAAAAATCTATTAACGTATACTATACAAGAAAAAGTGATATCACTGAAACTATATAATATTATTTTCTTCAAACTGTGATTCCTCCGGGTCATCATCGATTCGAAGAAGCAGTACACCCCTCTCTCGGCAACAGCAGTCTGTTTTAAGTTTCTTTAAAAAATCAACTAAAATGAGAAAAGAAAATTAAAAATAAATGTAGGCCTACTTTTCATAAAGCAGTTGACCAAATCTGGCGGTTTGATATGCCTATATTTACATAGTCAGTATTTAAACATTTTATAATAAATATCTTACCAATTACGACCAGCATGATAGACACATTCAACATAATTAGAATGACAGGGGTGATTTTGTGAAGCAAACCAATGACGGCATCTTCATTAAAACTCTGATCTAGATTTACGATCGCCCCAATGGATAGATTGACAACGATAAAAACAAGTGTCAATAATTGGAATCTCTGCTCTGACTTCTCTTTCATTGGTTGAAGGTACAAATGCAATACAATAAAGATGACGGTAGAAAACAGAGAGTATGACATGCTTGAGGACACGTCGTCTCTCAGATTTGCAATGAGTGCCAGTAGAGCCTTATTATACAATTCAAATGATTCCCAAAACCAAAATTTGTTCTTGTATTGTCCACAAAAAAAATTCACACCAATCATCCACCCTTTATCGTGGTTGTCTACAGGCTGATTAAAACGTTTCCAGTATAGCATAAGAACTACTGCCAATGGAAAACCAATGATGTATATCAACGCAACGTAAACAAGTATTTTGTTAGTTTGATACGTAGATCCATTATTTTTATCCAGATCAATTGAGTAGTCAGATGTTAGTACTGCTTTACTGACATTACCATATTCTGTAACTATAAATGAACGAATTGACCATGGCCCCACCGCCATGACGTCGGCACACATATTCGCGTACGTAAGGTAAAGAAGCAACATTGATATAACGATGCATTTGTCAAGAATCCTGCGCTCAGTCATTACTCCATGACAGTTGTACCAGATATTCCACATACAGTAAATGGTAGACATAGCTATCACTATGACAAGTGGTGTGGCCATAGCCATGTGAAGTGACGAATATACATTCCAAGATCCGAGTAAGCATCTCGGGCTTAAAACACTAATGTATCTTATAACGTCAAAATACTCAAGGATTGTACCAGCAAACTCAAAGTTTTTAGGCCAATGAATTTCGGTTACTTCTGATAGTATACCCAAAACTTGATAGAAATTAATAGCAATTTTCAAATATATCACAAATGAATCAAGTTTAGATTGCCGCTGACCTGTATTCCTTAGTTGAATTCCCCAGACAAGGTAAATGACTCCAACTATTACCAACATAATACCAATAAATATTATTGCAGTCACTACAGGCTCCTGACATTTATGACATGCGTTAAATAACTGATAGTATCCTTTTGAACATGCCGCACAGAGCCAACCAGTGTACCCTTTGGCACAAGTGTCATTTAATTCTAATCCAATGTTACAACTCTTATTTCCTAGTGGACACATATGTATTTGTGGTATTGGACCTTTATATGTATGATCTTTTAGTTTATTTGGATCGTCAATAGGGAAATTGTCGTTTTGCAAATTAATTATAAATGTTTTGTAAGCCGATAAACAATCATCGTCTACTCCACAATTACCCGAAAAATCCCAAGACCACCAGTAACCCTGTGTTAAATTCAAATACCCTCCTTTACAGGTAGCACCCTTTGGGCAAGCTATGCACGGTCCATATCGATCAGTTCGATGAAAATTTTCGAGACAGTAACAAGCATTTAGACTAGCATTTTTACTGGTATTGGTTCCAGATGGACACGACTGACAATCCGCAATAGACGCTGCTCCTGCATGATTAGAGAAACTTCCAATAGGACATGCTTTACATGTTTCTGTGTAATTATGCCTTTCAATAACTCCTCTTCGATCTTGATAGAAGCCACCTGTAAGAAATCAATATTAAACCGAACAACTCCACGGAATAAGTTTCAAAATAATATGATACAATACACATACAAAAGTAATTAGGTAATTCATATTGTCATTGATATGTTATTTATTGTATTTTTTTATAATACATATAATAATAAATATCATATCATTCACTTAAGCTTGGTTCTCACTAGGACGCAACGCAAGGACGTAAACGCAACGCAAGCGTGTTGACCAACGACAAGCGACAGTTCGCATAATCCATCGCTTATGATTAGTCAACTCACTCACGTTACGTCTACGTCCTTGCGTTTCATCCTAGTGAGAACCAAACTTTAGATAAACAATACGTTTAGAAATTATTGAATCATAGGAAGGTCAAATTTCAATTTATTTAATTTGTTCATATTCGATCCCGATCTATGGTTACATTGCAGTTATTCAACAACATATGAGTTTAAGATACAGATGTCTGTATGAAGATCGATAGGAACTAGACTAGGAATTCAAACCGTAAAATAAAAAAGAATTATAAGATCAATTAGGCATACTGTCAAAACAATTACTCATTTGAAAACTTAGACAGACTCATATAATGTTGTTAATTAATAAAAATTACAATTAAAAAAATACAATAAAATAAATTTTGTTTTAAGATTATTCATAATTTTACCAATTTTCATTTGAAAAAAGCCATAAACAACGAAACAAATTTGTTTACGTCTATAATTTTTTCGTTATTGTTAAATATTTGAAGAAATTAAATAAACAAAAGAATAATTTACACTTGTAAGTTACCTGGAGGACACATATGACATTTATACTTATACTTATTACATATCTTGTATGTCCCTTCCTTACAAGGACTGCACTTGAATTTGGTGAAGGTTGTGGGATTACATGACAATCCAGTTCCTCTAGCGATAAACTTCAATAACATTCCAATATTTATATCGATCTCTGAATCTTTTGTAACACAAACACTAGCAAAAAAAATTGTAGTTGTGGGTATATAATCATCACCATCATGATCCATATTGACTTAATGAATATCGAACATGTGATTTAATCACACGAAAACCACACGGCCAATTTCCTTTTTATCGGAACTGCTACGCCTTGAGAAATACAAAATACTCATGACAGCAACTTTATCTTGTAGCCTAAGTCCAGACATTAGTCCCAGACAGTAGCCAAACAAATCCCGTTAGGCCCTACAACCGTTAATCACACGAATAGCCACACTGCCAATTCCCTTTCTATTGAAACTGTTACGCTTTGGGGGAAAAAACGAAAATACTCATGACAGCAACATTATCTTGTAAGTTGGTCTAGACAGTAGCCAAATAATGCCTACAAGATTTAATCACACAAAGAGCCACCTCAGAGAGTGCATTCCGTCGTTGGTGTGAGTCTCACTTAAACAGAGTATGGCTGTGTTTAAAGGAAGTCAATGTGTCTATGGGAAAAGTGTTGTAGATACAATGATTGGTATGTTTCGTCAGTGAAAATTATCTTCACCTGCTGTTGGAAAAATATATAGAACCATCTATCAAAGATATCGAAATATTAAAGAATTAAATTAAATTAACAATAGAACAGTTCAACAACAGCAAGTAATAGATCTATTAGATAAAATTAGAGAAAAATGTAAGGAAGATCTGGCACAGTTTCTTATAAACGAGGTCCAGAATGATCACTATGGTCCAATAATAGGTGACAAGACCTATTCGTTTCACATGGTGGTAAATGTATCACAATAAATCTAGTGGTTAAACTTGAAGCCTGCCGAACTTAAAACTGTCATGAAGAAGCAGACACACTTTTTGCGTTTCATGCGTACGTTATTGGAGGGAAAATTGTTGTTCGGTGCTCATCTGACACAGATTTGTTATACCGGCAGGTTTCTCCCCTAGAATGCCAGAAACGTCGACTATTGGAATGGATTACGGTTCAGCTAACAGTCGAAGGCTAATCATCAACGTTACAAATATACCACGACAACGATATGCGATTTCAAGTCTGCTTTTTAACGAAAAGTAAAGTCAATGCCATTCACCTATTTAGAAAAAAAATATCAAAACATATTGTGCGTTAAGATTACTCGGTAGTGATGAAGTATTTGATAAAATAAATCACTGCATACATATTCCATTTCAAACAGTTACATGACATAAATGAGGTAAGGTACCAGTGATTTAATAACAAGACAAAGGGTAAGAAGAGGAATTTCCAGGGGAAGAAAATAAACTGGTCATCGTTACAGTCATGCAGCAAAACACTTGATCAACATATTTTACGGGAAAAGTATATATCTAGGGTGGATATGAAGGCTAACAAACACCCCATAACCAACACAACATCTGCATCCGCTGAATTTTGGATGTCTTGACGATGACGATGGTCATTATGTGCCTGGTTGGTTTGAAGGAACGAAAACGAATAAAGTAACGTAGTCGTATGATTCAGATACAAATATTCCAAAAGATAGTGAAATAGAAGATATTTACTATGATAGCCAGCCATAGAGTGGTGACACTGAGAGTGTATATGAGGACGATGATGATTAGTGATAATTAAGACATAAGTGTTTTCGTCTAACCTTAATTATTTAGAAAGATTTCACAATAAAAAAAAACGTAAATGAATAGAAACAGCCTACACACATTACAAATAATAGATTGTGAAACCAAGCAGTAATATTACAGTTTTAACCTATACTATGCTATACCTGTAATTGAAATTTTGGTAGGAAAAGTAGTTTTTGTTGTAATGTACCGTACCAAATATTGTATTTGTATAGAATTTTAAAATTGGTGTTAACTTGCGTTTGTTTAAATCAAGAATGTATTAAGAAACGGAATTATCAATAAATCAATAATTTTACTAGTAGGCCTACTAACGTGAAAATCATTTTGAAACCAATACGTTTTTAAAGTTGTTTTTTTTTATTTTGAAAAAGCTTAAATTAGACGGGTGGGTTGGTGTGAGGTAGGTTTTGCGATCATAAAAGTTTAAAAGTTTATCCTATCCCTGTAACTCTTCAAATGATTAAATCCTAGAGGGAAATGGTGTACTGTAATGGTTTCAATGCAATGCTATCCGAAACATTTGAGCTAGTGTCTGGGGAAACTTACAGGATAAAGGTGCTTTCGTGAATACATTCGTATATTTCAAGGGGAATATCAGTGTGACTTGTAGGGCCCAACGGGCATTTTTGGGCTACTTTCCGGGCCAACTTACAAAATAAAGTTGCTGTCATGAGTATTTTCGTATGACAAGACGTAACAGTTCCAATCAAAAAGGAATTGGCCGTGGCCCTTCATATGATTAATCTTGTAGGGCTCAACGGGCATTTTTGGGCTACTGTCTGGGACAACTTACAGGATAAAATTGCAGCCAATAATATTTGTGTGCATCCCAACGTGTAACAGTTACAATGCAAAATGAATTAGCCGTTTGGCTCTTAACATGAATAACAATATTTTTGAGTGGTCACTCGGGGCTCTGTCTTGGCCAACTTACAAGATAGATTTGCTGTCATTTATATTTTAACATTGTATGTGAAGTATGTGAACGATGTCCAACAACTTTTATCCGTGTGACTTTTCACATTATTAAATCCATTTTTTACCCCTCTCATGTGGTGTTCCCATAATAGGACCCTGCAGCAATAATATTGATTATTGAATCTTGATCATATATCAACATAATCAGCCTATCAAACCTGTTGTGGCTTTTTACATGAATCAATTCTCTTCTCGGTCTATTGTGATGCCTTTTTGTCCACACTAGGACTAGGCAGAACGTGCGGGTCTCCATGTTTGCAAGACGCCCAATTGATAATAGTTTATGTTGCGGAATGGTCACTTATCAATCATGATCGGATTTTTTGTAATCACACATCGTGAAAATTGATGAATAGTTCGACTTAAAATACTGATATAAATGATACTTGGGACTAATTAAAATGTGTAAACTATTGAATATATATATGGGGCGACTTTTTCAATTAATTAAATTTCAGTATATCACCGGTCGGTTTAGAATTAATGTTCTTTGCCTGATGTGTATATATATCCAAATTCCCTTACTTGCACTGATGAAGGGCTAGTGTTGCCCGAAAGCTCTGCTAACTTTTCTGGCTGTTTACTTTATCGTTTTGATTTAGCTTTTCGCTTTTTTTATTTGTATCTCCATTGAGATCCAGCCACTGATACCCACAGCATTGTCATTTTTTTCAGTAATTTGCCTTTGGATTTATATATATATATATATATATATACAAAATTAATATTAAACAATCTCAGTCAAATTCAAGACAGCTGGTGGTCTATTTACATTGTATAATTAGTTACATGTTCACTTATTTTTGTTTTTAACTATATAAATGGTACATACTTGTTAATAGGTTTGCCAATATTAGTAGGAATGGATCGAAGTTCACCACAGTTAAGATATCTAAATAAAACAATGATGAATGTTAGAGGGTATTGTAAAATGGTAGTCAAAATTAGTTATGTTGTTAATTTCATCAAAATCAGACGACAGAAAATTAAGAGTTCTTGATTTGAAAATTGGTTGATAGGTTATTTAAATCACAACTAATCACGGGCCAAATCGAACGCAAACCGCAGTCCCTGGGTGACGATTAGCTTGCCAGTTGACTACGACGTTTTAAAAGTAGATGCATGTGATGTGTGTTTAGTTGGCGTACATGTTGGATGCCACCTTATTTTGTAACATTATGGGTTTTGTCGGCAAAAGATATGAAACGTTTGATCTGAGTCTGATTAAAGTACGTCCTTGCGTTATTGTATACACTGTATAACATGATCGTACATTAATATGGCTAACAATAGTTGTTAATGAAGATTAAAGGCTGATTTCCTGATGTATGTTAAGTTGGTTACTAGTTCCTAGTTCCTTATTCAAATTCAATTATAGACTAGTCCAGATTTGAGAAAAATGAAATGCTCAATTTTTAGAACTTCACCCTTAAAATGTGAAAAACAAAATGGCCATTTACCATTTTGAAGTCTTGTATATTATCTCCTTAACGGTTTTACTTATAGACCACATACTGTAAGTGCATTACGAGTAGTTAAAAATGTGTAGGATAATTTAATTATCATATGACGTACCTATGACGTCATAAGATAGTTGTGACGTCATATATTATAACTGCTTAAATGACATTAACCTATGCTAAAAAATGTACAAACGTTATAACACTTGACCTACTTCATTTTCTCACAATATTTTGGTATGGATATCGTTCGTAAAAGCCAGTTACTTATTCGCCGTAGATGCACAAAAGTTCGCGGAACTTGGGTTGCAAATCAAGAATGTATTAAGAAACGTCAGAATTATCAATAAATCAATAATTTTACTAGTAGGCCTACTTTAACTTGAAAATCATTTTGAAACCAATACGTTTTTAAAGTTGTTTTTTATTGTGAAAATGGTAAAGTAGGTCAAGTGTCATCGATCCATACCAAAATATTGTGACAAAATTAAGTAGGTCAAGTGTTATAAAGCCAGTTACTTTTTCGCTGAAGAGGGCGTAGATGCAAAAAAGTTCGCGGAACTAGGGTGGAAAATAGTAGATTAGGTTAACATGTTGATGTAATAACAACTCAATTGGACAGTTATTACGTATTAAAATCTGTTTTTTTTTAATTATTTGTGACTGTCCCTTTAATTGAATTTGAATAAGGAACTAGTAACTAACTTCACAGACATTATTTCCTGTCGACGTTACAGTTTTGGTACGATCACGTCGACTTATCATAAGAAAGTTGGGTTTGACAGGAAATTTTTTTTAATTGACGCAATGTAAGAAAATTGTATGTGTTTCAACGATTTTTGCCGATTTTACATGAAACCAGGATATTTTGACCTTACGCTTCAATAAACGCCCGTGCTTCACGTTCCTTACGTTTCTTGACTTGAAGTCAACTTTCGTAAGAGACGGAAGCCCTATCGTAAAAACAAAACAATGAGATACATGGATTTATATGGCGTAATGTGTATGACGTCATTATTTTTCAGCATGCAGTTCATTTGAGCTTATTTAATCAATGCTATGTTATTTGAGCCTTGATTCTTAAAGTTTACAGTTGTTGAATTGAATGCAAATTAATTCGCTAAAATCAAAATATCCGCTATGATAATTATGCAGATATTGATTAGAAAAACTCCTTTTAAAACAGTATAAACTTTGGTATTTCCATTTACAGTAGCGCCCTAAACTTACGCTTTTTTCTTCAATCGTTTTAATTATTTTTTTAGTATTTGTAATTATATCACATTCATCGCATCTTTAGTACAGTCGTGTGTAGGAGGATACGCAATAGGTACCTTTTATACTATTTGAAATACAAATATAAGAAAACCCACTCGATAAAGAAACACCAATCAGAGGCGATGCTTCAAATGGTCATGAATAGTTGAATGTTTTTAGGAAATTTCAACTTTCGTAACAACACTAAAATCGTCGTAAACGCGCATCATGAATTTTAAATTCAGAATGTTAACTTTCGGGAGAGGCATATCTACAGCAGTTTGCGAGCGGACCGACACGAACTTGACAAACGCCATTGACGTCATATTTTTTTTCAACTTTGCAAAAGATACGTAAGAATCGTACAAAACTTTAGACATGTTGAAAACTCTTAATCTTACGTCGACTGATAACCAGCATTAAGATTACACTTTAATATTTAATCACATTGTTGACCATTACAATTGTTTTATTGGAACTAAAAAAACCATCCATGTTACCGTACATTGTTCCGTTTTCTGCCAGGGAGGAGAGAGAACTTGTTTCGATCTGTTTTAAGTTATTGTCAAATAGATATCTGAGGGAACAAAACAGTGATTTTTCTTGGTCAATGTATACTTACAGATTAGTTATTTCTTTAAAGTTCTTTTTAGGATTTATTTAAAAGTTGAAAGTTATTTTGTAACGGTAACACATCTTACATGTATTCTAGCGTTGTATTTTTAGTTTTAAACATCCCATTTGTAATTTTTTCTATTTCGTTGCCATAAAGGAATCTGCAAAACAATATAACAACAATTAATCAAGGATAGCCGGCCATAAAGCCGCTAGTGGCAATAATAAAGCGACATCCCTCTAAATAATCAAATACAACACATGCATACGAGATGCTTGTATGCAACAGCTAAGTCTTATAACAGTTCTTTAGGAGAGAAGTTTTCTGTCCTTAGAAATCATGGCATCTGACATTTGACCCTGGGTTGGTAATTAAAGTCAACGTTAAATCTGCTTCCGCTTACGATTGCGACGTTTTCTTACGATTAGGCGTTCCGATCAGTTTACCAACCAACTTTAAATATATTCTCTATCCGTAACGAAATATTTGTTTTATGGTTTATAAATAATATACCCATAAACAAAGTAAAACATTTGCAAGTTAATACTTTGTTGAAACTGTCACTGTCATAGTCGATTTAAATAGTAAATTATTAATCTATATATAAATGTACGTAAGGTAAATCGCGCGTTACTTCTAAAATGTTTACTCGATGGTATATAAAGTTGGTTCGTACTTTCGGTACTGAACCACCTGTTTACTAATTAAATTGAGTTAGATAATTCGTTATTGACAATTAAAACGAATTAAGGTTCAACAATTTGCCTCAAATAGGGGTGTTTTCCGATCGTGGAATACACGGTCTAATGGATGTCCATCTTGAAAAATACCAGCACACAATAATACGAGGATGCTTCGCGTTTACCTATCTCCTCTTACGATAATTGCTTTTAATAGCTGAAAACCGGCTGAACAGCTCGAGTACAGCATCATAATGCTGAAGACACGCCGATTTTCTTTCAAAAAAACTATTTTGATAGATTTAATATAAGTGTATACAAATTTATTGATTTGCGATGAATGGAACATTCCAATCTTTCTTCTACAAGCGTCTATTCCCGCAGGCGTAATAACACAAAGACAAGTACACTCAAAACAGAAATTCGATTAGATTGTTACCTCCGCCAAGGAGGTTATGTTTTCACCCCTGTATGCGTGCGTGTGTGTGTGTGTCTGTGAACAGCCTGGGGGCCACAGTTTTTATCCGAATCTCACCAAATTTGGCCACAATAATCTATGCCTCAAAAGCTCGGACGAGTTTGAATTTGAGAGGAAAGGGTCATAGGTCAAGGTCACAACTAACAAAAAACTATTTTACTGCCTAGAGACCACAGTTTTTATCCAAATCTCACCAAACTTAGCCACAATGATCAATGACTCATCATATAATTGTGGTTAAATTTGAAGGGTCAGGGTCAAAGATCAAGGTCCACAAAAAACAAAAACAAAAAAGAAATAAAAAAAAAATAATAAATAAAAAAATAACCTCAGTGGGACTTGAACCAACGATCTCAACTGTAAGAGGCTGGATACATAACCATTACACCAAACTCTCATCCACAACTTTGTAGTGTGCAGTTAGCCTATTTTCACTTAGAACTAATAACAAAAAATTTAAAAAATACATATATATTTTCCGGGAAAATTTTATGTAGGGGAATTTTACAGTAGGCGGAGGTTTGTACTCTTGGAGTACTCTCTAGTTTAAATCTGTGACTGCAGAGGTCGGATCTAGGTATTTTAAACAGATAATGAGCTAACGTTTTCAGTCGCCGTCTATACCTGTACAATCAACTTTATTATTGCAGTTCAACCACCACCCACATCACCAACCTCCCCCTCAACTTAATGTTTCAATTGATCAGTTAAAATATATAATGCTAATAATACCAGTAGATGTATCAGTAATAGTATACAACAAATATATATTATAGTATTCCTTAATTGCAAGACGTTGTTGTAAGAAAACAATCCATGTTTGATGCGAATTTTATAAATATGAAGATACCACTCCATCATTATTAAATAATGAGACATGATTGTGGCAGGCCAATATCATGCAATACAGACAATATTCAAGTCTAGAGTTTATTTTTAATTTTAAAATTGTCATGATGGCAATTATATTTGGCTACAGATTACGTCGTGTTTGACTCTATTCATTTGCTCTGTGTTCATTTTTACAATTTTTTTATAGAACATATTTTGAGTTTTATTCATATTCGTATTAGGTAATTTCAGTAAATCGCGCGTAACCTTTTTCTTAATGCTTTTACCAAAACCGCTGTATCACATAACCTTCTATTATGGGCCGGTTTAGCATTATAGTTATTTATCCGAGTTAGTTGCATTCTTGAGAACAGTCACCGCAATCTTTAGTGTGTAGGAACTAACTTACCCGTGTAAATAACTAAGTACCGTATGAACTGGCTCTAAGATACTAAATCAATTAGAATAGGCCTACAGTACGAAGAATCACATGCCCTAACGCAGAACAACTTTGGTGTGTAGGAACCAATTTTAAGTATAAATTGGCTCTAAGAAACACTTGAAAACCATTAGGCCTACTAATTAAGTTGAGTTAGACAAATATTTTATTGACGATTAAAGCGAATTTACGATTTGTCCCGAATAGAGGTGCTTTTACAAACTGTTTTACATTATATAAACACATTTATTACTGACAGTTGCTTCTCAACGTTTGTATTAATTAAAACTGTAATTACAAAAATATAAACGTCGTAGTGCTGTATCGTTCAATGTACGTACTTTACTATTTCAATCGATTATTTGTGTAAATTTGACTCAAACATTTGGACTTATTTTGTGACACACTGTGTTTAGTGGTATTTATTTGTAAAACATGAAAACAATTATTTCATTACCGAATATATTTAAAAAGTGTTCCTCTTTCCACCCATCCTTTTCTCCATCCCTCAACCCTAATGTTACATACAAAACATAGGTTTGTTTAAATTTGACTCATTTTGTGACTTTCTCTTTCGGAAGAAATTCCCAGCGTGCTAATTTTGGTTGACTACATAAATCACCGTGTATATTATATAGTTCCTGTAAACGACATGTATTATTGTCCTGTGGTACGTACATTTGAAATCGCCTGTTTTTTTTCGCTGAAATTATACTATGTATTCGAGAACCATTTGTGGGCACGACCTAGATGCCCACAAATCTAGGTACGCTGAGAAGCAACTGTCAATAATACAGTTTATTTGTATAATGATGTGTTTAAACAGTACCAACACTCATAGTCCAGTAAAATATCACCTTCATTATTGCATAACGTTAGTAGTCAACGAGATTCTCATCGTAGGTTCTAAACATTATGGAAAGATCATTTATTGATGTTGCGTCGCGTAAAAGTTGGGATTTGCGGAGAAAATGAAGTTTTTATACGCAGTTTTTGCTTCCTTTCGTCGTCGTTTGTTTACATCGAAAAATGACG
The DNA here is from genome assembly GCF_963402885.1 of Antedon bifida. Classification (NCBI taxonomy): domain Eukaryota; kingdom Metazoa; phylum Echinodermata; class Crinoidea; order Comatulida; family Antedonidae; genus Antedon; species Antedon bifida. The sequence continues at coordinate 10,787,711 of NC_136229.1, forward strand.
TCATGAGGCAAAAGTGAATGACACGCCATTGTCGACATTTGCGTTCGTATTAAAAAGTGAATTTTAAATATACGAATATGGTATTAATTGTCTGTATTACATTGTATTATTATGTATCACATATATAACAAGTCATTTTGATATAAAATAAGTCAAATAAATATGAAAAACAAAAGAAAATCGTGATTTTTGCATGTCATCTAATATGACCTTCCATACAATGTGACAGCGCCCTCTATAAGTATTGATACACTCGCACTTCACACTGCAAGCTTTCTGTTGTTATTCATTCATTCAGAAATACAATTTAGGGAAGGAATCGAATGTGTTGTACATCAAAGGGCATTATTACTTGTTTACTATATGTTTATGATGTTTTCCCCAAAAATAATTACTAGTATGATGTACATTTTGCGAATTGTAGATGTACCGGTATGAAATTTAAAAAAAAGCTGTTTGCGCGGTCTGTAAAGCGATATAGGGCCTAATAATAATTATATATAAAATAATTTTTACTTTTTTCTGATAAATCGTTATAAATATGATTACTTTGCGCTGCTTTAAGCACCCTATTAAAAAAGAAAAGAAACAAATTGATTTAAGCCTACTTTTTGTCACGTTTTCGGTAATTAATCGTTGGGAGAAAGTTGGAAAGTAGAAGAAGGGTTAATGTTGGAACTGGAAGAGTTCACGTGCCTGTTATATGGATCCCGATCGAAAGCAAGGAGTACCGATGAACTTAGATTTGACTTTCTCAACGCAGGAAATGCAAGGAAAAAGACGGAATAATCAGTGTTAAAAAAACATTGATTTAACTTTCCACCGTCGCGTAGATGCTTGCATCAACATATTATACGACGCACGATCGAACTATCGAGTCAGGATCTGGAAGCTCGCACTAACACCGATTTACGAGTTCCGAAACCCCAAGACCATAACGGATGGTGCGTTGGGCGATAATGATTTGCTGGGGCCTTTGTGGTGTGAAGGCGAGATTCTTCCAACAGAATTGATCGATGCGATTGCTGAGAACGACTTCTTTAACTCGGATGATGAGAACAGAGTGACGAATCAGATAGTGAGTGCGAAGAAGACGATTAATTACCGAAAACGTGACAAAAAGTAGATGTAAATCAATTTGTTTCTTTTCTTTTTTAATAGGGTGCTTAAAGCAGACCTAAGTAAACATATTCATAATGATTTATCAAAAAAAAGTAAAAATTATTTTATATTTATAATTATTGATATTATATCGCTTTACAGACCGCGCAAACAGCTTTTTTAAATTTCATACATACATCTACAATTCGCAAAATGTACATACTAGTAATTATTTTTGGGGAAAACATCATAAATGTATAGTAAACAAGTAATAATGCCCTTTGATGTACAACACATTCGATTCCTTCCCTAAATTGTATTTCTGAATGAATGAATAACAACAGAAAGCTTGCAGTGTGAAGTGCGAGTGTATCAATACTTATAGAGGGCGCTATCACATTGTATGGAAGGTCATTTCAGATGACATGCAAAAAGTTTCTTTTGTTTTTTATATTTATTTGACTTTTTTTATCAAAATGACTTGTTATATATGTGATACATAATAATACAATGTAACACAGATAATTAATACCATATTCGTACATATAAAATCCACTTTTTAATACGAACGCAAATGTCGACAATGGCGTGTTATTCACTTTTGCCTCATGACGTCATTTTTCGATGTAAACAAACGACGACGAAAGGAAGCAAAAACTGCGTATAAAAACTTCATTTTCTCCGCAAATCCCAACTTTTACGCGACGCAACATCAATAAATGATCTTTACATAATGTTTAGAACCTACGGTGAGAATCTCGTTGACTACGACTACTAACGTTATGCGATGGTGAAGGTGATATTTTACTGGACTATAACAGTAGGAAATTTTCGCTTCAAATAGCGTCAAAATGGTTTGTATTGAAAAATGTATTTATTGTTAAAGGTTTTATTTTTATCCCACAATGGCCCATAAATGTACTTACTTGTTTAATAATTATATTGGGAGACTCAGAAATTGGAATGTACGTTTGTATAGATCTATAAAAATAGTATTTTTTAAAGAAAATCTGTTTGTCTTCAACATTACGATGGGCCGTGCGAAGAAGCATCCTCGTATTATTGTGTGCGGGTATTTTTCAGCATCGACATCCATTAGACAGTGTATAACACGATCGGAAAACACACTTTTTGGGGGAAAATCCTTAAAACCTCAAATCGTTTTGATAGTCAATAACTAATATCTAACTCAACTTAATTAGGTTCAAATCAGTGCCGAACGTACGAACCAACTTTATATACCATCGAGTAAAAATTCTAAAAGTAACGCGCGATTTACCGAATTTTGCCCTTACGTAAATGTATATATAGATTCGATCATATTTTTACTATGTTTATATAAGAAGTGAAAAGTGGCAATTTTGTTATAGTTGTCAGAGCTTTTGTGTCACCTCATTGTGCTATATTTTTACTTATTATATATATTATCCAATGTAAAAACGATGCAATCGTAAGAAATTCGAATTCACTGAAATTAATGTGACCAAAGGTCTATATAAGATACACATGCAACATAATCAAGCTTAGTGCTAACCCTAACCCACAATTGGTATAAACACAACGCATTTAATTCCCTATGACAATCTTTACATATAAACCTATGTTTACGAAGTACTCACCAGCAGTCAATGAATAACAGACTGATAATGATTTTGGATAAGAAATGCTAAATACAAACTTACAGAAAGCGAAGATTCGTTCCACTAAATGCTCCTTCTTCGATAACAGTAATGTTGTTGCCTACAAGCATCCTAAAAAAAATATACACATATTTGTTTGATTACTCCACTGAACTGATCAACGAGGATGCAATATATCCGGGTTCATTTAATAACTGGGTACACATTTCGAAACATCTGTATGCATCTTTCATAAATTGTACTCTTACAATGAAAACTTATACATGACTTCATTTTACTTAAAAGGTAATTCTAATACATACTCTTTTTCCAAGAGCTAAAGAAAAGTAATAATAACGACAACGACGACGAAGATGTCAACGGCAATGATGACAACAACGACGACAATAACAATTACATTGACATTGACACTGACACTGATAATAATTAAGAACCGATGATATGTCATCATTGAATTCCATGCTAGTTTATACTTACAACATTTCAAGCGATGACATATTGGCAAATACATTTTTTGAGACACGTTGAATATTATTTTTGTTCATTAACATGTTCCTAACTGAAGGAAGTTGACAACCTTCTAATGATGTGATATAGTTCCAGCTCAAATCACTAAAGAAGAAAATATCAAATACAGCACTAAACAAGACCAGAAAAAAATATACACCATATTCCAATAATTAAACATTTTGGAAATTTGATAATGATTAAATTAATAATAATAATAATAATAATAATAATAATAATAATAATAATAATAATAATAATAATAATAATAATAATAATAATAATAATAATAATAATAATAATAATAATAATAATAATAATAATAATAATAATAATAATAATAATAATAATAATAATAATAATAATAATAATAATAATAATAATAATAATAATAATAATAATAATAATAATAATAATAATAATAATAATAATAATAATAATAATAATAATAATAATAATAATAATAATAATAATAATAATAATAATAATAATAATAATAATAATAATAATAATAATAATAATAATAATAATAATAATAATAATAATAATAATAATAATAATAATAATAATAATAATAATAATAATAATAATAATAATAATAATAATAATAATAATAATAATAATAATAATAATAATAATAATAATAATAATAATAATAATAATAATAATAATAATAATAATAATAATAATAATAATAATAATAATAATAATAATAATAATAATAATAATAATAATAATAATAATAATAATAATAATAATAATAATAATAATAATAATAATAATAATAATAATAATAATAATAATAATAATAATAATAATAATAATAATAATAATAATAATAATAATAATAATAATAATAATAATAATAATAATAATAATAATAATAATAATAATAATAATAATAATAATAATAATAATAATAATAATAATAATAATAATAATAATAATAATAATAATAATAATAATAATAATAATAATAATAATAATAATAATAATAATAATAATAATAATAATAATAATAATAATAATAATAATAATAATAATAATAATAATAATAATAATAATAATAATAATAATAATAATAATAATAATAATAATAATAATAATAATAATAATAATAATAATAATAATAATAATAATAATAATAATAATAATAATAATAATAATAATAATAATAATAATAATAATAATAATAATAATAATAATAATAATAATAATAATAATAATAATAATAATAATAATAATAATAATAATAATAATAATAATAATAATAATAATAATAATAATAATAATAATAATAATAATAATAATAATAATAATAATAATAATAATAATAATAATAATAATAATAATAATAATAATAATAATAATAATAATAATAATAATAATAATAATAATAACAATAATAATAATAGGCATAGGCAATAGTAATAACAATAGCAATAGTAATGACATTAATATTACAAATAGGAATATATTATCTACGCGAGTAACGCTTTTTAACTCTTACAAGAAGTCACAAATTCAGAGACAAAAAAACAAATTCTTAATCTTAGAAATAAAAATGGTGTAAATATTGAAGATTCTGATTCTGTCAATAGGTATGTATCTGTATAACTATATAAAGTGTATGCTGTCTGCATAAATGCTGTACTTTTAACATACATATATTATAGAGGGCGCTATATAGAGTAAATACAAACAGCGTTTGAATATCGGTTTTAGACCAAGCTACAGGTTATTAATTTTATTTGGTATTATCTCTTGTTTCGCCCTATCAGTGACGCAAGTTGAGTACTGTACATTTAAAAAAAATACTACTCACAGTAGTCTAAACTTGCTGTTAGCGGGTAAGATTGGTATTTCCGTAAGATTGTTATAAGCAAGTCGTCTTTGTAAAGTTAAAGTATTAATACAACAAAAAAATAAGACTATGATTAGAAATTTCAAACATTTAGATAAGTTGAAAAAATTAAAACAAGGCCTCTTATTATTATTTAAAAACAACAACAAATCGTTTAAATCCATATCCGCAACAACGAGGGGAGTGGGTCCAACATGTCAACTATTTCTAAACAAACACCAGCCCTGCAATATGTTTTAATATCTTGCAATAATATGGCAGCGCACAATAATAATACAAACTATATCAATTCTTTGCATATAAAAGTTTTAAAAACAGAGGCGGCCCAAAAGTGCAGATTGATAGTATTTGTGTCAATGTCATGACAACATCGATTTTAATATACATCACTGTACTTACAGTTCTTCAATATTGTCCAATGCAACAAAGGCGTCCTTATGTATAAATCGAATTTGGTTGTCTTCAAGTTTTCTGGAAAACAGAGAAGGAGTGTATTATGCATTCGTCGTGTGTTCGAGTTATGCAAATCGGTTTGAAAAAAACAGCGGTTGAGTTACATGGTGTAATGTAGTTATGTTTACCATCGTTTTTCTTGACTTTGTGTCTGTTTGATATGTGTATTTTTATAATTTATTTAGACACTTTAGGAGAATATTATATATTATATTATTATTATTATTATATATATATTATATAATTATAAGTAAGTAAGTTTCATTACAAGTTACAGTAGAAATTTCATTTAATTTAGTTTTTTGTAAACAATACTTACATATAGCTAATGATTCCGCCTTGAAAAGCTTTTGATGGTATGCTTCGCAAACCATTTCTGTGTAAATGTCTAATATATTCAAAGAAACAATTATGGTACGGATCACTAAAATGTCAAGCTAAGCTCAAAACGCTACTGCGACCTCTCAAATTTAAATTGTGCAGTCAAAAAATCCAAAACATTTGTATATTCTTACTTTTCGTAAGCCTAAAAAATGAATGAAAAATTAAAACTCTTCGTTTGATAACCATATTCACGTAGAAACAAGATGATTAAAGAATCGGCTTAATTAGTGTTAATTTACTTAATCTTCCCATATTTTACTCATCCTTACAATTACCATAAGCAACATCATAATAATCATAACTATCGTCATAGATTGATAATTTTACCCACATGAAGCTTCCAGTTGACAAGTTTTTGAAAGCTCCACTAGAAAGGTTTACAAGATTATGGTTGTATGCAATCACTCTATTGAAAAAGAAGATATAAAACAGGTACCTCAATCACAGATACAGTACGTTTATATTTTGCTTGTTCCGAAAACTTTGGGTACACATAAAATGTTGGAATTAATTAGATTGCTCATATATTTTAATGATAGTCTTATTATGGTGTTTATAAGCCTACTTAAAAAACAAAATCGTAAGTGTATATTGTTTACTTCAACAACAGTAGTGTAATCTTCTCTACTTACATTGTAACACTATATCTTGTTGTCAAAGCAAATGAATTTTCACAAAGCTCTTTGAGTTTTGGGTTAAAATTAATAGACCTAAAATATCAAAAACATAATGAATACTGTACTGATGAATAAAATACTGTGTTATAATGAATATGCAGTAGACTGTCATGATAGGAGAAGCTAAAATGATTCACTATTATTAGAGATACATATATAATATATACAAATTGAAAGTTTGAACATATTTACAAACACAGGAATTTCAACAAACAGGATATCTTCAGAAATTACACAACTTTAACTTAATGTATAACATTTTTGTTCCTAAATCATAGATTGGATCCGTGGGTTAAATGTGTATATAATTATGTTTGAAGCTGAATCATCTACCACATCCGCTTATTTTGTCTCAATTTTGAAAATAGTGTATTGCAATCGAATTTTTAGTTTTAGAATAACTGCCTGTATTCCAAACAATGCATTATATATGCCGATGACCTGAAGTTGTATCGTGTTGTCGGCTCTGATAATGATGTCAAGGAGGACCTTGATATTGTTGTTGCATGGAGTCAGCACTGTGGCTTGTCTTTCAATATCTCCAAGTGAAAATCAATTTCTGTTTTCTTAAACTGGAACCCAAGTGTTTCTCTTATATGATCAACGCAATTATTTTAGACAAAGTGTTAGTTCACCGTGACCTAGGAATTTATATCGATAGTAAACTTACATTTTGTAAACACAGTGACTACATTATCTTTAATGGAAATAAAATGCTTGGATTCATTTGGAGACATTGTATAGACATATCTAGCCCCAGTGCTATTATTGGTTTATATCGTCAATTAGTTGATTCTAATATTGAGTATTATTCATTAGGCAAAGAACATTAATTCTAAACCGCCCGGTGATATACTGAAATTTAATTAATTAATTTGAAACGATAAAGAGGAGGAAATCTGTGAGAATGAGAAAAAGTCGCCCCAACCGAGACTCGAACTCGGACCGCCTACTTGATATGCCGATGTCCTAACCATTGGACCACTGGGGCTTTCATGGTATTGTTCAAACTCGATTTGATAGCGACTCTTTAACATTCTCAGCGTGGTACGGCGGAACAGCACTAGTTCCTCAGTTGTACGCACGCGCACCAGAGATCAAATTGATACGTCCTCATCTTTCAGTATTTTTATTCACGAGGCGAGATCTCCGAAGAGATACTTTTTATATATATAAACACATTCGGCAAAGAACATTAATTCTAAACCGCCCGGTGATATACTGAAATTGAATTAATTAATTTGAAACGATAAAAGATGAGGAAATCTGTGAGAATGAGAAAAAGTCGCCCCAACCGAGACTCGAACTCGGACCGCCTGCTTGATATGCAGATGTCCTAACCATTAGACCACTGGGGCTTTCATGGTATTGAATTGTTTAAACTCGATTGGATAGTGACTCTTAAACATTCTCGGCGTGGTACGGCGGAACAGCACTAGTTCCTCAGTTGTACGCACGCGCACCAGAGATCAAATTGATACGTCCTCATCTTTCAGTATTTTTATTCACGAAGCGGGATCTCCGAAGAGATACTTATATATATATATATAAATACATCAGGCAAAGAACATTAATTCTAAACCGCCCGGTGATATACTGACATTTAATTAATTAATTTGAAACGATAAAGATGAGGAAATCTGTGAGAATGAGAAAAAGTCGCCCCAACCGAGACTCGAACTCGGACCGTCTGCTTGATATGCAGTTGTCCTAACCATTAGACCACTGGGGCTTTCATGGTATTGTTCAAACTCGATTGGATAGCGACTCTTTAACATTCTCGGCGTGGTACGTGGTATATATATATATTATTCTAAAGGATTTATAATGCGCGCGTCATAGGATTAGACAAAATGATTGATCTGCTCTGTCTGTATCACAGTGTAGCTGTGTGTCTTTTTTTTATGTATAAAATACAAATAGTTTATGAGTACAATATGGAAAATACAAGTAATTGTGATGTGTTGCTTTGATAAAACTAAATAAGAATCATACATAGAATGATTTCATTATCATCATGATATCTGCAGTATTATACCTATCCACATTCTTGGTATAATATAACGGAAACGTTGCAAGATATTGCGCTTTATCATTCAGTGAGTTACGGTACTGTTGTATAAAATTAGATTTGTTTCCAAATGTAATGAAATAATAAATAAAGTAGAGAAAATTATTCGTAACATTATGGAAAATATAAGAACAAATTTAAAACATCATTATGAAAAGAATAACCATGTGTACAAATAACGGTCATTAGCGGTATCTGAACATGCGCTTGCATCATAATAACTCCGAATACAAACATCTACTAACAGTTTATTTAAAACATAAAATTGTACAAAAAAACTTACACATTTAATGACCTTTGGAGGCTTGCAAAAGTGAAAGCTTCAATGCTATGTAAATGGTTATATGAAATTTCACTAAAAAAAATAAAATAATTTGTTTTAGTTGTGGGCAACTGATCAGTCATTTGTTAATCAGTAGTCATTTTTGGTACTGAAGTTCAGTTGTGCAGTGGTGGTGAAAATGAATGCAACAGTAGTAATTCATTTATAAATGACATTTCTATTGAAGTTATACTTACATGGTCATTATGTTTGGTGAACCATTAAACGTAGTATTGCTTAATTCTATGATATTGTTATTTTGAATGTTTCTATGAAGGAATAATTTAATCGTTTGAATTAGTGTAATGTACGATGATTATAATAATTAAACATTTTTATAAATAGCAAAATTAATAATCTTAATATCAGGCATCATGATATCTTGAAATATATGTAAAAGTACACAAGAAAACTTGATCATGTAATTAATACAAACATTTCCAACGTTTAAAATAGGATGCATTGATATGACGCATTAAACCAACAAGAAAACATTTGTATGAATCAAATAAACATACTTTCATTTTCTATAGTATACATTATGAACAATATGAATGCTAGTGCGACTGTGTTTGATTCTGTTGTATTATGGACAATAAATATGTTAATAAATGTGTATGTACTGAGGTGTATTAGATGTGTATGGTGATGATAATAATAGCAATAATAACAGCTATGACGATGACGACAAAACACGTTTAATGTGTTAACGTTCTATGTCGTTCTTTTATTTTACTTTCTATTAGATACAATCAATTAAAAGAAATCATTTATAATTGTAACTTACATGGTATGAAGTATTGGAAGATTATTAAAAGCTGTCGATATGTCTGTCAGCAAGTTGTGTTTTGCATACCTGACGAATTAAGAATGTTGCATTTTGAATTTACTGCATTAATCAATTATTAAGTGTAGCAATACACTTAGATTTCTTCCAATGCTAATAATAAATGCTATTATCGTAGTCTTACACATATCGCTCAATGTATTCAAACAGGAAGAAAGAGGTGTTATGAAAATGATGGCATCATAGCTGTCATCTATATAGTACAACTTTACGTAAGGGCACTATAAAAAACACCGAGGTGAAGTAATTATTCCAAATGAAATTATTTCAAGATAGTGTTGCTTGAGAATAAATAAAAGACCGAATGTGGAAAATTGACAACGAATACGCGTTGTCGTTTCTTTTATGGTTCTGATTCTACCTTAAATGGTGTAGGTGAGTACACAACAATATCAGTAAAACACCTACTCTACACACTACCGAATGATGCTATTGAATATAATTGATGTGTTGCAGTTCTACTGATACTGATATTTGTTCGTGCCGCGGCTTTAGCCAGCTATGTCCCGAGAGGACATACTCATTAAGAAGCTTTATCATCGCGGTAGCTATAGTTCTAAGGCCGACAGTTTTAAAAAATTGTAAACTCGACTATAATTTATAGGTCCCAGCTGCTGGACCTAAAAAAACATCTGGGAAAAGAGAGTCTATGAGGGCTCACGGTTGAACGATTTTGGATTCTCGCCCTTTGACCGCCGTGAAGTCACGTTGTCTCTAGAGGGTATTCAGTTGCATGCCTAGGTTGAGGTAACACACACACAGCACATTAAAGTTCAAAATTGATCATTTTTAAATGCCATTTTTAATTAGTAGATTAATATTTGTTGGCAGATAATACATTGTTGGAAAGGTACACATGTCTTCTTTCAAATGCTGTTGAAAATTAGCAGAAATACCAATTATTCAATGAAATACAACCAGATTACTAACACCCTTTACAACTGACCACCTCATGAACATGATGAGGGAAATTCATGTTTGCAGTTTATGACCGCCCATTTTTGGAGATCTAAAAGTATGATGCTTTTTGATTGGAGTTTCTGTAACAACCTGAGGTGATTGACAATTAGATTTGTTGCCCAAGTGAAAGGCAATGAAAACAACAGGGTTGATGCAATATTTTAAATCAAAGACACAAATAATATGAAAATATAATGTTTAAAGTACCTATTGTTCAAATTTTAAAATGATTGGTTGAGAATTGATGAACGGAAAAAGAAAATAGTAGGCACATGTTTTTCGATTCTCAGTCATACTGAGTCATACTGGGTTTAACTAAGTTGGCCGTTGGTGGTGATAGCCATTTTTTTTCGGACACGCATGTGAAGGTACAGTAGTTAAAAATAAAAATTATACTGCAAATTAATAAAGATCAAATTAAATATATTCATAAATTATAGGAGTATATTGTGTATATTATAAAATTACATCGGGATAAATGATGATAAGACCTTTTTTTAAATCGAGTTTTAAACCGCCGAGTTGTTGAGTAAGCTCTGGCAGGAATAACTGTGGGCTATTTGTGTCCCGTTAGGAGCCTGGGACACTTCTGCCTATGTTTCTAGCTGTCTAAAACGTCTTCCCTTTTAGGCTGAAACGGCCCACTGTGTCACGGAAGTTAGTTTCAAAAGATCTAAATAATGTATTAATTATACCAATTAGGATGGCATTTATTTGAATAAACGCCCAACAACTTCCTTATAAAACATCACTTAGATTATAATCAACATCCCCCCAATATTGTGTTATATTCATAACACAATTATACTATTATTGTAGTAGAATTCATCGGACTGTTATCTACAATTTACCCTGCATTCGTTATTCTTTTTTACCACTTTTCATTTCTATTAGAGGATTTTATTGGATTGTAAATGTTACCATTATTATTAAAACCAAAAAATGAAACGTATCCCTCGAATAAGCACCTCCCTCAAATGAACTCCGTCTCCCCCTATAAAGACTACACTTTAATCATCTAAGACAGTATAAAACAGAGTAGGTTTAGTTTTACGAATATCAAGCATTTCAATAATAGTAACACCGACCGAAACGTCCAAGCCAGAACGTCTTTCTAAGACCTTTTTACCCGAGTCATTATCATTCCGAGAACCATCGTCTACACTTACTGGAAGGGTGGGGGCGAGTGAAACGAGCTTACCCTCTAGTAAAATATAATCATGCTACGATATCGTAGCAATTACGATAATATAAAGACATGCGAACAGTGCAATTTCACGATGATATATTCAAGCCACTATTAAACTACAGATTTAGTTTGATAGGTCCTACTAAAATACTGTCACGTAACTTATTGAATATTAATGTTGAAAACATAACACTAGTAGGCATAACTAAAAACAAAATAACAATAATATGCATATAGGCCTATTGACTTTGGATATTTTAACATGAACACTTATTGCTAATTTATCTTTTAAAAATATACTACTTACACGCTACCGATTGACTTCGGAAATGTTGGTAATCTTGTAAGTGAATTGTTATTAATTTCTCTGTCGATATAAACATGGTTTGAAACGTTAACCTAATACTAATTATTAATCAATTACCACAATTATTGTTTTGTCGCTTATTTTCTCCATTTTCTCTTTTCCTTCTAAAGAAGGTTGTAATATTTAGTTTAACCTGCAAATATGCATGTCAAACATATTTGCTAGGATACTGTTATTTAAAACTTACATAATTGAAAGATTCCGTAACTCTAACAACGTATCGTCATCAATTGTTCTCAAGTTGTTATCATTCATGTAACTATAAAATAAAAAATTAATGACAGAGAGTAATACACTCTCTGCTTTTCTCATTTAAAGTAATGTATTATATTGCTGTTATTATTATAATTCCACAAAAAAAAACATATCGGTGATGACACAAAAAAGATGAAATATAATTAGGTTCATGTTATAATGTTTTTGCTTTGTTGGCATGGTGGTACATCACTCATATTATTTCTAAACGGCACAATACAGAACCAAAACGGTACCATGTGTTTGTGTGTGTATAATTCCGGGTGACTTTCTAATCCCATTTCTCCCGTCCATTCATCCGTCGGAAAGTAAATCAACAAATACCTACACTATGCTAATGTCAAGTATGTGCTGTTATAATGTTCTTATGCTATGTTTCATAAATTGTTCATCGGGCAAGCAGGTCATAATGAATTATGGAATCGACACACAATGAAAAAAAAGACTACTGATTTGATCTGTTTTGTTGATCAGCGTATCTATTGTTTCGATAAGTAAGACACGTATGCTTCATCATAAACTGTCATGTATTATCTTTTTAATAAAAAATAAATAAATAAACACTTACACAGTGAACAAGCAGAATAATAAGTTTACAAACACAATGTACAAACTTACAGATAACGTGTATTTACTGGAATTCCAACTGGCCATTCACGGAGTCCACGGTTTCTACAATTCACTGTTCTTGCTGTACATTCGCAAACTGCTTTTAAACTGGTATCATTACTAAGTTCACATGCAACTTCAACGCAAATTGTAGAATCAACCCATAAATAAAATATTACAATTACCAAGTACTTATGAGACATCATTTTAACCATGACTACAGGGTAGTTAATTCCAGTGCAATTCGGTCTATGTGGCCGTCTTGACTATAGTTAAGGTTGTATTTATATCAAGGCCCATGTTATAAGGAAACCTACTTTGTATTCAGAAACATTTTTCAGGTCAAAGATTATTGTAAATAACACAATTAAAACGAATCTTCTTCAAATGTTGATATTATGTAAACATTAAAATAATACACCGATTCATAATAATAGGCCATGGTTAGTGAGTAATTATGAGGTAATTTCCCGAATAAAACGCGTATTATGTATAAACAGCAAACCGAACCACTTATCAAAAAACAAACTATAACGTTGTTTGACTAGTTAACAATGTTTTTGGTAATACGTTTGAAACGATTTTTTTAAGTTGCTTATATCTTTAATGTTTAAAAACGATTCAATGAAGAAATGTTGTGTTCTTATTTCTGTCTTTTTGCGTTTTTCTTTGACGTTACAGAAGTTATGATAATGAATGATATTCTCTGACATTCTAAATACAGGTATCATGTATAAAAGGACAAATAATGATGGACTGTAAACAGAATACATTAGCTTTTGAATAGTAAATACTAAATCGTACGTTCATGTTATTGAGTCATTACAAAGCATCTACACATAGTCATGTAAGATGTTGTAGTTATTGTCGTCGGAACTAGATCAATCACGTACACTTTATTGTGTAATTAAGTGGATAGTAAGTATGCTTGTTTTTCCAGCCCAATTGATACCCACATATTAAAAACTGTACTTTTTCCTTCTATATTATTTGTCAAAATCGTTATACCGAACCAGTAGTATAATATTATATTGTTTTAACATGGTTAACGGTTATGTCTATGCGTGAACATCATATTTAAATATATTGATTTATATGGGAGGCTGAGGGAATTCCCTATGTGGAGACACAAAAGAAGACCCGTATTTAAGATACTATTTCCTCATAAAACTCTTATAAAACTTGTTATCACCGAACAATTAATATTGTATTGTAGTTTTCCAGATGGCTAAATGTTTTATAGAAATGTGTGAACTTCAGTTTGAAATACACTGCTTTAGATGGGAGGCCGAGTGGGGAATTCCCAATGACAAAGCTAGGTTCTGCCTTTTGTGACGGTATATAGAATTTGGAATAATGAAAGTGCTTGGAAACTAAGAAATGCAATTGTATTACAACTTTGAACTGTTTTATTTTAAAAATGTGCTTTCTTTTCCATTGCTGTTGCAAAATTAGTAGTTGTATTAGTGTAGTTTTAGTTTTAAAATAAGTTTTGTAATAGCGTCGAGTCAAATCTTATGTCGTTATTTCAAATATGAAAAATGTTTTAGTTTCAGTTTTTATTTTCCATTGTTTCTGTATTAAATTTTGTAATTGCTATGGACGCACCATCTACGCATGTGTGCCACTGTTAAAAAAGTGTTGTTCCAAATAAATATTATAAATATTATATTATTATTATTATATACCCTTTAATTAATATAACATATATTTTAATACAATAATTAGGTTAGCATTTTTAGTCGCGTGGACGCGACTCAATAGTTTACTATGTCGGTCTGTCGGTTAAACTTAAGGTAATCAGTAAAATTGTTTGTGTTTGCTTTTCAAAAATGTATTTAGTTAAAGATGTATTGTTCCCCCGAAAACATGAAAAGTGAAGATTAATTAAATCAGACTTTGAATAGGTTATTTTGTAGTTTTAATAAAGTTAATCACTTCCGTAGATAAAAGAAAAAAATTAATGTTTTCACTTATAAAATGAGAAAATAAATGGTTAAATTCAACCACAAACCCATTGGCTGGCAGCCAATTAGACAATTTTTTTCTTAAATTACAGTTTTTCAGGTAAATACATTTTTTTCGATCTATTTTTTTGGTCAAAGTGGATAACTATTATGTGACATTAAAATGGTATATTCAACAAAAAAATGTTTGATAATTATTTTTTCAGGGGTACAATACATCTTTAAAGGTTTGATTTTCGGTATTATTTATTCTGTAGGCCATGGTGTATGCATCTATTATTTTTGAGAATTTATATAAATGGCCTAATCCATAAAATAGTATTGTGCATTGTAGAATGTATTTGTTAATAAATTTATTTAACAAGTATTTACTGTCAGCTTCTTATTATTAAGTGTGGAGGGATATTGAATGGCAATATTATTTAACTTTATTATTATTATTATTAATTTTTATTAAACATCTTAGCTTCTGTATTTAATATTACATCTACTGCATCAGAGTCTAATAGCATGCTTCTTATAACAACACAAACAACAAAAATATTGATTAGAAAAACTCAGATGGAGCAAATAGTGCCGGTTTAAATTTTTAAAAAACATCGAATCATTTCTCCTAATAAAAGAATAGTTAATGAACTTAATTACCGGAATGAGAATATGTCAATAAAATAAAGAAAAGTGTGAATAGATAAGAATTTGAATATAATTGTACGTTTTTAATATAGGGCAAATTTTTATCCCATTTTGGTAAAGAGGTGTTGTAAAAAAACTGCTTTTATTAAAGAAATTCGTATTTTCGAATCTATTAAAAATAGACCTATCCTTTTCCATTGTGTATCTTGCGCTTACGACTCTTACGCTTACGTAAAGTTGACTCCAAGTCAACTTTACGTAAGAATCGTTAATAACGCAACGCAAGTGATCGCAAGCAATAAAATCCCGGTTTCCTGTAAATTCGCGATAAATCGACGTATCAGACGGAGACTCGATACCCCGGTTTCCTGTCGATCGTTGCGTTACGTCTATTTTTCTTGCGTTTACGTCGATTTCATCAAAATTTTGTCGTAAGCGGTTTCCTGTCAAATGTTGGTTTCTTACGTAAAAACGACGTAACAGTCGTAACTGACGTTAGAAGAACTGACTCTTACGTCGACAGGAAACCAGCCTTTAACAGAGCGAAGGTTGTGATTTTCATGTTCATCCCGTAGCGTTTCGCTTCGTATGGATGTACATAGCTCATTTCCTGACCTTTGATTTTTATTTTTAAGATTCGCAAAAAGTAGAAACAATTCGAACTACCAATCTCACTGAAGCTGAGACTTAATGAACTAGAGTTCGTCGCAGAGAGGAATTTAGAAGATGGGAGCATAAATACGCATGCGTATAGGCTGACGCTTTGCGCGAATAAATTATTCGTCTAGTGGAAAATCAGCTATTTTCGCTCTATGAACGTAAATATATATATATTTCCTGGAAAACATAACGGTAAATTACTGGAACTAAACTGAACTAAAGGCACGTACGTTTACACAGAAAGCAAGAAAAGCAACACATGTTTTTAAAGTAACGAAAGCTTTAATGGTAAAGATGTTTCGGTTTGACTACAACCTTCAGCTGCATTACTGCTCTTGAAAAAAAATAAACGTAACGAAATGAAGATTTAAATATGCAAATTAATTAATTAAAAACTTAAACCTACTCATTTGAAAAATAAGGCAATCATTTTATTTTAATTTTATTTATTTTGCCATTGTGTTTAAAAATATATAATTAGAGTACCTAAAATAGATAGAAGGATATTCCTCTCCGCCTCTCCACAAAGGCCGACAGGATTACCAACAGCGTAAGCAAACACTTTTAAAGGCCAGGTGCGGGCAAAAAATTTCTATTGATCATACTTTCCACTAATTATCGATCTATAGTTTCCCCTATGTTTCATAATTGTTGGGATTTTATTTGTGTTACACGAGCTTGTTGAAAATAAGCACTTTCTTATCAGTGGGGGGATAGTTCAAATTACACAGTAAAATCTCTATTCTTTTGTACACAAATTTTGTAAATAGAGAGGCATTTTAAAAAGCTATGAAAACTAAACGGTGTGGTAAAAAATGTTATCAGATGACTAAATATAGGTAATATAACTTGAATTTTACATTTCTGGTATTTTTATTTAACTTCAGATTTTTATTTTCATGCTATAGCAAAAATTATCCACTGTATATCCACCATCTTTTTTCACCTTCTAGGGAGTCACCAGACATGTTATTACATTAGGTTAACTACCTAACTACTGAAAAAAAGTCTTCCTGGTTTTTATGGCAGAATTTTGCCAAATTTTGTATTTGACCATATTAAGGGAAATTCATGTTTTTTTTTCTTGATTTCATTACAAATATTTGATTTATGTACAATTAACCAGATATTACATTTAAAATTTATGCCTGTACCTGAGCTTTAAGTGGCTCTTCCAGCATTTATGGGTGGCAAAGAGTAAGAGAACAACATTATTTTTAGATAAAGTATTTATATAAAAATTGTATGTAGTCCTAGTACCCTAGTAATTGTATACAAATTTTTAACAAACCGTATATTAGTACAATACAGCTCTTACTAATACAAACCTATTTTTTTTATATTTGAAACATTATTTCATTTTAAAATAAAATCATTAATGTCATCATAATTATTATTATTTAAATAAAATCTTATATGCAAGGCAGGATTTCATGGTATTGTTCAAATTTGGAATTGTTGTAAAGATTATTATTTAATTTTTAAACGATAAAGATGAGGAAATATATGAGAATGGGAGAAAGCCGCCGCCCAACATTCTGCTGGCTACGCAGACGTCCTAACCAATAAACTGTTGGAGCTTCCATAGTATTGTTTAAATTCTTCAACATCCTCAGTGTGGCACGGCGGAATAGTTCCCATACCCAATAACATTATATTGTATATAATAATTGTTACCATTTAGATCAAATTTTTTTTGTTTTTCTCATTTGTACATTTATTGATATTCTTGTTCACAATAACATTTTAATTTCAACTGTGATTAATTATCGATATTCTACATTTTTATATTTCATAACATTAATTTCAATGGTAATATAAGCGTTCTAGACACTTTCCATTCTAAATAATTCTAAGAAAATGTTATTCAACTTAAATATGTAAATGTTAGTTAGTTATAACAAATGCAACACTTACATGTTAACAAATATTCTCTATTTCTGTTATCATCTAGTTTTAAATAGAATAGATTAACGTACAGTATACTATACGTTATTTTATACATTTTATTTATTTATTATACGATAATGTTAATGAAGCTAAATTATAATATTATTTTCTTCAAACTGTGATTCGTCCGGGTCATCATCGATTTGAAGAAGCAGTGCACCCCTACCGCTCTCTCGGCGACAGCAGTCTGTTTTGAGTTTCTTTAAAAAATCACCTAAGAATAAGAAAAATAGATTTAAATTTAATTAAACGTACACACAACTTATTTTTTATAAAGCTGTTGACCAAATATGGTGGTTTAAAATGCTAATATTTACACAGTCAGTATTTAAACATTACACAATAGATATCTTACCTGTTACCACCAGCATGATAGACACGTTCAGCATAATTAGGATAACGGGAGTTATCTTGTGAAGTAAATCAATGACGTCATCTTCATTAAAATTCTGATCCAAGTTTACGATCGCCCCAATAGATAGATTGACAACGATAAAGACAAGAGTCAATAATTGGAATCTCTGCTCTGACTTCTCTTTCATTGGTTGAAGGTACAAATGCAATACAATAAATATGACAGTAAAAAATAGAGAGTAAGACAAACTTGAGGACACGTCATCTTTTAAGTTGGCAATGAGTGCCAACAGAGCCTTGTTGTACAGCTCAAAAGATTCCCAAAACCAAAATGTTTCCTTGTATTGTCCACAAAAGAACCTTACTCCAATCATCCACCCTTTCCTCTGATTTTCTTCATGTTGATCAAAACGTACATTTTTATAGTATAGCATACGAACTATGGCCAATGGAAAACCAATGATGTATATTAAAGCAACGTAAACAAGTGTTTTGTTAGTTTGATACGTAGATCCACCGTTTTGGTCCATATCAATTGAGTAGTCTGACGTTAGTACTGTTTTATTGATCTTTCCGTCTGCTGTGACGTTAAATACACGAATTGACCATGGCCCCACTGCTAATATATCAGCACATGTATTTGCGTATGTAAGGTAAAGGAGCAACATGGATATAACAATACATCTATCACGTATGCAACTCTCAGTTATCGCTCCATGACACTTATTCCAGATGTAGCAAATGAAGTAAATGGTAGACATAGTTAACAGTATGATTAGTGGTGTAGCCATGGCAATATGAAGGGAGGAATACGCATTCCAAGAGTCGTGTAAACATCTTGGACTTAACATACTAATATATCTAATGACGTCAAAATATTGAAGTATTTTGCCAGCATACTCAAAGTTTTTAGGCCAATGAATTTCGGTTACTGCTGATAGTATACCTAAGACCTGATAAAAATTAATAGAAATTTTTAAATAGGTAACAAATGAATCTAGGCTGGTTTGTCTTCGATCCGCATTTCTTTCCTGCATTCTCCATATAAGTAAAATCATTCCAATTATTGCTAAGGCAACACTAACAAATATAATTACAGTTACAGCAGCCCCTTGACATTTGTGACATTCGTTAAATAGCTCATAATATCCATTAGAACATGAAGCACAAAGCCAACCAGTGTACCCTTCGACACAAGTGTCATTAAATTTTAGTCCAATATTACAACTTTTTTCGCCTAGTGGACAAGCATATACTTTTGGTAACGGACCTTTGTATACAGCATCTTTCAGTTGATTTGGGTTGGTATTAGGAAACATGTCGTTTTTTAATTTAGTTACAAATGTTGTGTAAGCCAAAAAACAATTGTTTTTATTTTGTTCTTCGCCTACTTTACAGTCACCATTAAAGTCCCACGACCACCAGTAACCTTTTGTTAGATTTTGATATCCTCCTTCACAGTTAATACCCTCTGAGCAGGGCATGCATGGCCCAAATCGATCAGTTCGATGGAAATTGTCAAGGCAATAACATGCATTTAGATTGGCAATATTATTGGTTTTGGTTCCTGATGGACAAGTCTGACAACCGGCAATGGACGCAGCTCCTGCATTATTTGAAAAACTTCCAATAGGACATCGTTGACAGGATTCTTCGTAACCACCCTTTTCATTTACTCCTCGTTTATCTTGATAGAAACCACCTGTAATTTTTTTTTCATTTATAAGTACCTGTAGTTGTTTTATTGTTATATACTTTTACTATTAATTATTACTATTTACTGCCATAACTAAATTAGAGAGATTATTATATTTTATAAATATTGCACCATACCTGGTGGGCATATTCCACATTTGGTGTTATCATACAAACTGTATGTCCCTTCCTTACACGGACTGCATTTACTCGTCGTGGAATTACATGTCAAACCTATTTCTCTACCGATATAACGAAACAACTCATCTTCAATTCCTTTTATTTCGATTTCTGTACCTTCTGTAACACAAACACTATAAAACAATTAGTTTGTAATTCTACACAACATGCAATTATATTGATTCAATTATATCTATTCTGTGTAGGACCCGATGCTGCTACTGTCAAGAGGTATCTATCTATCTATAAAACTATAGTAAGCTATATACGTTGCTGTCCGAAGAAATCCTGTACATATAATAGATAGATACCTCTTGACAGTAGCAGAATCGGCTGTGTGTATAGTACTATACAGATATTACCTGCTTAGAGGTGAAATATCAGATTTGACATCCACTAAGGAATCATATTTTTCTCAAAAGACTATCTATTTCACGAAGCGAAGAATATCATTTTTTCAAATCTTATATTTCACCGAAATAAAAGGTGATATTTTATTTGATATATAGCCAGATATCAGTCGCTTTCTCCTTACCTTGTACATATAAAATAATAAAGGTAACATAAAAATATAAATAAAATCAATACATCAAATCTTTTATTTTAAGTGTATTTACATGTTAATAAATTTCCCGATGTTTGAAGGAATCGATTTCAGTCCACAACAGTTGAGATATCTAAATGAAAATAACATGATTAATGCATAGTTTGTAACATAGCATAGTAACACGTTGTTAACACATTGTAATGGTGTAATAGTGATGCTGATGAGAATGATGCGACGATCATTGATGATAATAAGATTGATAAATATTATACCGAGGATGATGATGACGGTTCGATCTTGGTGATATTTAAATTATCATTATCTTTTGTAATTGTTTTGACTTATAAACTAAAAATAATAATATACGAATGTACATACACTGTTCCCTTTTCTATCATATGTGATAGAGCATTTTCTCCGATCTCTTTTATTGGATTGTCAAATAGATATCTGGGGGAAAATATTAACTTTATTCCTTATTTTAATACTTGCTTTGAATCATTAAACTGTGATTAAAATGAACTTGAAAGTACGTATCATCGAGTATTTATATTATCTAGGCTAAAAAAGTATCAAAGAACAATCCTCACATGTATTCCAATGTTGTGTCTTTGGTTTCCAATGTTTTATACGTAATGTTGGAAATGTTATTACCATAGAGGAATCTGCAGGTTAGAAAAACAATTGTCACAGTGTCTTCAAACACACAAGGACAACCCATCTAAACACAGCCAGTGTGTACTGTATACCATGTGAATGTGGAAAGGTATACATTGTGGAAACTGGACGTGACCTTCACACCGAATCAAAGAACATCAAGGCCATGCCAGAAGAGCAAGACAAATCATCAATAATTATACATTCTCGCAAACAACAACACCGAGTTAATTGGAAAGATGCTGAACTAATTGCTTCCGTTCCTTGTTGGCATTCCAGACGAACCAGGGATTCTATTGACATCTAAACACAACACAACACTGTTTATCAAGATATTGGATTTGTTATCAGTGACATTTGGCTATCTTTATTCAAAAAGAATCTTCATCGCCAGTAAACCATGCCATAGTTTCTGGCCAGTTTACATTTCACAATCCTGTCTAGACACATGGTCTATATTTGGCCAGTCCACACCCAGCTTGGAGACAATGCTATTGTTTTTAACTTGTCTCACTTTGCTTTCAGAACCTATCAGAAACAATGCTCTGCTATAGCTAGTTTCCATTCACTATTGTTCATGAGAAACAATGCTCTTCTATAGCTAGTTTTAATCCCTCCCACTCTGTGAACTTGCTATTGTTTCTGGCTTTCACACCAGTCCTACCCTTTTCCACTTATATTCCAAATTTCCTGGACTTTCTGCATTCTTACTCCTGAAGACGATCAAATCATATTGATCGAAACGTCGAGAAACTCAACAGTTCTTGTCTCTAACCGCTGCCCTCTATAGAACGTTGCGAATCAACTGTTATATTTTTTGACAACAAAACATACCCATGTAGATATCGTATGCTCAGTCAAATTGTTCTATTGGCATATCTGCGTCGATGATTAATTGACAACAAGATATTGGTATGTTAAAACTGTTTGAATTCATTTGAGGAGTGGAAAATAAACGAAAATCCATGCATACACGTACAGTATTCCACACAAACATTATAGTGACAACAGTTATTGGAGCATACAATGATAGATGCATGCACAAAAAACACTATACTAAAATAATTCACATGCTAAATGTGTATGTAATAATTCAACAAAAGAACGTAAGCCTATTTGAGTTACAGTTGGACAACGGAGAGCAAACGTAATATATGTTTAAGTAATACATAAAATTTGCTTACAGATAGTAAAGATTAGTTCCATTGAACGCTCCATCTTCTATAAATGCAATGTTGTTGTGTACAAGAAATCTGAAAAATAATTATGTTTTAGTTAGATTTCAGAGCTACAAAACTGTAAACATATAATAGTTTTAACATTGATACTTCTGTAAATTTAAATTTTTTTTTAATAATGTAAATGTAGGGAAATAACACATACAACAACTTTCTTCTTCCCTCAAGAGTCGCGCGCTCTAATCGTGTCAAAACCTTTTACCAAACGGCTCATTTTTCTGTTTGCAACGGAGATGGACCACCACTTCCTCTTTTTCCGGAAGATGAACTGGATTCTTTACAGCGCACACGAGTCAGATGTGTACAATGAACCTCCAGTTTCAAGTCCTTATCCGAGAAGACTTTTCTACAACCAGAACAATGATCGAGGAGTGCCTTGAACCGATTGTATAGTTATTGTTCCGAAGCACCTGCCTTTACCGCTTTACCGAAAACGACCAATTAGTATACGAAATATCTGTACTCAAAACTTAACTGTAATATATTACACGCAGAATTAGAATATTCTGTTGACTAGAACTCGTGCCTAATTGTAAATAAATTTCAGAGATAAGCTTTTATTATGTATAAATGTATGGTTATAATAAGTATGTTGGCTTGCTGTCGCGACACTAGTCTACCATTATCTTTCAATCTGGAACCAGCAACATTCTCAGACCTTTGATTAGTTTCAATAACTTCTTGTTGGGCATATTTTTACCATCAGATTATCTTTTCTCATAAACCGTCTGTTCTACATAGATCCAATATTAACGTCTGAGTGAGCGTTACATGCCTCTTGTTAGTTCCTTATACTTAATTACCCAAATGAGGTTAGCAGTTTCCACTTTGTATTATTCCTCTTGATCTTCTAGTTGTGTTTACTTTGATACACATATCGATAGTTGGCTCTTGATAGTTTCTGTGGGATACACTCATTCACAGCCTCAGTCTACATAGCTAGGATTGCTTTCCTGATCGTCATACTTTGATACCAAATGATCAGTCACTTGTTTCATTTAGCTGGGAAACGAGTCTCAATCAGACTTGGTGTACAGGTGCAATGGTCACTGTGGTTGTTTGGTCATTATAGTATTGATATTGGCCTCTAGATATTATTGTCGAATGGAGATATTTGAAGAGTATGACTTGTTATTTATTATGTGATGGTAGTTTTCTTCACGAAAACTATAATAGCAAGTGAGAAGCCAGAGAGACTCTGTCTCTTCATGATGATTGGGGATAAGAACTGCTTTTCTTTGCATTACCCTTTTGTGCTAAAAATTACTTAATTAAAAAAATTACTTTTATGTATATTACCAAGTCAATCAATCAATCAATCAATCGTCCGATCTATATAGCGACATTCCAACAGTCGTTATTCATGGCGCTGCCAAAAATATCAGAAAATGTGAGTTTTGAGTAGTGACTTAAAGGTGCTCAATAATGATGTTTGTTTAATGTATAATTTTAGCTTTAGCTTTTTGTTAACTGTTTTGAAGCAAGTATTGTATGATAGAAATGAATTTGAAAATGCACAACCACGGTAAGGCTGAGGTGAAATGAGAATGCTGTGTGTAGTTTTGTTTAGTTTGTTTTGCTTCTGAATATACGCCGAGAGTGTTAAAGAGTCGCTATCCAATCGAGTTTGAACAATACCATGAAAGCCTCATTGGTATAATAGTTAGGACATCTGTCTAAATTGAACAATTTGGCAGTCACCACCGTTCCATAGTTATTGTAGTAGAACGAATATAGTTGACGCGAGAGCACCCGTAATGGCTTGACCAATAAGTGGCGGAGTATATCTGAACGTGAAACACCCAGTTATAGAAAAGTTTATTCACGTATCTAAGAACTTTGGCTGTTGCCCAGGTATATGTTCGTAGTTACTTTTAATATATACTCACAACATGTTAAGAGATGACATATTTGCAAAGATATTTGTTGAGATAGTTTGAATATTATTTTTGCTGAGAAACACATTTTTAACTGCAGGTATTTTACGGTCTTCTAATGAGGTCAGACTGTTCCAGCTTACATCCCTGAAATAAAATATAGTTATATATAATTATATAATATTTCAGTGAGCAATATTTTGATATACACTTACTTTTGAATAACATTTAAATGCATAGGCCTACTACACTTCAAGAAAGAGAGACATTGCATTAATTGTTAATAAATTATTTATCCACATAACTTAAATAATAGTTTTATGAGGGCTTATAAACAATGTTTACTTTACTAAATAAGTTTAATAATGATTCTCGTCAACATGGTTTTAGGATAAAAGACACCAATTTAGTTATTATCTAGGCTTGTGTATCACCGATCGTCTATTTGATACTCTATCCATTGGGTTAGCATGCAGTGGTCATGTAAAATACAAATACCCAATAAAGAACTTGTATTCATAGATTGATAACAAATTAGACAGGATTGATATTATAAATAACAAAGAATATCACTTTTTTTAATTTCTCAGTATCATTCATTATTTCGATAATGTTTATTATTGAATGATGTAGGTTTAGATACAAGACTAAATAATAAAATACTTACAGTGTACCATATATGTTTCCACGAAATATTGGAATTTCCGTAAGTCTATTATAAGCAAGGAGTCTTCATGCAATTAAAAATAAAGCAATAATTATAAATGAATATGTTAATTGTAATCAGCAAACAAACTGTTTATCCTCTAGTAAAATAACATTATTAGTAATGTGAAGAAGACTCGTGTTACACGTTTTAAATGTTTAAAATCGAAAGTTCGAAATCTGCAAATAACAATAATGTAAGGTGTAAATACTGACAACAATATCTAAACTGACTAGGCAAAGCTGCAATTCATGTCACATGATTTTTTAAATAAAAGCTAGCTAGGCCCATGACATGGTAACTTATTTAAGCTATATTCACTATCATTTATGTACAATACAACGATGTGGCATTGATTAATATGTAAGAGAACGATGCTCCATTTTTTTAAATTATTATTTTGTAATTTGTATTTTTTGTAATTTCAGAAAGGTATCAAACTAAACTGAACTTTAAATATAATTGTAATAATATTGATAAATAAACATGTTGAAACATAATTGAAAATTACTCACAGCATAAAAATACTGTCCAATGCGACGAAAGCGTCGTTGTGTATAAAGCTAATATTGTTGTCTACAAGTTTGCTGAAAACAACAAAACATACGTACAATATTCTAGATTTAGCTACTTTTAAGCTTAAAAGCATTGCTTTATTTTTATAAACGACTCTATTATAGCTCAATATGTCGGTCGGTCGGTAGATCGATCGATCGGTCTGTCGGTATGTCGGTCGGTTTTATTGAGTTTCAGTAACATCTTGTGGTTAGAGATTAGATAACAAATATGTAGAGGTTGTCAACGCTTAAAATATATTCTTTATAATATTAATCTAGTTTAATAATTCAATTACGTAGAAAATAAAAAATATGAAATAAAATGTTGACAAAAAATCACTTGTGTGCATAATTAAATTATATAGCCTTATTCATGTAACCTGACAGTTTTGTTTTGTACACTACTGACAAAAAACATGGTTCTTAATTTCAGCAGAACGTGACCAAATTTTGCCATTTAAAGAGCCATTAAATTTTCCTCAATTAATTTTTTTATAAGCCGGCATCAGATCCCCACTAGATAGACATATGCAAGGTAATGACATCCTGACAAAAATATAATTGAATGCCATAAAGTAATAACATTTGTGTAATTGTAATCCAGTTACATGGCCATTCTCCATATCTTAAGAAGAATTTAAGGTTATTTGGTAAAGCTTTATTATTACTTTCAAGAAACGAGTTCGTTTTCAACAAAAATAGATTGTTTAAACGTACATTAGGTAGTATATCCATCTATGGGAAATGTTTGCTTCTGTTGTACATAATACTTACAGAACCAAT
Source organism: Antedon bifida (assembly GCF_963402885.1). NCBI lineage: Eukaryota > Metazoa > Echinodermata > Crinoidea > Comatulida > Antedonidae > Antedon > Antedon bifida. The sequence continues at coordinate 10,814,761 of NC_136229.1, forward strand.
ATGTCGCCGCCTTGAAATGCTTTTGATGGGATACTTCGTAGTTTGTTATTAGCAAGATATCTATGGTAGGGTATTGAGAAAATAACAGAGAAGCCATAAATATGACCCAGTCACAAAAAAAAACTCACATGAATAATATCAATGAGCACCACATGAACAAATTATAGATATGATCGAGTTAAATTAAAAAGATATTTGCATTATATTAATTTAAAATGCATTTAGAGGTTGTTTGATAGCATTTCTAAATGAATTGATTTTCAATTAATACACATTCTGAAAAAAAAATCAATTAAAACATTTGCTTATAGTATATAGCATAAAAGCATTTATTTTATACATGCTGCGGTGTTTATTTTACCATTTTTTATATTTTGTGGCCGGAAAAAATCGTAATTTATATAATATAGATCTGTGCCTTAAATGAATGTCACATACATTTACATATTTTAGTAGGCCTAAATCACGCGTAAATTCTATTATTTTACTCAATAGTATGCTGGTGGTAAATACTTTCGGTACAGTTTTTCCACATAATGAAAAAATACAATTTAGTTACAACATTAGTTACTGATGATTAAAATAAATTCATTTCGTTCATTTGGCACAAATAGTCGATGCTGAAATATATCCACAAACAACAATGCAACGATGCTTCGTTACGAGCTCCGTCTACAGTCTAATTGCTGGAATTCGGCACCGGAATAACACTGTAATAGTAACTGGCAAACAAAGTTTTAAATCAATGTAATTTGACTATGTTGAATACACATTTTTTCAATTGATTATTGACAATGATTCGATAAAAGTCTCTTCCGAGCTTGACATTTCTCAGAATATTCCAAAAATAAATAAGTGCACAAACATATAGTACTTAGCATGTACGTGACCGATAAACATAAATAGATTATAGCCAATAAAGATTAATGTAAGTAATACAAGGCCAGGCATCTTATTTACGGAATAAGAAGAGCTAGAGTATCGATCACCCTCTAGAGTGACTGTATAAAGAGTAAACAGTTATATTTATTACTCACGTGCTACTTCCGGTTGACAGTTTGAAAGTTCCAGTAGATAGTTCTACGACAGATGGTGAAATATGCCTAAAATGACAGAAAAAACTTCACATCACCAATATGCAATTTGTTATTAATAAAGTATTGTGTGTAGTTCCGCCGAACAACGCCGATTTGTTAAACATCACACTGCACTTAATGGTACCCGAGCGAATTTCATTGGTAAAGATAATAATAAATGACGTTTAATTATATCACACGTTAATTAGGTTTGTTAATGTGTAACACTATTTTTTGACTTGTTTACACTTGTGGGTTTACAGAATATAATTTCTCATAATACTCTTAAGGATATTGTTTAACTGCACACTTCCTCTTACATGTCAACAGATCCACCATTTGCAAATGCAAACGCATTTTCACCAAGCATTTGAAGATTCTTGTTATAAATGATTCGCCTGAAGATCAAAATGTAAATAATAAAAATTGATTATGTAATTACATTCAATTATACTAATTTAGTAAAGTACCTGCCTGTATGATATAAAAGGCTTAAGTTAATTAAGTTATGGATGTGCTTAGCCTGCGTTAGGGGAGGTTTGAAGGAGAGAAGATTAAGTTACTACTAGTACCAAGAGACTGTCACAAATATTAAATTGAGTTATCAACATGTTTGCCTTGACCTCCTCTATTTCTTCCGGTCAAAGTTCAATAACATTTTGTGCATTTACGCCCCTGGGCGAATAAGTAATTAGGTTTACGAATGGTTATAACACTTGACCTACTTATTTTTAAGCATTTTTCTACAGCTCACTATGTCGGTCGGTAAACATTATCTTGAGCACGCGACTGCAGCCATGTATATGGCCTTGTTTTTTAAAATATTTTAGTAGGGATCGATGACAACTCTACCATTTGCCACCCTTGTTCCGCGAACTTGTTTGCGTCTACGGCGAATAAGTAACTAGCTTTTACGAACGAACCTACTTAATTTTAATATTGTAACAAAAATTAAAACTTACAATAGTGCTAATTTGCTGTTGTTTGCAAAAGTGAAAGGTTCAATGATATTTATATTATTAAATGACAGGTTTCTGAAAAAAAAAATCATCATTAGTGTTTACACTAAATATTTAAAATTATAAAAGGTGTTAAATAAGATTGTGGTAGTCGTGGTGGTGACATGTGGTACCATAGTAGCAGCAGCGGCGGCAGTAGTAGCAGCAGCAGAAGCAGTACAACAAAGTGACTAGAACGATCGTCAACGTGTATATTCAGTACCTAAACTTGCAGTACATTATTTATCTTATTAATTCGTGTTATAAAGAAAAAATCACTTAGAGACGCTATGAAATAAGCCTACGGCAGTGGACACCTGATGAGCATCTAAATCAAATCAAATATTCTGTTTCATCATCATCGTTATCATCAAAATATAAAGATTCAGGTCTATGAAGAGATAAAACGGAAACACATCAAAATTCTAAATGACATTGATACATTAATAACAAGAAATTATTCAAGATGTTGCCAATTACGGTTATAGAAACTGATTGCTGCGCTTAATTATTATATAACTTACATTTTGCATTTATCGCATTTAAATTCTCCCATAAATTTGCTAGTGTAATGCTTATAATTATGAAACAAGTTAAGTTTTGTCACTAACATGACTTTTTTAAATAATTTACCTATGTTTTCTTAAGTTCTTTTCAGTTGTATTTATTACCTGCTTTTGTTAAATCTGTTTCTGAAACTTGGCTAAAACTATAAAGATATTTTACTATATTCAGTCGGTGAAACAGCAATGTCTTTTCAGGTTTAAGTGTTTCATGCAGGAATTGCTGGACCTTTCGATTCTTGGACTATAACGGTATAAAATTTTGCTCGGATACATGCATTAACAAAACCGTATAACCATCAAATATCTCAACACATGTTTCGTCATCATGGGTGAATTCAAACGAATGAAAAATAAAGCGTTATCCTCTAAAAGCAGAACCCACCACTTTGCCAGCTTTATGTCTCTGTCAGGGGCGATCGCGGGACTATTTTAAAAGGGTTGCTCAAAGATTCCAGGGCTGTAGACACTTACGCCCGTATCCTTAAACCGGACTTTAGTCGTAGCTCGAGCTAAAACTTTAAAAATGACGTAAATTACAAAATCAGCAAGGATACTATGCCCAGGCCTTATAGGCTTACTAGTAAACCCTATGATTTGCCGACATTGATGTAGGCCTAGGTAAGCCTATTGGTAGGCTCATCTTAAGTGTAGTAGCTACAACGTGTCATCATGATCTATATACTCATCGTTGTCTACTTCTTGTGGGAATAATAATACAGTAATAGACACGGTACTTTTATGCTTCGTTTGTTGTTTGCCTTGTGTCTATTTTTCAAAACGAAACGAGCGCTAGAGAGTACTAGAGTCAGTGGTGACGTATCGCAATACATAGCCAGAAAATCCCGGATCAGGGATCGCAGTTTTCATTCAATTAGGCCCGGTGATTGGATGTGATGTGGATGACATAACCACTAGCCAATCACAAGGCACTATAATTTAAATATAATCACATCGATAATTAAGGAGATTTATGAAGAAACCACTGCTTATCAATATATTAAAAACACATTTGTTATACTTGTGACACGGTAAAAACATACATGGTGAAATGCATAATTTAATATTCTATAGATTAACGCAATTACAGGGGATGGAAGGCCAATATGATAATTCAAATATAAAAATTGCATATTTTTATTAATATTACCAACTACTTAAAATTACCGGTCGTAAATGAACTTTTCGAAGTCCGATTGTGATGAAATTAAAACAGAATTGTTCAGCAATATATTTTTGTTGTCAATTAATCATCGACGCAGACATGTCAATAGAACAATCGACTGCGCATACGATTTCTACATGGCTACGTTTTGTTCTCAAAAAATGTAACAGTTGATTCGCAGCGTTCTATAGAAAGCCGCGGTTAGAGACACGGAGTTCAATGAGCGTGTTTGTTTGATTGGCAGCAGTCAAGCGCGTTGGAAAATCGTTTGATGTCACCGTCGATGCATATCCTTCTATTCTTTAATCCATGGTATATGTTATAATAATGCTAAGCATGTTTATTTACAACCGTATACAAATTACATTATCTTCCTCGCGCAAGTCCGACTTGAACTATAGCCATAGCGACAATGGGAGATGTAGAAACTCACCACGCGATAGAATGTTAGGAGCCTAGCGCTTTCTTGTCACGCTATGAAGTACGCGGTTCGTCGCGATCATACTTTGTTGGAGGCCTAGAAAATATGAAAGTTATCGTACCGCCATGGTTCCTAAATATATTTTGAAGATTGTTGTTAATCAAAAGTACTTCACTGTTAAATTAATAAACTTCATTAAGTCGAACTGCAAACTTCGACTACTTCTTTTATGAATCTAATTTGAAGTAATCTTCTTCTTTCCCTTTTCAGGGAATTTATTAGTTCAATGTATATTGGCCTTTGGCCCTAATACAAACAAATAAAAAATAACTATAACTTAAGATAATGGTTTCTTCTTTCAAAAGCAAAGTAGACGTATTTTCCTAAATTATAAGTAAAATTTGTGTTGGAAAGTAATAAACATAGCTTATTAATAGAAGGAAAAACACGAATAAATCTTGGAATAAAACTTTTTCTTAAATCATTGTAAAATGTGCATTGCAAAATAAAATGATATTCATCCTCAATAATGTTCTTTTTACATAATTTACACGTTCTCTTATACCTTTCTACACCCTCCCATCTGCCCTTTTCAATTTCTAGCTCTAATATCCCTAAACGTAACTTAGTTAATAATCTTCTTTGTTTAAAATTAATGATGTTGGTCAAGTGATAACTTAAACATATTTCTTTTTTATAAAGAGAAAAGAGCCTTAACTTATTATGTAAACTAAATTTTTGAATGCATTTTTGTTTTTCAATATCACATAAGCGCAACTTAAATTCTCTCAAACATAAACCTTTACTATTAACATATTGTTGTAACCATATAACCAAAACCAGTAGAAAAAAGTAAGTGTTTGACCTATTGTGCCCAACAATTCTCATTACTGTTAACTTTTCTAAGTTGAAACTCATAACACTTAAAAATGAATCTGTCATGATCTAAAGTAATAATATGTAACCAAAATCTTATAACTGTAACTAAACAATCCAAAGAAAGTGGTAATCTACCTAACTCAGAAGTAACAGCGGCATTTGGTGCATTTTTCCAAACTTGCAATAAATATCTACAAAATTTAGTATGTGTTTTTTCAATAATGTTTATGCTATCTGACATTCCCCAGATTTCGCTTCCATACGTTAAAATAGGAAGTATTTTCACATCAAAAATATGGTTCCTTGAATTAATTGGAAGAAAAGATAAGTTACGATAAATAAATGATTTTAAGCAGAATAAACTTTGATTTGCTTTTTGTTGATTATGTTGCATTGAGCTGTTCCATGCACCATTTGAACTAAAAATAACACCAAGATAATTATACGAATTAACAATTTTTAATTGAATATTTTTATACTTCCATTTTTCGATGTTCCTTAAATTGCGGCCATTTTTAAAAACCATAATTTTGGATTTTGTAGTGTTTACAGTAAGTTTCCAAGTATCACAATACAGTTCAAGTTTATTTATTAATTTTTGGAGACCTTTCACCGTGTCACTAACAAGCACTTAGTCATCTGCATAAAGAAGATGATTCGTATGACAATCTCCAATTTGAATGAAATCGTTTACCTGATTAAGTATACCACTAAAATCATTAATGTAAATATTAAAGAGTAAAGACGACAACGGGGAACCTTGTTGTACTCTAATCGAACAATTAAAAGATGGACTAAGTTTGTTGCCAATTTTAACATGAGCAGATAAGTTTTGGTATAAGGAATTTATTATGTTTAACATTCTGCCTGAAACACCAACATATTTCAGCTTATGTAGTAAAAGTGTATGATTTATAGAGTCAAAGGCACGTTTAAGATCAACAAAAATCCTACCCCGCTTTTTATCTAAGTATTTAGAGATGATGGTATCTAAAATGAATATATTATCTGTCGTTCTATATCCCTTACGAAAGCCTGCTTGTTCCTCATGAATTAACTTTTTACTATTTGTAAATTGTGTTAACCTAGAATTAAGAATATGTAAAAATATTTTTCCTAGGATTGGAATTAAAGAAATACCCTTATAATTTTCAGGTTTGTTTTTATCTCCATTTTTAAAAATTGGAACAGTTAAGCTTGTTGCCCATTGTTTGGGAAATTTTCCAACTAAAAATATAGCGTTAAAAAGAATGTTTAAAATATCAAAAATAATGTTGGGGGCGTTTAGCAAGAATTCAAAATTCATTCCATCAATGCCGGGAGCTTTTCCACTATTTTGAGAATTAAATGCTCTATTTATTTCATCCAACGTTATGTCGTGGTTTAAATTATCATTGTCTTCATTCTGTGATTTTTGGCAACTCAACGCTATCAATAGACTCATCGTTTTTAAATAGGTTCTTAAAATGAATATAACATTGATTAATAGAAAGTTCACAAGATAATTTCTGTTTTGTCTTCAACTTCATCCAAAACGTTTTGCTATCCTTTGTATTGAGTGCATCGATAATTTGTTTGCGTATTTTTTTATGAAAGTTAATTTTGTTGCATTTTAATAGCGACTTATATTGCTTTTTTGTCTGAATATAATTATTTAAAAAAGGTTGAATGCGCATAATTCTAAATCTCTTTAATGATTGTTTAACCTGCATTTTAAGGTCCTTACAATCTTTATCAAACCATTCGTTTCGTTTTGTAGAAGTTGAAGATTTACTTGTTTGTGTATACTTAATTCCTTTACATACGTATTCAAAAATTTTACATAAATGTGAAACTGCCTCATCAATTTTATTTTGAGAGATAGCATTCATAAAATCATCATCAATAGTTTCAATGACATCATGTTCCCATCTGACTTTGGATGCATTAATGTTAATGTTAATTAACTGTTGGACCATTTGAACGTACTCTGGGTAAACGTGTCATCTTCATTGACAATCAATTATAGCTGCTCGAACTAGGACTTTTTCAAGTCGAACTTCGAACTACGACTAAAGTTCGGTTTAAGAATACGGGCTTGAGTATTTCAGTAAGCAAATTGTTAAATGACACCCCTAGATGGCCGCAAATGGTACTCTCGGACGTAAAATTCATGATAGATTGCACCTCTAGTTCGCCGGAAATGTCACTCACTATAGTGCGCTAGCAAACAGAGGATTGTAGCCTATATTATTCAGCTGGTGATAAAACAAATGCGACTAACAATATAGGATAACATTTTTCTCGTTCAATGCGAAGGTCACGGGGAAGTCCCCGATGAAGGTACTTCTGGTACGGTAATACATTCTAATAACTGTACCCAATTAATGTAAATTAATTATCAATTAATAATTTTAAAAGTTATACAAAAAATATGAAGCATCTGCTATAAATATATTGATTATTTTGAATTAAATTCTAAATAAATCAGATGTTAAAACCACAATTTCCAAAATTCATTTAATTTATCCACTATAAACTTTACAAAAGTGTGGGTAATTTGTGAATGACGTAGTAGGCTACATAAATAGGGAAGATCTGTACCGCCGTTCATTGCGAGAGGAGGGTGAAGTCCGGTAATGTGTCATAATAATGTAACAAGCCAGAGATTAAATAAAATCACTAATACAATTAGCTTATTGTCGTTGTTTTAGTCGTCGTCAGAAGTTTATCTATTTATTTTTTTGTGGCAATAAAAGTTGAATATATATATACATATATATATAAATCCAAAGGCAAATTACTGAAAAAATGACAATGCTGTGGGTATCAGTGGCTGGATCTCAATGGAGATACAAATAAAAAAGCGAAAAGCTAAATCAAAACGATAATGTAAACAGCCAGAAAAGTTAGCAGAGCTTTCGGGCAACACTGGCCCTTCATCAGTGCAAGTGATATATATATATATATATATTTCTCATGTGTAGAGCGTTTCTTTGATTGAATAATTATGTTTGTATTATAACACAAGTTCATTTTGGATTTTCAGTAATTAATTACCAATGGTTTATTCAAAGTCAACACTGTAACTAATCCCTCACTATTCAATCAAAATGTTATTATTATACTACATTGGTTGAAAAATGGATTGCGTGATATAAAAATGGCAAATGGCAAATATATTCATGGAAGACTTGGAACAACGTGCCACAGAAACAGCACCATCACATATCAAACCGATTTTCTGGCGCAGATATGTAGACGATGTCTTGGCAATTGTACCAATTGGATTTGAAGAAGAACTCCTCCAACATCTAAACACCATTGACCAGACAGGCCAAATGAAATTCACTATGGAGAACATGAAAAACAACACCATCCCTTTTCTCGATACTCTAATCACTATTCAAGACAATGGTAACATAAAAACATCAGTGTACAGAAAATCGACACACACACAGACCAATACCTACACTTTCAATCAAATCATCCACTCGAACACAAACTTAGCGTAGTCAACACCCTAGTGGAGAGAGTTGAATCCATCGTATCAACAGAAGAAGGACAAAAACAAGAAATGAGCCATATAAAAGCAGCGTTATCAACATGCGGATATCCAGACTGGAGTTTTAAAAGAGTTAAAGACAAAAGGGAACATAGACAAGCAAACAAAGACAAAGAAATAACAACAGATAAAGAAAAATCCAGAGTCAACATTGGTTTACCGTATGTCGAAGGGATGACTCAAAGGCTAAGAAGAACATTGAAACAGCACAATATAAATACATATATCACTCCCAAAAACAAATTAAGAGAAAGTCTCGTTCATCCTAAAGACAAGATTGACAAAGATCAACAGTGTGGTATAGTCTACCAAGTAGGTTGCCACAACTGCAAGAAGGTATACATAGGGGAAACAGGCAGAGCATTAAAAACAAGAATAATAGAACACAAAACAGACGTGGAAAAAAATACGGTAGGGACAAGAACCAGGAGCGCTCGCCACTCACAATCTAAAATTCTACACAAATCAGCAATCACAGATCACGCCACTACAGAAAATCACATACCGGATTTTGAAAATACAAAAATATTAGACAAAGAACAACACTACTTATCAAGAAAAATAAAAGAAGCCATTTGGATAAGAAAAACAAATATGAACATCAACAGAGACCAGGGAGGACATGAACTGAGCCACATCTATGATGACACCCGAGCATCCAAAGGGGGACACCAGCAGAAAGCTGAACATCAGACGAAAGATGGCGCAAGTCACCGAACTATGACGAATGACAGAACATCATGTCAACGTCATTTGCGTGATCAAGGCTACTGAAAGTAGCTGAAACGTAGCAAGTAAGTACTTGTCAACTGGTTTAACCAAAAAGTTAACATTGATTTATTTAATATAAAAATGGATTGATAGTAAAACGTAACAAAGATACGTTCTTGTCTGGTTATTAGGTATTCATGCTCTGATGAAGCAGAGGATTATTTTTGTAGCGTTCTATTTAAAATAAATGTTATTACAAAGAAATATTTTGGGTGTGAAGGTCGTTAACTTGACAATGATAAAATGTCCTGCAACTCTGTAACTACTTTATGACAAAGCCTATCAAGTTCCTAGTCCTGACCCCCTCCTTAAATGTTAAATGTGCCCATTTTTTAGAGAACACACTAACTACAATTTTTTTTTTGCGTCAATGCGGTACTTCTGGTCCGAGAATAAATAAAATATTTATTAATTAATAAAATTATTATTATCAATTAATGATTTCAAAAAGAAAAAAATATGAAGCTGCTGCTATAAATATTGAGGAAAACGTTAAGAGCCATTGTCTGTAAAAATCAAAGATTTGGTGGCAGATGTAAAAAAATGGATTTCGCTCAAATTTTTACCATGAATAGACATTTCAATAAAAAGCATATCTACAACATTCATTTTAATTTTTAGCCTCCGTTGCCATGACAACGGTCAATTATCCAAATTTTGATGTTTTTGCCATTTTTCACAGATTTTCTATAGTGAAAAAGTACAAACTTGTATACTTATTTTAACCAAAAATACTTACAGTATACAGTTTTTGTTTATAGCAGTGTAAACAACATGTATTGAGTTCCATTTAATGTAGAAAAAAAAAATTACAAAATGGAGTTTGGTTGATACCATTATTTTAAAAAGGGGTGTTTTTAAAAAATATTTTTTTTATAAAAGTATACCTCATAAACGTACCTATAACTTCCAAAGTGGTGTTTTTATATCAATGAATTTTTGTAATTTGATAGTCAATAGGTTTGTCAACAATAATCACGAAAAAAACACTGGGGTAAATTTCGTACATAGGTTTTGTGTTGCCAGGAAAATACGAAAAATACAAAAATATACAAACAAAATATCAACAAACAAAACACATAAAACACAATTTAAATATGGCTAATATAATAATAAAATGTATATGTGGCTTGTCATAATATAAATAAAATAACGTAACTTTGAAAAAATTGCGTCAATGGTTTTTATAAATTTTTACATCTATTTTGTGTAAAGAGATACAGAAAGACCTCCCAAAAAATCTGACCTTGTAAAGGTCAAAGGTCATTTGAGGTCAAAATGGGTCAGAATGCAAAACAGGACAGGTCCCCACTTTACTACAACTATTAATGTTTGATCAAAATTTACAAGATAGTTCATAAAAAATTCTCAACAATTTTCATTTTTTACCTATAGTGTTACCTTAGCAACCATTTCTATGTGTAACTAAGGAAAGTAATTTTAAAAAAAACGTAAAAAATGGCGTTTTTATGAATACAAAGAATTTATTGCATTTGAAATTTTTCTCAATTTTACTTCTACTGCATTCTAATAATCTTAAAGTGATGACAAACTTGACCTTGTAAATTCTTTCATTTTGAGGTCAAATGAGGTCAACATTTTATCATAGTAACTGTTTCTATGCGAAAATATTAAAAAAATAAGGGGTTTTTCATAAATACAAACATTTTTTCTACATAGTTTTACATTTCTACTTTTTGCAAAATTTAATCTCAGAAAGAAAGTCTTGACAAATCTGAATAAAGGTAAAAAATTGACCTTTAGTGTTATCTTAAACCTGGATAAGGATAATTTTTTTAAAATAAAATATGGAGTTTTCAAAAAAAAAAAATTATATTTTACATATTGAGGTCAAATGACATCAACATTTTACCTATAGTGTACTGTAGCAACTGTTTCTATACGTAACTAAGTACAATATTTTTAATATGGGGTTTCATGACTACAAACAATTGATTACATAGCTTTACTACTTTTTCCCAAATTTACTTACCTACTGAATCCCAGAAAATGTCTGACTTTGTGAAAGGGTCATTTGTTGGGTCAAATTATGTCAAAATGTATTATTTAAGTTATCATAGAACCTGTTTCTATGCGTAACTAAGGAAAAGTGGCCGCTTACGGGCGGTGACCCCTTACGGGAGGTTCTGCCGATAAAGGGGCAAAATCACGTATTATGGCTATACACGATACACGAAAAGAGCCTCTCAATTTTCCAGCTAATTGTATTATTATTTATAATCAGGTGGTTTAGTATTTTTTAGCATTTTCAGACAAATTTTAAAAGCTTTTATCATATGAAAAATGGTCGGTCAAAATCTGTGTAGTTTTCTCATCTCTTCACAGTAATGTTTTTAAAACCGCTTCGAAATAAAGCTAATATAAAAAGAAATACAATAAACATGGACCTCTAATTCATAGGTCCATGCAATAAGTATCACATTTTTCGGGTGGCCGCTTACGGGTGGTCATTTATCATGCAAAAAATCTCATTTTTAGTATAAAAAGGTGCCCGCAGCTGCTTACAGGAGGTGGCAGCTTACGGTAGGTACCAAATGCACTAATTAGTAGGGAGGTGTGGGGGGGGGGGGGTGGGGTGGTGGTAGTCGAAAGTGGTGGTGGATGGGCATGTGGGATCTGCTTAGGTTAGCAAATAAAAGAAGTAAAAAAATGAAAGAGGAGCTTCAAAATAAGAGAGGAGTAATCTGTTGCAAAGATTAAAATTCACAATGATCTGATAATTTATTCAAATTTCCAGAGGATATAACCTATAAAATGACATTAAAACTGGAAATTACAGAATCTATAATTAAAAATAATGTTTTTTTTTCTTACAACACAACTAAAACTATATAAAACATTAAGACATTTTCTGACCAAAGAGTTTCAAATCAAATAATCAAAGAAAATAAAATGTTTTTACTAATATACTATGTTTTTTTTTTATAAAAATGCCTATGTTTCTCGCAACACTGCTTGTAGATTTTTAAATTACCCCAGTATTTTATTTTAGAAATCAATTATTAAACCTTAGAACAACCTATTTCTAATAAATCAGCTAAAAAAATACACCACTTTGGGCGTTATGGTGAAGTAAAGTTTAGTTGCATTTAACAATTTAAAAAAAGTGAAAAACACCCCTTTTTAAATAAATGGTATCTCCCAAAGTATAAAATCAAAAATATAAAAAAAATTATGAAACAGGTACACAATGCATTGTTATTATGCATACACTAATTATTTTTTATAATTAAATGAGCAAAACAAAAATATCGTTCATCAAAGTAGTACCAATATCCATTTTAAAAAACCTTAAAAAAGGACAAAATTTGTCAAAAACACAAATTTGGCCGTTGCCATGAAAATATATGTGTGAAATAAAAAATACTTCATATTTGATTTCTCTTAACACATATATAGCCATGTGCAAAATTTGAAAGAAATCCATTTTTTTGAGTCTGCCACTATTTTTGATATTTCTTTGATTCTTACAGACAATGGCTCTTAAATTGTATTATTTTTAAATAAATGCTAAATAAGTCAGCAGTTAATTAAAACCACAATTTTCAAAATTCATTTTCATTTATCCACTATAAACTGTACAAATTTATAAATATAAAACAAAGAAATTAATTATAGAAATTTTGCAGAAAGAACGGAAAAACAAAACTATACGCAAAATTATGATTTGGCCTTAAATTATGGAAAAAAGGCAATAATTATGAACAAATTAACGACCCATATGACGGGTTTTTCCCGAACACAGTGTGTGTTGGCCTCCTTTCGTAGGAGAGAGATACATCTCCCTGCTCTCATGACGCGCGTACCACAAGCAACTAGTCAATCAGAAATTCATTCAGCGCATGCTCAATCTGTCGGTTACCGTTATTGAAATGCTTGATATTCGTAAAACTAAACCTACTCTGTTTCACAGTGTCTTAGATGATTAATAACATTTTAAAGTATAGTGTTTATTGTTTGGCAGGGCCCTTGTAAAACGTTGTAAAACTAAACCTACTCTGTTTCACAGTGTCTTAGATGATTAATAACATTTTAAAGTATAGTGTTTATTGTTTGGTAGGGCCCTTGTAGGGCGAAGGTGGGGAGGCTTATTCGAGGGATACGTTTAATTTTTTAGTTTTAATAATAATATTATGGTAACATTTATAATCAAATAAAATCCTCTAATAGATATGAAAAGTGGTAAAAAAAAATAACAAATGCTTGGTAAATTGTAGATAACAGTCCGATGAATTCTAATACAAATAGTATTATTGTGTTATAAATATAATACAAAATGCGATTATTGTTCTAAGTGATGTTTTATTGGGAAGGTGTTCGGCGTTTATTCAAATAAATACCATCATAATTGGTATAATTAACTTCTACGACAGAGTGGGCCGTTTCGGCCTAAGAAGGAAGACGTTGCAATATGGGCAGTATCTCAGGGTCCTAAAAGGACGTACACAGATAGCCCACAGTTATTCCTGCCAGCTTACTTAATAACTCGGCTATCGGGGTTTCACTCGATTTCAAACAAAAGGTCTTATCAGTTCTCCCTATGTAATTTTATATACTATTCCCCACAATATACTCGGATGCTTTATGGCGTATATTTAATTTAATCTATATATAAATTTACGTAAGGCAACATTCGGTAAATCACGCGTTATTTCTAGAATGTTTACTCGATGATATGTAAAGTTGGTTCGTACTTTCGGTACTGATTTTAACCACCTTTTATTAAAGTGAGTTAGATAATTAGTTATTGACAATTAAAACGAATTTAGGTTCAACGATTTGCCCCAAATAGGGGTGTTTCCCGATCGTGGTATACACTGTCTAATCAGGGCCGTAACCAGGGTCTGTCAAGGGGTTTGGGTCACTGCCCCGCGTCTGAGGCGAATTTTGTTAAATGACACCCCTTGATGGCCGGAAATGGTACTCTCACACATAACATTCATGATAAATGGCACCTCTAATTGGCCGGAAAAAACAATCTCATGCAGCATGCTACCATTGAACAAAACGATCGTACTTTTTTCCTCCTCCTCACACACGTGGACTATTTAGGCATAAAAGACGATAATATTTGTTGCCGTATATTAGATGCGCGTGCTCTGTGTGCGGAACCACCGCCGATTGTTTAATCATTCACTCGGTATTTTGTTTTGCGTTCAAGTTACAAGCCCCAAAAAAAAGCACAATTTGGGTGAGAAGGCAAATTCAATGCTTATTATAGCAGGGGCGGACCCAGGGGTGTTTCCCTTGTGGCCGGGCAACACCCTTAATTTCTTACTAAATGTTGTTTCTGCCACTAAATTAAAATTGAGTTCCATTTCATCGTATACAATATCCATCCGGCGGACCCGGAACTTGATATGCTTAGTCATAAAGTAGTTACAGAGTTGCAGGGCATTTTATCATTGTTGAATGTTTTGATATTAGCCTAATTGTTAAAACGACCTTCACAACCAAAATATTTCTTTGTAATAACATTTATTTTAAATAGAACGCTACAAAAATAATCATCTGCTTCATCAGAGCATGAATACCTAATAACCAGACAAGAACGTATCTTTATTACGTTTTACTATCAATCCATTTTCATATCACGCAATCCATTTTTCAACAATATAGTAGTACAATAATAGCATTTTGATTGAATAGTGAGGGATTATTTACAGTTTGACTTTGAATAAACCATTGGTAATTTACTGAAAATCCAAAATGAACTTGTGTTATAATACAAACAAAATTATTCAATCAAAGAAACGCTACTACACATGAGAAATAGATGTCGGTCGATAAACTTCTGACGACGACTAAAACAACGACAATCAGCTAAATGTTAGTGATTTTATTTCATCTCTGGCTTGTTACATTTTTCATGACACATTACCGGACTTTCCCCTCCTCTCGCAGCACGACAGTACAGATCTTTCCTATCTAGGCTCGTGTATGTAGCATACTACGTTATTCAAAAATTACCCATGCATAGCAGTGTTACTAGAGCCATCACAGATTACCTCTAATGGATCAATCATTCACACATGAATTCATCGACAAACGAAATATAGCCTATATTCATTCCTCTTAAATATTAGGCATATTGCCAAGCCTAATAATCAATTTGTCCATAATTATTGCGTTTTGCCGGAGGTTTTTCATAATCTAATGCCAATTTTTAGGCCAAATCATAATTGTGCGTATAGTTTTGTATTTCCGATGCGTGTAGTACCCTATTTATCTTCATTTCCGTACGTTCGTAAATATGAGGCCGAATTTCCGTAGTAATTTATAGACGTTCCGAAATTTGAACCGTGTTATACCGGTAGCAGGGCAAAGTTTGCTTCTTTCTGCAAATTCCTATCATTATTTTCTTTGTTTTATTTGGAGTGTGGTTTAAAACAACACTTTGTAAAGTTTATAGTGGATAAATAAAAATGAATTTTTGGAAATTGTGGTTTTAACATCTGACTTTATTTAGCATTTTTAAATTAATTAAAATTCCAAATTATACAATTTAACCTTTTGCTCAATATATTTATAGCAACAGCTTCATATTTTTTGTATAACTTTTTAAAATTATTAATTGATAATTAATTTACATTAATTGAGTACAGTTATTAGAATGTATTACCGTACCAAAAGTACCTTCATTGGAGACTTCCCCCTAACGTTCGCATTGAACGAAAAAAAAATGATCATGAATTTTACGTGCGAGAGTACTACTTGCGGCCATCTAGGGGTCTCATTTAACAATTTGCTTGCTCAAATACTCAGTGTCTACAGCCCTGGAGTATTTGGGCAACCCTCTTAAAATAGTCCTGCGACCGCCCCTGATAGCTCTATCTATATTTATTTACAGCAATTTGTTGAGGAAACTAAATATATCAATGTAAATAGGTGGTATTGATACAGTTGAGTAGGCCTACGTATCGGCTGGTGGTCTAGAAAAAAATAATCGAATGCTATAGGCCTAATGTAAACTACAGTACATGATACCATAGATATTATAGTGTAATATATTCAGTTCACTATAATCCTCTATGATGATACACTATACTTCATAGCCACACATAAATATTGTAGGTAACCGCAGCGTTCCATTTTTTGATGTACGTCGGAAGGCTATATACTTTATGCATGCTGACTGCCAGTGATCGAAACAATAGGTACGCGGTTGTCCAGCGGTGTCCTCGCTCGCGTCAATATCATGTTACATCCTGGGACCAAAAATTCGTATTATTTTTCAGGTGAAAATCGGCAACCAAATCATTTGTTTAACAATAAGGTATGAGTTATTCACGAACGAGTTTACGAATTTTTCAATTTACAAATAACCTTTTGTATTGTGGGGCACTTATTTGGAAGATTTTCAGAGATGAGGGTATGAGGTATTGGGGATGTCGGGGATGGGGTTCGCAGTCGATTAAGGGGTGGGGGGGGGGTTTCGCTGTAAAGGGGGGTTAGCCCGAACCATAAAAATCCCCCTGGCTACGGGCCTGCTAATGGATTTCCTCTTCAAAAATACCTGCACACAATAATACGAGGATGCTTCGCATTTTCCTATATTCTCCTACGATAATTGTTTTTAATAGCTGAAAACCGGTCGAGTACAGTATCATAATGTTGAAGACAGGCCGATTTTCTTTAAAAAAAAAATACGATTTTGATAGATTTAATATACGTGTATATAAATGTATTGATTTGCGATGAATGGAACATTCCAAATTATTTGGTTTAACCATAGAGGTATAGGCTTACCTCCATGGTTTAACACAAGTAGGTAAATTTATGGGCCCTTGGAGAATAAACATAAATAGTATTGCAATGCTGTACAATACTGTAAATAGGTATTAACCACTTTTGATCGCCATTTGAATCGCAAATTTCTTACTGTGAATGTTGGTACTGTTAGATATAATATAAACAAATACAAATAAACGTTATTACTGTGAGTGTGGGTAGGCCCTACTGTTAGATTATAAACACATAATATACAAATAAATAAACTTTATTACTGACAGTTGCTTAACGTTTGTATTAATTAATAATTAAAAAATATATAAACGTCGTAGTGGTGTATCGTTACACGTACTTTACTATTTCAATCGACTATGACTCACAGTGAGAGTTTTAACAAAGTATTAAATCGCAAATGGTTTACTGTATTTAGTGGTATATTATTTATATAATATACAATATATATACAACATAAAACAAATAATATAAGAATATTATTTAAAAATTGTTCCTCTTTGTACCTATCCTCTTCCCCATCCCTCAACACACAAAACACAAATTGGGTTTGTTTAAATGAGTCCATTTTGTGACAAGTTTCTCTTTCGGAAGTAATTCTCAGGGTACTAATTTTGGTTGACTACATAAATCATTGTGTCTATTTATTCGTTTCTGTAAACGACAATTTATTATAGTCTGCAGTACGTACATTTGAAATCTCCAGTTTTTTTCTCGCTGGAATTACTGTGTATTCGAGAACCATCTGTGGGCACGACCATTTAGTCTTTATTCATTTGCAGTATAATTTTTATTTTGCTACTGCACCTTCACATTGGCGGTCCGAAATAAACAAAAAACTAAAATGGCTATCGCCACCAACGGCCAATTTAGCTTAAACCAGGAAGTTGCAAGGTGAACCCGTGGACTCGCCGTGAACCCAGAAATTACTTCTAGCGCGCACTGAGTTGAAAATCTACCAATGACATCATAAATTTTGTTTCAAAACCCTTTAAAATATATTCCTAAAATAGAAATATGGAACAATATCGTAATAGTGGAAACTAATGTTATGAAATCTACGTTTCACGGTACATCTGAGATAGATAAGGTAGGTAACAAAGGCGGAGATTTGTCCCGAAGTTTTTCCATTGTGCTCGTCAGAATTAACCATAATGTATATATATATATATATATATATGTCAGAAACAATATATGTTATATACAGTAATTCAGCTCTTTGTCAATAAGCAATTATGAGTTGCAATAATAGTAAATGACAAACCATGGATGACTAAGCAATATAAGAAAATAAACAGAAATGACAAAATTGGCTAAAACAAAATCACCATTAACACTATATCGGTACAAAGTAAAGTAAATAGGATGTCCAAGAGTCCAATCCAAAATGACTTATGATAGGTTTATGACAAAAACTTTCATTACAATGAATACAAACACTATCATTGAATTTCATTTAATGTATGATTTAGCTGTTTTTTTTGTGATTTTTACCAAAAAATGATTAAAATTAATATTTTACATATACAAGCTGTAATTGTAACGCAAATTATCCACTCCCATAGTTAGGGCAGTTTTAAAATTACGTGAAAAACAGGTCATTGACCTCTGACTCGAATAGGCATCACCAGAATCAGTTAAGAATTGGGTTTTCAGATGTACCAAAGTATGTCTTGCACAAAAATCATATAAAGACCAATGGTAAACTTTGTGCACTAAATCAGCTCATATCTCAGACTAATAACTATCAGCACAAATGTTGGCGTCACACAAAGTGTTTCAACTTGAAACTTTTGTAGCACTTGCACTAGCACAAATGATCTCAATGATGGAAATGAAAGAGAATTTTCAGAAAATATCAGCTTACATTTCTAGTTAATATCTTCCGAAATACAACCTACAAAAGTCACACAAAAATGAATACACAGCATCTGTACAAGAAAATAGGATTATCCACAGCTAAATCGAAATTTAAAATACGCATGGAGCCCAGACGATTGGAAACGAGCACGAGAATGTGATTCCTTTCCCTAAATTGAAACATAGTATATAAAACGATTTTCGGCCTATATCTTTAACGTCTGTCTCAAAATAACTGTATAAATATAATTATATTATAACAATATAATTGGTGGTTTCATTTAGGACCAAATAAACAGAACAATACGCAATGACCAATTTGGATGCACCAAAGACGTATACACTGCTGATGCATTTTTATCACTCTTAAATGCAGCAGCAGCAATAGCAGCAAAACAACAGAGGAAAAAGAAGTTGCAGCATTGGCAAGAGAAGCACCGGCAGCAGCTGCATAACAAGTATTGAAGGTAACAAATGAACTTACAAGTCAGTTATCACAGTGGATCCTTTAAATGTCGTATTTCTCAGTAAAGTTATTTTGTTGTTGGTAAGGCTTCTATTATGAAAAAAAAAATTATGTCACTACTTAGGATACTTTAATAAATGCGATTGTATAATGGTAATTTCGTTTTATCATTTTCTATGCTTTATTCATTGACTGTGAAATCTTCAGAAATACGTTTCATTGTTGTTATTGTTTTAAACCGTAGTGCATACGTCCAGTAGTAACAATAGTGAGACTTTGCATCGCGACGGTAAACGAAAAGAGACGGTAATTTAATAATAGAGTCTGGTGCAAAATGCCTTCGAAACAAAAGCAACAACGATTAGCCTCCTCTTAGGCTTAGGCCCCTGACCCTATGCATGCAAGCTCGGCGAGCGTGCTTGAGAAGGTTCTGCGTTAGTCAGGCTAGGTATTAGGTTAGCAAATTTAAAAAGATGAACTAAAAAACATAATCAAAAACATTAAAGATGGTTACGGGTATTTTTTTTTCTAGAAGAATCAAAATGAAACAACTTGTGCTATCGCTTATGGTTTAACCGTTTCAGAAAGACGTAAACTGTGATTCGTCTGGTTGTAAGACCTTATCCTTAGATCGTCTAAATACAATGAACGGAATGTATGCCACCTACTTTCCTTAATTTACCGTCTCGAAGCAAAAGGTCACTACTAAAAGTTAGTTCTACACACATAAAAGAAGTAACATTTTCAAATTATATTGTTAACTTACAAAATGTGAAGAAATGGAAGATCATTAAAAACTGTCGATATGTCTGTCAGCAAATTTTTGTCTGCATGTCTGAAATGTTTATTAGATAAATTAAATTATTATTTATATCTAAATATAACTCAATGCATTACATAGTGTATCTTTTAATGTATGCGTATCATTGATACGTAATAACTGCTTGCAAATCACACTTCACTTAATGAAACATTTGGAATCTGTCTGGATAGATAAGAATAAACCTTCACATCTTAAAAAAGAGATTGTAATAGGGAATCTTTAACTCAATGTGTTGCAACACAATACGACTTCTATTTCAAAAGAAATAGTAATCTAAGAAAGTTTTGCATGGCTGTTGTGTAACTATTGTATGAAATAACGTCAACTAAATTGATATAATATGACAGTTTTCATATGATTAAACTAATTAGTAACAATGGGGTTTAATAAACATAACAGACTTACATATTACCAATTGTCTTCGGCAAGCTTGGTAATTTACTAAGTTTATTGTTATTAACATTTCTGTCAACAATAAAGATATAAATAAACAAATTTAATGAAGATCAATGCAAGTACAACATCGTTATAGCAATACTTTAATTAGTTACGTCTTGACATGACAAAGTTATTTTCACTAATACAATTATATCGCATTTTATATCGGTGAAATATAAGATTTGACATCTCATATGGCGATTAGCGAACATAAAATCCTTCGGGAATGTTAAATCTTAATTGACTTAGGTCTATATCAATACTAAATGTTAATATAAATGTATACACTTCTTTAAGTTGCATAGTTGTATGAAGACCGACTTACTCTGTACGGATGCTCATTAACATAGTATGATTCTCCATGAGTTGTTAGCTTAAGGCCAGTCTATAGCCCTCGAAATACATATCTTTTCCAATTGTTGTGAAATATGAGATTTTGGTATTATATTTGAAAAAAAATTTATATTATACTACCTACCCAAAAACAAATTTAGGAAAAAAGATGATTTGAACTATAAATGAATAACTTGAATAATTTTATCATAAGTAAAATGTTTAAAATGTGATGTCATTCATCTGCATTTGTTTATGTTTTGGAGAACAATACATGTTCAAAGTGTGTTCTTAAGTCCACAAAGCAATATCAATACGTTAGAAACTTTGTTAAGCCTGTTTTATCACGATTAGAAGGTAAGGTAACACAATAATAGGCTTAAGTTACAACTACAATAATATTACGAGAAATAGGTATAAATACAATTACGAATAAATTAATAGTTACTGAAAATGTTATAATTATAACTATACAAAAATTAAATATAAACTAAATTTTATAATCTACAATATATTTAATGTAATATTTATAAAGACCCATATAATAAAAAGTACACATTGTTGTTAACACAAGCCATCATTACAGTATACATTATGTATGTAAAAGTAAATCAAAAGAAGCAAATAACAATCAAAGTTGAAATAATTGTCAGAAGAAATTGTAATATGTTATTTTGCTACAATTATGTTTATAAAATACGTTTTTTATCTAGAAATAAATGTGGTTGAAATTATTCATTTTTAAGTCACCATTTTAGAGAATGATATTACATTTAATAGCCCAAAATATTGCTTTCATCTGTACTGTAGCTTGCTTGAATTTATGTAAAAGATTACTTACATGGTGAAAAGTTTATGTAGCTTTGAAAAAGCATCTTCGTCGATTTCCTTCAGGTTATTATCGTTCATGTAACTATTTAAAAAACAACAACACCAAACATACTGAACAACGTAAGGTATTTGCACGTAAGACGAAAATTCTAGGTTTTATTCTTTCAAAATCTACCTAGTTAGACGGTTTGCAGAATCAATATTGATCGGTCGTATTGCTAAATTCCATGGAAACCATGCATGTACTGATTTCTTTTAATCTAATACAAATTTATCGAATATCACCATCTCTATGGGAATTGAAGCGTTGAGGAAAGAATTGGGACATTACTATTATCATCATTAATCAGTACATGCATTTATTATGTTCAGGTATGTTTAGGCCTAAGCATCGAAAATGATGTACAGTGTTTATCACATCTTGAAAACTGATTTTCCATTAATCTGGACTTGAGAATCAGTGCCATCTATCTCTGCATTGAGTAAAAATACGCCTGGTTTACTGAAATTAGCCCTTACGTAATTTTAGAATACTGTTAACCGTAGCTTTAACATCGCAATTTGAAACTTATAGAATGATTGTGTCTACTGGTCATTGAAGGTACAAAATATTCAAATAAAAAACTTTTAAAAAAACTTACAGAATTTGTGTGTTTAATGGAATTCCAACTGGCCATTCATTGAGTCCACGGTTTGCACAGTTCACTGTGTGTGTTCTTTCTGTACATTCACAAACTGCATTCACATTAATATCATTACTACATGCAATTTTAACACCAATTGATAAATCCACCCATAAAAACAACAGGAAACATATAAATGATGTATTAGAGTCCATTTTCAACATTTGCAAAATAAATGTGGCAACCTAAATTAATAAATATTGCGACGACGACGAGCAACGTCACTATGATACGAAATCTGGTTTGATATTGAAATAGTCAAAGTTGAAGTTAATCAAAATACATCTAAACTAGGCGTTAAAATTGTATGAACATTTCCAACTGAGTTGGTATCAACAATGTTCCGGATTAGGGTCATGACATTTAGTGTTCTTTCAATTGACTTCTTTTCATTATACATACATGTTTTTGTCATAACACACTTATAATGAATATCGTATATTATTTCCTTGTGGTTGTCAAGTTTTAAATATATCTATCGATTTTATGACATCTTGGCCACATCTGCAAAAGTCTTATCATTTGCTCACCAAGGTAGCCTTATCCATTAGACACAACTAGAATTTTCGAACAAAAGTGAATTTTAAATGCATAATAAATTATTTCCTATTATTGACCAGATCGAACTAAATAAAATTAATACTCTAACAAATTATGGCTAAAAAATAAAAAAATTTACAGTTCCGTCGGTTAAAGTAGATAGAGTGGATTCCGAAAATTCCCTGTTAATGTACACATAGTTGCATTTTGCGTTCACATAATTGACACCGTGTACATACATTTTATGAACACATATAGTTGGTTTAACATAGTACACGGTCTGACACACGCATTGTCGGGGCCCACAGTGTGAAACACAGTATCGAAAAGAGAACCACCGTATATGAAGAAAATCACAGAAAACAAGAAAACCCTTTCCCATTATTTAAACGGCTGGTAGCTAGTAATACATTATAGTCTTGAAAATTTAGCTTTGACATTGAAAAAAAAAATATTATCATGATATAATGCGGATGAATATCTATAGGCCTAGACTAAGAGTACAATCGCAACATCCAGTCAACATTTAAAAAAAACGAATTGCGCACTTTTCCATGCATTTGAAACCTGTTTAAATTGTCCGTGGATGCATTGTTTGCATTTTAACCCGGTTAACCTCATAGCTTGGAGGCCCACCACCGTCTTTCTGTTCAGATCGATCTGCGTCCATTTATTTATTGGTACATACTATAGCGTTAATAAGATCATAAGAGAGGGTTGGTCTAGAATACAGTAGTAATATACTAGGTTATATTGCTAGCCTAGTATGCTTTTAGTAAGTAGGCCTACTTAGCTAGAGGCCATGAAGATAAGATCTTTCAATTACACAACGTGGTAAGCCATGATCTCTACTAGCTGGGCTACCCTGACGCTGTTTCTTGTTGATGTGAAACCAATATTCGGAATGTTTAGGGTCATGTTTATATTAGTATTTAATACATTCTTATACTAAATATTCGATGGTTTTAATAGATAATTAGGGTTTTTTATAAGGTATAATGAAATGACCTTTGTCAAAGGTCAAATCAAATGTGCTATTCCGAATGTTTAGGGTCATGTTTATATTTGTGTTTAATACATTCTTATACAAAATACTTGATGGTTTACGAGATAATTAAGGTCAAAAGTTTCAAATGGCAGCCATTTTTAATTTAGGTAATTTATAATGGGCAGATCAGGGTAGATTTTGGATATATTATCTACATATAGTTGAGCATGTGTCAGCAAAAAAAAGAAACTGTTGCAATTTGTTTGACTCAACGCCTATTTTTTATCTATTTCCACTCATCTAAAATGGAAAAATCCTAAATGTGCATTACTGTACAGTTTCCATATTGCAATAACAATGTATACTAAATAAAAGCTGATTTCTTAATCTGCTCATAGTATTACACAGATAGATGCTGTACTGTATTCTCTTGTTAATTACTAAAGGTGTATTATTTAGGGACCACAGAGTGATAAAATAAATAAATACTATTGTAAAATGAACAGCATAAAACAATCTCTGAGTTCACAATTCCACCACTATTATGTTGGGAAATGGTGTGAACAAACAGTGCATGCCACTGTGCAAACCTCACAAATTACATAGTGTTCAATACGATGAAAGGTATTCAAAACCATCGATGGAACGTCATCTGGCATAACGTACAATAGAGGTAGTTAATGGAAGAATAACAAGTATTTGTTACATTTTACCGACTTATTACTTGCTATTGCTATGTGTACAGTAGGGTGGATAATACGTATCTATATATAAATTATGGTTAATTCTGACATAGGCGAGCATAATGTAAAAACTTCGGTACAAATCTCTGCCATGGATACCTACCTTATCTATTTCATTTCATTTCATTTCATTTCATTTTATTGCATATCAAAATCGCAGCCAATGGCTGAATTACATGATACTTACAAATATAAAAACATTTAAAACAGGCATAAAACAGTATATAAAGTGCACATAGAAATCAAAGAACAAATAAAAGTGGAATCAAACATATTGCACAAGAAAAATACATAAAAATACAAATTTAGCTAAAATTTATCTACAAATTTAAAAATTTAATGAAATAAGGGAAATATGGAAATTGATTATTTATTTACAAGATTATGAAATTTGATAAAATTAGAAAATGTGAAAATTATGGAGTTATTAAGTTATTTACAGTAGTATTATATTTATTTGTACACATTCACATATTATGTTTAATTTATTTATACATCTTCAAAAAATGTCTTTAGTTTTACTGAGTTAAAGTCTATCTCTTATTAAGGAGGCGTGTAAGATAAAGCATAGGGCTATTATAGTATCGGTTTGTTTTACATAGTGGCTCAACAAATTCTTTTCTTTTCCTAAGTCTAACAGAAAGCTCAGGATTTCTAATAAACCAATCCTTGAATTTATTAGATGTAATACAATCTGTAGCAAATTTACGACATATATTTTCGCGGCGTTCATCTAGTCGTTTAATATTTAAAATGTTAAGGGAAGTGTTGTAGTCTTGGTAATCTTTACCCAAAATTATCTTACATGCACGTTTTTGCATGGACTCTATGGCATTTGTCTGCGCAACAGTAAGACTAGAGTGCCATACTGGTATTGCATACTCGAAAATTGGTCTAACATATGTGGTGTAAACTTGGGCAAGGTCTTCAAAAGGAATCCCAAACTGTTTTAAAAGGCTAAGCATGTGTAGACGTCTTCCTCCATTACTAAGAATATGGTCAACCTGGACATCAAATTTTAAATCATTTTTGCATAGTTAACTGTTTCTAATTCACAGCCATTTATGTTGATAGGTGTCATATAGGGTGGCGACTTCATGAAACAAAATTTAAGTTGTTTGCATTTTGATGGGTTCAATTGAAATTTGTTCATGGTTGCCCATGCGACCAAATCATCAACATCATGTTGTAGTGTAGACGTTGCATTAGAGTTAACTACCTCGCCCAGTGAAAGATCATCAACGAACTTCCACTTTTCACAGATTGCTTCTTTCACAGCATCGTTGATGGCGGCACGGAACACAATTTCTCCAAGCTTAGTACCTTGTGGCACACCACAGGATAAAGTTTCCCAGTCTGACAAAGACGATTGGTACTTGACTCTTTGACGCCTTCCAGAGAAAAAGTTACATATCCAATCGACAATCCAGGATTTGGCACCAAGTGCAATGAGATTACTTGCTGCAACTGTATGGTCAACGCCATCAAATGCTTTAGCGAAATCTGTTATAACCAAGCGTCCTGTTTTGCGCGGCTTGTCAGTTCCTTTATAAAGAAGATTGAGCATGTCGATAAGATAATGTGATGTAGAGCATCCTTTCATACACCCATACTGGCTAGTGTCCATATTCGGTCCAATATCGTTTAACAAGAGGTTGTATACAATTCCTTCTGCTACTTTGGCAAATTGTGAAGTCAAAGAAACTGGTCTTAGTTTATCATGTTTAATCGGGTACTCTTTTGGAATAGGACACACTATGGCGTCTTTCCATTGCCGAGGTACACAAGATTGCCTAAAGGAAGCATTTACAATGTTTGTTAATGGGAAACTCAATTCACATGCAAACATTTTGATAATCTTGTTGGGCACATTATCAGGTCCAGCAGATTTTGAAACTTTAACTTTTTTTTAGGTGGTAGAACATTTCCCATTCCTCCAGTTGGGGTGGATTTTCAGCTGGTAAGAAACTTGGGAGACTTTGACGCACCAAAGGTTTCTTACTTTGCGAGACCTTGGAGAAAGAAACATTGATATCTTGAGCTATAGCAAGATCATTGTTAGGGGCAATGTTGGGTATTTGAATAATAGGTGGGGGTTTTAGTTTATTTGCCATCAGCTGGATACCGTGATGCCATTTCACTGGGTTAGTTGATTTGAGGCTTTTAAGTCTTTCGTTATAGAAGTTAGACTTTGCACGTTTAATTTCAAGTTGGACACGGTTTCGATAGAGTTTCCATTGATTAGACTTTCCCTCATTAGCAAAACATTTTTGTCGTTTTAAAATAAGGTCTTTCACTACCCTATTCATCCAGGGCTTGTCGCTTCAGTGAAGTCTAAATGATTTCAATGGAAAAAACTTGTTGATTTTTACATCTAAGATACTATAAAAAGCATTTGCTTTCTCTTGGAGATTAGACATGTTAACAACTTCGGTCCATGGGTACTGGGTAATCCATTCACCAAATTGCTGGATTGCATGGGCAGGCATCAAACGATTGGTCTTTTTCAAGGTTCTATGTATCTTGTGTTGGTAACATTTGGGCAACCAAACAACAACATTGTGATCGCTCAGACCAATTGGTGATTGTATCACAGGATTATTGTAGTATTTACTTAGGTTGGTTATTATTAAGTCCAAAATGGCATCATTCCTGGTTGGTTTATTTACAACTTGTTTGAGAGCGTGTGTCTTACAGATGGTATTAATTTTAGATCGGTTAAAGTCTCCTAGTATAATATAACCAGCATTAGGGTATTTCTGTTTTAACTTATCGACAGATTTTGTAAGGTAGTTCATAATCTCATTCTTAGGACCATCAGGTGGAACATACACTCCACAAACAACAATGCCAGATATATCTCGGGGTAATCTTCTAGGGCGAATGTGAACCCAAACGCATCTATCTCAGATGTACAGCGAAACGTAGATTTGATAACATTAGTTTTCACATCGACGCTATTGTTCCATATTTCTATCTTAGGAAGATATTATAAAGAGTTTTTTAACAAAATTTATGATTTCAACAGTAGATTTTCAACTCAATTTAAATTCTTCGCGGTCAAAGTAATTTTCGGGTTCACCTTGCAACAACCTGGTTTCAAATATTGTCTCTCTTTTTATACACAAGGGAGCAGTTAAAATAATAGATTTGACCCTAAAGGTGACTGGAAACAGGCACTTTCCATCAATCAATACACTGTCCCTTTGGAAGAAGGAAGAAAAAAACCGATAGTAGGACTGGAGCTTAAGTTGCATAGCCATTTCAGTTTTTTTTGTTTATTTTAGGAACGGACCGCGCGTGTGTGAAGGTACAGTAGTTAAAAAATAAAAATTATACTGCAAATTAATAAAGATCAAATTAAATATACGCCATAAAGAATCGGAATATATTGTGGGAAATCGAGTGAAATCCTGATAGTTGAGTTGGGTAAGCTGGCAGGAATAACTGTAGGCTATCCGAGATGTCTGCCCATGTTGCAAGACGTAATGTCTTCTTTCTTGGGCCGACTCTGTCACGGCAGTTAGTTTCAAAAGATGTTTAAATTAAATAATGTATTAATAATTATTAGGATGGTATTTATTTGAATAAACGCCACTCCAATAAAACATCACTTTGAATAATAATCATTATACTATTTGTAGTAGAATTCATCGCACTGTTATATCTACAATTTACCAAGCATTTGTTATTCTTTTTTACCACTTTTCATATCTATTAGAGGATTTCATTGATTATAAATGTTACCATATTATTAAAACTAAAACAATTTTTTAAAAAGTACAGAAAAGCGATAAAACGCATAGTGATACCGGACCGACAGACAGACCGACAGACCGACCGACCGACATAATGAACTATTGAGTCGCGTCCACGCGACTAAAAATACCATAAAAACACCTAGGCCTACCACCGTCTCTCTGTTCAGATCGATCTGCATCCATTTATTTATTGGTACATACTAGCGTTATTAAGATCATAAGAGAGGGTTGGTCTAGAATACAGTAGTAATATACTAGGTTATATTGCTAGCCTAGTATGCTTTTACTAAGTACTTAGCTAGAGACCATGAAGATAATATCATTCAATTACATATACACAATGTTATTTTTTAAAACCGTTGCGTATTAAAGTTGGAATTTATTCTGACTACTCAGAATAAATTCCAACTTTAATACACAACGGTTTAAAAAAAAATATTGTGTATATGTAAATCAATTGTGTTGCGTAGCACTGTGTAAATTATATATAAATCATACCTTTTCATACTATTTTTTTTTCTTAACCTTTAGACCACAGAGCCATATATCACAAATTTTCATCTACCAGATTAAGGATCGAATCCCGCCAGAGACATTTTTTCAAATAAAAAAACGGAGATTTCCGCCAATCAGCTATGCTCGACGCGATTATGAGATCATGTTCTGAATATGAGCACTGTTTTTATAATTTGACAGTATGATATATATATATATATATATATACTTTTAAAAAAAGTTTACATCCGGGTATGAAGCGTCTCACATACACACAGAGCCAAAATACTATTTTGGACTCTAACCATCATCATCATTTCATTCTATTCATTCTAACTATCTTATTTTCAAACTTGTGCATTCTTCTTACTCATCTCATCCATTTTTGTCTTGGTGAAAAGGGAGGGTATTTTATATTTCTCCCCTGAGTTTATAGCCTCTCTACCCGAACACGAACATTATTGAATAATGACAACTGTCAAAAGTACGTTTAAATCAATTTTTATCGTCTTTTTATTTCCATTTTGTTACTTTTATATATTTAAGCTACTTTTTAAAAAATGTAAAATAACGAATGCAAATATGGTTTTAAAAACATCAAAATCAATCATTTTTATGTATATACAGCAAATGTTGTTATTACTACTACAAACTACTTTTAACGTTGTAACATATAAACGAGATGAAAAAATATGCTTAAAGAATATAATATTTATAACAGAGTTTGATAATAAAAGTGGGACGAACCCATACAAGACAAACCTAATTAGCGATTTACCATTGCAACAATCGTCGGACAAAACGAAAACGAACGAACAAGGGAGGGTTTAGTGTTCCTTTTATAATGACTGCTCTTTATTTCCACGTGGCTACAAATATATAAACAACATTTCAAGAAAATGATTTATTTCCTTAACGTGGCGATTTCCATTTCTTTTTAAAGTAAATAAATGTTTATTATACTTTATTTTAAATATTCTACAAAAACTATACTGTATCTAGTTTAAAAGAAATCGAAATAGGCCTATGTGTTTGTATGTATGTCTGTAATACACACAAATACAGAATTGGACATATTATATAGAAAATCCCTATCCACCAAAATCAAAACAAAAAAATACAAAAACTATAAAAATGATCTAATAAACAACAAATAAATACGCTTTAATTGTTAATTTTTTGTAGAAAGGTCTGAGTCATTGTATACAGATAAAAAAATTAACACAATAAGTCCATATTGATATTCTTTTTAACACTAAAATATAATAATTCCGTCAATAGTGGTAATAATATAAGCATTCTAGTCGCAACCAGGTGACACTTTCCACACTGGAATAATTTATTCATATTTATAATTCTCGAATATTAATATTCCTCATTCAATACTATCTTTAAAAAAAATTTAATATCTAAAGTTACAATTACAATGGAATACTTAACAAAACTGGCTATTAAAACTGAAAAGTTAAAAATATTATTTTATCTTTTTTTAATCTTATACTATACAATAACAAGAGTGATGATATAAACATTACCTTAATATAAAACTAAAGCTATATTATAATGTTATTTTCTTCAATGTGTTATTCTTCAAGGTCATCATTATCATCGATTTAAAGAAGAAGTGCTCCACTCTCTTGACGACAACAGTCTGTTTTAAGTTTCTTAAAAAAATCCACTGAAAATTAGAGAAAACAAATAATGTAATAATAATTTATAAGCAGTTGGCTAAATTTGGTGGTTTGATATTCCTACATTTGCATTATAGGCCTTCAATAAATATCTTACCAATTACGACCAGCATGATAGAAACATTCAGTATAATTAGAATAACTGGAGTTATCTTGTGAAGTAAACCAATGACGTCATCTTCATTGAAACTCTGATCCAAGTTTACAATTGCACCAACAGATAGATTGACTACGATAAAGACAAGAGTCAACAATTGGAATCTCTGCTCTGACTTCTCTTTCATTGGTTGAAGGTACAAATGCAATACAATAAATATGACAGTGAAAAATAGAGAGTATGACAAACTTGAGGACACGTCATCTTTTAAGTTTGCAATGAGTGCCAACAGAGCCTTGTTGTACAGATCAAATGATTCCCAAAACCAAAATGTGTGCTTGTATTGTCCACAAAAGAATCGCACACCCATCATCCATTCTCGATCTTGGTTTTCCTCGTGTTGATCAAAACGTACATGTTTATTGTATATCATAAAAACTATGACCAATGGGAAGCCGATGATGTATGTTAAAGCAACGTAAACAAGTGTTTTGTTAGTTTGATAGGTAGATCCACCATTTTGGTCCATATCAATTGAGTAGTCGGATGTTAGTACTGTTTTATTGATCTTTCCGTCTGCTGTGACGTTAAATACACGAATTGACCACGGCCCCACTGCTAATATCTCAGAACATGTATTTGCGTACGTAAGGTAAAAAAGCAGCATAGATATAGCAATACATCTATTACGTATGCAGCTCCCAGTTGTTGCTCCATGGAAATTACTCCAGATGTAGCAAATGAGGTGAATTGTAGACATGACAATCACTATAACAAGTGGTGTCGCTATAGCGATGCGAAGCGAGGAATACGCGTTCCATGATTCTTGTAAACATCTTGGACTTAACATATTGATGTATCTTATGACGTCAAAATATTGAATTATTTGGCCAGCATACTCAAAGTTTTTAGGCCAATGAATTTCGGTTACTTCTGATAGAATGCCTAAGACCTGATAAAAATTAATAGCAATTTTTAAATAGGTCACAAATGAATCTAGGTTGGTTTGTCTTTGATCCGCATTTCTTTGCTGTATTCTCCATATAAGTATAATTACTCCAAGTATTGCAAAGGCAACACCAACAAATACGATTACCGTAACAGCTGGCCCTTGACATTTATGGCATGTGTTAAAGAGCTCATAATGTCCATTCGAACATGCTGCGCAAAGCCAACCAGTGTATCCTTCGGCACAGGTGTCATTCAATTTGCTTCCAATATTACAACTTTTTTCTCCCAATGGACACATATATACTTTTGGTAACGGACCTTTGTAAACAGCATCTTTTAGTTCATTTGGGTTGTTAATGGGAAACTTGTTGTTTTGTAATCTAGTTATAAATGTTATGTATTCTGACAAATAAGGGGTTTTATTTTGTTCTTCAACTATAGTACAATTATCTTTGAACTCCCATGACCACCAGTAACCTTTTGTTAGATTCTGATATCCTCCTTTACAGTTTACTCCTTCTGGGCAGGGCAAGCATGGACCAAATCGATCAGTTCTATAGAAATTGTCAAGGCAATAGCAAGCATTTAGATTGGCAAAAGTATTGGTTTTAGTTCCAGATGGGCACGTCTGACAACCTGCAATGGACGCCGCTCCTGCATGATTCGAGAAACTTCCAATCGGACATTGTTTACATGATTCTCTAAAATCTCCATGTTCATTAACTCCTCGTCTGTCTTGATAGAAACCACCTGTAGCAAATAATTAGTCTAAGTACCAGTATTTGTATTTATAGATAATGTATACAAATGTGTATAGTTGGATTTTCTACACGTTCGTAGAAATTATGTAGAACAACGAATAAATTATTAATCTCGTTTTTGTTTTCATGTTTTAGGGGACAATACATCTTTAAATAAATTATACTAGAAATTCATGTATATAATTGTTTTGATTTTGATTGGTTAATAATATGTATTCTTATTCTCGAAATGGCAATTCGTATCAGTTTTATACTGGATAATTAAAATGCAAACAATGATAATAGATTAATTCGTTACCTGGTGGGCACTTTTGGCATTTTGAATTACCAAAATGTTGATATGTTCCTTCCTCACATGGGCTGCATATTGCAGTGGTGGAATTACATGTTAAACCATTACGTCTACCAATATTCCATAATGCATTATGTCCAATGTTGATGTTAATCTCTGTGCCTCCTGTAACACAAACACTAGAAAAAACAGTTATTCAGATAAGTGTTTTTTGTGTATTTTTTTTATGATGTTAATGAGAGAAATGTCAGAAAAAACGTTACATTTTGTCGAGTAGACGTAATTCACCATTGTGTACGGTAAGGTTAGAACACAAAACAGTATTGCTTGCATAACAGTAGTTAACATTTAAAAAATCACATAGCACTTCAGCAACCAAATGTAATCGGTACTACAAATATGTGTTTATAAAAATAAAATATTTACCTATTAATGTATTTCCCAATGTTTGAAGGAATTGTTCGTAATCCATCACAATTAAGATATCTGAAGTAGAGATACGTTTATGATGGTGCAGTATAATGTGTTTGTTATAGTAATGAATATAAAAATATTAAGATAAAGAAAATTAAATATTCAATAAACAAGAATAAACACTGAAAACGATGACGAAGCGTTTTAGTTATATTGATGAGTAGGATATTGATAATAAAAGTAATAATGTAAGTAACTTATTTATTAATATATTCAGAAAGAATACATTACAAACAAAATCTTTAAAAAAGGAAAGGAGAAGAAAGGAATTAGAGAAGGAAAAGAACAAGGCCATATAGATGGCTGCAGTCGCGTACTCAAGTTATTGTTTACAGACCAACCGACCGACCAACTGACCGACCAACCGACCGAAATTGCTGAAAATGTTGAAAAAACATTTTTATTTTTTTAATTTACACGTGCGTAGTCTTCTCGTATAACGTAATTTCGAGTTGAAAAAGTGAATCAAATATAAAAAATCAAATAAAGAAAGGTTGTAAAACAGAAATCGGGCAAAAAGAGTGCATATTACGCGAAGTGCGCGTGCAAAAATCTGCGCACTCATGGCAATTTTTTAAACGTTTAAAATTGCCTGAAACGTCTTATTTCATTGAAAAAAATGTTGAAAATTGTAAGCGCGCGTACGCATGCGTTACATGCGCTATACACGTAATTGTATTGCCATATGATGATTTATACCCTGAAATTTATTTAATTGTAATACATGCTTGTGAAGATATGATTACAAACGTGATTTCATTAAATCGTGCGTAGACCGCGTAATTTTTGATTGCGCGCCGTGAAAACATAACCACATCGATTCCTGGCCATAAGGAATATACAGTAAAAAATTTACTTAGCTAGATGAAACTGATATCAAGACAAGGCCATATACAAGTTAGTGTTTATTGACCGACCGACTGACCGACATAGTGAGCTGCACGCGACTAAAAAGGAAGATGGAAATAGGAAAGATAGAAAGACAGAAGATGCTGACTGTGTGTAATCAAATAAATGTATTTTTAAATACGTACATTGTTCCGTTCTCTATCATATGTTTCAGAGCATTATCCTCAATTTGTTCTAACTCATTGTCAAATATATATCTTTAAAATAAAAACGTTATTACATGCTTACTGTTTGTTTAATTACACTTAGCATGATATAATTTGGTTCGCAACAATGAATAAATTTAGAAAAATATTTTTTTTTAATAATAATAATATAATTATATTTGTTTCGTTTTAGTTTTAATTTGTAATGGACAAACACAAATCTCACATGTATTCTAGTGTTATTCCATTGGTGTAAAATGCATCTTGCGTAATTTTTCTAATTCCATTATCATAAAGAAATCTGCAAAACAAAAAATCAACGGTATACTGTTTGTATTTTGTAATGTAATGATATAGAATTATAATTTAAGAATTAACCTTTGTATCACAATTCAATTGAGTTCACCAATTTGCCCAGAAACGTCCAGTGAAGAAATTGACCAGATGTATTTTATGACCATTAGGACCAATTAGTTCACCTCACACTTTGCCTAACCTTTTGAAATTTCCCATCGAAAACTATTATAGATGTATAATCTTTATTTATGCTAATGAAGCCGATATACCTTCAAGTTTTAGAACAGCCCAGACACAACTCACTTCTGGAGGCTATGGGGGATCTAGTCGGGGAGCACGGGTACTTTGTCGGGGAATATAATATACAGTAAGAATCGTTCGCGTTCACTTCGTAGCTTCAGCGCCTAGAAAACCGCGACCTTCCGTAAGTACGCCAGAGGGCTATTATGCACTTTATATGCATTCGTTATTGCCAGCGATCAACTACGGTACTAAACAATAGCTAGGTACGCACTTGTCTGGCGGTATCCCTTTGTACGAATCGTTCAACGTTGGGTCCAGACGCGAGATATCATGTTCAATCCCGGGACCAAAATGTGTACTGTAGTTATAGTCAGGTTCCTCATGTATGAAAATAGGGGTTCCGTAGGATTTTAATGCCCAAAATGAGATTTCACTTGATTTCACTTGATTATGGTGCTAGGATACCAAAATGCTAGGTAACAAATTTTCATGATCCCGTAACCATGGTAACTGACCCAAATTCAAAATGGCGACCAAATGGCCATATCTCCATAACCCTTGGGTCTAATGACAAGATATTGGTATCAAAATACTCGGATTATATATATTTATATTCGTTGTAATAGAACATTTTTACTAAATACAACCGGAAATGCTATTTTTCTGTACTATTGACCCTTGACCTTGACTCGTACTGTATCTTAAAAACGGCTGGTCATAGAAATTTAAAAATTGTCTCAAATTGCTCAGACCTTATATATTTATATTTATTGTAATGCAATATTTTTTTTAAAAAATGTCCGGAAGCAAAGTTATTGACCTTTGACATAGAGAATAGCTTACAAGGATTTTTATTCAGTAGTCTCTGGTCATATCTCCATAACCCTTTGGTCTATTGAAAAGATATTGATATCAAAATACTCGGAATAAATATATTTATATTCGTTATAATAGACCATTTTGACTAAATGTAACCGGAAATGCTATTTTCTTTACTAGTGACCCTTAAATCGCACTGTGTATAAAAAACGGCTGGTCATGGAAATTTAAAAATGGTCTCAAATTGCTCAGACCATACATATTTACAACAACCTCCAGGTCACTAGCTGGCGTTCACTAGGATAATTATGTTATGCATTCAGTTCTTTTATAAACTCACATTTTCAAATATTGTTTTTAATTGCCACTTTGAGCCTCTATAAACGTATTAATTGAAGATTTCTGATTTGGCTAAAAGTAGTAAATGTCAGAATGAGATTTGATGGTAATTATAACCTATATTATTAGGAAGGTATCTTGCAGATTTGTTTTGCCCATGATATTTATATGCTCGTCTTATTGCCATCTAACACAAATGAACCAGCTTGGTTTGATGTAGATGACCCAATAACAGTGAATGAAAGATTGTAATTAATTTGAATGTAAAGAAAAAAAAAATCTGTATTTAAATAGTGCTCTTTTCCCGGATCAGGCTCTAGAACAGAAGGAAAACAGTTAAAATGGGTTGATGGTCTTGTTGGCATTACTTTTGTTTAAATATATATTGTTCATTGAAATCAATTTTGTATATGAAAGGAGAAAATAAATGTTGCTTTGAATTGAATTGAATTGAATTGACTTAAGATGAGGAAATCGAACTAGATATCCCATCGAACTCACTCTTCAACACAAAACACATACCGGTAAATCCTTCAAGATTTCATCAAAATACATTCATAACAAAATAAACACCTTTTTTAACATTGTCTTAATAATTTCAAAAGAAGTCAATAAATATATTTTAAACAGAGATAATAAAAAAATGAGTTGTCAAGCTTTTTGAAGTTTGTGAGCAAAGTTTGGTTGTGGACTCCCTGAAAAGAAAATGAAACTAAAAACATGTATTAGCTTTAAGGAGATAAAATCATAAGATGCTGTAAACATCAAAAACCTCTTGGTCACTTTTAACAATCTCACTCCATAAATTGGTTCCTTGGCTTGGCGATATGACTCACAAAATGGCAGTCAATGTTAGCATTGAAAGATTGCTTCTCATATCTCGAAACATCTAAGAAGAAGAACCAAGCAACGTCTAACCACGTAATAATGTATGGCCGACAGCAGCAACGTATGAGAAACCTCCATTATATGAAAATGTTTCAAGAAGAACAAGCATTAAAGGTACAAAAGTTGAAGAATCAACCACTCTCACTCCTTGACTGTCTTAACGAGGATGCTGACACAATAAATGCATGGTATTGATGTAATTAAAGATGTTTTAATCCAATTTTGGATCTCCAGTTTCTTATCAGGAAAAATGTAAAAGTATAGCAATTAACATTTCAGGAAGAATCAATTTGACTACGTCATTTTAGTGAAGTGGATGGGAGGAAAATGAATACAGTGCAATGAATTTCTGCTGTAAATTTTACTATTGTCACATAGATAAATGTGTTTACTTACACTATAAAGTATATAGGCCTACTATTTATAAAATATATAAAAACTAAATATGTGAATTAGAAATTAAATATTCGAATGATAAAGTATATACTATTTATAAAATATATAAAAACTAAATATGTGAATTAGAAATTAAATATTCGAATGATAATAATACGTATAAACTCATTTTTTAATCCCTACCACAAACAATTGCCGATACATGCTCACATAGATAAATGCTTATACATAAAGTTGATGTTTATTAGGTCAATTGTCAATAACTTTACTTCCGGTCATTTTCTAACAAAATGTTACATTAAAATAAATATAAATATGTATGGTCTGAGCAATTTGAGACTATTTTTAAATTTCTATAATCAGCCGTTTTTTAGATACAGTGCGAGTCAAGGTCAAGGGTCAATAGTGCAGAAAAATAGCATTTCCGGTTACATTTAGTAAAAATATTCTATTACATCGAATATAAATATATTGATTCCGTGTATTTTGATACCAATATCTTGTCAATAGACCAAAGGGTTATGGAGATATGACCAGAGACTACTGAATAAAAATCCTTGTAAGCTATTCTCTATGTCAAAGGTCAATAACTTTGCTTCCGGACATTTTTTAACAAAATATTGCATTACAATAAATATAAATATATAAGGTCTGAGCAATTTGAGACCTTTTTTAAATGTCTATGACCAGCCTTTTTTAAGATACAGTACGAGTCAAGGTGAAGGGTCAATAGTACAGAAAAATAGTATTTCCGGTTGCATTTAGTAAAAATGTTCTATTACAACGAATATAAATATATATATTCCGAGTATTTTGATACCAATATCTTGTCAATAGACCAAAGGGTTATGGAGATATGGCCATTTGGTCGCCATTTTGAATTTGGGACTGTTACCATGGTTACGGGATCGTGAACATTTGTTAACTAGCATTTTTGGTATCCTAGCACCATAATAAAGTGAAATCAAGTGAAATCTCACTTTGGGCATTAAAATCCTACGGAAATACACGAGGACCCTGACTATTACTTTCCAGGCGAAGTTTACCGACGGTTACGTCGTGTACTGTGTGTCGACGTACGCTACACTACAGCAACAACGAATTATGTTAATTGTTCGTATGTTCACCAATTTTTTAATTTACAAGTAACCCTCTGTACCGTGGGGCACCTAAAATAAATATTTTATACATTACTAAACAAAATTCTTTATCAAATATCCTGATTGTTAGTCAACACAGGTACACTAGAACACTTCGTATTTTTGCGATCCCGTAAGTTTAACCCGAATTTGTAGTTTAGTTTGGCCAGGCCTATAGCAGCTACGATCACAGGCTTTTCACTACGCAGTCCAAACATGGACACGGCCAAATAAGGCAACCGTATTACTGTATTAGGTTACGCTTTTCAAAGTACGGGGCGTCGGATACCATCGGAATAAATTGTGTGCTGAACGTATTATTAAGACAGTGTCGAATATTTTGTTGCCAGAAATGTTCAAATCAACCTTACTAGGCGTGTGTCTATATTTACTAGGCCTACTCATACTACACTCCAACAACTATATCAACTATATAAATACATCATCGGACAAATATGCTATATGCTATATCACTAACGCTACCGGCTGTAGATATTCTCTACTACCAGATCTACAAGAAAGGTCATTATTCATTTCTTATTCGGCGAGAGGGATCAGGAGAAAGTTTGGCTGTCCTTGTACATATTACAGAAACGCGGATGCCACATTTAATACGCTGTTACTCTCTGGTGATATACATACAAATCCAGGGCCAGTAAAAAATCCTTGTAGCATTTGTGAAAAAGCTGTGGCCAAAAATCACCGTTCTGTTCAATGCAATGATTGCACGATGGCCTGCCACATTAAATGTGGACAAATATCGCCGAAGACCTACAAGGTAGGCAGGTTACAAAATAATTTCAAATATTGGACATTAATTACCAGGATTTGACGTTTTTGAATTAAATAAACCGGACCAAGGTTTCAAATTAGATGACAATGTTAAAAACTTCGACGATACTGAAAATGGAATCGATTTTAAAAGTTTGGAACGAAAGGGTCTGAAATGCCTACACCTGAATGTCAGATCTCTTATCCCTAAACTTTCGGAAATTCGTGAACTCGTCAAAAAATGCAACCCATCAGTTTTCTGCGTTACAGAATCGTGGCTCAACAACTCAGTCACTGACAGAGAAATCAGCATCAACAACTACTCCATAATACGCAGAGACAGAAGAGAAAACACATTTGGTGGTGTTTGCATCTACATTAAAAGTGATCTTGCCTTCAAGGAATTGGATCAACTGAACTGTGATGAACTTGAAGCTGCATAGATAGAAATATTTTAGCCTAAATCAAAATCAATTGTTCTTGGTTGTGTGTACCGTCCTCCAAAATATAACAATATTGATTTTATACATCAATTTGACAGTACCGTCAGTAAGATAGATCATCAGAAATAAGTTATAATACTCGGTGACTTTAATATAAACTTGCAGGACAAGTCGTCTTATCCGGTAAAAAAGTTTTGCGAATGTCTTGATCTTCACAGTTTTGAACAATTGATAAATGAACCAACTCGTATTACTGAACGCAGCTCTACTCTAATTGACCATGTACTTACCAACAAACCTACTAACATAATTGAATCTGGAATTGTTCCTATAGGTCTGAGCGATCATTCTCTAACATACTGTATTAGAAAGATTGTACAAAATACATATGATAGTCATAATACAGTAGTTTTAAGATCATTAAAGTCATACAGTAAAGATTCTTTTAATGATATACTATCTAATGTCGATTGGACACCAGTACATACAAGTACCGATTTAAATATTGCCTGGTCATATTTTAAGAATCTATTTATAAGTGCTATTGATAAAATCGCACCCTCCAGGAAAGTACGTATTAAACAACGGACTCAACCTTGGATGAATGTTGATATTTTGGAGAAGATCCACCTTAGAGATAAGTTTCTTGGGCTCTTTAGGAAACATAAGCAGAGAACGGATTACTATGATGAATATAAGAGCCTCAGAA
Organism: Antedon bifida; assembly: GCF_963402885.1. NCBI lineage: Eukaryota > Metazoa > Echinodermata > Crinoidea > Comatulida > Antedonidae > Antedon > Antedon bifida. The sequence continues at coordinate 10,855,268 of NC_136229.1, forward strand.
ATAGTGTTCAGAGGGACATAAAGAATGCCAAAGCGGATTATTTTAACACCCAGATTGAAGAAAACATTAATAAAAACAACTCCAAATGCCTCTGGAATACATTGGAGAAACTTGGATATAGTTCTAAGAAAACTACTAATGGAATTACTGTACTGGAGATAAACGGAAATGTATGTCATGATTCTAAGACTGTTGCTTCCAAGTTCAACAATTTCTTTACTTCCGTGGCTTCTTCTTTAGCATCCCAACTCCCAATATTTGGCAATTATTCAATTGCTTCCGAAAAATGTCAAGACTTTCAACATAAGTTTTATAAGACAGCCTCCTCTAAATTTGTTCTTTCCATGGTTGATGATGAATTCGTTGAGAAGGAACTGCAAAGTCTTAATCCTAACAAAGGAATAGGTTTTGACGGTATATCAGCACGATTTTTAAAAGACGCCGTTTCTCAAATAACTGGGCCAATCAAACACATCATTAACCTTTTAATTACTTCTAACATTTATCCAGAAGAATTCAAAATTGCCAGGGTAAAGCCCCTTTATAAGAAAGGGAACCGTCTTGATGTAAATAATTACCGGCCTGTCAGCGTTTTAAATATTGTTTCAAAAGTTCTAGAACATTCTATTTATGTTCAATTTAAAAGATACTTGAACGACAACAACCTTCTTAACGTTAACCAATCTGGATTTCGCGCTGGTCATTCTACCGACACTTGTTTAATTGACCTTATTGATTGTATAAAAGAGAACACATCTAGAGGTCTTTACACTGGTATGGTGTTGTTAGATATACGCAAGGCGTTCGATTCGGTTGACCACGCTATACTTAATGGAAAGTTATCTGCAATAGGTGTCGACAAAACAGACTGGTTTTCCTCATACCTTTCCGGAAGGAAACAGTATGTTGAAATCAACCGCGAAGACATTATGCATGGTGTCCCACAAGGAAGTATTTTGGGGCCACTGCTTTTTTTGGTATATATTAATGATATGGCAATTAGTATTAATTCACTGTGTACTTTACGCCAATATGCTAATGATAGTGCCATTACATTTTCTCACTCTGATCCAAAGGTAATCGAAGAGGTTCTAAGTAAAAACATATCGTCATGTTACGAATGGCTGGCAGATAATAGGTTATCCTTGCATGTTGGAAAGACAGAAGCAATACTATTTGGATCAAAAAGAAAAGTTAAACATGTTGAATCATTTAAGATAATTTGTAAAGGTCAAGTGATTGAACGTAAACCAAGTGTAAACTATTTAGGAATTGTAATTGATCATAATGTCACTGGGAACAACTTTGCTCAATCAGTCTATAAAAAGGCTAATTCCCGTATAAAATATCTTTGGCGTCAATCCCCTTTTATCAACAAACAGTCACGAAAACTGTTAGGTATGGCGCTGGTACAGCCCTTACTAGATTATGCCTCACCAGCTTGGTTTCATGGAGTTAACAAAAATGTTAAACACAAATTACAAACTACCCAAAATAAACTAGTAAGATTTATTGCAAAGTTGGAACCCAGAGCCCATATTGGCTACTCTGAACTCACTACACTTGGTATACTTAATATAGAAAATCGTGTAAAATATCTGTGTCTTAGGCATGTTTTCAATATCTTTAATAAAACGTGTCCGGATTATTTAAGCTCACACTTCACACGTATTAGTGATACGCATGGATACAATACAAGGCACAGTAACACAAATTTTAGAGTTCCTCATGGTAATGTACATAATACATTTTATTACAATAGTATAAAATATATCTGAAAGAATACCTGTGTAACATTTTTGTACAGTATTTTGTATATTTTTAACTTTAGGCAATTGTATTAGGTGCAATTAAACGTTTAAACATTGCAATATTTTAACTACATTTTAAATTTTAAATATGTAAAATCACATTTTATCAAAATACTGTGTAATCCTTATCATGTTTACTGTACAATTTTTTAACCTTTTAGTAGTCATAGGGCGCTTTAAGTGCAATTATCAGTGTTATTTTTATGTCTGAGGACCCCAATGGAAATAAGTTTTCTTTTAAACTTTCTTGGGTTATTCCTCGGTTCATTCTTTTAATATTGTTATCTTGTGATTTTTTTCTGTTATGTTTGTCTTTGTATTTTTGAGTGAACCGAATAAAACTGAACTGAAAAATGTCATGAACTTCTCTCAACACTCGGAAGTCCAGATGGTACGCACGCATACACTTGGGAGGTATAAACTGATTTACACGACTGAAAATGGTCTACGCTTGCGGACTCTATGCCTGATGTTTCCAAAGTAGGCCTATAAGATGCAATTATTGAAGACCTGCAGCTCTAGTTTTAAACATTTTCTTAGCTCAGCCCCAACCATACAAGCTGGTCATATTTCGAAGTTAAATAAGTGCATTTTCCGAGACCTAACAGCTCTATTTTTCAAAAAATTTCTTAGCTCAGTGACAACCATGATAGGGACTTTTGAAGTCCCTATCATGTCCCGGGACCTCCAACTCTATTTTTCAAAAATTTGTTTAGCTCCATCCAAACCTCGGTTGTTCTGTAGACTTGTAATTTCGTTTCATATAATTGCAACTTCCGGGGACCTAGCAGATCTATTTTTCACAATTTTCTTACAGATCAGCCCAAGGCACGCATTTACAATGTTTGCACCCCAGACAGCAGCCTACGCCTCTGCGATAAACAGTATAGACCTACCTTTTCGCCTGTGGGTACGTTTTATGTTCGCGTATATTAATTTGTCTATGCTACAATTTACCCGATAGGCCTAAATATAGGCATATTTTGAACTCTTATTTTTTTTAATTGAAAAATATGGATTGAAACTTCTTCTTCTTCTTTCTTGGAAGTCCAAGAAACATTTATTATATATGGCCTTTGGTCCAAATAATATACAATGTAATAGTTAAATAAATATCATTTGAGTGCGTTCTGTTCTACGTTTAAATGAAAAAAATAAATATTTTCCTAGTTTTAAGGCCAGGTGCGGGCAAAAAAATTCTATTGATCATACATTCCAATAATTATCGATCTATAGTTTGCCCAATGTTTCATCATTTTTGGGATTTTATTTGTGTTACACGAGCTTGTTGAAAATAAGCACTTTCTTATCAGTGGGGGGATAGTATAAATTACACAGCAAAATCTCTATTCTTTTGTACACAAATGTTGTAAATAGAGAGGCATTTTTAAAAATCTATGAAAAATAAACAGCGTGGTAAAAAAATCTTAACAGATGACTAAATATAGGTAATATAACTTGAATTTTACATTTCTGGTATTTTTATTCAACTTCAGAGTTTTATTTTTATGCTATAGCAAAAATTATCCACTGTATATCCACCACCTTTTTTTGACCTTCTAGGAAGTCACCAGACATGTTATTACATTAGGCTAAACTACCTAACTACTGAAAAAAAAGTCTTCCTAGTTTTCATAGCAGAATTTTGTCAAATTTTGTATTTGACCATTTTAAGGGAAATTAATGTTTTTTCGTCTAGATTTCTATTACAAAAAATTGATTTATGTAACAATTAACCAGATATTATATTAAAATTTATGCCTGTACCTGAGCTTTAACAATAAGATCAGTATTTGTGGTAGACATAAGGTAAGTATATTTTAATTTAGTTGGGTTGTTTGTATAAAAGAAAAACATATATTTAGTTCTAATAATAAAATGGACAAACTAAAGTAAAATGATATGCATTTTCAATTGCTTGTAAAGAACATAATTTACATAATCTTTCATTTCTATTTATACAATTCCATCTTTCTTTTTCAATTTCTAATTCTAATATTCCTAGTCTTATCTTAGTCATAATTTGTCTATGTTTGTAATTTGTTACTTTAATTAGATATTCTTCAATTCCAAAATTATATTTAATGTGTGTTTAATATTGGAGCTTAGAGTGTAACCTAGTATCTTCATTGAATTTCTGTCGTTCAATTTCTGTAAGCCTTTGTTTAAAATTTGAAATAAAAGTATATATATTATTGACCTGTTGTGAGTACCATATGTTACCAAATCCATTTATGCATAGTATTTGTTTTACGTCATTGGCCCAACATTGCTCATTTCTTTGAGCTTTTCTATATTGAAAATCATAACATTGTTTAATAAATTTGTCAATATTCATTTGGATTACTCTTATCCAGTAACGAATTATATTAATGATAATTTGAATTTGAATGAGTAAATCTTTCACATTCTCCTCTCACTGCAACACTTGGTGCAGAATTACCTGTTCCTAGAATGTATTTCAGAATCTTAAATGAACTTTCTCTAATACTGATATATCATTTAAACCCCATATTTCACTACCATAAAGTAAGATTGGCATAATCTTAACATCAAATATATGGTTCCATTATATTAACTTGGAGGTTACCATAACGCCTATAGGTCAATCCCTTTAATGTAAACAAAGCCTTATTAGCTTGTTGACAATTGTGTTCTTTGGTTTTATTCCAATTACCATTTGAGTTAAGAACAACTCTTAAATATTTAAAGGATTTGACAAAGTCAACTGTATTTCCATTGTAATTCTATTTTTCAAATTTGTTAAGATTACCACCATTCTTAAACACTACAATATTACTCTTGTTAACATTGACAGATACATTCCATCTTGTACAATAGGTAGATAACTTGTTTAAATAATATTGTAGACCATAAACGGTATCACCAAATAATATAAGGTCATGTGCATAGAGTAGATGATTAATTTTTAGATTTCCTATTTGGATTCTATGCTCGTCGCCTTCCTCATTTAATGTTTCACTCGAATCATTAATACAAATATTAAATAAAAAGGACGATAGTGGAGAACCCTGTTGTATAACTATTAAACATTTGAAAGAATTACTAATATTGCCGTAGACCTTTACATGTGCTGATAAATTATTGTACATTGAATTAATAAGGTTTAACATTTTTCATTTTACTCATGAATTTTTTAGTTTTATGTGAAGATATTTTTCAAAGTTCAAAAGACATTTATTTTCTTCCATAGCAAAACAAAACAAAATAATTAACAAAAATGGTAAGGTATATTAAAAATGAAATACATGTTTGTTGGATAAACAAAAGAAAAGTGAATTTAAGAAAATTGGCTATGGAGGAAGGCATAATCCCGAGAAGATGAGGAAATGTTGTGCTGGGTATGCCTATGCAAATAAAATGGATAATAGAATAAGAGTGGAAATTAAGAGAAACAAAAAAGACAAAAAACGCACACAAAAGGAAAAAAAAATAAATAAATAAAAATAATTTTGAAAAAAAAAATAGATCAATCAAATTGTAGAATCAGAAAATAAAACTCAAAAACCACAGTAGATCAATGTTCAGCAGCATAAATCAAATTGCGACATTCGATTGTTGTCTTTTTAATAGTTTAACATTTGGTGTTGTTTTAATTTTTTGGAAAATAAAGAAATTGAAACAGCATTTGTAATTGGGGGTGGTAAACTGTTCATCATTGATGGACCGGAGTATCTAATACTGTTTTGAAAATAATTGGTGTTGTGGATAGGTATGTGTATATTAGTTCTAGAACGTGTAGGGTAATTGTGAATAGAAAAATTCGGAATAAACATATTGTTTAAATGATTTGGAGAAGTGGAATGCAGGGCGGAGAATACAAAGTTGCCTTGTTGCATTAAGTTTATATCAATGAGTTTGAGGAGATTAAGTTTGGAAAATAAATGGGAAGAATGGGACCACGGTGGAGCGCCAGATATAATCCTGATAGCCTTGTATAATTTGCAGTTTACAGAGGTTGGATACGTAAGTATTGGCCCAGACAATGTTACAGTAGCTCAAATAGGGAAGAATGAGGGAGCAGTAAAGGGTTCGAAGAATATTAAGGGGTACAAATGAGGATAACCTAGAAATGATACCAACGCTTTTGGAAGTTTTATTCTCTACTTCTTTAATATGATTTTTCTACGTTAGATTGCTGTCCATAACTACACCTAAAAACTTAGCTGATTGAACACAAGGTATATCATGGTTGTCAATGGTAATTTTGTTGGCTGATAAGTCAATAGATTTTAATAGTTGTGGGGTACCAAAGAGGATGAAGCATTTTTTATGATTAAGAGAAAGTTTATTAGCTATTATAGAATGGTAAATCTAGTAATGCTAAAAGCTGTTTCATGTCGTCAAAATGTTTTAAAATGCTCCTTGAATTAAAATGGATAGTAGAGAAACATTCACTCGTGGTATTAACAGAAAATTCATTAGGATCGTAATATTGGGAGGTGCTCATGTTGCTATTTGAAAAAAATTGTGAATCAGGGTCAATATTGGAGGTAAAGTTATCTGGGTTGATTGAAGATGGAGAAAACAATAAACTTAATAATCGATCGGAATTTGATGTGTTGCAATCTGAACTACAGTGGTTATGAGACATGATAGTACAATGCAAAAAATAAAAGTATAACAATAAAAAACAATTCAAATTGAAAAATATAAATTGATGTCAAGAAAAAATAATTCAAATAAGAAAAATAAATTCCTTCGGGTCTTAAGGACCGGGGTGTGCTAATGGATATAGCTCAAGACATAAGGATCGGAAAATAGGAATACATGATATTTGGAAACGTTGTTAAAAGGATTAAAGGAATTAAAATAATAATATGGTAAATAAAAATACAACTTCATAACATTATAATGATGATATCAATAACGCCAATATAACATTAGTATCAGTGATGTTAATATCAGTGATATTGATATTTGGCCCATCAATAAAATAATTATATAAAAATATAGTATATTGATGTCCTACGGAGTCAAAGGCTCGTTTAAAATCAATGGAAGCAACATATACTTTCCCACGTTTTTTTCCTAGGTATTTGTTAATGATTGTGTTAGGAATAAATACATTATCCGATGTTCTGAACCCCTTTCTAAAACCGGCTTGTTCCTGATGTAAAATGTTATTATCTTCTGCACAAAATTGTAATTTTTTATTAATAATATGTAAGAAAATTTTAGCAAAGACATGAATATATGATATTCCTCTATAATTCTCTGGTTGTTCTTTGTCACCTTGTTTAAATATTGGGACAATAAGGCTGGTTGCCCATTGCTGTGGAAACTGTCCTGTATTAAACAGTCATCGCGCATCGTTTTTTTGCACGCAGTATTTTGTTTATGCATTATACAAAATGGAAAAGGTGGCTACCCTAAATCTGATTAAAATGGCTTCCGGGGGATTCGCCCCCTTGAACCCCCACCGGGGGCCCTTGACGGCCCCCTGGCCCCCAGCCTTGTGATGCTCGCTTCGCTCGAATAGCCCCCGCGTCGGGGAATGTAGCCCCCGCGTCGGAAAGATCCTGGCGCCACCGCTGTACCGACATTTCCTCAGAAGCACATCTACAGCCACACCTCACTTACGGCATCATTCATCCTCTGTTCCCGTGTTTGTATTTTATTCTGTATTTTATACAGTATTATCCTTTAGTATATTAGGCACGACTGAATAGACAAATATGATATTGCAACCAAGCGAGTAGAATCTTTAATACAGTCAAAACAGCACACATTATATTACAATTTGTGAGTGCTTGAAAGTAATCTCATTGAATTCGTTGAAGTTATGCAATTGTTAGTGATGTGATCTATATGCACATACAATACATTTGGAAAGTAACACTAATGTGTTTTTTTGTCTGTAGATTTAAGTATTGACCTAGGTAGAACATTTTTTAGATATAGTGTGATGTATAATCAGAACAAAGTTTGATTAATTAATACTTAATCAATACATATATTGGTAGTTAGTACGATAGCGTCCAAAACTTTTAATTTGTAATCCAGACCATATAGCATGCCTATTGGTTTTTAGTTATTTATTTGGAGGTGTTGGTCATGTCAGAAAAGCTTATTATAGGCCTATATGAAAGTTTGACTTTCTTGTGTCTTCAATATGGGATAAAGTATTAAATAGCACGCCCTACATGGGCCAATGGATTGCAATATTCAGTAGTCTGACCTTTTTCTCCAAAAATAGGTTTTCCTGATATGTGTCGTCAATTACTACGGCGGACGTAAATCGTCAATAGGCTAGGTACAATGTTTAAATATTTACTTTTCAGAAAGAATTATTCAAAATATCCTTCAGACGTTTTCTCAAGATACAGTTAGGTTAAGACCACAGTTTAAGTATAGTGATAACGCAAGAGTCCTTTCAGAGATGTTCGAGATTTTTAGTTCCCAAACAATTATTGACCAGGGCTCAAAATTTAAAGTAAAGCAAACGTTTGATATAAAAATTGGTACATGCAATCCTCAGTGTCAAGGTAAAGTCGAAAGATCGCGCATCGATCCTTAAGGTCCAAAATACATTTGACTTGAGTACTAATAAACCAGGTGTTAATTGGGTTTTCGTGAATTACCAAAATATGGAAAAATCATTTTTTTTATTGCCGTGTTTTTTTTAACTTGCAGTTGTTTTTTTTTTATTGTTTTGATATTCTTTTTTAAGTTGCCGTGACACTTACATGCCACCGTATATACAAAATAAATAATAGTGACTGAAGTTGCTATGAACATTCTAGAAAACCCAAAATACTGTATATATGCACTGATGTAAAACTGTTTGATTGATCATGAATGTTCCATGCATGATCAATCAAACTGTTTTAATAAACGTATATTAGCTATTAACATTTTTTTTTAAATAATTTTTGCTTTTGTTTCAACATTATGATTTTGTATTCAAGCTGTTTAACCGGATTTATGCTATTAAAACAATTATTGAAAAGGGATAGGAGGTAAAAGCGATTATTATTACGTTATTGAGAACAAACATTCCTTATAGGCTTACAATTTTTCAAAGTAGATCATCGATTGTTTATCAAAATATCACAACATTAAAAAAGTATTTAATATCTGCCTAATAAAATTCAATGTGACGATGTTGCCAATAACGTTTTCTAATGAGTAATGAAAAGTTCACAACCATGCCCTACAAAAATGGTCGAAGTAATTAACTCGTTGTTCACCAATTTGTTCCAAAGACGGTACCGGTATCCAGTACCTAGCATTTAGACCTTTTGTTTTGACTAAAATGATTAAAAGAGAAAACGAACAGATATAAAGCAATACATCGGTCAGAAAATATATCATGTGTTCTTTCAATGTTTTATTTGTATATGTGTTATTATGTATTTATGGTGCAACTATAATCAGTGTCTTGCAATTGTTCATGTATGCTATAAAAATAAGAAAGTTGTTGCGAGGGTGTAGCACAAGCTTCTGTTTAACAGAATGTAGAATTCCTTTTTTTTATGAATTTTCGATACATGGTCTGATGTGTAACTTTAATGCGAATTTAAAGTAAAAATGTGTTAGTCTCAACGTTACTTTACATTGTCTTATACTATTCAAATATGCTCTTCGGGAATAGCATCCTTAGAAGGGAGCATAAGTCACTCATAATTTTTTTTTAACGTAATGATGTTATTTTTTATGGACCAGATATTTTGAAATAGAAGATTTAATTGAAAAAAAAATGAAATTTACTTACAGATATTGAAGATTAGTTCCACAGAATGACCCTTCTTCAATAAATGTAATGTTGTTGCCTACAAGCATTCTGCAAATAATGAGCATTAGTTAGATGGTTAGATTGCACTGCAAATCTATTCACGTACACTGATAAACCATTCCATAATGGCACAATATTGACGACCGACACGTTTGTTTAATACTTTAAGCTACAATTGGTACATTATCCCTTACTATCATTTTTTTATAATATAAACAAATTGCACTGGTTGTTCATCTAAAGATAATACAAATAAACTCCCTCTTATTAAATAATAATATTTTCAGGAAACTTCTGTATTTTAGGTTGATTAACTTGATAGACTTTGTGGGCTTAGTTTAACCATATTCACCCTTCAGTATAGTTAGAGAGAAGTAGCGAATATACTTTTTTTTGCAGTTAGGTATAAAATAATAATAATATTTAAACTAAATTGCATTTTGCCACTTGGAGGCAGTTTTTATGTTTATAGGCAGTGTATTTTTTTGTAATAATGCTATTATATTTAATATATAAACTAAATTACATTTTGCCACTTGGAGGCAGTTTTTATGTTTATAAGCAGTGTATTTTTTTTGTAATAATGCTATTATATTACTAAATATGTACCTCTTTTTATAAATTAGCTTTTGAGAGCATTAACCAACGGAAAATCAGTGATGATTTTTTTTCACCCACAATTCTGGATAGCCTAGACAGACTTTTATGTAGTAAAATTATGTAGAAACGGTAAGTTCTCCCCTAGCTTAAAACCATTAACAATACTGAAACAGCCAATTTCGTTTGCAGTTTGAAGTAATGGTAATTGATAAGGACACTATCGCGTTACTTTTTCTCTAGCTAATTACAGTTCATACTTACAACGTTTCAAGAGATGACATATTGGTAAAGACATTTTTTGTGATACGTTGAATATTATTTTTGTTGATTAACATATTAATAACCGAAGGCAATCTACGCTCCTCTAATGATGTCAGATTGTTCCAGCTCAAATCTCTAAAAATGTAATATCGTAAAATTATTGATTGGTTGTGAGGTTTAGTAAAAAGAAACAAAAATCCTAGAAATTCTCATGCATTTACACAATTACAATAGAAACTGGGTTTTTGTAAATTTGGATACCAAACATTACGCATTAAACAGACAAAATTCATGAATAAAGACATGAACAATGTTTTATTAAAACATATATATAGTAATATGGGTCACCCACAAACTAATCAGCACCTTCGTGATACGGTTCTTTTTACTGGGAGTTTCGAAGACGGTTATAAAAAAGTTTCATTCTCTTAATAATTAGAAAAGCTTTTAAAGGTAAAACACTTACAGGGTATTATAAACTTTACCGTACAAGACTGGTAGTTCCGTAAGTCTGTTTTCAGCAAGCACTCTTCATAAAACAAAAATTAATAAGATGAAGTAAAACTAACATTATGTAATCACATTGTATATTACTTCATCATTCAGTTTTAATTTATGATAAAAAAGACCTATTTAATGTTTAAACAATCGTGCGATAGCTACAACATTATGTTTGTATATAAGAATATAATACAATAAGTATACTCACAGCTTAAATATATGGCCCAATGCAACGAACGCATCTTTGTGTATAAAGCTAATGTTGTTGCTTTCAAAAGACCTGAAAAATATGTTTACGAGATACTACGAACCATTACAATAATATTGTTGTATGCACTTTTTTCACTGTGTCGAAATCCAGCAGTAGTTTTGTTTGGAGATGACAAAAAAGTTTGCAAATTTTATATTTTTCAGAACAAATAATTTAGAATTACAGTATTATATAACTTACATTTGTAGCATGTCTCCGCCTTGAAATGCTTTTGACGGTATGCTTCGTAAATTGTTTTGACCTAAAAATCTATTTCAAGGAATATGAAACAACATCAGGAATAATACACTCTTGACTTTCTCAAAATTGTGCATACTGTAAAGCCCAACATTTTCGCGATTTTACATTTTTAATTATTTCGCGACCTTTGATTTTCGCGATTTGAGTTTTTTGTGTAATTTGTTGAACCAAATTGGCGAATGTATTTCGCCTCCGCGATGAACGTCAACAACAATTTAATAGCGCGAGTAAAATTACAGAATGCGCGATTGTAAATATAGGGATGTAAAGAAATAAATGTTTTGGCTACACAGTGGGTGAGGCACGTGTTTAATAGGCTCTTTGATAGTGAACACCCCATAATTAATGTACTCAAATTCTTACGCACGTAGAATAATTACTTTATGGACACATTACAACATAATATATGATTTAATGAACAAAGCATTCGTCAAGCAAGTACACTATACATTTCAACTCCGCCTATAATATAATTCTACACCATTGTGTCTTAATGCTGAGTGTGATTAGGCTAATTGCACTACAACCTTATCAATGTAAGTTTGGTGTAATGGTTATATATCTAGCCTTTTGCAGTTGAAATTAAAGTTTAATTCCTGCTGAGGAAAATTTTTACGTGACCAATATATCAATTTTGAAAATTATTAGGCATGTTCTGTAAGTATATCCTATTAACATCCAATCATTCAAGGCGATAACTTAAACATTTTGGACGGTAATAAACAAAGCAAAATGATAATTGACCAAGTAATAAACACACACCCGATCAACTCAATAACCTTTCGCCAGAATGGCGGCGGGAATACCACAAAAACATCGCCAACAACTGCCGATGCACAATGGGCCAGAATTTATTCAAAGTGTGTCCAGAATGTGTTACTATTTTTAAAATGTGTTTTTACTTAAAGGTTTAAAAACACATTTTAAATAATTTTAATTTTAGGAGAATATTACAATTTTCATAAAGACGTGATAACATGTATAAAGTGCGATTTCCATTTAGAATGATAAAGAGAAATGATTTTGTTAGGATTCCGAATGATTTCCGCAATGATTTTATTATTAAAATTTAAAGAAGATCCTATAAGTTTTACATTCTTACATGCATTGATACCACATTTATCTGCCATTTTTTCACACTCTACTATTGTATCCATTCGCGTCGTTTTAAATACGTTAAACAATAAAATCATTATAGGCCTATTTAACGGGTGGTATTTTATAGGCATAAACACTTGTGTTGATGTTTTCATGGCTTTATGATAATATTAATCTTGACAAAATATGAAGTTATCGGTAAATTAGTATAGCTTGAGACGTTTTCTCCTGTTAAACCAAATGTTGTCACATCACCCCAGTTTAGACTTTTGGAACACTTTTGGGTGAATTATGGGCCGTGATAATAATCCATGGTACGAATTGTTAACATCATCATAATAGACTTTTACTTACATGCTGCTTCCACTAGAAATATTTTTGAAAGTTCCTGTTGAAATTTGTAAAAGACGACTAACTGAAACAAGTCTATTGAAAAAAATTTTAAAAAATACAGAAATCTCATTTCATTTAGAATTGTACAACCCTTATTGTGCAAATTCTGGTTGGGTGTGGGTGTGTTTATGTATAGGAATGCTATTGTCTTTTACTTTCTTTTAACAGTAGTATCATTCTTACTTACACGCTGACGCCATAATATCCTGACAATGCAAATGCATTTTCACAAAGCTCTTGGAGCTCTTGTTCGTATTCGATACGCCTGTAAAACGAGGAAGAATAAGGAAATTATTATACTCATCAGTAATTACTGTATGTAGAGTCCAGAAAAAAAAACAAATAAGCGACAAAATAAATCGTCAAACCTTTGGCTGTGATGTCGGTTACTAGTTCCTAATTCAAATTTAATTGAAGGGACAGTCACATACTTTACTACGTAAAAAGCGTATAAATGAGTTGTTATTAAACTTCACCGGTCAGCAAAAAGAAACAAGTTGAAATGTATTACAACATTTAAAAATTGGGATTTTAGAAGATGAAATATCTGGAATTACCCAAACAGGTACCGATGCAATACCTAGAATGTCAAGGCATTCAAAGAAGAAAAGTGTTAAGTATTCTTAAACGTATTCGTATGTAGGCAGCATTTTCCTATACAAAATCGAACCTTAGGCACTCACAATAGCAGCTGTCAGCCTGAACATTTTAAATAAAAAATGATTAAGCATCAAATGGATCAATCATCAAAAAAACACGTGATATCAAGTGACAGATCAAAAACACTACTAGAGCTATACAATTGAAAAACTACAATGGCATGAATTTTAGGTCAAGGCTCCTCGAAGAGGCCCCTGCAGAAATTGCAACAGGGACATGTCCGTAGATACACTTCCATCGCCAACAGTGTGTGCTTCTACCACGAAAAAATTCGCAAGTAGTTCTCAAATTCTACTTGCGAATTTTTTCGCAAGTATTCTCAAATGTACTTAGTATAAAGTACAAATTACGTCAGAGTAGGGCAAAACATCTAATTACTCAACTCCCTGACGCAAAACTACAATTACAAGCATTAATAATATTAGTATTATAATTACAATCTAAACTAACAACTGTTTAACAATTTTAAAGAACTTTGGTTTATGAATGACAAATGATATACAGTATACTGTTACATATTTTTAAACTATAGTTGAACAATAAAAACAAATCAAAGTAACCGTAGTATGACTATTATATTATGTTATAAAGAAAATTGTTTATTTAATCGTCCTCCTTTTTGTTGGAATTTGTGATTAGCTTGGCACAAAAACGATTCCAATACACCCAGTAGTTACCAAGTTACGCACAGTCTTAACGTTGACCATATTGACTTTTGGCCCCTGTACTGACGAAGCATCCTAATTTTTTTTCGGCCAACAGCAAACAATTGATTTGTATTGATATATGGAAGCAAACAAAATTGTTAACCTAGTTTGCTAGAGGGTGCAGGTAACCCCTTTCTGGCTCCCCAAATATATTATAGGATTATTGTCTATGCTGCCTTTGATGAAAATAATATGTCCACATGTCCAATCAAATGAAGTCATGATTAGTAATAGCAATAATATCGTTACAATACAACGATGTTATTGAATTTTTTTATCATGACGTGATTTATTTGGATTTTTTAAAATATTATTTTTATCAAATACAGCGATAAATGATTATCCTATACAGTTCTATACTGTTCTAATTTCTTTTGTTTTATTCAAGAAAATGTATGTTATCGTCGATCGTTATCGCCCTAGTGTAAATGGGCCTTAATATTAGGATACTATTATTAATAAAGTAATAACTATCACAGATACAATGCAAAATGACGTAACTTACATTGTATGAAGATTAGGAAGGTCATTAAAAGCTGTTGATATATCTGTCAAAAAGTTATATTCTGCAAGTCTACAACATCGGATAATAAAAAATGTCAATGAATTAATAGTAATTGAGAAAGAATGCACTTTATGTACTTATTATTGTTACTTTATAATAATAAATCGATATTTTCAATTGCAAAACGATTAGTAACAACATTATTTACCCGGCTCATTTTTGAATACCACAAATATTTATTGTACCGCATAGGTATGTCATCAGTATAATACTCGTAATTCTTAAATATAATTTGGCATGGGCAAAACAAATCATGAAATAACTGTAACAGGATTGATATAATAATAGATCCTAATTTGATTTACTTTGAATAATACGCACGTACATATCATACTTACATACTACGAATTGTCTTTGGAAATCTCGGCAAATTACTAAGGAAGTTATTATTAAGGTTTCTGTAAATACAAAAAAATTTAATTTTAATTTCATCAATAGAACCATAGACAAATGTAACAGATTTGTTTATGATCAAACGAATAAAACAAATTAAAATCAGTATTTATATGCCCATAAATAAAACTTTTAATTTTATTTTATTGGTGTCTTGAGAAGAAAAAAAAACATTAATGCATAATATTTTTTATTTAGACGAGAAAATAAACTGTTGTCTACTAGCTGCCGATTTCTTCAGTGGAATAACCCGTTTTCTGTGCTAGAGAATTCACCTCATCCAATGACGTCAAAACCGGGTCAAAAACATTAGTTGTTCACGCTGCTGCTTCAGCCAGCTACGTCCCTAGAGGACTACTCATTCAGAAGCTAAAGCAAGCAGCTTATAGTTCTAGAGGCCAACGTTTTTGGTAATTTGTTAACACGGGTCATGCTAAAATTACAAACCCCAAAGCACGTCTGGGAGAAGAGAGTCTATGAAAAAATGTGCTGATAATACAGTATAATAGATGCATGTAGACAGTAAGCTGTAAAATATTGTCATTTTAATTAACTTTAATGACTTGTTCTTGCTGTCAACATAGGCCAGTATTATAATAATTCACTGTCAAATAATCAAAACATTATTTCTGGTATTTACAATGAGTCCCATTTGATTGTCAATCTAGACCGATATTATAATACTGTAATTCGCTGTCAGATAATCATTGAATTATTATCAAAACCGTCCATATAATAGTAAAGTTTTTGTTTGTAATAGGATACAATTTGTTGACACTTGAAGCATCTAGGCTTGATGAAGTGGCCCTCAGACTTGACCTTAGCAATAAAATAAACTAAAGTGACAGAAATTGAGTCTGTTTAGTATTATAAAGTAATATTATTTAGACATCATTTTTATTTAAATTATTTAATAAGCACATCATCTTTTACAGATTCAGTATTTTTTATTTCTTAATTTCAATTTCACAATTATGACATATCAAAGTATGAATTCTTGTTGTATTTTACTTCAAATACAAAAGTTATTCACTTCTGTAACAAAATAATAATATTTATTCACGTATAAAAACAGAAAAGAAACGTTTAATTATAACCCAAAAACCATTGTCTGACAGACAATTTAAGGTAAATAATTGTTTGGTTAACGTGAATAACTAATATGTGACAATAAAGTGACACATTCAAAAACAAATTTGAAATAAAAAATATTTTTCAGGGGGACAATATATATCTTTAAAACTGTTACGTCAACAAGCGAACAGCGTTTTTTGTAAGAAATATTTCTTGTTTAAACTTAACATTAACTACTGTAAAAGTGGCACCAAAAGACAAATTAGAAAAAAAGAGGACGAACCTTATTGCACTCGATAGCTTGCCTATTATTATGTAACATTATTAGAGGCCAGTGCAAAGAATGTTACATAGGCGAGACAGAACACTCTCTAAGCTATCTACACAATTAAACTAGTACTGTAGTTTGACAAAAACAAGTGTGATGGGCCCAAATAATATAGCTTTATGACTAGATTTTTAGAACATAGACGGCCAATCTCTACGTTATTTGAAGTATCTCAACATATTAATATTGAGTCACCAAGACATTCAATTAACATATATCAATGTTGTGTTGAGATCATCTCTAGTGAGTCTTCGTGGTAATTTTAAACATAGAGATACAGTAATATGGAATATAAACTGAATTTACAACATTTAAAAATGTTATAGGCCTATCACCACTGACGAAGTTGATCAAATTGTAATGATAAAAAACATTAGAAAAAACAAATAATATGAAGATTTTATGGTGATGACATGACTATGATGATATTAATGTGAAGAAAAGTTTTCTTTACGCTACAAAAAAAGGGAAACTAATAATAATGATATTAATAATAATTGATAATAAACAAATATAAACCTTACATATCAACAAGTTCATGTAGATTTAACAACTCTTTATCGTCGATTTCCATCAGGTTGTTGTCGCTCATGTAACTATAAGATTTAACAAACAAATATATTTATGTGTCATAGACGTAATAATTATATAACATTACTATAATACAGAGTAGCATAGGCAAAATACGGTATTCTATTTTTAATCTAAAAGTTTGAAATGATGATGTTATCAGCATGAAACATGAAGATAACAAGTTTGAAAGCTTGTCTGAGCAATAACATATTGTTATTTGGAAGAAAATTGGACACGATATGGGTGCTTTTCAAAAAAATGTTTAGACCTATTACGACAGAGATGACAATCCTACATTTTAAATCTAGCTGGCTATCTAATGACATCTCACAATCCGAGAAGCACATTTTTTATATTAATTCAATCAAAAGCATGAAGGCCACATTTCATTCTAAGGAGCTGAGATTCAAATATACAGTATAGGATGAAATTACACAAGCCCCGGTATCCAAATGTCTGACTTGATTTCGTCATCAAAACAAAAACGTTGATATCCAATGAAAAATTATGAGGAAGTCACTAAAGTATTTTGACTTCATGAAAATAAAATTAATTTATCACGGAAGGGAAGATATTAAGAACAAAAATCAACGCGGCGCAAACAAAATGAAAAATTGTTGAAACGCCCAAAATGGCCCGAACCATTCTCTAATTAATAAAAAATAATCGAAGTTGCCAAGTTGCCAATGCGTTTTGAAGCATACTTTAAAGAACTGTTTAATAACTATGAGTAAGTAAGAGTGTTGGCCCGTTATATTGTCATCAAGGTCAAGGAAAATTATATAGATAATAGATAATCTTGTACTGACATTGGCAAGAAGCGGAATTTCGTTATTCCTCGTGTGCCCCGGCAATGTCAAGGTCAAATACCAACCAATCAAACCGAGAACGAAACAAATCAACTATAATAGTTAACATATTAAACTTATAAATAGTTCATCTATATATAAATTATGCTTATTGTTATGGTATTAGGTGGACACAATGTAAAACGAGTGTCACCAACTCCGTGTCGGTTATTCAACCGAGTTGTTCCATGTGTACCGCGATAGGTAGATTCTACAACATTTTAGCAGTGTCTTTACGATATTGTTCTATATTTCTTTCTTAAGAAGATAATCATCAGGGAAGAGTGAAACTTCCCTGATATGAAGGGTTTAAAACGAAATTTTAGATTTCATCTGTAGATTGTTAACTGTCGGCGCGGAAGTAATTTGTTATTTCCGGGTCGGTGAGTCATCACTTTTGGATTTCCCGGTTTGTCTGTGATGACCCGTTAGGACGCTGAGATACGTTGCAAGCCGTCTAAAACGTCTTTTTTTTTTATGTTAAAACCAAATGATGTACTAATTATACCAATTAGGCCTATGGTATTTTAAAAAATAAATGTGACACCCACCCCATTTCAATAATGTCAACCGACCTCTGAAAACGTCCATGCCAGAAAGATTTTTACCCGAGTCAGTTTATCGTCATTTAAGCGTGTTTTGACGGCCATTTTGGAAAACGCCCGCTATCGAGAGTTCCCCACGTTTTCTAGAAGTAGGCCTCGACTCATTTTATTCGCAATCATCAAATTTACCGAAAAACGCCTTCAATACTTCTTGCTCTCGAAAAGTTTACAGAATCCAAATTCCGGATACTACTATAATATGGTTTGTGAATACAATATTAAGCCATATTACGGTGGCTGATTTCCGCCAAAGAAAAATAAATAACTCCCTAATACGGCGTTATAACGCCCTAATTATACACATCCGTTCACACGTACATGCGCATGCGTAGTACATCAACAAACCCAGAGCCATAAAGAGTAGGGACTTTGAATGGATTGAATCAATTTGTTTAAAGGTTTTTGTTAAAACAATAATAACATTATTTTGATGATTTTAAACCAAAAAAAATAGCTTTAATTTAACGGCTCTGGCTGTGCGCTCCATACACGCTCTACGCGTTTATTTTGTACAGCGATTCTCTATAGTAATACATTGTTTTTACATTTTGTTGTTTAAAATCATCTTCGCAGTGACTTTATAATTGCGTTATCTTAACAAAAACCTTTAAACAAATTGATTGTTTTGATATTTAAAACCTTGTGAATGTTATACATTTTTATAGCACATGATTCGACTCCATACACTACATAGGCATAGTTGGACACAAAGATGGCCAGTAATGTACCACGTGACTTTCTAAAATCTGTGAATGCACCGAGAGGTTTGTTGATGTACTACGCATGCGCATTTACGCCGTATTAGGGCGTTATAACGCCCTATTACGGCGTTATAACGCCCTAATACGGCGTCATAACGCCCTAATACGTCGTTATAACGCCCTAATACGGCGTGTAACGCCGTTTTATTATAAAATAATTTTTTTCTTTCGCGGAAATCAGCCACCGTACCTTGAATAAATAAATTTTAAAAATGTAAGACACCATTTTAAATGTTAATACATTGGGTTAAATGCGACTAGGGTAGATATATTTTTGTAATAATATCACAGCTACAAAGGTATCGGGAAGTTAATTCCTGGCCAATTGTTAAAATAATACACTAAACTGAATTACTTTGTGTTTTGTATAATTCTATTCTTTCTGGTTTAATAAAGAACGTGTCCACATTTCAACAGTAACAATGAACCAGATTATTCCTTGCAGTTCAATTGTCTGGGAACCTATTATTTGTTGGCTTTCGATTTCGCTTAATGTGTGAAATATTATTTGAGTAGCGTAAGCCTACAGTGTTGGACAACAATGTCTGTATAACTATGGTTTTAAATCTATGAACCCATGCCAATTTATTGTTATAACATAATTCTAGTTGCATCATACTTATCTGCTTTGGCTGGTTAAACCACCCTATTAATATGGTATATGGTTGAAAAACATAAAATAATTCATTAATTCAATAATATATTATATTTGCATTACTTTTTAAGTCTCTGGCCCATGGTTTTGACTGTACAACAATGTATAAAACTAGAATGTGACTTTGTTTCGTTCGCTCACTCTTTAGTGTAGACATGTATCTCACAATAATAAATAGTAACTCGAGTAAAAACCCTACAGAAGGACGTTCTTGCCCATTTTGAACGTCGGTTACCATATAATTATTAAAATGCTATAGTAAAAAACAGATTTTGTAAATATTTGATCTTTTTTAAAATAAGATCACCAAAAAACTGACGTCATTACAGGAAACATTATTTATAAACACTATTACTAGTATTTCAACGTTATGTTGTGTTAAATCAAAAAGGCAAGTTTTTTTTGTTAAATGAGTTAAATAATTAATGTAAATTTAATGTTTTTTATATTTATAATCAGTGTAATTTGTTACTAATAAATATTTAATGTAGCATAAAAAAAAGGCAAGTTTCCAATGCGTTTGTGAAGAATAATGTAAAGAAATGGGGTTTTTTCAGTATGAATAAGTAATAGTGGTAGCACGACAGGCGGTCCTTAAGCTCAAAGAATATTGTTACTGCTTTATTTTTCTGATAAACCAACAGTAAACTGTCTTTACTTATTTGACTACATAATATACGCATCAGTAAATGAGATAGTGAGCCTCATTTTAAAATGTATACTTTGATTTGTTATCCTCTAAAGACTATTCTTTTTTGTTATAGCAAACGCGTCGACGAACGTTAAGAACACTATTAAAGTGAAAAATTAATGAGGACATACTGTAGTGTACTATAAATGTAAAATATCGAGCTTATACTGTTTATTGGTGAAAGTGAAATCTTAGAGAATCAACGTACGTGTTTACTACTTAAAAACATTCTTTAAAACTTACAGAACTCGTGTATTTACTGGAATTCCAACCGGCCATTCATTGAGTCCACGGTTTGTACAATTCACTGTTTGTGTTCTTTCTGTACATTCACAAACTGCCTTCACATTAGTATCATTACTACATGCAACCTCAACACATTTTGATGAATCCACCAATAAAAACAAGAATAATATCAATGAATTATGAGACATCATCTTCAAAAGTTTGCAGGGAAATAAAATCGCGAATGTAGACCATCGCTAGGACGTCTTAAAAATGGTTAAAAACGTTTCTAAGGACAATGCTGTTTCAGTATGAGCCAATAAAAATTGAAGGTTTCGTATCTGTAGAAATGTATGTTTATAAACTATAGATTTTCAACAATACATAACAAGTTCCGGATTCAATGCATGGATTTAGTATTGTTTTAGTTTTGACTTGTATTCATTACACTTCTTTTGTCATAACGAAATACGAATGCTGTATTTTATTTCCTTTTCACTACAATCTATATATAAATTATGGTTAATTCTGACATAGGCGAGCACAATGCAAAAACTTCGGTACAAATCTCCGCCTTGGATACCTACCTTATCTATCTCAGATGTACCGCGAAACGTAGATTTGATAACATTAATGTGCAGTTCGACGCAATTTTTCCATATTTCTATCTTAACTAGATATTATAAAGAGTTTTTTAACAACATTTATGATTTCAACAGTAGATTTTCTACTCAATTTCAATTCTTGGCGGTCAAGTAATTTCCGGGTTTATGATAAGTTCACCTTGCAGCAACATGGTTTCAACTATTTTCTCTCTTTTATACACAAGGGAGCAGTTAAAATAATAGATTTGACCCTAAAGGTGACTGGAAACATGCACTTTCCATCAATCAATACAGTGTCCCTTTGGAAGACGGAAGAAAAAAACAGATACTATAGTAGGACTGGAGCTTAAGTTGGTCATTAGTCATAGCCATTTTAGTTTTTTGTTTATTTTAGGAACGGACCGCGCGTGTGAAAGGTACAGTAGTTAAAAAATAAAAATTATACTGCAAATTAATAAAGATCAAATTAAATATACGCCATAAAGAATCGGAATATATTATGGGGAATAGTATTATATATTACATATGAAGATTTGATGATAAGACATTAATCGAGTGAAATCCCGATAGCTGAGTTTTATTAAGTAAGCTGGCAGGAATAACTGTAGGCTATCTGTGTCCTGTTAGGACCGAGATGTCTGCCCATGTTGCAAGCCGTAATGTCTTCTTTCTTGGGCCGAAACGACCCACTCTGTCACGGCAGTTAGTTTCAAAAGATGTTTAAATTAAATAATGTATTAATACTTATTAAGATGATATTTATTTGAATAAACGCCTCTCCAATAAAACATCACTTTGAATAATAATCACCACCCCCTCCCCCCCCCCCCCCCGCCAACCCAACTATCTAATAAACGTCCAACCATCCACATTTATAAACACAATTATACTATTTGTAGTAGAATTCATCGCACTGTTATCTACAATTTACCAAGCATTTGTTATTCTTTTTTACCACTTTTCATATCTATTAGATAGAGGATTTCATTTGATTATAAATGTTACCATATTATTAAAAATAAACAATTTAACATATATCCCTCGAATAAGCCCCTCCCTCAAATGAACTCCGCCTCCCCACCTCCGCCCTATAAGGGCCCTACCAAATAATAAAGACTATACTTTAAAATGTTATTAATCATCTAAGACACTGTGAAACAGAATAGTTTAGTTTTACGAATGTCAAGCATTTTCAATAATGGTAACCGACAGAAAACGTAAAAGAAGAACATTATCATTCCGAGAACCATCGTCTACACTTCCTAGAGGGGGAGCGAGCGAAGCGAGCTCACCCTCTAGTGTTTAGAATAATAGTAATGCATATAAATTTAAAACAACATTTTCCTATATTATTTCTTCCTTTTTAATAAACATGTTGAGATTATTAGGCATTTAATCGAACTTAACTTTAAGTAAACGTCTTCTAACGTCTTCTTTATTAAAATATTTTTTTTAAAAAAAACCTAAAATTGTCGCTACATACAATTCCGTTATCGATACGTGCATATTTACTAGTTAGTTATTTACTGTAGGGTTCAAGTTGAACACATTTTAAATTACATTTTACTCTTAAAAATACATTATTCTCTTAAAAACTAGAAATAAAATCCCAATCAATATAAATTATTTTGGAAATTAGAGAACACAATGCGCTATTCTGTTTGAACATTCGTAAAATATTAAAAATAGAATTGCTAATCAATAGAACATGTCATTTGTACGCAGTCACACAAAGTACGTACCCTCATGATTAGCTCAACCAAGTTGTATTGATCTTGAGTGTTAACGATATTGAATAGTTGTAATATGTGGTACTTCCCATAAAATGTAGGTACTTTATTGTAGAAAATGCATGTTATGCATTACAACAAATAAAAAGAAAGTAAAACAGATTATTTAGTTGGTTTTCAAATTCATCGATTGATTGATTGATTGATTAAATAAGGAAACATAAGCAATAAAAACAAGTGCAAATGCACAAAATAGTGTAGTTCCGTGACATATGATAGTGCCTATGTTCGAGCATTACAAGTTTACTTCATTTGATGTTACTTTCAATATGTGTTAGATTATAGCATGATACACATTTTTTTCATATTTATTTCGAAATACAAATTCATAATAGCAATACATATTTAATGTTGTTTAATGATACTTCGCACAAATGCACATAGTGCCGTTTGATGTTGTTAGTTTGTTTACTAACATTGCATTATTTTTAAGTTCAACCTTAGTCTGGTTAGAAGCAGAGTGTGAGCTGATGTGCAGTAAGCAGTGCAAGAACTATGGCATCTCCCAGGTTATCCGGTATGGTGTATAGACATCCATCCATCGGACAGGTCACGGCTGGCATCGTCGTCACTTTGTTTTGTTCCTAAATAAATCTCAAGACTATTTGGTTAACAATTAACAATTTATTGTACAATTACTATTGTGGCCAAAGAACAAAAGGTGAAGTGGTGAATTTAATAGATATGCTTATATAAAGAGACACTCTATAATCTAGTAAATAGGTGTCATAATGGCCATTATTGAATATGCATAGGTTATTCTCTACTCCCAGTGAAAGGGTGAGGGTTAGAAGGGTTAAACATTATTATTTAACTTTTTTGATTGCTTCTTATGTCACTCTGTTTATTAGAAAAGAAAAACAATTAATGTTAGTTAAATTTTGTTATAAACTTGATTTCATTCCTACATTATAATTTTAAACATTGTAGCGACAAGGAAATAAAATACGATATGCGTAGTGCCCTACGTCAAAACAAGTATAATAAATAGCAGACATTATTAAAAGAGCGTTAAACCCGGACCTTGTTCTGTATTGGTTAAAATGAATAGTTTTTCTATAAATAAACATGAATAAACCCTGCAACAGTTGGATTGTATTGGTTCATATAATACAATTAACATTGTCCTTTGTAAAGTTTCTAACAATCTATAACTGTCGTAGAGACAGTCTATATTCGCATTTACCTGCAACAATGTTGAAGATGATGTCTCATAATTCATTGATATTATTCTTGTTTTTATTGGTGGATTCCTCAAAATGTGCTGAGGTTGCATGTAGTAATGATACTAATGTGAAGGCAGTTTGTGAATGTACAGAAAGAACACAAACAGTAAATTGTACAAACCGTGGACTCAATGCATGGCCTGATGGAATTTCAGTAAATACACGAGTTCTGTAAGTTTTACGTTTTAAGAATGTTTTTAAATAAATAAAAAAGTTGATTCTATAAGTTTTCACTTTCACTAATAAACAGTAAAGTTCGATGTTTTACAGTTATAGTACACTACTGTATTCCATTATCATTTTTTTACCAGTTCGCTTTAATAATATCGTTTGTTAAAACAAAAATAGTCTTTAGAGGATAAAAAAAATCAAAGTTTCATTTTAAAATAGGGCTCACTCTCTCATTTACAGACAGTTTACTGTTGGTTTATCAGGAAAATAAAGCATTAAAAATATTCTTGAATATAGCCTTTCGGGCCACCACACTTCATACTATATATATTCTTTACATTATTCTTCACAAACGCATTGAAAAATTGCCTTTTTGATTAAACACAAAATAACGTTGAAATACTAGTAATAATAGTGTTTATAAAGATTCAAATGTTTCCTGTTAACATTGGTAATGACGTCAGTTTGTTGGTGATTTTATTATTAAAAATATCACCTATATTTTATCACCTAAAATTCAATTATATTTCTTTACTACAGCATTTCAATAATTATATGGTAAACCGACTTACAAAAATGGACCAGAACGTCCTTCTTTTGGGTTTTTACCCGAGTCATTATTTAACATTCCAAGATAAAGGGTGAGCGAAGAGAGCTAACCTTCTACTTTTAGAACTTATTTTACTTATTGTAAAAAACATGGGCCAGAGACCTAAAGTTTAAATAAAGTAATGCAAAATACTTGATTTTTTTTTCAACCAACCATACTGTATACCATTAAGAGGGTGGTTTCACTAGCCAAAGCTAGTTATTATGATGCAGCTAGAATTATTAAGAATAAAATGGTATGGGTCCATAGATATGCTTGACAAGTTTACCAAATACTTCGTTGTCCTACACATTAGGCTTACACTACTCAAATATATCTCGCATACTAAGCAAAATTAAAAGCCAACGTATACTATGTTCCAAGAGCAATTGGACAGCAAGGAAGAATTTGGTTTATTGTTACTGTTCTACAAAGGTGGTTAAGTTCTTTTATTAAACGAGAAAAAATACAATTATACAAAACACAAAGTATTAGTAATTCAGTGTATTGTATTATTGACAACAATTGATAACAATTGGCCAGGGATTCACCTCCCGATAAATGTCACGTGTAGCTGTGATATGTGACGAGACACGGCATAATATTATCTGTTCTAGTCGCATTTATCCCCATGTATTAACATTTTAAATTTATTTATTTAGGTATAAACAATTAGTATCCGTATGGCTAAAAACGTTGTACTCATAAAGAATAAGTGTACTGTACAACATTGTTATAAGACTTTCTGGCTTGAACAACAAACCTGAAAAAAATAACGATAAAATACTAATGTGTTTCTAATGAATCAACTGTTTGGCAATGACGTCAGTTTTTTTGGTGATACACTACCACATTTCTTTAATATTCTTCTTATGTGTTTCTTTCTGTACAGATTTTGTGTAACGATTATTTCAAATTTCAAAATATCTTTCCGATAATAAAAACTGGCCATGAGAATATTATCAGTGCGATCACCTGACTACGCCACGAGAAATAATAAATAAATTCAAGTAAAGGATCATTGTACACAAAGTGCACGCAAATCAGTTTCTAATTCAAAATTTAGGCCATTTTGAGCGTTTCGTTTTTTTCGTAATAGGTCTACTAAACATTTAAAAGAGCACGCAACTCGCTTCTATGTGTTCAATTTTCTTCTAAATTGTAATATGTTATTGCTCAGACAATCTTTCATACGTTTTATTTTCGTTATTTCAAACAATTAGAATAAAAGTGGATAATGTAATATCCCCTATTTTACGCTGTATTATAGTATAGTTGTACAATTATTATTTCTATGACACATAAATATAGTTGTTGGTTGAATATTATAGTTACATGAGCGGTAACAACCTGATGGAAATCGACGATAAAGAGTTGTTAAATCTACATGAACTTGTTGATATGTAAGGTTTCTATTTGTTTATCAATTAATATTAATATTATAATTATTATTAACATGACGAATCATCTGTGTTAGTACATATCAAGTAGTGGAATTAAACTGTTGATATCAACACAAAATGGAAGACTTCATGTTCAAACCAGCGTAGAACTGTCTGAATGTTCACTTTATCCATCCATGTTCAATTCCCGGATGAGCCCCCATAAATGTCACACAGCCGCAATTACGGCTCTTTCGGACATGTAATTGCTGGTAACCAACGATGAACAACGGTAAATAGCCACAACTGTACACATATAAATGTAAAAAGTAAAATTTAATAATAATCTTTGACAACCAATTCTTTCTTTTATAATTCAAACCCCCAAAAAAAAACCCAACCAATTCTCAAACAATGATACCGTATTCCTATTCCCCACAAACTTTATGCAATTTCCCAAATTTCCCAATCCTTCCAAACAAAATATCAACAATCTTCTTATTTTTAAATAAATCCCCGAAACCCCCCCTTTCAAATACAATAATATCACAAGATGAATAATTAAACAATAATAAATGTCCACAATATCGTTCCTTCTTGCCTTCTCTCCTACGCTGACACAAAACAAATTAGAAAGATAAAAGTTAAAACGATTCTGCAAATAAACAACTCCCACGCCTCTGCTCCCGTTCTGCTTGTATTATCAATTATAATTCTTCCTATTTTCTGACATATAAATAAATCAAATATAAAGTTAAAATGTTTCTTGATGTCGTTCTGCCCTGCAATCCGCTCCCCGACCAATTATTTCTTTCTCCTTTTCCACGTAAAATAATATCAGTATCAATCCAGTTACTCTTCAATATTTCCAAACAATTCTTTACATGCAACAACTTCTGCTGTTTCCAACAGTTATTTCTTCCGTCAATTTACATTCACAATTTAAATTAATCCTCAGTAATCTCAACAATTAACAGTTCTACATTTAAGTACAGCCTTATAGTATTACTTCCAACTCACAATTTATTAACTTCATGTATATCACTTTATTTCCTTTCTGCTTCAGCTCTATATCACCATAATTATCTCCAACTCACAATTTATTAACTTCATGTATATCTCTTTCTGGCTTAACATAACATAGCCCTCCTTCTCTGTCTCCTCTCAATTTCCATCTCCCTCAAAATTCCCTCAATTATCCACATATCACCACCTTATCCTTCTCCACCAATCAGCAACTCACACACTAACTTAACTCTTATACCTCTCCTCCAATCAGCAAACACCACACAATCCTTCTCTGCAACACAAAAACTCTGCTCCACTGGCTCCACACAATAGCTTCCTAAAACAAAAGAAAGGTTCAAATAGTGAAAACAAAAGGAAAAGTGAGAATGACTTGCAAAATATATACACAACTTTATGTCACTTGTGACAGTCATGGTGATTCAATATGAATATGTTGATAGCCTTCAGATGAAGTGGAGATTGGCCGTCTATATTCCAAAAATATAGCTATAAAGCTCTGTCGATTCGATGTGCCCATATATGGACATGATGACATCATATTACCATTACTATATTTGGGCCCTTTCAAACTAGTTTGATTGGGTAGAAAAAGCTTTAGAGAACGTTCTGTCTCGGCCATGTAACGTTCTTTGCAATGGCCTCTACTGGTGTTACATATATAATAGGTATCGAGTACATAAGGTCCAGTCCTCTTTTTTTAATCAATTTGTCTTTTGGTGTGGTGCCACTATTAGTTGGCCTTAACAATTTTTTTTACCCGGTGTTGACGTTATTAAGTCCCCTCTCCAACGGATTAATCCATTAAAGAAATATGCAGCTGGTAGAAAAAAAATCATTCATTTTGTGTTGAGATCAACAGTTTAATTTATCTACTTAATAAATAATATTATGCAATACTGTTTTCTTCTCAAGAACCCAATAAAATAAAAGTTGTCTGTATTGCCATATAAATACTGATTTTAGTTAGTTTTATTAGTTTAATCAAATCTGTTTCATTTGTCTATTGATGAAATCAAAATTACATTACTATAATTTTGTAGATATAAAGTTTGCGGTACACCACGTGTATTAGTTCTGAAAAGAACTGTTGAGTTTCTCGACGTTTCGATCAATATACTTTGATCGTCCTCAGGAGTGAGAATGCAGAAAGTCCAGGAAACTTGGAATATAAGTGGGAAGGGTGGAACTGGTGTGAAAGCCAGAAACAATGGCAAGTTCACACAGTGGGAGGGATTGAAACTAGCTATAGCAGAGCATTGTTTCTGATAGGTGTGAAAAGCAGGGTGAGACAAGCTAAAAACAATAGCATTGTCTCAAAGTTGGGTGTGGACTGGCCAAACAAGACCATGTGTCCAGACTGGGTTGTGAAATGTAAACTGGCCAGAAACTATGGCATTGTTTACTGTCGATGAAGATTCTTGTTGAATAAAGATAGCCAAATGTCACTAATAACAAATCCAATATCTTGATGAACAGTGTTGTGTTTGTAGATTTCAATAGCTTCCCTGGTTCGTCTGGAATGCCAAGAAGGAACGGTAGCAATTAGTTCAGCATCTTTCCAATTAACTCGGTGTTGTTGTTTGTGAGAATGCATAACTATTGATGAGTGTTGAGAGTTGAGGTGTATTAGAAAACTATCTAAGTCCACCTTGTTGTGCTGCCAGATGATAAAAGTGTCGTCTACATATCGAAGCCATGTATCGATATGTAGACGACACTCTGCTTTTCACACCTATCAGAAACAATGCTCTTCTATAGCAAGTTTTCATTCACTATTGTTCTTGAGAAACAATGCTCTGCTATAGCTAGTTTCAATCCCTCCCACTGTGTGAACTTGCCATTGTTTCTGGCTTTCACACCAGTCCCACCCTAATTCCCACTTATATTCCAAGTTTCCTGGACTTTCTGCATTCTCACTCCTGAGGACGATCAGAGTATATTGATCGAAACGTCGAGAAACTCAACAGTTCTTTTCAGAACTAATACACGTGGTGTACCGCAAACTTTATATCAACATTCGATTTCGCCATGCAAACCTTCAAACAATATATAATTTTGTATTTACAGAAACCTTAATAATAACTTCCTTAGTAATTTGCCGAGATTTCCAAAGACAATTCATAGTATGTAAGTATCATGTACGTGCGTATTATTCAAAGTAAATCGAATTAGGATCTATTATTATTATCATTCCTGTATTACCTTCTTGATTATTTATACCAGCTCTTTGCAAAAGTTATTATATGAGTATACTTTTTTTAGTCCATGCCAAATTATATTTAAAAAAGACGAGTTTTTATAATTGTAACATACCTATTCGATGGTAACACACACATTATTTTGTGGTATTCCAATTAGCTGAGCAAATAATGTTGTTACTAATCATGTTGCAATTGACATTAATATATAATATTTATTATAGAGTAACATAACGTGCATTCTTTCTGAAGTACTATTAACTCATTGACATTTTTAATTTATCTGATATTGTAGACTTGCAGAAAATAACTTGTTGACGGATATATCAACAGCTTTTAATGACCTTCCTTATCTTCATACGATGTAAGTTACATTAACGTCATTTAACATTGTATTTTCTGTAATAGCATTTATATTACCCAATTAATAGTAGCCTAATATTAAACTAAACTGTAATCGTGTATTCTATCCAATTATTCTCTTATCAAGTCCTAATAACTCTAGGCCCATCCTACAAGAAATCAAGAACAAGGCA
The DNA here is from genome assembly GCF_963402885.1 of Antedon bifida. NCBI lineage: Eukaryota > Metazoa > Echinodermata > Crinoidea > Comatulida > Antedonidae > Antedon > Antedon bifida. The sequence goes on from NC_136229.1 coordinate 10,885,813, forward strand.
AAGAACAATAGGGTTGGTGAAATCTGTCCACAATAGGTTACTTTTCTGTCCATAATAGGTTACTTTCTGTCCACAATAGGGACTAGAGGGCGCTGTTGTTTGTCCATAATAGGTTACTTTCTGTCCACAATAGGGACTAGAGGGCGCTATTGTTTGTCCATAATAGGTGACTTTCATAATTGGCTGTCCAAAATAGGTGACTTTTTGTCCACAATAGGGGATTTTATTGGAGTAGTGCGCCATCCATTGTGTTGTCCATAATAGGTAATTTTTTTGGCGTACTCTCGTACGTACGTACGTACGTAGTTTGTTTCGCGAGTAGAAGTAATACTAATTTGCTTTCTCTTCAGACTTTGAGTTGAGGCTACCGACCTAGGCTAGGCCTAATTAGTATATTATTTAAGTCTCTCTAGCCTAGGGGTCTCTCTAGCCTAGGCCTAGGGCCTAGTCCTGTTAGTTAGACTACCTCTATACTATAGGCCTACTACTACTAGCCTAGGGCTAGGCCTAGCTTAGATACAGCAGCAGGGTACCTCCCTGCTTACAGGAATACAAATGACATGGGCTCCATATTAGGTAGATATGTTTCCTACTACAAACAACTAGGCCTAGCCTCAGTTATCTTGTTTGTTTGTTTTTTTATTATTTATTAATATAATATGAATATATATACAGACTAACATACTATTTTACTCGTAACTATATTGCCTATTCTGCAGGTCACTGGCGGACTAAATGACTAGAGGCCTAGTCACTATTTAATACGGTCTTTTACTACTGCCACCGCTACTATACTTTGAAGACCGAAATCTTCAAATCACAAACATCTAGATTGCTAGATTGAACTATTGAAGTATTAAAATGTTTGTTTTTTTTATTATTTTGTGAATGAACGAGTCTTATCCAGACAGTTCGGACAGTTAATAGGTTGGCAGTATAGTAGAACCAGAGCTAGTGTTACTGTGTTATTAATTATGTGACTGTCATCTATTTAAATCTCACAATTGTTTTCCCATATTTTTTGCGTGTATTACAGATTGTGTACAGTGTATCTTCTGATCAATGTTATAGTACAGTAGCATGGAAATGTCTATTAACTAGGGTAAGTAACAGATAGGCCCAACCTACAATTGAAGAAAAATACTTTACATATAACCCACTACATCTTTTAGGAGATTTTTCTCAAGATACTGTGAAATCCCAAAAAGAAGCCTATTTCAAAACAGTATTTGTTTGCAAAAGTAATCTCGAAAAGGAGGATACAAATGAGACAAACTGAATATTATCAGTACCGTAGTAGAAAAACTTACTGACAATACATTTGAAATGTTCTATTCATTTGCTTTGCTAGGAAAATAAAAGTAGATATTTCTTTGTTTATTTCCATTCATTATAAACATTACAATCACCATACAAAGAATAGATAAATCCACTGACAAATTCATGCAGAAAATATTTCAAAATTTAATTAAATGTTATATTATTAAAGCATTCATTCAATAAAGCCTTTATCTTTAAACATTTAATATAAGTTTTTATATAGTGAGTATGGTAATAATTTACTCTGACAACTGGCATAAACATAAATTTAGTAAAACAATCCTACATATCTTTTTTTTAAATGCAATAAAATATTTAAACATAATTGTGTCCCACCATACAACATGACAATTTGACTCAGCATTACTAAGATTGAAGTTACTTTTATTATACAATACCTAAACATTATTATAGTGTTTAACTATTTCCTTTTTTTTATTATAGGCATACAGATGTTTGATATTCTGCCCATATATCCTGCTGAAATGAAAAGGTACATCATTTCAACATAATATCTTTGATCATATCATCATCGGTCAATACTTATAGTAATAAACATAATAATTATGGTGTATTTTTTTTATCTTTGCTATTTTTTAAATTGTAGTTTAACCATATTTTTACACTTTTAAAATTAATATAATTCAGTATTTTTGAATGTGATTTAGATTATGAATAAATTTAGAATACAGAACAAAATTGTTGATTGTACACTGCGTGTATGTAAACTGGATTTATTGTCGTATTCCTAATGATTCAAAATAATATTTATTTTGCTTCATTATTAAAGATGTATTGTCCCTCAAAAACATGAAAAATTAATTCAATCAGACTTTGAATATGTTATTTTGTAGTTTTAATAAAGTTAATCGAAAAAAAAAACAAAAAAAAAATAATGTTTTCACTTGTAAAATGACAAAATAAATGGTTAAATTCAACCAAAAATCCATTGGCTATCAGCCAATTTGACCATTTTTTGCTTTAAATTACATTTTTTCAGGTAATACATTTTTTTTCAATCTAATTTTTGGTCAATGTGGATAACTATTATGTTACAATAAAATGGAATGGAAAATTTTTTAAGAATTATTTTTTCAGGGGGACAATACATCTTTAAACATTAAAATTGATTCATTTAATTAAACAACAATATAATAAATGGATGAGAACTGCTGCTGTTGATTGACTACTGACTGGGATGATTTGTCATGGATTTTGAAACAAGGGACGACCTAAAATGACGAAATGAAGTGTTGAACTCTGATGTCTTTTGCAATATTAAATTGATAAAGTTGATTTTTATTATTACTGTTAACAAAACAAAAAAAACAAAAAATTAACGGTAAAGAGAAAACATTATCATATATCTATATAACCTATGTGGACTATCATCAGGAATTAAAGGTATAAAGGTATAAAAACGTATTTTACTAAAACAATAGGAAGATTCAAATGTTGTAAGCCTACATATTTACAAAAGGAATGGAAAACCCAAAGATGAAATGAAAAGCTGTTGTCAAGCGTCTTTAACTCCTATAATTTGTAAGATTGTTGAGAAATTGCTTTGATGTATCTAGAATAGTATAATAATATACTAATTACATTTTTTCAGTTTGGAATTAAACAAATGTATAATATTAATATTGAACTTTTACTTTCTAAGGTTTTCATTCATGGGCACAGTTAAAGGCTGTAAACATTTTAATTTTTGTTTTCTTGACTTTTCTTCTGCACTGGACGGTGTCTAATAAAAAGAACTTAATAACTCAGTAGCTGTTGGTGAAAACACCAATGGATTACAGATTTTATTTTAAATAAAGCGCAAGTCAAAGTTGGTGATATTGTAAATAATATTTCTTCTTTTTTAATTTGCTGATGATCACACCTTATCACGTCCTATAAAAATAATGATTGTATAATGCTTCAAATAGATTATGTTTAATTGCTAAATGAGCAAATGTCAACAATCTTAAAACCTTAAATCCTGTACAATGTGCCATAATATTCTCTCAAACTATTTACATACACACTGTAACTTAGTGAACATTGTCTGATTCTTGAGTAATTCCACTTGTCTTTACGTCTTGTTACATGCATTATATAAAATATGTCTTGGTCAAGTTGAACAAAGCTCTATTACTCCTAGTGGTTAGATTGTAGTGTGGGCACCATTTGAGAAATATTATGTTTAGAGAATAAAAAGTATACAAAGGAAAACAACAAGGAGTATACAAAGGAAAACAACAAGGAAAGTGATTTTAGACACACTTGGGACATAGGGCCTACCTTATTTTTATAGTTTGAAAGTGCTAGAAATATTACCTATTGGTTGATTGATCACTTTATTTCAGAATAAAAATTTCATACAACAATTAAAAAAAACCGGAAAATCACACTTTAATAGGATTTTTTCTCTCAAAACCTATTTGAAGACTCTATTGAAGACTTGTTTGAATTACATTTAAACTTTTATTAGGATTTAAGGTGTTGAAGGGTTACTATAGTTTTTTTGGTTTTGTTGGAATTCAAAAGGCAATTCATAATTCTTCCCAGAAAGCGAATTATTATTTACGATACAACTTTCCTACTATTAACTCAGACTTGGAGGCCTATAGGATATAGGCCTAGGGCCTAGGCTAGGCCTAGTTTAGTTAGTACTTGGTTGGCCACTATCTAGCCTATACTAGGGCCAGGCTACTTAATTACTAGTCTACTATGCTATGGAGTTTCCTACACAAGTTACACATTACAAAAATCACCTATTATGGACAACATAATGGATGGCGCACTACTCCAATAAAATCCCCTATTGTGGACAAAAAGTCACCTATTTTGGACAGCCAATTATGAAAGTCACCTATTATGGACAAACAACAGCGCCCTCTAGTCCCTATTGTGGACAGAAAGTAACCTATTATGGACAGAAAAGTAACCTATTGTGGACAGATTTCACCAACCCCGCTCGCAAAGAACGTTTGAAGGTTGAGCAGGCAGCTAATCATTTTTTAATGCGTAGGACCTAGACATAAACAAAACTTATCGACAGAAGGATGGGATTTTGGTTGTCGCACATCTAAAACTCATAGTGTTGACACGTCAAAGGCCAGAATCTCTTGACCTATTACTACATATTACCGACTTTCGTGTAATGTTTCCAGTGAATAAATAAGTTGTAGAAGAATACAATGATGATCTTTCCAGTAAAGGAAATACTGCATCAATGTAAAATAGGATAATCTAGACGTTCTAATCAAAAACTATGTGACATGTCTAGATGCTAGTAGTATTTTCAGTGTTTCCGAGTGTATCGTGTATTACAAATGTTACTTGACCTCTAAACTGAATACAACACAACATGTTTTCCTCCTAATACTAATGCTTTATATCTTGTTTATTTAGACTTGTCAATCACAACAAAATAACTGTGCTAAGAAACACTACGTTTAAAGGTTCTCCATTCTTATCTACGCTGTAAGTTTGTTTCTTTTTTTTGTTTACCATACGTCACACACATTGTATGCATATCATCATCAATCAATCAATAATGTATACTGTAAGTCAAACTGTGTTCCCCTATCTCCTCCTAAACCGCAAGTCCGATAGCAGTGCCGTTCGAACTGGGGCACCTTTTAATTTGCAACTGCAAATCCTCGGCCGTTTCCCCGCTAGCAAAATCGATCGAGCATGCATTATAGTATACAATAACATTAAAGACCGCCACGGACAGCAAGTCATCGTCGATGGAGCATGCAATTGGCGCCATGCTGTGCTAAATTCCTTAATCCATGATAATTTCATATAACATATATCCCGAACCGGATGGAGGTATAGTAATCTCATGTGCCCATAATTATTAAATACATAAGAAAATATAATACATCAATCAAAGTACAATAATATTTAAAAGTGTGAACAGGGAAACAAACTTTATGTCTTCCTTAACTTAAGAATTCTTTAAACCTATTCACTTTATGAATTTCAGTTTCTTTACTAGGGTAGGAGGCGTTAGAGTTCGGGATGACCGAACCGCAATTTGTGCTCACCGGGGTTCAATTTAGATCGAACCCTGGTTACCGACAAGGGCGTATCCCCATACTTCGGTTTGGGTTTGGTTGTTTTTTTCTCCATCAGTTTCTACTGTATGGTCAGCGCCTACAGAGGTTTCACAACATACAACGTTTATATTATAAATCCAGGATATATAATATAACCTGCGTATTTGTTAGACTCTCACAATGACATGCCATATACACATCCATTTCTAGAACATGGTGCACTTCATTTACCATTATGCCCATCCATTAACATGGCAATCATTGAAAAAAGGAAAATAGAACTTATAAATAAAATATTTAGGGTTTAATACTACCACTACTGCTACTACTGTGCATCACCAAGTCATCGTCGTCGTCATCATTATCATTTTAAAGTTACATTCTTGAGGTACAATTTGCGTAAGTGCTCCAGACTATCACTAAACTAATTATTGTATTTTTCAGACATATATCGTATAACCGTATACAAGACATTGAACCCTTTACTTTTACAAACCAGACAAGGTTGTCAGTACTGTAAGTTTTCTGAGTTTTCTAAGTACACTTAATTATTATCACCACATCATTAGGTCTGAACTGAAGATTGTAAACACAATATCGACAAAAATTAATATCTGTCTATGTTTTTGAATTGGATTTATTTATTCGACAACTATTGGAAAATCATGTACAGATTATCATCATACACTCAGTATTCTTTTTTTATGTAAACTTGTTTAAACCCATATAACTGTTCGAGAGATTACAGAAACATTTCTTGTCCGGACGACATTTTAGTCGAACTTAAAGGACAACTTTACCAAGAACCATAGTTTTACAACGTATTAAGGATGTACAGAACAATTTCGAGTTTTACGATATCGTTGCGCGCGCTCGCCGTACAGCCGTCGCCGTAATTACTGTGCCGTCAGGTGTGCTTTGCAAAATCTACCTCTTGAATTTGTTGTTACATACAAGAGATATGTTCCCGTCATTAAAATTGCTAATTTGACCTGAATTAGGTTTAAATTTGCAAAAATATTTAGTCTGTTATTTGAAGAAACACAATATCCAGATAGGCAAAATAAAAAAATTTTAAAATTTGTAAAAAATAAAAATGTGGATTTCTATCTATTGTATGTTACCAACAGTGAAAACTCATCTAACTAACTCAGCACACTTCACCGACGTCACAGTTGGCGGTGAAACTGTATCTGTGGACAGAATCAGAATCAGAACAAGAATAATTGTATTAATCTCCCAAGGAGAAATTCATTAATTTTGCTCAGAGTTAAAACTATTAAAATAGGCCTATGTGTATATATACAAATATCAATATAAGAAGCTTTACATAGAAATGATTATTATAAAAAGTACCATAAAAACAATACATATAAAGAGAAGAGATGTACAAGTAAATATATTTAGAAACACACCCCAATACTAACATTCATAAAATACAATTAAAAAATATCATCATTTTCGTCGTCATTATTGTAATTATTATTACTATCACTATTCTTATATATTTTTATTTCAATGTGTTACTGTGCATTCTCTCATCTCATATAATTCATTATTTAAAAACTTGATGCTCATTGAGACAAATGAATAACGATAACGATTGGTGAGGGAGTATGGCAGTCACATACCACTTCTAGGTATAATAGAACTGATCAGCCTATCATGAAGTAGATGAATATTATCATCTAGGATACACGTGAACAATCTCATCACACGTGTGTGGTGAACAGACTCAACAATTTGCAGACTAAAGCCAATTAAATTACCTACTTTCTTTGTTATATGATCGATCCTCACAATGTCCTCTTTCAACGCGCTACTACCCCACACTGCAATACAATGCGCACATATACCACCACAAATAACGGATTGGTAGAACATAGTATGTATTTCACGTCTGACATGAAAGTCGTACATTTTACGAAGGCAATACAAACGAGTGTTAAGTTTTTTTCATTACAATATCTATGATCCCCATTTAAGTTGATCATCGAAAACGACCCCTAAATATTTATATATGGTTACCCTTTCAACACGAGTATTATTAATTATGACCTCTTCAGTCTCTAATTTATTTTTGCCAAAATCAAGTTAGTTTTGGTAGTATTAAGTTTAAGGTAGTTATCATCACAATACTTAACAAAGTTAACAATTTCAGTCCTATAATGACTGTCGTTATCGTACTTTAGGAGATGGGGTTGTATCGTATTGAATGCTGATGAGAAATCGTAGTACATTATCCTTACGTTGTTACCTTTACAATAATTATCTAAATGTGAATATAATTTATTTAATTTGTATACCAGTGAGTGTTCCGTGCTACATTTGCTGGAATAATTATGCAAATTGTAGGGGGTCAACAAAATACTTAACAAGAGGCCTTAGCCGGTTTATTAGAATTTTCTCACACACTTTCATGGCAATTGACGTAAGCGAAATAGGTCTTAGGTCATTCATGCATTTGATGACTGATTTCTTTGGAATAGGAACTATACAAGAGATTTTCCATATCTTGGGAATAGTTTGGCGACTAAAACAAATATTAAAGATATTCATCAATACGTAATTTAGTTGGTCAGCACATGATTTAGGAGTGCAAGGCAATAATTTATCGGGACCAGCACCCTTACACGAGTTAAGGCGTTTGAAAAGTGTGCAAACTTCGCTCTCATTTGTCGTTACACTATCTAACTGACCTCAAGCATGATTAAGCATCCGTCTGATCATATCCTTGTCCTCTGAGAAGTTGTGTGTATCAAAACGGTTAAAGAATGAATTAATTTTATTAGCATAAGAGCAAGAAACATCCGTAAGCATGCAGTGCTTCTTTTTACTATTAGCGATCCTACTCACAAATCGCATGTCATTCCAAACCTGTTTGATATCGTTATTTATAAGTTTGTGTTCGATTTTTCTTTTGTAGGCTAATTTACCTTTACAAATGAAACGAATTAGTTTTTTCTGAATGTTTTTAAGCTAGGTTTTGTTATTATTGTGTGCCGTTCTCTTCTTTTCTAACACATTTATCACCTCACCGGTAATCCAAGGCTTGCTATTGGCATACGATTTAAAAAAATTGGGTGGGCTAAACATATTTTTACAAAACTCTACATAACCACAAACAGTTTCAGTAACTTCAGATATGTCACCAGAATGATGTAGAAATATATTCCAGTCAGTACAATACAAAGCCCCCATTAGAACATTCATTATTCTCATTAGTCCATTTCTGCACTTTGATTTTCCTAGGTTTCAAGTGGTCTGTTAGGGTCTAAGACTCCTAGGCTTGGTAACTTTAACATTGGTGTAACACTGGTCCAGTATAGCTAGTCCGCGGGAATGACAGTTTACTTATAATATAAAATAATGTACGCTGCTTTTCTTAAGTGTGCAGTGATTAAAGTCACCATTGATAGCGATGAATGCATCCGAAGATTGACTTTTAATATCATGTATTATTTCAATGATTTGCATTATTCCTGTGAGGTAGACCATAACATCAATAACATGGGAAAACTCGTGCGGAATGTAGAAAGGACGAATGCTAACAACGAGAATCTCGGTATTTGTACATTATTTGGGTGAAAGTACTTCTCATTTACATAAAAACAAACACTTCCACCGCCATGTTTTCATCTAGGCGCAGGATTGGTCCATAGCATATATAACAGAAATTCTATAGCATATAGCAGCTATAACTAAATAGCAGTAACTCAATAGCATATAGCTAATAATAGCAGCTATAACTAAATAGCAGTAACTCAATAGCATATAGCTAATGCAGGATTGGTCCATAGCATATATTAGCAGAAATTCTATAGCATATAGCAGCTATAACTAAATAGCAGTAACTCAATAGCATATATCTAATAGTAGTAGCTATAACTAAATAGCAGTAACTCAATAGCATTTAGCTATAACTAAATAGCAACTCAATAGCATATAGCTCAATAGCATATAGCTAATAATAGCAGCTATAACTAAATAGCAGTAACTCAATAGCATATAGCTATAACTAAATAACAATAACTCACTGTGACTGCTATAGCTGCTATAGCTGCTATTGAAATTATTTATAACTCAATAGCATATAGCTATAATTAAATAGCACTAACTCAATAGCATAAGCATAACTAAATAGCAGTAACTCAATAGTATATAGCTCTCAATAGCATATCTATAGCTAGGGTACAGCTATGAGCTCTTATTACACTGTTGAGTGTTACTGCTATAGCTGCTATTGCTGCTATTGAGATTATTTAGATGGTTAGTCATTTTGCTTGTTCACATCTAGAGTGATGTTTTTTTAGGGTATACACGTCAGGCGATTTACATGAGGGTGGTTATTTTTACTTACGTGACCGGAGCCTTTTTCTCACACCTTTAGTTTTCCCTCTTTTCCTCTGTATATGCATGTAAACTTTAGGTAAACCAATCAATACCTGCTTTGGTAGTCGGTTTTGTCGCATAGAACGTAGATCGTCAGGTGAGTATGTTAACCGTTTCATCCCCGAATCCACAAATTGTAATGACGACTGATAATAATGACAAACACAACTACACATACAAGAACAAATCCACAGAAACTATATCAGACTGACTAATGAACGTCCACAGACACCACAGTAAAAAGAAAGAAAATCAAGTTAAAACTGAGCTACGTCGACCACAGTAGCAGCGCCGTGAACACGTCTACTCTCAGTGACGGTCAGTGTATTTTGACATGCCACTTACTTACGCTTTCCACTATGTTTTGACATTTTCCTCTGTCATAGGAAGGATGGTTTGTTTCGTGTTTTTTGTCTGTATGTATCTTGGTCTTCTTACTTTTCTGTTTAAATAATTTAGTTCAATTATTGTTCATGTTATTGTAGTCTTCGTTTTTCAATTAAATAGCTCTGGTAGTGTTTTGATTTGTCGCTTGATATATTACATTCTTTTTCCGTTCATTTGATTTAACTGCTTTCGTGAGATTTTGTATAGGAAAATGCTGCTTTTGTGCACGTTGTATATTATTTTCATACAAATAGTTATTTGTTTTCTTTTATGAATACTTTTCACTTTTCTTTTTTGAATATACCTTGATGGACTTTTTAGATATTTGCATGTTTTCCATGCTTTAGTACCTGTTCTGTTTTCTTTCTCGTTTTTGAGTTACAGGCGTATCCAATACGAAAAGGAACTCCAAGAGCTTTGTGAAAATGCATTTGCATTGCCAGGACATTTTGGCGTCAACTTGTAAGTAAGGATGATACTCTGAAAGTACCATAAATACTATATTGTTATACACCCACATCCAACAAGAATTAGAACAACAAAGGTTGTACCATTCTAGTGAAATGGGATTTCTGTATTTTTTAAATTTTTTAACAGATTTGTTACAGTTAGTCGTCTTTTACAAATTTCAACAGGAACTTTCAAAAATGTTTCAAGCGGAAGCAGCATGTAAGTAAAAGGTTATTTTGATGATGATAACATTGTAGCATATGGATTATTATTACGGCGCAGAATCCACTCAAAGTGTTCCAAAAGTCCAAAACGGGGTGATGTTACAATACAACATTTGGTTTAAGGAAAGGAAACATCCCAAACTAGGCCTATACTAATTTACCGATTAATTCATATTTTGTTTGTAGTTGATGTTATTTCATATTCATTGTCCAAGATTTTTAGATTACAACAATTTACGAAGCATACCTCCAAAAGCTTTTGAAGGCGGTGACATAATGGAAATGTAAGTTTTATATAATACTATAATTCTAAATTATGTGTGAAAAATATAAAATATGTAAACTTATTTTGTCATCTATGGCAAGCCAAGTCCGCCAAAAATCCGTAATAATAATGCATTCATCATCAACCCAAACCATTCAAGTAAAATCAACTTCGTAAACCTAAATCATTCACCGTCTAGCCACACCATTTGTTATCATTTCATTCAATTCATTGTCAAGTAAAATCATTCATTGTCAATTCATGCAATGTTATGTGAAACAATTCATCGTCAAACCAAATCTTTCATCGTGAATTCAAATCGGTCGTCGTCAGTGCAAACGATTCATCGCCAAATCATTCGTCGTGAAGCCAAAACGTTCATCGCGAAACCAAACCCATCATCGTGAATTCAAATAAATCATCGCCAGACCAATCATCGTAAAACCAAACCAATCATCATGAAGCTATCTGTTTCGTCCCAAAGTCGTTCATCGCCAAGTCTTCAAGTTGTTCGTCCCCAAGTTGGTTATCGTCGATATTCATGCACAAATTATAGCACTACGGAATTGGTACCGCATTTACAGAGGTACCAATTATTACTTAGGGCATAAAGTAAGAATAAAGATTGGTTTTACAATGAATTGAATGAAATAATAACAAATCGGTGACGGTGAATAATTTAGTTTTACTTTGATTTTTTACATGAATGGTTTGGGTTGATGATGAATGCATTGTTGTTGAATGGTTTTTACTGAGGAACGTTTGGCGTAATTAGCTTTCCATAGTCATCAAAACTACTGCTGGATTTCGAAAAAGAGGAAAAGTGCATACAACATTATTGTAATGGTTCGTAGTATTCTCATAAACACATTTTTCAGGTCTTTTGAAAGCAACAACATTAGTTTTATACACAAAGATGCGTTTGTTGCATTGGACAGTATCTATAAGCTGTGAGTATTGCATATATAATATAACAAAAAATAATTTTGTAGCTATCCCATTTATTCTATTTAGAGCCAAAAAGTAGATTATTATTTTTATTATTATCTATTAATAATAGATTTATAAAAGAATTTATAATTTCTGATAAATTATGAGTAATATGTTCCATTAAAAGATAATTGATATTTTGAATTTTAAATGTTTTGGTGGAATAGTTAATAATAAATTCCAAGAAGTTATACACAGAATGAAAAAAATGAATGGAAATAAAAGTTGGACAAACAAAATAAAGTTAGTCTTTTCAGCGTAAATAAAAACTTTAATGTAGTAATTTACAGTTTGAATACATGATGTTAGATTTACTTTATCTGATTTATTTTTGTTTTACAAAGATGGCTTTCTTATAACCGACTTACGGAAGTACCAATGTTGTACGATATAGTTTATTATACCATGTAAGTGTTTATCCTCGTTTAAAATGTTTTTCTAATTATTTAGAATGAAACATTGCTTAGAACTGCGATTTTTTTCATGAATGTTTTCTGGTCGGTGTAATGCGCAGTTTGGTATCCACATTTACGAAAACCCATCTTCTATTGTAATTGTGAATTGTGTCAAATGTGAATGAGAATGTCCAGGCTTTTTCTTTCTCCTATACCCCACAACCAATCAATAATTTTACGATTTAAATTTTTTTTAGAGATTTGAGCTGGAACAATCTGACATCATTAGAGGAGCGTAGATTACCTTCAGTTATTATTATAATAATCAACAAAAATAATATTCAGCGTATCACCAAAAGTGTCTTTACCAATATGTCATCTCTTGAAACGTTGTAAGTATGAACTACAAATAGCTACAGAACAAGTAACGTGATAGTGTCCTTATACTTTAATATTTCTTAAAACTGCAAATGAGATTGACTGTTATCTTTATTGATTGTAAGCTAGAGGAAGAACTTACCGTTACTACATCCTTTTACAACATACACATCAGCCTACGTGTACTGATTATAGTTCAGCAGCTAAATGCCTATTTTTTTCCATAACCTTGCAATGTTTTCTATAGTTTTTTTATGGATTTTGATTCTCAATACCATCAGAATGAAGAATTTTTTCACTGGACGGCTGTCAGAATTGAGCAATTTTCGTAATTAGCAAAAACAAAATGGCCCCTATCTTCATACAAACATGCTATAATTCTCTGGATTTACTGGACATATTGAGTTAATTTTGTGTCAAATTGTTTACAATGTATATGTTTATATTAGCTCTAATAGAAATGTGTTTTTAGCAATTTTGACCTTTGACCTATTTCGCCATATCTAATTAAAACTAGGTGCAAATTGTTCCCAAGGTATATATTTATATTCACTTCTAAATGACCAGAAGTGTGGTTATTGACCTTTGACATAAATTAATAAATTTATTCTATATATATTAATAATACAAATAAATATTTGTCGTAGGGATCCAATTTTGGTATCAAATTGTTCGCAATATGTTTATACTTGCCATAGTGCAACATTTCGGGAGGGGATGAGGATGGTGGGTATTGATTGTAACACTTTGGTACTGTATGAAGAGCCCACATCGAAAATAATTATGTACAGGAACCTTCTCCTTATGAGAAACATAACTTTACCAGGTCTTCCCAAAATGAATTTGTATTAACGGATTCTTTCAAAAAAGGAAAGACAATTAATCCATCTAGACCTACAAAACTAAGCCTAATTAAGCTAGGCCTAGAAACGTCTACGAGAGAACTTTTTCTCTTTTTATCATAATAAACCTTAAAACGCACATAAGACAAGAAATGACCTGGTTTAATATATTTAAAGTTTTATATATGCATTATTTTTACAAATCGTCAAAAATTGCATGTCTATTGTCTTTAATGTTTATATTATTATTATTTATGTCCAGCTCCAAAAAAGTTTATTCACTACTTCTCTATAACTACTGAAGGAGGAATATGGTAGACTAAGCCTACAAAGTACAAGTTATTTTTAGACAATCTATTCAGAAGCTTCCTGAAAATATTATTAATTAATAAGGGAGAGTTTATTATATATTATCTTTAGATGGACAACCCGTGCATTTTTTTGTGTTAAAAAATAAATGATATTAAGGAATAACCAATTGTAGTTTAAAGTATTAAAAAAACGTGTCGATCGTCAATTTTGTGCCATTATGGAATGGTTTATCAGTGAATAGATTTGCAGTGCAATATAACAATCTAATCTAAAACTAATGCTGATTATTTGCAGAATGCTTGTAGGCAACAACATCACATTTATTGAAGAAGGATCATTCAGTGGAACTAATCTTCGACATCTGTTAGTACATTTTTATTTCATTTCAATTTTGTTTTCTTCTATTTCAAAATATTTGGTCCATAAGAAATAACATAACGTAACAAAAAAATGTATGAGTGACTAAGTAAACTCTCATCTAAGGACATTGTCAAGTAACGTTAATACATTTTCACTTTCATTAAATTTACTCATCAGACCATTTAGGCCTAAAACCTTAAAACACGCTCTTTCACTATATTATTTAACATAAACTAGGTCAACAGGATAACTTTGAAGTAACGTCAATTTTTCTAAATGTTTAAAGTAGACAGTAGCGGAAGTACGTACCTTGTGTGTTTACCAGCAGAAAAAGTAGACTATGATCATTTTGCCGATTGTTAGCACGCTATGGAAGTGTCATTTCTGGCCTACTATAGGTGCCATTTATCATTTTATATGCGAGAGTACCATTTCCGACAATGTGACCAATGGGCCAGATGTGTACACTGGACCTACGGTTTATAGTCCTTGTCCGAGAAGACTTGTTCTACCACCAGAACCATGGAGCTAGTGAGCCTCGAACTCTTGCCGATGTTATGGCTACGTATTACGGTTCCTCTGTCTTAACTGCTCGGTCATTCACCCGCAAATTACAAATAACAACCTTGAAATATCCCCCGTCTGATGTTAACTTTTCCAAGATTATCTCCACATGATGTTAGCTCTGTTCATCAATTTATTTTTGTAATTTCTATGAATTTCCTAATGTTTTTAGATATTTGTGTCAGCTCTAAACATTCTTCTAAAATCCACGAATGCGGAATCAGGTCGTATGCCTTGCCACGGCTAGATTTGTATACATTTGTTTTCACAATCTTCTAAGATAATTTTGTCAATGAGTACATTCTAGATACCCATACTCTCAGCTATAATACCATTAAATAATTTCCACATCAGCAGCAAGCAAGACATGGGGCTGTAATTTTCACTGCACTTCCCTTTGAGTGATCTTTCTGACACAAACCCGTTATTCATCCACTTTTGGTACTGGTGTCTTATTATTAATCGCAATTCTACCATCCGGGCCTGGGGCCTTCCAGTTTGGTATCTTTTTACATTGTTGTCTTATCATGTTTTCTATGATTCTTATGTTATGTTTTTACACTCTTGTCATTTCGCGTCTGTATTATAATGTTTTTCATTACCCCTATATCCTTCCAAAATGTCGTACTTTGCTGGGCTTAGGGTTTTATTTGTTCTTTTCGTTTTCTTTTCTTTTTTGAAAGAGTCCAAAGTCCACAGTTATATAGGAATATGCTGATCACATATGTATTGAAGAAGTGCAGTTTAAGTTTGAGTGAGGTCTTCTTATGGTCGAGTACATTATGTCGTGATTTTTTATGTCATTCCTTCTTTCACATTTACTGCCTAATTACTTGGAGTTCTTCCATTTCTCGTCTTCTTTTTATTGTATTGAATCTCCATTATTACTCCTTTCTGTCTTCTTATCAAACGTTGGGTTATCTCCATCTATCTTGCAGTTGGTCGTCGATGTTTCTTTCAAACCGTAAATAAAGGTGCAAATATAAAAATTGCTATTCTGAATGGGAAGTGATAACTGGTGTTCCTCAAGGAACAGACTTGTATATTCCAACAAAAGGATATGTGAAATTGTTGGAACATCTTCCTTGAGGGACTGCATATACAGTCAGTATATCCGATACGTTGGTCATATCTGTAGAGGACCGAATACATCAATTACAAAAAAAGATGCTGTTTGCTGTTCCAACAAGACGGTACTATCGTGATTCGCGGATTAAAATCTCTCGTATTTTAAGTATGGAAATCAGGGAAGCTAAAGCCATTACACAATCGAAGAAAATTCTTAACGAACACCTTAGTAGGCTATTTAGTGCTGAATAGGTTTTCGACTCCAGTTTTACGACGTAGAAGAGGATGAACCCATATGTATGTATGTATGTATGTATGTATTCTTGCCCCGATTATTTTCCTTAGCATTTAATTCCGCCCTTAATGATGATCCTGTTGTTGGGGATGTTCATGTCTGGAAGTACGTTGATGACTTGACACTTGGAGAAAGTAGATTGGTGAGAAATCAAAGTTTCCTTCAAGCTAACCTTGATTTCCTATTCACTTGGGCTGAGAATAACCAACTTAAACTAAACCCCTCCAAGTGTCAGGACATGCATGTTACTTTTTGTCGCAATGACGTTCCAGACATGAACATCCACATAAGTATCAACTTTTTGGAGTTGTTTTAAGTTGTGATCTTAAATGGCATAGCCATGTTGATCTTATGATAAAGAAAGTAAATAAGAAATTGTTTATGTTAAAAAAGCTAAAAGAGGCTAACTTTGATTTTAACGAACTGATTTCTGTGTACCTAGGTTATATTGGTCTCATTCTTGAATATTCGATCCTATTGTTGTCAGGAGGTCTCACTCTTCAACAAGTTAACTCTCTGGAAAGGGTGCAAAAACGTGTATGTCGAACCATCCTTGGTAAAGATTATGTTTCTTACCAGGATGTTTCCCCATCCAGAAAATAGTACTTCCGTCTTCAGACACACAAATCATTGGCTGCAAGAACGTACCTATAAAACCAAATAAAAACTTATATTTAATAAAAATTGGATGTTTTCTTATCCTGTTAATCAATCATACGCAATGTAAAAGAGCGAATACATCATTTCATCAGTTGACATAAGGTCAATTTCATCAGTTGACATAAGGTCAAAAGTCAACATTTTAATACACGTATTAGTTAACAAATAAATGCAAAGTTGTCCAAACTATGATATTGATGGTTTTTATGTTTTATCATTCTGTTAAGACATCTATCAATCATACACAATCAAAAGAGCACATTTATCATTACACAAGTTGACATAGGTCAAAGGTCAACATTTGAACAAGTGATATACTAAATAATGCAAAGTTATTCAAACTATGAGATCGATGTTCATAAATGTAATAACGTTATTTGATCAGTGAAGTTATGGTATTTTTATATTTTTTCTAGTGCGCATTATTTTAAATGTATTAAAATAATACTGTAAAATAAATAATAAAATTATTAATATTATTAATATTATGACGGTTTAAATGTTATGATGTTAAAATGTTACGCTGACCTTCAATGATTTGCCACTATACAGTTGCATTTATTAGAGCTACAATATTCGTTTTTGGAAAATAAACTACTATTCATCAGAACCAGAGAATACCAATATGTCCACAGGATAGGACATAGGCAGATCCAGGTGGCCAAACTCAATCCACAACTCAATACACAGACAGACCACAATTTTTATATAGCCACAGATAGTTTGGCCCATACAGGAAAGAGTTTCCGGTACACAAAAGATTCTAAAATAACCCATATGGATTTGCCCGAATGAACCCTCTAAGGACCCTTTTGGGATCTATATGCGGTGTGCTACACAAGGCCCTGTATTAGAAATTAATATGGGGTAAATAGTTCATAGATGAACTATGAAATAAAACTAAAATGTTCACCCTCAATCTTTAAATAACATTTATGGATTTGCCCAAATGAACCCAAGGGCCGATCCTTCATGGACCTTTCGGGGTTCTCTATGTGGGTCTACAAGAGACCCTATATTGGAAATAATGTATGTGTGGTGAAAATGTGGGTTCATAGAGATATAATAAATATCCCTGTGCACCCTCGATCATCCATAAGGAACATTTTATGGATTTGCCCAAATTAACCCAAGGGCCGGTCGTCCTCCATGGATGGACATTAAGCCCCATAATGGAAATATAAGGGGTGACACTGTGATTTCATATAGACAGGCGCGGCCCATGGAATAAAGCTGCCTGTGCACTCTCGATCCTTAAGGAACACTTATGGATTTGCCCAAATTAACCCAAGGGCCGGTCCTCCATGGATGGACATTAAGTCCCATAATGGAAATATAATGGGTGACACTGTGGGTTCATATAGACAGGCGGGGCCCATGGAATAAAGCTGCCTGTGCACTCTCGATCCTTAAGGAACACTTATGGATTTGCCAAAATTAACCCCTCAAAGGTCGGTCCTCCATGGATGGACATTAAGCCCCATAATGGAAATATAAGGGGTGACAATGTGGGTTTATATAGACAGGCACATGGAATAAAGCTGCCTGTGCACTCTCGATCCTTAAGGAACCGATTTGGATTTTGCCTAAAATGAAACAACAGCAGGTCATCTATTTAGACCCTTCTGTGTTTCTCTACTGTATGTTCAGTTCTACATTTGGCCCCTGTATCGGATCAATGCATTTGGCAACATAAGTTACTGTGTAAGAAATATATCAGGTAACTAAAACTGTAGGTTCCAATATTAAGCCATGGGAAAAGCCTGTCTGTGCACCCTCAATCCTTTTAAAAGGAACCCATATGGATTTGCCAAAATGAACCAAGGGTAACTTCTGAATTCTCTATGAACCGTACATTCCGTTTATTGAAGATACATGGATACCTGATTGAAATTGCTCAAATGTTTCTGAAAGACATTGTACTGTATAGTAGTAGTATTCCCCGATAGGCTCTTATGTACAGGATTTCAAAGCAATAATCACACTTGTATTTTTCAAGCAGTATAATCTATTAGATTGAATAAAAATATCTATTATAAACAATTTGCCGTTAGAAATCTCTATGCCATGTCGTTATTTAGATGAGAAAAACAGGTCAAAGGTTAAAATAACAGAACAATAGTGTTTCAGTCACTTTTTGAAAAAATGTTGCATTATGGCAAGTATAAACATATATATTGTGAACAATTTGATACCAGAATTGGCTCCTTACGACAAATATTTATTAATTTATGTTTTTATAACCTTATTCAATTATGTCAAAGGTTAATAACCACACTTCCGGTCATTTTTCAAGCAATATCATCTGTTACACTGAATATAAATGTATATCTTGGGAACAATTTGCTCCTATTTTTAATTCTCTCCGACCTGCCGTTACTTAGATATAGCAAAAAGAGGTCAAAAGTCAAAATTGCTAAAAATGGGGTTTCCGGTCAATTTTACAAAGAAAGTTCTGTTAGAGCTAATATATACATATACATTGTGAACAATTTGACACCAAAATTATCTCACTAGGTCCAGAATTTCCAGAGATATAGCATGTTTTTATATTGGTCAATTTTGAACTTTGACCCCTTATATCTCAAAAACGCTTCCTATCCTGATCGATTACCTTCCATCTACGGAAAATTCTGGTCTAGAAAAGTTGGATGGCAATTTGTCGCCTTTCGGGTGGTGATATCCCCCCTCCTGCCACCGGACTAGTATTACATAATAAACAGATGCTTTCCAGGTGAAATACCATCATGTGATGAGAGCGCGTCTTTTTCATTTCATTTATTCATAATCTGCGGAGTAAAACTGAATTGCGATTGATTTTTACATAATAGTATTTGTGTAAATATATAAATCACATAAACCACATAAAAAAGACACAAACAAAATACGAAAAATAAAGCAGGTCTGTCATACAAGGGCAATGCATAAAACATATGGTAAAACAGTAAGATAAAATTATTAGTTAGGAGTACAATTGTTAATTATTTATACGTAATGCTATTTTCTATAGACTTGATATTCCGAAATAAAATAATAATGATGACTGAATTAATAACATTAATTGATGTGCTGTTCAGAGTCCGACATCACTCTGCACTAATTTCTTTTAAATCAATCAACAAAATAATGTGATTTTTTTAGGTGTTTGAATGATTTTTAGAAGAATCTGTGACTGAAAATGTTAGACAAAATGGATGCTTAACTGTTTTAGGCTAAATAGGTTGGGTTTCAGGAATGTTAGCACCGCAACCGATTAATACAAATCCGCTGTTAGATGATGAAAAGTACTCATAGGCTAGGCAATTTTTTACGTAAAAGCTAACCTCCGTCTCCTTTCTATACACTACAATGAATTGTTTTACATTTTTGTTGAAATTGGTCATTTAGTTTCATTTTTCCCATTGATATAAACAGGCGTCTCAATACAAGTTTTTCTTTTTAATTTATATTTTTCTCCGACATACGTTTCCTTGCTGGATGGTAAAACTTCCACAACGAAGAGCATTAAGGAACCGCTTTTGCAACATGACAAAAACATGTATTGGTTGTACTGTAGGCCTACTGTATAAGTTTAGATTATTTTCTATATTGTCATAATGATTGAGAGGTAATGGTAATAATAACTCATTGATAATAACTGTATATTGAAATACAATCTTCAACAGAGGAATGCGAAAATGATACGAAAAAATTGCAAAGGTACCACCCTTTTCGGAAGTAATTCCCAACTTGATACTTTTTTGACTACATAAATCACTTTCATGTATTTCCTGTGGACGAAAGGTATTGATAGTTATCTTCGTTACGTGTTTAGAAGATAATTAATATCTCATCGTAGTTGTAATACACGGCTTAGTATGCCGTGCGTTGTTACGCAAATGAGACTGTGCCACGTATTTGGCAACTGGCATGTGTGGTCACACTGTCCAAGATTAAACATGATAAATATTTAAAACAAATAGTTTGTTTTCGTTTGTTGTTGGAGACTGAGATGAGATCAGTATAGTTCTCATGTACACATATTATGGCCCTGCGTACATCTGAAAGCTCCATCCATCTGTCGGCACTTACTAGAGGATACAAAGCGGGTGTACTCTGCATTATCCTCCTCTACCATCCCGTATCATAATATCCCAATTATTGGCCACATAAATAATATAATGTCATTACACCTTTATAATTTATCATGTGTATGACAGAAAAAAAAATAACAATTGCATAAATTCAACTTCAACTTCATTCAAGCACTTCAAATACAAACAGTATACTGTTGATTTTTTGTTCTGCAGATTTCTTTATGGTAATGGAATTAGAAAAATTACGCATGATGTATTTTACACCAAGGGCACAACACTAGAATACATGTGAGGTTTTTGTTTGTCAATTATAAATCAAAACAAAAATGAAACAAATAATTAGTATTATTAAATAATATTTGTCTAGATTTATTAATTTTTACGAACCAAATTATATCCTGTTAATTGTCGTAATTTAACAGTAAGCATGTGAAGTGGTTTTTTTTAAAGATATATATTTGACAACGACTTAGAACAGATTGAGGATAATGCTTTAAAACATATGACAGACAACGGAACAATGTATGTATTTAAAAATACATTTATTTGAGTATACAGACAGCATATTCTCTCTTTTTCTCTATCTCTCCCCCAATCTTTCTCTCTTTTCTCTTTCCTCCTTCCTTACTTCCCTCTTTCTCTCTTTCTATCTATCTCTCTCTCTCCCCTCTCTTTCTCGCTTTCTCTCTCCCCTCTCCCTCTCTCTTTCTCTCTTTTCTCCTCCCTTCTTCTTACTTCTCTCTTTCTTTCTCTTTTTCTTTCTCCCCCTCCCTTTCTCTCTCTCCCTCTCTTTCTCTCTTTCTCTCTCCCGTCTCTTTCAATCTTTCTCTCTTTCCTCTATCATCCTTCATTCTTTTTCCTTCCCCATTTCTCTTTTTCTCTCTCTTCCCTCTCGTTCTCTCTCCTCCTCTCTTTCAATCTTCCTCTCTTTCTCTCTCCCCCTCTCTTTCAATATTCCTCTATTTCTCTCTCCCCTTTCTTTCAATCTTTCTCTCTTTCCTCTTTCCTTCTTCCTCCTTCCCTCTTTCATTCTTCCCTCTTCCTTTTTCTTTTCCTGTTCTAATCCTGTTCCTTTCTTTTCATTTCTCTTCTTTAAAGTATCATTGTCCGTAATATTTTGTTTCTTTCTTTATATATTAAGAAATAAGTTACTTGCATTATTATTTTTATTCTCAATATCATACTCATCAACATAACTAAAACTCTTCGTCATCATTTCCAGTGTTTATTCTTTTATTTATTGATTATTAAATTATCTCATCATTAGTATAACCAAATTTTATACTGCACAGTCATAAACTTATCTCTATTTCAGATATCTTAATTGTGATGGATTCCGATCAATTCCTTCAAACATTGGAAAATACATTAAAAGGTAAATGTTTTATTTTTATAACCAAATATTTGTGGTACCGATTACATTGCAATGCATCGTGAATTATTTTAATGTTAAATAATGTATGTACGCAATACTGTTTTAGTTCATACCGTAGGCAATAGTGAATTACGTGTACTCGTATACCCGCTCAACGTTTTTGATAATTGCTGCTAAGTAAATAAAACAAATTCATCCGAATAACTGTTTTTATAGTGTTTGTGTTACAGGAGGCACAGAGATTAACATCAACATTGGACATAATGCATTATGGTATATTGGTAGAGGTAATGGTTTAACATGTAATTCCACTACTGCAATATGCAGCCCATGTGAGGAAGGAACATATCAACATTTTCATAATTCAAAATGCCAAAAGTGCCCTCCAGGTAACGAATGCATTCATTATCATTGTTTGCATTTTAATTATCCAGTATAAAACTGATACGAATTGCCATTTCGAGAATAAGAATACATATTAATCGCCAATCAAAATCAAAACAACTATATAAATAACTTACAAACTACTAAAGATGTATTGTCCTGGTACCCTTAAACATGAAAATAAAGATTAACTAGAATTTAATTCGTCACTTTGACGAATTATAGGTGATCATTTTTATCATTTTAATGAAATTAACATTTTTTAAACGTGCATGTACGTTAACATACGATCGTAAAAAGTTTATGTACGCCATCCTATGACATGATGCATATACACTTATAGTGCTGAGTTGTACCTATTATGTGTCATATACAATATGTACAGTATATACTGTATATCTATATACAGTGTAGCATAGGTGAAATTACGGGACCCACATCATGTTCTAAATTTTTGGTATGATGGAATTATCAAAATAAACTCGAAGATGACAATTTCGAAAGATAATGAATTGAGCAAATAAATATAAGGATTGGAAGAGAATTTGACACGTAGAAGCGCAATGCGCGCTCTTTGAAATTTGTATAACTTTGACTAAAGAAATTTAAAAACTACTTTTTAACTTCAACTGGCCATATGATAACATCACAACATCCGATAGGCTTAATTTTTATATGAATTCATATCTACATTTCATCAGCTTTCATAATAAGTAATAATCTTCAAGGTCACCTTTAATTCTGAAGAGCTGTCAAATATTCAAATGTATAGTGAAGGTGAAATTACACGACCTACGTTATTCAAGTTTTTACACGTGATGACGTCATCAAAATGAAAATGTTGACAACTCATGAGAAAGATAATTAATTGACCAATCATATACTAAAATTTGAGCAAAAATCTACCACAAAATAACCTAGATGCGCTCTGTTGAATGTCATAATCTATGACGAAAGAGGAAAAAACCTAATTTTTAAATTCAAGTGGCCATTTGATGACGTCACAACATTTTGTACGTCAAATGTGTACATGAATTCATATCTACAACTCAATGGCTTCCCGAATAAGTTAAAAAAATTAGGGGTCGTCTTGCATTCTGAAGAATTATTTTCATTTTAAAAAAGACCCATTTTTCACAATTTTCAGAACTTTTGTGAAAGTAATGTGCGCATTTTGTCATTTTTAACGTGCTCGTATAGCGTTATTTTAACTCGGAATGGACTAAAAAACGGTGAATGTACTAAGGATGGTGAGTAGAATGTGATTTATACATCAAATTTTATTTTTTACGCTTTTTAAGTAACACGCACGCAAAAACGTGTTTTTGCGCAGTAATTTTTTGGAACACGCAAATGGCCTAATTTATGCTCTAAATTGATCAAAACTTAATTTTGAGCTTTTTTAATTTTTAACGCGAAATTTCACGTGAATGACCTTGTAACACGTAAGTTTTTATTTGCTAATATTTTTACCCTTCACCTGAAGTTTACGTATAGTGACTTTTATTGATATGTAATAAAGAGTTATCGAGATATGATTGATAGTGTAATTTTACAAAATCGCGTATTAATGACGTCATGGTTGAGTGATCACACTGAAAAGCTTATTATGGATAAGTTAAAGTATTTAAAAGACATTGTGAAAAATTTGTGATCATTGACATTTAACTTTTTGAGAAAATTGTTACACAAATTTGTACAGAGAGAAATAAATAATAAGAAAGAGAAAAATAAAGATTTCATACAATAACAATAGGTGATCATTTTGATAAAGTTTTAGTAAAGTTAATTACTTCCATAGAAAAGACGAAAACAAAAAAAGTTTTGCTTTAAATTTTATTTCAGGTAGAAATTTTTGTTTTAAATACCTAGTAGCCTACCTGTATGTGACATGGCATATTCGACAAAACATTTTTCAGTATATCACCGGGCTGTTTGATTTTTTCTGTGCCTGTTGTGTTTATACATATAAAAGTATTTCTTCGGAGATCCTGCTTCGTGAATAAAATACTGAAAGATGAGGAAGTATCAATTTGATATCTAAAATTGAGGTACTAGTGCTGTTCGCCGTACGAGTCACTATCCAATCAGGTTTACCATGAAAGCCCAGTGGTCTAATGGTAGGGTATATCAAGCAGAAGGTTCTGAGTTCGAGTCTCGGCTGGGCCGACTTCCCATTCTCACATTTTCTCATCTTACCGTTTCAAACTAATTATTAAATGTTCAGTATATCACCGGGCGGTTTAGAATTGTTCAGTGTCTGAGGTAATCAGAAATTAGAATTGATTATAAAACTATACTATTTTTTTAGTTTCAGTCTGAACCGAAGGTTAAGTCATAATTACTTTTTTTACGTTGTTCTACATTTCATGTGGCAAATCAAACTGTACATATTTGTATATGTTACCCATAAATACAAATACTGGTATTTAGACTAATTATTTGTTACAGGTGGTTTCTATCAAGACAGACGAGGAGTAAATGAACGGGGAGATTTTAGAGAATCATGTAAACAGTGTCCAATTGGAAGTTTCTCGAATCATGCAGGAGCGGCGTCTATTGCGGAATGTCAGACTTGCCCATCTGGAACTAAAACCAATACTTTTGCCAATCTAAATGCTTGTTATTGCCTTGACAATTTCCATAGAACTGATCGCTATGGTCAATGCTTTCCCTGCCCAAAAGGTGTTAACTGCGAAAGAGGATACCAGAACCTAACAAAAGGTTACTGGTGGTCGTGGGACTTTAATGGTGACTGCAGAGTAGTCGAAGAACAAAATAAAAACAATTGTTTATTGGCTTACACGACATTTGTAACTAAATTAAAAAACGACACTTTTCCTATTACCAACCCAAATCAACTGAAAGATGCTGTATACAAAGGTCCGTTACCAAAAGTATATCGGTGTCCATTAGGAGAAAAAAGTTGTAATATTGGAAGAAAATTGAATGAAACCTGTGTCGAAGGATACACAGGTTGGCTTTGTGCGGCATGTTCGAATGGACATTATGAGCTATTTAACGAATGTCACAAATGTCATGGGCCTGCTGGAACAATAATTATATTTGTTGGTGTTGCCTTTACAGTATTTGCTGTGATTTTACTTATATGGAGAATGCAAGAAAGAAATGTGAATCAAAGACAAAACGGCCTAGATTCATTTGTGATCTATTTGAAAATTGCTATTAATTTTTATCAGGTCTTGGGCATTCTATCAGAAGTAACCGAAATTCATTGGCCTAAAAACTTTGAGTATGTTGGCCAAATAATTCAATATTTTGACGTCATAAGATACATCAGTATGTTAAGTCCAAGATGTTTACATGCATCTTGGAATGCGTATTACTCGCTTCACGTCGCTATGGCTACACCACTTGTCATATTAATAACCATGTCTACCATTTACTTAATTTGCAACATCTGGAATAAGATTCATGGAGCCAAAACTAAGAGTTGCATACGGGATAGATGTATTGTTATATCAATGTTGCTCCTTTACCTTACGTATGCAAATGCATGTGCTGACATATTAGCAGTGGGGCCATGGTCAGTTCGTTTATTTAACGTCACAGCAGACGGAAATATTAATAAAACAATACTAACGTCAGACTACTCGATTGATATGGACCAACATGGCAGATCTACATATCAAACTAACAAAACACTTGTTTACGTTTCTTTAACATACATTATCGGATTTCCATTGGCTATAGTTTGTATGCTATATTATAAACGTTATGATCAACATGACCAAAACCAAGGAAATGGTTGGATGATTGGTGTGAGGTACTTTTGTGGACAGTACAAGCACAGATTTTGGTTTTGGGAATCATTTGAACTGTACAACAAGGCTCTGTTGGCACTTATTGCAAACTTAAAAGATGACGTGTCCTCAAGCATGTCATACTCTCTGTTTTTTACCGTCATCTTTATTGTATTGCATTTGTACCTTCAACCAATGAAAGAGAAGTCAGAGCAGAGATTCCAATTGTTGACTCTTGTCTTTATCGTAGTCAATCTATCCATTGGTGCGATTATAAACTTGGATCAGAGTTTCAATGAAGATGACGTCATTGGTTTACTTCACAAGATAACTCCAGTTATTCTAATTATGCTAAATGTTTCTATCATGCTGGTCGTAATTGGTAAGAAATTCATAATAACATTTTTGAATTCTGACTATGTAGATGTAGACTTGGTAAACCATATATTTGATCAACTGCGTAGATTTGTGTAGGCTTACTTTTTATTAAATTATATTTTTTTAGTTGATTTTTTGAAGAAGTTTAAAACAGACTGCTGTCGTCAAGAAAGGGGGTTGCTGTTTCTTCGAATCGATGATGACTCGGACGAATCACACATTGATATAATATAACTTCAGTTGTTATAGTGACGTAATATTTTAGCATTTATTTTTGTGTTAAGAATAAGTTAATATTGGATTCTTTTTATAATTAGTTTGTAACAAAAAAGTGTCGTTTAAGTTTGAATACTGTCTAATTTTGTTGTTAAGTATACCTCATGATTTTCATATTATAATATACTTTACAAATGAGGAATTTTATATATAATTATTAAAAAAAAGTTTGTATTTATTGATATTTATGTGTTATTCAATCTAACATATGGTAAAATCTTTGGGAGTATTAATCTGATAATCTAGAGTGGATATTATCATCTTATTGAAACTAGAACAAGAATCTTATAATATTACCATCGGCGTAAAATTAAAGGCAAGACTCAGAGCAACCCAGTAAGAACTATATTTTGGTAAACGTATTGTTTTTTTAATTACTTAGTTTATTTCATTTTACAAACATTTAGTTAAATATAAAATAATAATTAGGTTTCTGCAATTTAATTTAAACAAAAAAGATAGGTCATACTGTAGCGCAAGAACAACATAGTTACTGAGATATAGACATGTTCACGCATTAATTTGATATTTTAACTCCACTGGACTATTTTATTAACATATATGCTTTAATTGCCTTAGTTTGTCCTGTTCTAAATAAAAAATTGATGTTCCAATTGACAAAGTTAATATTTATTGTTATGAATCTGTATCTAAAAATAAAGAAATAATGTTCATCATGCTATTTAAAACTTAGATTAATTCTGGAAAGATTCAGGAAAAAGTTTATTTTAAAGATGTGTGTAGTGGGTTTTGGTGTGTGTGTAATTATTATTGTGTTTTATTAATGTATTTATTTTATTGATTTAATTTGTATGTTTAAAACATGTAACTTCTTTTGAATACAATTAATGGAGACAAGTTTGACACAATTTGATCTGCATATCACGTGATTTTAATCCAATGTCGTAACTCTTTATATTATATGGCTCCTCTGATAATAATCAGAGCCATATATATAAAGAGTTACGACATTGAAAATTAGAAGCCATTTTTGTGTCAAAGAATTCGCACGCTGAGGGCGCGCGCGTCTCTTTTGTTTAGCGTTTTCCTATAGTTCATGCATTATTTTTAGATTTTTTTGTCTATGAAATAACGCTTGTATTCCGTTTTTATTTTAGTAATTAATTTTATTAATGGTATTAATTTGGTAACATATATATATTGTGTCTATAATAACAAAAGAATAAATGCTAGGGCCTACATGCAAGTCAGGATACATCAAAGCATGAACCAATACAAAAAACACACAAATTCACCCCTCTTTTTATACAGTATATGGCTCTCTGTGTGTTTTTGACACAAACTTTCAGAGACTCGTTCATCATTTCATTTGTAATAATTTGCCTTTGTTATTTTAATATTGTTCATACCCTATTCAATATATTAACAAATATATCCACGACACTTTATTATTTTATTTAGTCATCAAAGCATGCATTATGAATTGAAAATATTACATAATTGTTATTAATAGGACGTAGTTATGGGATGTTTCGTTCCAAAATCAATCAATCGAACTTTATAATGTACTAGCGCACGCGCGCGCAATATTCTTTGCCGCAAGTACTTCTGTACGCTGTGCACATCGATATTTCACCGTTAGATGTGCAATTACATTTTTTTAAATATAAGAAAAAGTTTAAAGTATTTTCTTGCTCCTATACTTTACATGCATTAACGGAGACAAGTTTGACACAAATTGATCTGCATATCACGTGACTATAATCCAATGTCGTAACTCTTTATATATATGGCTCTGATAATAATCAGAGCCATATATAGAGAGAGTTACGACTTCGAATGGATTAGAAGCCATGGTTGTGTCCAACTATTCCTATGTAGCGTATGGAGTTGAGTCTTTTGTTTTGAAAATGTATAACGTTCAAAAGGCTTTAATTATCGAATTTAATATCAAAACAATCAATTTGATTAAAGGTTTTTGTTAAAATAATAAAAAAATTATAAAGTTACTGCGAACATGATTAAAAACAACAAAAATAGCAATTTCGGAACGGCTCTGGTTGTGCGCTCCATGCACGCTCTACGCGTGCGCGTTTAGTTTGTACAGCGATTCTCTATAGTAATGCATTGTTTTTACATTTTGTTGTTTAAAAATCATGTTCGCAGTAACTTTATGATTTCGTTATTATCTTAACAAAAACCTTTAAACAAATTGATTGTTTTGATATTAAATTCGATATTTAAAGCCTTGTGAATGTTATACATTTTTTAAGCAAATGACTCGACTCCATACGCTACATAGGCATAGTTGGACACAAACATGGCCGGCGTTCACACCACGTGACTTTCTAAAATCCGTGAACGCAAAGTCGTAACTCTCTCTATATATGGCTCTGATAATAATCAGAGCCATAATATATAAAGAGTTACGACATTGGATTATAGTCACGTGATATGCAGATCAATTTGTGTCAAACTTGTCTCCGTTAATGCATGTAAAGTATAGCAGCAAGAAAATACTTTAAACTTTTTCTTATATTTAAAAAAATGTAATTGCACATTTTACGGTGAAATATCGATGTGCACAGCGTACAGAAGTACTTGCGGCAAAGAATATTGCGCACGCGTGCGCTAGTACATTACAAAGTTCGATTGATTGATTTTGGAACGAAACATCCCATAACTACGTCCTATTAATAACAATTATGTAATATTTTCAATTCATAATGCATGCTTTGATGACTAAATAAAATAATATAGTGTCGTGGATATATTTGTTAATATATTGAATAGGGTATGAACAATATTAAAATAATAAAGGCAAATTATTACAAATGAAATGATGAACGAGTCTCTGAAAGTTTGTGTCAAAAACACACAGAGAGCCATATACTGTATAAAAAGAGGGGTGAATTTGTGTGTTTTTTGTATTGGTTCATGCTTTGATGTATCCTGACTTGCATGTAGGCCCTAGCATTTATTCTTTTGTTATTATAGACACAATATATATATGTTACCAAATTAATACCATTAATAAAATTAATTACTAAAATAAAAACGGAATATAAACGTTATTTCATAGACAAAAAAATCTAAAAATAATGCATGAACTATAGGAAAACGCTATACAAAAGAGGCGCGCGCGCCCTCAGCGTGCGAATTCTTTGACACAAAAATGGCTTCTAATTTTCAATGTCGTAACTCTTTATATATATGGCTCTGATAATAATAAATGAACAGCGGCCTCTATCGGACTTTCTTAATTATTATTAAACAAAAACTCGTGAGCTTGTTGATTTGGGATTGATTCAGGTACCTTTATGACCGATAACCCCGCTTCCGACGATAGGCCCATTTGGTTGTCATAATTGTATGTACACATTTGTAAGTAAATTTACTTTTTCGGCGATCATATGAGCCTACATTCTGTTGACGAGATTAGAGCTCTAGACCTACTACTAGGACTGGTAGTACTAGCAGGCTAGGCATAGGCTAGGCCTAGGTAGAGTATAGGCCTAAGAGGCTAGGCCTACCTAGTAGCCTTCCTACCTTTTTGCCTAGCTAAGAGAGGGGCCTAGGCCTACTAGTTAGGCTAGCCTAACTACCTAGGCCTAGTACTAGCCTAACCTATCTAGGCCTAGTAGAGTAGAGTTAGAGAGGTTGAAGGCTACTAGTAGTAGGCTAGGCCTAGACCTAGTGATATTACTCTTATAATTATATAATTATAGTAGGTACCTAGACTGGTGTCAGATGAAATCGGTCGCGCTTGAAATCGGTCGCGATAAAATCAACTTCCGGTATTTTGTATGGCGCGCCGCTAGAGCTATACTTTTGATTATATCGGTCGCGTTTGAAATCGGTTGCGCTATTTTGTATAGATCGAGCGGGATGCATGCTAGAGCGGGATATACATTTTTCGTTTATATAGATTTAATTGATATTTTTAAGGAACTAGATTATTTATGTGGATATTTGTTACTTGGTTAATAAATATTTATTATTAATCATTAAATTAATTTTTTTTTTGTATTTCACAGGTCTCGGAGAAGGACGGTGTCTTTTCAAAATGGCCATTTCTAAACATGTTTAAATATTATATTAGGCATAATGTTATATTAGGCATATAATAATTTACCTCTATTTATATGTACTGTAATTAATATATTATATAGAGAATATACGTCTGTCGTGTCTTTTATTTATGCAAACAATTACGTATGGTTTTAGGATATTAATAAAATATATAGATAATATGCCGTTATAAATCAATCTACCGGCCTACAGTAGGAATATGATGTACAATGATAGATGTGAGAATAATAATGTATGGATAATAAAGGTGGACACGATTCTCAAAGAGGTAATCTGCACTGATATTTAAACGTTTAGATTTACGAACGGCGTATGAATGCGAGACACTGAGTTGCACTTACTCAATTATTTACATTAAATGATTATTATAAATGAAGAAAAAAATAAAAAATATTCAAATTAAAATCTATAGTATCGCCGACGTATATACGTATAAATCATACTGTCAAATAATTATAGAAAAAGTGCTTTATTCGGAATTATTATGGATAAGCAAGCCTGTTAGCTACAGCGATTTTAATTGCTTTTGCTTATCCTTGCCTCCTTACATTTCCACGTGTCTTGATTTGGTTACCTATGTTTTAAATGTATTTCGATTTTAAAGGCTAAATAAAGAATGAATGAATGAACATGATCTCATAATCGCGTCGAGCATCTATAGCTCATTGGATCGTTTCACAAAAACATGTGCAGGAGGCCTATAGACGTTTCAAATGTATGGTTATTAGTAATAGGCGTCATCTTTACCTCGCCATGGACAACGATCGTACGTGTTTTGTCCATGATTTGACACACTACTAGTGGTGTTTTTTAAAAAGGGGAATCCCCCGTCAGCAAAATAACGTATTGTTAGAGGAAACAGCTGCACGATCATAGAAGGCGCATCTCCAATATTGCTTATTCGGGGGTTTATTTCAGTAACTCGCCTGTTAACCATCCGCATATAATGATCATTTTACTAAAAACTATTTTAAACATTAGAAATAAAAACATACACGTGATTTGCCTCAACAATAATCATTATACACTTACTTAATATTATCCTACATAACGGATAGAAATAAAATAGAAATAAAAATAAGGTGATCGAATAGTATGTTGTTAACGACATGGATATGATATAATCTGCCACAGTATGCATAAGTATAAAAATGGATACGCTGGCTTTACGGGCTATATTGTAAAAATTCTTGTTTTTAAATAAATTGTTCTCTTTTACGTAATTGTTTGCATAATAAAAGACACGAGAGACGTATATTCTCTATATAATATATTAATTACAGTACATTTTAATAAATTATTATATGCCTAATATAAAATTATGCCTAATATAATATTTAAACGTGTTTAGAAATGACCATTTTGAAAAGACACAGTCCTTCTCCGAGACCTGTGAAATACAAAAAAAAAATTAATTTAATGATTGATAATAAATATTTATTAACCAAGTAAAAAATATCCACATAAATAATCTAGTTCCTAAAAAATCAATTAAATCTATATAAACGAAAAATGTATATCCCGTTCTAGCATGCATCCCGCTCGATCCATACAAAATAGCGCGACCGATTTCAAACGCGACCGATATCATCAAAAGGATTATAGCTCTAGCAGCGCGCCATACAAAATACCGGAAGTTGATTTTATCGCGACCGATTTCAAACGCGACCGATTTCAGACGTAAACCCCTAGACTGGCACCATTAGATAGGCGATTATCAGAACTTAGTGCACATTCGCTGAGACAATTCGGCACACTTAAATTTATCGGCTTTGATATGCATTTTATAAGCATAAAATAAGCTTTTTCCCCCAAACTTTATATTCAGAGAGACTATGGGGTAGTACTACTAGGGATAAAGATGCAATTATAAAGCAAACATTTTGAAAACATTGTCGAAAATGATCATTTTTTAGTCACACGAAAGATGTAAACAAGTTACGCCCTCTGTTGGCCGCTTGGCGAATGCATGAAATAAACAAGGTTTTCGAAGTAATAAATTGAATATAAAATTACGTAGTAATTTATTATATATTATTATATCAACATTGTCAATATCAATAAATTACGTATTGTTAAACACCTTTAAAAACTTGATAAATACCAAAAAAAATTAATATGAATTTGGTCTAAAGTGAGACGTTTCAGCCCACAAAGTGGGATGTTTCGGCCCAAAAGTGGGCCCAATCGTCCCACCAAAAGTGGGCCGAATCGTCTCAGGGCCGAATCGTCCTGGAACCCTTTTAACGTGCCGAATTATCAAGTAGTAAGCCCTCTCCCCAGATATAGTTTTATCTGATATATTTTGCCAAGTTCTAAATTTAGTTTCTGAGTGCCTTCATTTGACTGGTTGGTTGGCATAGTTGTGTTGTAGTTAGTTCCAGTGTTGAAACCCTAACCATGGCGTTTTTACACTTTTTCAGAAACAAACTATATTTAGAATAAATAGATAAATAAATGGTGCTTATAAATAAATGCTACAAGGTTCATTTAATTACGGCCTACTGTACAGTATGTGAGGCCTAGGCCTAATTCAATATTATTATTTCATACAATTATTAATAATAGTTATCTTAGGCTTGTATATTAAGTGTTTTACTATTGGTACTTTATTGTTTGCTTTACTGTACTTTAAAACAAAATATTATTTTAGACTTTAACTTAGTTAAATGTGTTTCTCTATTCCTATGGCATGCCGTGAAAAATACAGTACAGTCAAGCAAGAATAATAATACAGGAAAAAAAACCAGCTGACCAGCGCTGAAGACAATTGGGCCCAACTCCACAGAAGATCATCTCCTAACAGTAGTTTTTTCTCTTTTCTTAAAGTTAATATGACAGGTGCTGGTGGGGTAGTCCTTGACAGTGAATCGTCAAATCTAATCAATACATCACCTTCATTAGGCAGTGGACGCATCAACTGCATAAACTCACCTAATAACAGTGAAGGAAACTTATCAGACAGCAGGGTATCTGGATATGAAGAATTTGGAGGAATGATCTGCCCCACATGTAAAGGAACTGGTAGAATACCACCAGGTATGCTTAATTTTGTTCTGAATTACAACATTAATGAATGTAAGTAAGTCTACTGTACATGAAGTATATATAAGAAAATCACATCTCAAAACATCTCGTAAATTTCATTAAAATGACTAATAGTACTATTAGAGTGCTTCATTCACTCATGGTAGATGCCTGGCATAAAGCCTCTTTGCCAGTTGAGTTGAGTTAAGTGGATTCAACAAATTTACAAGGAAAGGGGTATTGGTAATCTAGCTTACGTTGACACAGTATGGATCATTGAACAATTGAAGTGATTGACACAATGACATGAGGGGTAAAAATCAATGCTAACAATCATTTAAACAACTTTAAACGATTACACAAAAAAATGACCAATATTATGGTTCTCAAATTATGTTATAATTTGGGAACAAAATGCTTTTATATTTTATTATTTTCAATTTTTTTCTTTAAATTATTCCTAATTATATTTAATTATATTTCTATAAAGGAAAGTCTTCATACACAGTATTCGCTTCTGACAATCCTTGGCATTTTTTTTACTTTGTATTGTTTTATATTTTTTTCTGTAATTTTTGTTGTGCTGAAATTGAATAAATCCAATCTAACCAATAATTTATTAGACCATTTTAGATCCAGTCAAATGTGAAAAAAACATTTTTTTAGGGGGACAATATCTTTTGACAAACACTTTTTTTTTACCACAGGGCAAGAAGACCAGCTTGTCGCTCTAATACCATACAGAGATGGCAGACTAAAGCCAAGGAGAACGTAAGATCATCATATTTCATCTTATGATCTAAAGTGTGCCTATAATGTTGACTTTGTTATACCATAATATACAATGAATGTATGAGTGCAATGGTACAAATAATTTCATGAAGTATAACAGGTATAGATGTCGCACACTACACCTATTCCTTAAATTGCACTCATGGTTGCTCACTGTGTAACAAAAACGCAAAACAAAATTTCAGTACTGGCATATAATGACATTGCTTGCACTCTCGATGAAGTAATTTAAGAGTCAATAGAATATTTATTGAATATCATGTGACCCACAACCCTCCAATCAAATGACAAGAATCTACTTAGGTAACGAAAAAAAGTGATATATAATGGTGTAATAATGTGCTCATCTTTGCACGTTCAGCATAAAATATAAATATTTGAGAATTTTTGCCATGTGACATTGTTGACGGAAATCAACTGGTTGTGTGTGCTGCCTATAACTGTTCTACTCCGTGTCTAAAGTCAGAGAACTGCCTCCTTTAATGGCCTAGTTTTCCAGCCTAATATTCGTCAATGATTTACAATAGGTATGTAAATTGAAGAAAGGTAGGTGTGTTATAAAACAAATAATGAATGTTTTGTATTCGTTGATTGACTCTATTTTAAGCAGTCAATTTTTCAACTCACAAAATATTCTCACTATCCAACTAAACATTTGTATACAATAGCTCAATAACAATTTCAAAATTTAGCATCTTATTTTTAGTACTGAACTAAGCAGAATACAGTAATTATACAGTACATCTAAGTTGTATTGTGTCATAATCTATATATATAATCATAATCTTTTCATGAAAATATTGATATATTTTTACAAAGTTTGTAATTTGGCTGTTCCTTGGAGGTCCCTTTCATCTACATTAAGTTCATTACTCTTTATGTGTAATTAACATACAGTACACTTTTTGTATGTATATTGTATTGTTTTTGATAAAGAGATTGATTTGATATTCCATCATGTGATAAAAGTGAAGTACACTGTAAGCATATATTTATGACTTGAAGCCAATATTGACAAGTACTCTTGAGTTTTCTCTGATGTTAAAGTTCAAATTGGGTCAATTGTTATATTGCATATGATAGGGTTGCCTGAACACAGTGATTATTATGCCTATTATTTAACTTTCATTTGATTGGTTGATTTGGTTAAAATTTTGTTGTAAATAATTTTGAAATTGAATCGTATGAAAAGCGAATAAATAATGTGACCAAAAACCAACCAGTAAAAAGTGTCTTATATTACCCTTTGCAAGTCTAAAATCTTTTTCTCGATGGAAGTATAACTAACTTGTTATTGTTATTTTCAGGTGGTTATGGGTTGCTTTATCTATCTTAGGGTGTGCCATTGTTGCAGGAATTCTTTGTTTTATATTAATACCAAGAGATATTAAGATGACTGAACCAACAGTTAATACAGAGAGAGCAGACCTTAATAAAACGAAAAAGTCACTTTTAATAGAACTCAATGTAAGTACAATTTTAACAGAAGAAATGTGTTTCCGCTTAATCAGAAATACCAAATTTACTGATTAGATGCAAACATGCTGTTGAATGAGTGTTTGTTATGAGAGGTGTCAACATCCACTTCTTACCACCTACCTGAGGGCGGTTAAAATGTAGTTGAAATCCATCACAGTATAATTCCGGTCATTTTGAAATTCTCAATGTGTTTAGATTCGTGCAAAAACAAAAATTTGCATT
The DNA here is from genome assembly GCF_963402885.1 of Antedon bifida. Lineage (NCBI taxonomy): Eukaryota > Metazoa > Echinodermata > Crinoidea > Comatulida > Antedonidae > Antedon > Antedon bifida. The sequence continues at coordinate 10,922,596 of NC_136229.1, forward strand.
GCGGACAAACATACATACAAACTCTTAAATAGTAAAGATAATTACATTTTTTGTATTTTGTTAAATATGTAAAAAATAGAACAAAACTGACATACTTTGAAATCTATGTTTTCCATTTTTGTAGTTTATGTTCAATGTAACGAATGATAACTTTCTACCGGTCACAGTGAATGAAGTTGATGTAGAAGCTTTGTTTAATGCTCAGGTCGTTGGTAACAAAAAATATACAAATGCTTCTAATGTGCACTCCAGATCAACTCAATTGGTAAGAATAGTTTTAATAACACATTCTTCTCATATACTGCCTAATGCTCAAGGCCTCTAAGCGCTTCATATACTGCCTAATGCTCAAGGCCTCTAAGCGCTTCACATTATTTATAACTCTGGCTATTGTTACTTTTGGAACCATATTGCAGTTAGTAATCAGCGCAGTTGATTTTCAGTTTTGATAAATCTTGCATTAGACTAGGACCACCAAAAGCCACTCTATGTAGAACTAAGACGTCCTTTGTTGTTAATATCATTCATTTGTATAATTCAAATGTTCGACAATAACTCTATACTGTACTACAATTTTTGTTTTGAATTTTATTCATTTTTAATTGTTTTAAAAGTATCTTATATTCTGCGTTTTTAACAGTAATTTGAAATTAATCTATTTTTTTGTAATTTGATGTATTTTTTTTTACTGTAGTTTTATTGTCTTAATTATGCCAAGCAAAAGGAATGTCCATTTTAATTTCTTGAATCTTTAAGCTTGATTTTCTTTGTATTTTATGATAGATAAACATTTCTGTTCTATTCACAGATTTATTTTCTACTAAATGTAGCCATAGATGCCTCAACAACAGATAATTCTTATTTATTGTAAGTACTGATATTTATATAGTGATATCACATTATAATACCAATGTTGTTATAGCTATATAATAATTATAATGAATTTATGTTTTTCTGCAGAACTATTTGTGATCCTAATTCTGCAGTTCCGTATCCTCACTTATTATACCTGACTTTTGTGTAAGTAATATTAAAGACACCTTCCCTACGTTTTTTAGATCTAATTTAAGATCACAAACTATATTTAATGTAAAAATAATACTATATGGTCTTATTGCGATAACTTTTTTCGTCTTTAAATGGTTAAAAATGTGAAAAATAAGTCGATTCTAATCATTATAGCGGCCCGCTATAAATCCCAAAATGCATTGCACGCGGATTGATATTTTTGTTTTTCTTCTGTAATTCACCCACTTTTCGATCGATCGTGAGGCCAAAACAAATGGAAGACTCCTAACTTTTCAGCGAAAATACCGGGTTTTCTCCAATATGTATCAACAGAGTCTGACAAAAATAGAAAGACAATTAATGCAGCAACTATACAACGTCAGGCTAGGTATATAGCTAGCGTACGATGTTCGTACGTTACCGATGTTTATCAGCTAGCTAGGCTAGGCCTAAAGACAGTCCACGAGAGGTCATTCGACTCGAGCTACTTAGGTAGTGCATTGTTTCTCACTTTTTATCATAATTTACCATAAAACGTACATTTAAGACAAGGAATGACCTGGTTTAATGTTTTTAAAGTAATATATATGTATTATTTTTACAAAACGTCACAAATTGTAGGGAAGGTGTCTTTAAACAATGCTTAATTTATTTTCACATATATTTATGCTTTCTCAGATCACCTACTGATTTCTAATATCTTTTTACCAATAACAAATTTATAGTTTCTGCACTTCCTTTCGGTTAGTGTTTTTAAAATACAGCTTAAGAACCATTAGTCATAAGTTTTTCGTTTATTTCTGCCTGATCTTTTGTTTTTGCACTTTAAAAATGTATAAGCATTTAGAGTCTTGTGTGTATTTTACATTGAAAATGTAATTCTTTAAATTAATTTCATGTTATTAAAACTATACTGGGACATCTGTGATATGTTTAAGTACAATTTATGACATTATATATTTACAAATTGTTATTTTTATTATTAAAAACTGTTTGTTTTTACAGTGTGACGATGCATACTAAAGTGTTGGCCCAGGATAAAGAGAATTCATTGAACACCTATCCAATACATGTTTCATGTGAAACACCATCGCATAATCCATATGCAGCCGATATAATAGAAATATAATCCCTATTGTAAACACAAAGACCCTGAATACCAGCTTTTATCTGAATAATAGCTTTGTAATAACCTTTTTAATCTGAATTAGAAGGCCGACATTTTGCATGGTAATGGATTTTAAAAGATATATAAAGACCTGATAATATTGCCATGCGCATAATTTTTTCCTTGCTTTATTTTGTAGTTAAACACAAGGCCAAATTATAGCTAGTGTTTAATTACTGAAGATGAATGAATGTTTTGATTATTTATTATAAGATTTCACCAGAAAGGACAGGTAACTTAATTCAGATAAACCTTGTGGAATGAGAAACTCATACAATGATAATTAAGTTGTGTGCACTTTATAGGCCTATTCTTATTATTTACCTCCGCCAAGAAGGTATATGTAATCGATCACGTGTGTTTGTTTATTTGTTAGCAGGATTACAAAAAGTTATTGCAAGATCTTTACCAAAATGAAAATACAGATAAATATATGTTCTAGGACATTTGGGAGGCACTCAGACCACTGTCCCAATTCTGGACCACTTGTTAGTATTATTTACCTGCTAGTGTTAAAAGATAGGACAGAATTTTCAAAAGCCGATGAGCAGTCTTAAAGTAACAAGTAAACTGAATTGCATTTTATCAAGAACTACTTTTCCAAAAAAAAAAGTGTTTTTTTGATATGAGTAGTTTTAAAAACCTATTTCTTTTCAAATTCACCTGTTTTTGGCATTCCTGTTTTATTGTTAGTCAACTGAAACTATTGTTAGTTGAAAGGCTGGTTACATAACCATTACACCAAACTCGCATACACATGCTTGTAGTGAAATTAGCCTAATCACACACAAATGTATATATATATATATATTTCTGGAGATATCTTATGTAGGAGAATTTACAGTAGGCGGCGTATCCGGTCAACTACCCCCTGGACGATTACCACCTGGACAACTACCACCCGGACAATAACCCCCATAGGACAACTACCACCCAGACATTTACCCCCTAGGACAACTACCCTCTAGGACAACTACCACCCGGATAATTACCCCCTAGGACAACTACCACCTGGACAACTACCCTCTAGGACAACTTCTATTTTATTTATATTCCCTCTGATCTGGGACTTAATCCTTCAGATGTCCAGGACATGCGTAGACCTACTTGATGTTAAAACTTTTTCTGTTAAGCTTAAACAGTGTTCTACGAAAGAAAACTTTAGTGTTGGTGTTGCTTATCTTTTATTTAATATTATCCAGTTATGTATCTATCATGATCTTATATGAGTTTGAAATAACCAATGTTTGGTCTTGACCAGTCTATTTAATTATAGTAAATTTGGGATAGGACGTCCCATTGAAAGCGATGAGTCCCCCAGTAAAATCCGGAATAAATTGAATTGAATATTCCCCTTGGAAAACTACCCCTCTAGAACACACTCTGGACAACCACACCTAGAAAAACTAATCTCTCATAACACCTACACCTTAGTCTTTTCATTTAAAGTCCAGTAAATATGGAATATTGGTTTGACAATTACTTACCCAGGGGTAGTTGTACTTACTAGGGGTAGTTGTCCTAGGGAGTAGTTTTCCTATAGGTAGTTGTTCTAGGGGGTAGTTGTTCTAGAGGGTAATTGTCCTAAAGGGTAATTGTCCTAGGGGTAGTGGTCCTTGAGGATAGTTGTCCTAGGGGGTAATTGTCCTAAGAGGGTAGTTGTCCGGGTGGTAGTTGTTGCAGGGTAATTGTCCGGGTGGTAGTTTTCCTAGACCCGTAGGCGGAAATATGCACTCTTTGAGTGGCTTTCTTGTTTGTTTGTGTAGAACATTTCTCAAAATGTTACATTAACAAAATATTTAGTAACTGGGCCAGCGTAGACATCGAGGTATGTAACATACATAAAGTAGATATATCTGTACAACCCTTTAGTCTGTTCCCTTTACAAGAAATAATGCAACTTGTTCTTTGCTTAAATTCAGTGGTGGCCAGTCATATTTCAGTACTAAATACAGTGTTTGTGCTTGTGTGTATTATTGGTTGACAGTTTCCGACACTTCTATTAAAAAGAGCTCTTGATTTTTACCACTCGACTATGAAGCTGTAGTAAAAAGGTCTGTGTACCAGGAACTTGAGCATGTGCAGACTGACTTTTGTACTCGACGGATGCAAATCAGGTGGCATTTCACTAAAATAAAATTACAATTTATGTGACAAAAAATGTAATGACTTCATATATCACTATAATATTTGGGTGCATCACAATTTTCCAAACGTTTATAGACAGAGCTTTACAAACAGTGATCAAATGGTAAACCATAATAGATGATTGTGCACTGCCTGTACAGTACTATAAAAATGAATAATGTACTTTAAATCTATATTTATTATGCTGTTTAAGTTATGTAGATGCACAATAGATGAACAAACCTCTCTTTTCAAGTAGAGCAGAAGTAATGGTGAATATAGGCCTAACTGGCCTAGCTCATGACAATATTTGCACCTTTTGTGGAAAAGGTGCAAACAAACAAATCCTGGCTTGATTTAATGATATAACTTGATAAAATGTGTTTCCAACAGCTGTTGTTCAACCATTTTGCTGGTACTTCTGATAATTACTGATGATTATAACATAGTAAATTGAAATTGTATTACAATACTACTATTATTATAGTGGTCAGCATTTGAGTTTTCAATTGTATTATATTAAATTGGTTTAATGCAAACTCAAAAACTGTTTATTCGTTATACAGTTTACACACATACATATCTTGCCTTCCAGATGTGTCCTTTTCTGTTTAGTCTATTCTCAATTAAAATAATATTGTTTTTTAGTTCTTGCTTTTGTAACAATTATCCATAGAAGAAATAATCTGAAGGGATACATAACTAGAGCATATCAAGCAATGTATTAACCAGTCATAATACATTCATTATTTTTATTTAATTATAAATTATATTGTCAGTTCTATATTTCTTCTTTGTGTAATATGAATAAATTATATACAGTAATCCAATTTTTCACTACAGCTTGAGTGTAAGTCTGTTTAATAATAGTATTGGTATGTGCATTGGTGTATAAAGGCAATTTACTTACTCCAGACTATTCATCCAGAACTGATGCTAAGCAACTTTTCCAAACCCCCTTTATAATATTCAACATGCACGAATATCTTCAGAACCATCTAACAGAGAGAACTATATAACAACCCTCTGGTCATAGTGGACCCCCCATGAACCCTCTGAGAATGACTCAGTGTCAGCATGAATCAGACCATCCACAACCCTCTGAGCATGGTCATTTACCAAGACAACCGTCTGGGCATGGAGAACCATCTCTGGACACAAAGAACCATTCACACTGACCTTGTGAATTCAGGAACCCTTTTGGGAAGGAAAGTCATCTAAGCACCCTTTGTGGTTACCACAACCTGCGAACTGGCCATGGAGTGCCACTGAACTTTCATTTTAAAACATGTGGGCGTGGGCAACCTACAAACTGGCCTAGCAGAACATACCCTAATGGGCACAGATGACCCCTACGGTGGAATCACTTGTGTACAATATATCTATGACTAAAATAAAGCTAATATACACTTTTAGTTACAAATTAAATTTATTTACAAATAATAAAAATACAATAGTCTTTATATTAACATTTCTAAAAAATAGGCTAAACAAATTGATTTTCTATATTTTTTTTCATTAACCAGTAATTTATATATAGTAACATAAACATTTATTATCATTTAATATAAAGTCCTTTCAAGCAATATAAAGTACACCATATCGTAACTGCAACTGTGAAGATATCTAAACCAAAACTATTTTGTTTCCTCATTGTCTAGATTAGATTGAACAATTGATAATACAGTAGAACTCCTAGGGACAACTTCAAGATGCACAAAGTGTCCACTTAAGAGTCTCCTTGGATATGGGTTAGCCATAGTATTAAAGAAAGAAATATATTCTACTTTACATTACAAATAGAGCGATTTTGTGACCTAAAAGAAGATAAATATTCACTGCCCATTCTATACACATATAACAAAACAATATACAGGAACACCCCAATTTGAAGGCACACAGTCTTAATATTTGTTGCCAACAAATAAGGTAAACACTTTAATACAAAAAGTAACACAAATAAATATTATAGTATTATATGAGACTGGTGCTCTTGCAAAATTTTATTTTATGTTGTGACCTTTATTCCTCCAAATTATAAGGTAATTTCAGGAAAACATGGAATGACATAATAAAATGATACGAAAAATGTAGTACACCTTTTTAGTGATTTCGTGACTAGTACCAAATTTGGTATAATAATATAATACAGTAATAAAATTTGCCGAAGCTTTCACAATCCAAATTAGTGTACAGACAAATGATAACAAAAATCAAACCACTATTTATTACAAAAAAATATCTTTGGTTTTAATTATAGGCCTAAACATGCATCATTAAAACAGGTTTGATTTTGAAGATTAATACTAGGACAGCATTAAGAATATGTGTCCTTAATTAAATCTTATACAATCCGTTTTATCGCGGTGTAGTCCCGCTGCCTATGCTAATACAATGTGTTTACTTTTTTGCGTTGGATTTTAAGTGATCAAAACAATTGTTAAAATTTGTGATGTAGGCTAATCTTTTAGGAACATTGTACAGTAAAAAATGTCCACAAGTCCGGTAAGGAATTAAACATAGCATTGTTTGTCATCGATCGAAGATGTCTTCTGTTTCGAAAAGACCTACTGTGTTTCCTATATCATTTGATAGAAATTAGAAATAAAAAAAGGTGGAATTGTGAAGCATTTGGTTAAGGTACATTGCGAATGTGTCTCTGTAACCATATATGGTTGCTTTTCAAATATTGTGTTCAATAATTCTCTTTAACTGTTATGAAATCACAAACAAATTCTATGCAAAGTGCAGAGTTCTAATACATGATTATAACAAATTTAAAACACAATAGTTTTTATTATTTTAGTACATACTTTTAATTTCAATTTAAAATGTTTTTAAATCCTATATAATTGTTGGTAATGTTTCTCAATTTTTTGCTTTTAAATTTCAAAATGCATTTTTTACATTAAAACCCTTATTTCTTTTTCTTATAGAATTTTTAAAAAATCAAAATATTCTAAAATGTTTACAATACTATATTTATATATTTATGTACATGTATAAAACTGTAACTTTAATTATAACTGAAACTAATTTTAATATTTCTAGATTGTTTTACTTATTTATTATTAAAAAAATGTTAAAACTTGTTTGGAACCGATACCTTCAATTTCTGCATCAACAATTATAATAAACATTTTAATTGGACTAAACTTGTCTAGAAAATACTTAATACTGGTCTTTGAAAATATTTTAATTTAAGATGTAAAAACTGTAATATTAGCATATACATATTATAATATTCCCCTTTGTTTACTAAAATACCATACAATAGCATACAATAAAGCCCATCCTGTGGTATATATGTTAACTACATGATCCATAAGGTATTAGGCTACAATATTAGAGTGTAAAATTACAAATGTTGAGATGTTTATATAAAGGGGCAGGCCCTCAACAGTTTTCATTCTGTTAGGCCTATGCCACTAGAACAAATTATTTGTACCTATAAACTAAAAAAAATTTAAAATAAATTAAATAGAATATAAAATACAAAAACATTATTGTTGTTTGATTAAACAGAAATCAAGGTCGTCTATTTTAAATAGGTCAACATATTAATGAGCTAATTAATTTGCATAATACATTATACACAATTTGTACAAGTTAAAATAATTCATTTGAATTATAGCATATATTTTTATCCAATTCCAAGTGCATATCATTGTTTTATTCACCTAATTTCTTATATAACCATTTCATCTGATAGAATGCTAGCACGGAATTGGTTTTCCTGTTTTCGTCTGAGACTACGCCTCACTGCATCGGCGCGTCTATATGGCTCGTTTTTCAGATCTAGGTATAAAACATACACAATACATTAAAGAAATTCTCTACATCATAAGACAGACATGATAAACACTGTATTTAGTTATTTTATTTCTAATGGTGTTTCTTACAAAAACATGGTCAATGCAATAGCATGTGCTAACAGGTGAGTGGCTATTATAGTTCAAAATTCAAAGTTTAAATAAGTATAGTACTATGAGAGTGGTATGCTTAAATTGATAGGAAATTGTCAAATATGAAAGGACAAAGACACCCTTAGCTAGAATAGTAATACTAATTAGCATTAAGGCATATCCTTCAAAAAATCTATGTACAGTACACTATCATATATTATATGTATTTGCCACCATCACCACTGCATTGAGCATAAATAATAAGCATGAGATGAGTGGGCAATTCATACACTTTGCAAGGTTTTGTGGCAATGTATTGTGTGACGTGTTTGGATTATGTGATAAACTGTGAGGTACTAAAAATGGGATTTCTAGGAACAATCAACAACCAAGGTAATAATTGATTTGAAATGAGTAAAAAGATTGAAGTGGTTATGGTAAAAACACGCTGAAAATTTGAGCAATTTGACTGAAAATGGTTATGTAAAGAATGTGGTGAACCTGATAATGTATTATGTTGGTGTTGGTTCAAGTCTCAACATTCCCATTGAACTAGTAATAAACTATTGGCCTGCTATATTGTGTTCACTATACATTTTTACTGAGTGGTGTTGTATTGGTGAAACAGCACAACATTACCTATAGGGGTGTAAAGTGTTTTGAAATCTTTTACAACCTGGGGGTTGATGAGGGATGTAGTGAGCAAGAACAAAGTATGGGTGAAGTAATAGTTGTATGATAATAAAAAGATGAGTAATGGATGTTATTTATGGAGAGTGAATGTAAAATCCAAACCAGCATATTATAATGTATAATGAATGAGTAATGTCTTGTGCTGCAAACAAAAACAATAGTTACCGAATTAGTAAATGAGACCTTGATTGAAAGAAGGAAATAATAAATAATTGACAACTAAAATGATAAGATCCTACTTTCATATGACAATAAAATCAATTAAACTCCCAAAACTCCCAAGTCGCTGTAAATGTAACACTTTTCACATTCTTCCCCTCATAAGGGCATGTCATTAGCTGTCATTATTATACAGGTTTATATACACAACAGTGACAGTTTATAACATTTACACTGGGGTAACCATTACTCATCTCAAAGGTTGCACAAGGCAAATATGATTGAAGCAGCTATTTACTTGCTTTATGATCAATTGCAACTCTCGTTAATAAATTGAAACTATATTTTGTTGTGACCAGAATTATACAATTTTTAATTTTATGAACTTTCAATATTATATTAATTATTCATGTGCAGATTTGAGAATCATTTTAAAGATGTCCCAAAACTGGATTACTGTATGTTAAAAATGTTTGGTAAAAAAAGATTATTTTAATTTTCTGGTAATAATTCAGGTTTTCAAAGAGGACTGCATTGATTGGTTTGTAAACCTACCACGAGAATATAATCTGGAAGGAGAAGATTCAGTAACCCACAAAGTAATTTGTTGCAGGATCTATAACTATAATGTTTAACACTAACAAGAAAAAATACATTTCTTTTGATTATAATAATAATGTTAACCATATAAAAATGTAAATCTGTAAAATAAATATTTAAGTATTATATGTTGGGAATTGTGGAAAACGTTTTGTTTTTAAGATTATTAATAAATCGAATTGTGGGATCTTAAACTTAAGTAGTGGTAGAAATTGTATAGCGGAGGTGTATTTGAACATGTACAAGTACTTTTTCAGGATTCAGAAACTTTAATGCAAATACTATCATCATCAGTTAAATCTCTCTCATCTAGCGACATTTTACTCTGTTATGGACAGGAAGGTTTTTTGTTGTGTCTATTTAATTTTCGATTTACTTTTTAATTTTTTAATGCAAATACACAAGGTAGTATTTCATGAAACTTGAAAGAACACTACACTTTCAACACAGTAAAGGAAAACAGAACTAAAAACTCTCAGAACATCTCACCAATTTGTATGGTGTGGAGGCCAACCTACTGTAATTGATGATAAAAATATAAAGCACTAAACATGCCTATTTCTATGATATTGTGACAAAAGCATGCCACAGACTGTAGGCCTATTTATACACAGTGCTATGCAACATTATTCAATGCAAAAAGCGAATCTTTGTACTGAAATGTATGTTTCATGTAATTGTAACTCCACTATAGTACAGTAGGCTATGTATGTCTAGGGTTGACTTAAACTGTGGATGATTGAGAAATTCAATCTGATTGACTTTAAAGAAAATTGGTCTACATGTTTAAGATCAATATATGATACAAACTATTAAAAGCTTGGTTCCCACTACTAGGGAGGACGCAACGTAACAAGTAATTTGACATGTAATGGGTTATTCAAATTTTTGCCTGTCATGAGTTAACTCGCTTGTTGTTGCGCTTATGTCCTTGTGTTGCGTCCTAGTGGGAACCAGGCTAGTGTCATTAAGGGGCATTATGTATGACTTCAAGGTCCAAACATTATGATCAATCTATGAAACTTAGCATTCACAGTGATACATTGTTTAGTTATGTAGTAAATGCACATGTTTAATTAAGAACTATACCTGTAATGATTCCTTCAAGAGCACCATCTGACACTGGTTTGATTCCGAATTCCCTCTTACCATATCGATTCTGGAGCTCTGATACCAATGCATCCTGCAAGATCATATATAGCATAGTTTTAAGAGCATTTATTTCAATGGTTTAGAGTTTCTCAGATTTGTACATTAAAGGTCAAGTAGGGCATCAGCCTTTTAAGAAGTTTTGGAGACTATTTGTCATATCTGAGGCATCATTACATACCTGTCCCTTCCTGGTCTTGTTTGCATTTGAGTGAGCCTTCTTTGCAGCTTCAATGTTAGCCTTTGTATCCTTTGCTGCTTTCTATAAAATATTAACATTTGTGAGCAAAATGTGTACCTAGAGAAGGGACTTAAAAAAAGCGAGATTTTGTAGGCCACATTGATTCAACATTAACAATTGTAAAATGTAAATACTGGTGAGTACTATACGTAATAGATTTAAAGGACCAATAAAAATGTATTTTGACAATACCTCTACTTGATGTATAATCACTTATAAATGTGTGTTTGTACTGGGTGTGTTAAACCCAGTTTATTATCATTAGCTTAATACTTCTGCAGGCTACCCATCTTAAGCTTTTAACGCTAATTAGATACTGTAGACTGTAACTGCTTCACAGAAGTATTTTATTGCTTATAAGAAATTAAACTTACTGCCAACTTTTTTCTTTGCTCATTTTCTTTTTCTGCTCGCTAAAAAATACAATTATTTAATTGAGTGAACTACTTGATTATTACAGTAGCTAATTTATTTAATTTAAGCACATTTTAAACAAAGGTTGCTAACAAAATTATACATAGGAATAGTTTTACTACAATCTCAGGTATTTGATGTTTAAATGATGATTGATGGTGTTTAAAAGAACTAATTAATATACCTTATATGCTGTTGCAAACCGTGAAAATAGGGGGAAGAAATCTGTAGGGGGACACATCTTGGGGTTCTCACCAAAATACACAACCACTTCATTATAGGCTTCCTGAAAATAAAACAAATACAACAACCATCAAGCACAAGACCATGGTGGTCTGAGTCCAGAATAATGCTGTGCTCATTAAAAATTGCTAAAACTTATTTATGTGGCAAACTGAACTGACAAACATAAACCCTTTTGCTGTGATTTCTTAGAAACATCTAGTAGCCTAGCATGTAAAAAAGAAATATAATTTTGAATCTCAAATCAGAAGGTTGTAAGTAAAACATATCAAGAAACTCTTTTTTATCTAAACTGCAATAAATATGTCTGCTTGTTCCACACCAGACACTTTTTCATTATTATTTTGTACAATTCGAGGTGGTAGAAATGCACTCTTAGTGAGCAAATTGTGTTTTCAAGTTCACTGACGAGACAAACACTGATTTCACAATTGGCAAACACTAATTTCATGCAGTAGAATTATCTGTAAACAACTTACAGCAGCTTTGTCTCCTTCAATTTCAATTTTCTTGAGTTTGTCTTCAGAGTTAATTAAGAAGTCTCTTAGCACAGTGTTGTCACTGCTCAATGCAAACTCCCTCTTACATTCTTGCATACCTTGTTTTAACTGTCGAATGTCTGCTTTTAAATTGTCCAATGAGACTGGAAAAAATGTATTATGGTAATAATAGTAATGAAAAAAGAGTAAATAAAATGAAAATGTTTGTATAAATGTTATTATGTAATTTGATATTAACAATGTATTTATTTAACAAATGTCATTTCAATAATGCACATTTTATTCAAAATTAAAATATTTAGTAAAGTAAAATGAATCTAACAATTATAAATTACTAAGGAAGTTAATGCAACAAAATGTTACTAATGAAATAGTTCAAACACCACACAACTATAAACTATTATAATTCTGCTTACCTGCTGATGCCTTCTGTACATATTGTAAATCAGATGTAAATGCTGGTAATTCTGGAAACCGTTGGTCAATTGTTTCAACTATAAAATGTAGTAACGTCACTTTCCTGTCTGTTGATTTAGTATCTAAAAGCTGAAGAAAATAGAGCAATACAGATTATTATTATTATCATCATTCTAATAGTGTCATAAAGTCATAAAAGCAGTGATTGTCTTCCACTTAGCAGGCTATATAGAATTGCTAGTAAATGGCTAGTTAGTTAGTTAGTTAGTTAGTTTGCAAACTTGAGCAAAAACTCAGTTTGGCATGGAACATTTTTTTTAAATGTTGACCAAATACTAGTTTTCAACAGTTAGGATTTGCAGTAGTAGATAGACTGTGCACATTCTAACTAGTTTTAGGTTTTAATTAAATAACAGTTTTTGTAGTCATGTGATCCTGAAGATGGACAAAATGACAGCAACTAGTGTCAGACAAGCACTGAACACTTCTTCAGAGTTCATTTTATTTGTCCAAAATGAAATTCATCTTGACATACAATTTCTCAAAATTAGTTGAAGGTTAGTAATGCAGAAAACGATAATAACATTTAAAATATACAACAGAGCAACAAAATTACTCTGATGAACAATGAATTAAACTGAGTTGATTTAGCCTGATTGAATATGGAATAAAAGAATTAAGGAAGCGTTTTGTTCTACCTCTAGCAGTCCTCATTCACCTTCCAGATCTTAACCATTGGTAATTACTATGGAGTGGATGGCCCTTCTTCAAACAAAAGAAAACCCAAATACAAAATGACAAAAATAAAACTTACTGTATCAAGACTAGATAATTTAAACCCATATGCTGCTCCTCTTTTCGAACTGTTCAGATAATTTCCGAAAGCCAAGATTACCTAAAAGTAAAAATAAAAGTCTAAATTAAAGTACTGTAATATCTTTTTTAAATTTTATTTAAACCCTAAACTCAACAGTGTTTCATTAAGATAAATAATGTTTTCCAAGTTATCATATTATGTACTTAATGGTAAAAGTCCTGAACTAAGTTATTGAGTCTTTTAAAATGCACAAAAGCCAGATGTATAAACTGGACCTCAAGTTAGAGTGAGTGGCCAAGCGGTTAAGACAGTGGAACCGTAATTATGTAGCCATAACATCAGCAATGGTTCGAGGCTCACTCGCTCCATGGTAGAAAAAGTCTTCAGATAAGGACCACAGTAGGTCCAGGATACACATCTAGCTCATGTGCACTTTAAAGAATCCTAGAGACAAGTAGGGTTACCCCGGTGTAATAGTACACACACAGAAAGTGATCATAACTGGGCCTCTGGGAGACCAGTCTTTGACTGAAAAGGTTACCCAATATAAATACAAATGATAAACAACAAGAAAAAAAAACTTGTTCTACCAACAGAACTCTATGGACAGCCTTGAACCTATGTCAATTTCATATATCTACGGATTTGCAGTAGCTCTTCCTTAACCGCCTTGGGATACTATCCTCTCAACTCTGAATCAAGCCTAATTTCATGTATAATATAATCACTAATCTTACCTCTAATACTCTCCTTATAGGTTTGGAATTCTTTATTGAAATTGATGCTGAGATAATTGCATGTATTTGCTGAAAAACACCAAAATACAAAAATAAATTAACAAAGTGAAAATACAATAAATTTAATTTTAACAATGCTCCTGTTTTGGTTACGTGCTAAATTTGATGATTACATGAATATGAAAGTTTCTGTATTTCTTATTAGTATTACATAATATAAGCATGTTAAGCATAATTACAGTATATAAAAAGTATAAAACACCATTCTATAGACTATAAGTAACGTTAGGTTAGCGGTATGCCTTAAGTTTCCAAAAGAAAATAAAGTATGGTTGAAAATGTCTAAACATTTCGTCTACTGAGGAAATTATACAGAGAATGGCTGGCCAACTGAAATAATTATTTCAGCTTTGGTTGTGGAGCTTTTGAAATTCTGACCTAGTGCCAGGGATTTAAACTACTCAGTGTTTCTACTCACTCCACAAGCCACAAATGAGGCTTATAGCATGATATAGTTTATACATTCTTAAATTGGGGAGTTACTTGCTGTTGGATGCGTATGAAAAATAAAAGCATACACTGAGAGATGTCTAAGGCATTGTGTACTTACCGGTTGTAAGGCATGGATAATATCTAGGAAGTTTCCAATGTATGTCATGATCCTAAACTTTTGTGGAAGACGTTCAACACGACATAACTATAAAAAAAGGATAAAAAATAACATTTAAGTTCTTTAAAAATGTGTGTCACAAACTTGCTAAGGCAAAACAAGTTTGTTTACAAGATTGTTCATGACATGATACATTAAAATGTATAAATGTCTGAGTTCAAAATATACAAATATAAGTTAGTCATGTTTACTCACCATATACATGAAATTGTCTTCATTTGTTAATTTATCTAGTGGTAAATGATCCTTTTCATACCGTTTATAACTTTTAATTTCTTGTTCTGTGGGAACAAATTTATTGAGCTGTTCCACCTGGTCTAATGGTAAGGTTTTCAAGTCCATACTATGAAGAAGAAAATAAAATTGAATTTATACATTTATTTGAATGACTCACAATTCTGTACTCAACAAAAGCATTGTAAAAGCCCTGGTATGTTGCCATTGCCACAATAGCATGTAGCAAGCCCTGGTATGTTGCCATTGCCATAATAGCATGTAGCAAGCCCTGTTATGTTGCCATTGCCATAATAGCATGTAGCAAGCCCTGTTATGTTGCCATTGCCACAATAGCATGTAGCAAGCCCTGGTATGTTGCCATTGCCACAATAGCATGTAGCAAGCCCTGGTATGTTGCCATTGCCATAATAGCATGTAGCAAGCCCTGGTATGTTGCCATTGCCACAATAGCATGTAGCAAGCCCTGGTATGTTGCCATTGCCACAATAGCATGTAGCAAGCCCTGGTATGTTGCCATTGCCACAATAGCATGTAGCAAGCCCTGGTATGTTTCCATTGCCACATTAGCATGTAGCAAGCCCTGGTATGTTGCCATTGCCACAATAGCATGTAGCAAGCCCTGGTATGTTGCCATTGCCACAATAGCATGTAGCAAGCCCTGGTATGTTGCCATTGCCACAGTAGCATGTAGCAAGCCCTGGTATGTTGCCATTGCCATAATAGCATGTAGCAAGCCCTGGTATGTTGCCATTGCCACAATAGCATGTAGCAAGACTCAAGAAATGGATTCATGTCATCAAAGAGAGAGCTACACATATTCATATATTAACAGCTGTAGACTTATATCTGACTGAAAGAGAGGTTTCACCAGGAGGGGTGGCCTGGACATTATCAATCGCAAACAGATTATTATCATGTGTGCAACTCAAATATTACAGAAAAATTATCTCAAATGATAATGTATGATGTATGGAAGGGATGCAATTAGTTAGTTAGTACTACTGTATATCTAAATTTGCCCAGAATCTGTGACACAGCATCTCATGTGTTTCACAATGAAGTCTGTATTATAGGTCATCGAATCCTTAACCTAACCTTCCATGATACCAACACAAAATGTGCTTATTTTACTGGATAAATATTAATAGATATAAAGATACAACACTGAAATTCAGCCAATATATTCTGACATGCTCAGTTGTTTCAACAGAATACATTCTTACCCAGAATACATTGTAAAAAAAAAATCTTACACTCTTATTGCTGCAACAATTTGATCATTTCTTAGCATAATTTTCCGCCTAGTAATTGCCAGATTCTGTAACCTGTTGCCATCCAGTAATGATGTTTTTTCTTTGCGGTTTAATGTCTTTAGTTTGCCATCTGGGATGTCTTTGGAATGTGTTTGATTCTTTGTCTTAAATATCTCTTCAAATTGATTAAAATCAATATCCTTAAAGGAAAAAAAATGAAATTTCTCTAAAGAATATCATTGACTTATTGGGGCTTTAATTAGGACAAGTTTTGTATTTTCTGAAAAGTAACCAAAAAATTCAATGCCACCATGGCTTTTTTATCATTAAATTATGCCTGGTAGGCTGATTTTACATTGACAATTATCCCTGTTCTCAGTTCCCTGTCCAGTTCTCAGTTCTCCATTCTACTTGTAGTTTTACTGAAGTACCATATTAATTACAGTAATGTTTTTCATAAATTAAACTTACAATCCTTTTGTTGGTTGGCAAAAAGAGGCCTACATGGATATTGAGCATTAGATAAAATGATTTGGTGGAGACCAACTAGATGAGGATAGCTACAGACTTTGTAGAGTTGAAGTAACCTTATTATAGAGAGTATTTACTTTACTATGTAAGCATACCTTCATTACTCTGTCATCGTCTAACTCGCTGAAGACTGTGCCTCGAATCTGATTTGGTTTGAAAGCCACCCAATTCAATGCAGGTAGTCTGTATTTGGTTTTGATTCGCCTTTTTATTGTAACAGCTGTAAAAACAATCCAACTAAATTTTATTTCAATTATGTTGATACCATACAAAAAGGAGAAGAAAATAACAAAAATGCCATTATGGTACCATAATCATAAATACTCATCATGAATATTATTACTCTTTTTGTTTATTGTCATTACTTACATCCATAAGGTGCTCCTTCTATAGTTCCAGGTAGTGGTGGTGCACCTGGTGGTGGAGGTGCACCTGGGGGTGGCGGTGGTGCTCCAGGGGGAGGTGGAGGTGGACCTGGAGGTGGTGGAGGAGGTGGCACTCCTGTAGGAGGTGGAGGCGGTGGTGGCGGTGCTGGTGGTCCATCTATATCGGGTGGTGGTGGAGGAAGTGGAAGATCTGTAAAAAAGATGCAATCAGTTTATAACAATGTATTAATAATAATTTAATTTAGACATAACATGGAAATGGTGAAATGGGATTACATTGACAATTCTTAATACTAGGGTATAGATGTGACTTTATAATGCAAACATCACTAAGCAAAGTTTATTTGCCAAATTGAAACATGAATTAATGAAAAATAATAAATAATTCTAGAAAATATTATGAGAAAAATTGTAAAAGTAAATTGAAAAATTGTCACAGAATATTTCATTCATAAAAAATAAAAATTTAATTACAACATTGGAATACAGCATTATTAAAACTATAGCAAAGGAATAGAAAGTATGAACAAAATCAATGAGAATAAATGTACTACCCTGTAGTCAATAAAAAGTAAGATAATGAATTATCAATGTAAAAAGACTGCTTTCAATTAATAATACTGAACAGTATAGTTTTCAGCAATTGTAGACAATGGTATGAGAACCAGGAAGAAGCCCAATAGATTCTACAATCATTCTACTAATAGACATTTAATTATTTCTTAAGCAGAAAGTCTGTATTAAAGTAAGATAATAAATTATTTCACACGAAAAAAAGGAATTTATAGCAAATTCAAATTAATAGCTGGGAAAAATTTAGTTTTATTTGGTGAATGCAAGTGAATGTGACATTATAAAATGATAAATCTGTGACAATGAATGCAGGTGAAATTGTTTTATTATTTTGACACTGATTGCCATTGCAAGATATAACCAGCATTAAATACTCGCTTAGTAGCTGTTAAAAAAAAGAGCAATGAGTTAAATGGTAACACTTATTAAAATAAATTAAATGAAACACTTGTGTTTGTGTTTATGAATAAAGACATCTGTTTTTCACAACAGAAATAAAGAATAATTCATGAACATACTTATTTCCTAAAAGGACATAATTTGTTTTAAATTTAGAGGGCACTTTGACGAGTACATGGACATAACTAAAGCTAACTGCTACCTTGATTTAGAAAAATATTATTTAGAGGGTTAGGTTAAAGATCTTCTGATTCATTAATTATGTTTTTCGTTTATATGCCTTAACATGTTGCCAACAAAGTTCTAGGAAAAATATATGCTTGTGATAATGGCTAGGTATAGATTCAAGCCCAAGGAAGCAGCTTACAAGTCATGGTCTTACACAAACATTATTAAAAAATCTGTACATTTTCCAATAAATTTCAGTATACCTTGGATGGACTAACATGTAAATGTAAAGTTGAAAAGAATGTCACCAAGCATGTAACTACAGTATATCATTTCTTGCCTGTTCAAGAAAGTCTTGCTCACATGCAGCTTATTGAGCTTATTCATATTAAATGTGTGAGGTATATGAATGTGTGAGGTAGATGAGTGTGTGAATTCACACTAATTTTCTATACTTCGGTTAATGCTTTTAAAATACTATGTGTATTATTATTGTTAATCTATTGGTTATTCTTTATAGATAGACACATTCCACATCTGTGTGGTGTTTTTAGAACAGTACAAATTTAACAGCAATACAAAGTAAATAACCCATGCTTGCTAAAATAAGGTTGAAGCAATGGTATTGTTTTAAACAAACATGGGTAAAGGGCCACAGACAGACTTGAACCTCTAGGTCATGCGGTTGTAAAATATTAAAAACATGTAACTGCCTAGCTACAATGCCAATACAACTTATGAAGACAACTGACAAAGGAACAGGAAAACACTAACTACTACTACCAATTACCATCAACCAATTTAAATGTTAGAGTTAAATGATTTCTTAATAATATAAAAGAAATTTCCAAATGAAGATAATTTTTAAAATGTGATAGTTAGTAAACTAGTAGATATTAATATAGCATATATAGAGATATTAATAAATCATAAAACCAAAAACCTACCATTAATATCAATATGTATCACATGGTTAAGTGGAAAAATAAACATCATGTCCATCATGAAACAAATTAAATTATAAATAAAAATATTAATCCATAGTACCATGAATATGATTAAAGAAAGAAAGATTCACGAATGTCTATTTGTAAATGTTTGGTATTCAACACCTACATTCCTTGCATATGTATTCTTTAAGCTTAGTTCCCACTTGGACACAGTTCACAATGAATAGGCATAATGCAAGCGAGTTGACCAATCACAAGCGATAGTTCGGATGATCCATCGTGTCATGATTGGTCAAATTGCTCGTGAGTTTATGTCTTTGCTTTGCGTCTAAGTAAGAAGCAAGCATTAAGCACATCATTTAAAGCAGATTTCGTTCTGACTATCGAATTGACATTCTAGTTGTTTACATAAACTAAAGTAAATAATATTTCCTTACATTGTATTAGGCCTATTAAAAAAAAGATGTTTCTTAACCCTTTCCATTCAGTCCCAACTACCATTGACTTGAGGCTTTATATACATATATTACTAGACTTAGCAATTTAATTTATCTAAATTAAGGGAAACAATTCCTCTATGACACTCTCTATGATTTAAATTGAGGGCAGCAATGCGAGAAAAACTAAATGAGATGTACAGAGTGTTCGTACAACAAGCCTCACCAAAGGGTTATACAGGGCGTTGTAATGATACCATATAACTGGAAAGGGTTAACACGCTATGTCAATATTTTAGCCAAAGAGAAAATTAATTCAACTATGTGTAGTGGTGATTGTCTGTACTGTGTTCATAAAGAGCATAACAAATATTCCTGTCAAATAATGGATTGAAAATGAAAGAATTGTCATCTAATAGTTGTTTATGTATGTTTCACAGAATGAATACTTATGTTTTGTGAAAGTGACTTTGAATAATAAATCTTAAAATGGAGAAAGATCATAGGAGTTTTAAGTTTAGTTAAAGTGTAGTTCATAACACATAAATTAACTTCATACTCAAATCAAAACCGACTGAAAAAAAGTGTATATACAAAACATTGACACATATAAATCATACCGTCTGGTGCGCTTCCTGAAGGAGGGGGAGGTGGTGGAAGTGGTATGTCTCCAAAACCTTCCATTCCATTAGTTATCACACCATCTGACCCTATTCCACCTGAACCTGTTCCACCTGAACCTGTTCCACCTGAACCTGTTCCACCTGAACCTGTTCCACCTGAACCTGTTCCACCTCCTCCTCCCCCTGCATGTCCTCTTTGCATAGATTCGACTGCTGCTGCTGCTTCAGCTGTTGCTAAGGCATGCTTCAGTAAATTGATTTCTTTATTAGCTTCCTCATTGTGGAACTAGTGATCAAAAAAGTGAATTATTTAAGAATAGTGGTGAAAGAAACATGTGTATGTGTGTCTTATGCATTTAAGGATTGAAGTATCCAAGCTAATAGCAATCTTCTGATTTTCCATGAGCTAGGACCTACACATATTATGTCATCGGTTGTTGTCTACACCTAGAATCGGCAAAAATGGGTTTCGAGAAATCAAAAGAAAAAGCACATCCTAATGTCCTTGCATCTTCACTACAAATTAACATGATGTAACTAGTTGATGTAACATTTTTATTAAATTTGAGTTACATTTTTAAACAATCAGTAAGCAATAGAGTTGTTATGTCTACCCATTCTCTTTACCTTAACCTCATGTAATTCTTTGGATGTTGTCTGTAACATTATCTGTAGATCTGCAATCTTAGCAAGGCAATCATCCTCTGTCTGTTGTAATTTCTCACTGAGCTGTATATCATAAACAAAAATATCATGAAAATGTGTATATTTGTAGATTACAAGGTACAATGTTTGACAGACAAGCATCACATTGCAGTATCATGATCAAGAAGCCATTAGAAAAATTCCCTTTTAGTGTGCTGTGCAGATAGGTATATTGTTACAACAATGTTAACTTGTAAGATTTAAGTACATGTACATTAGAGTACACTAAAAGGTGTCTAAACCTAGCCAAAGGCACCTTCTACAACTTATACAATATCAAACCTCAGTCTCATGGTGCTCTCATGGTGCCCTCACTTTTAGGCTACTGAATTGACCTTATCTACAAGAAAATAATTACCCGATACAAATGATCCTCAAGTTCATTCACACGTTCCAATGCAGCTGTTTTTGTTTCAGAATCTTCCATTAAACTACTGACATCAAAGTGATTGTCCAAGTACGCTTGTATCTGTACCTGAAGACGATCACTTTCTGTATTTCGTAATTTCTGTAAGTAAACAAGTTGGAGACTAATTAAAAAATGTTTTCAAATAAGGCTCAGGTGAATGAAACATTTTTAAAACAGGTGTAAAATTCTGGAATTGTGCATTCTGGATCTTGTTCACATAGGCAGGCGATGATGGTGATAATTGTAATGATGTTAGTATTCTTCTTCTAGTATCATATCTGGTTGCAGACGTTGGCCATTGTTCTCCAGTTATATGCAATTTTAATGAACTTGGTGGTGAGCTGTGTGTTAGAATGTGGAAAGAGAATCATTGACGACCAAGAATTCTTCTTTTTCCTTTTACTTTTCTGCATAGTGTCAGCAGTTGTAATGGCCCTTACCAATTTCATATTAGTATTCATTTTAATTCTAAACACAGATTATATGAATACTGTACCTCTAAATAATTCTCAAGACCCAACTTGGTAAATTCGTACTGCAGATGAGATCGGAAATTCATATCATCAACTGAATGCACTACAATGTTGATAAACTGCATGCAAGCAACCTGCAAGGAAATGGAATACATACAATTTAAATTTGAATCTAAGAACACTTGGCAGCCAGAGTTCAGAGTCACCATAAATGCTGAGATAGACTAATAAACCGGAATAATAATAAGTTATTAACATCGGGCTGAAACGTATGATACACCTCAAGTTTCTTTACCCCTTTTCAGACACCTTTTATAATCCCACCAATCCATAACAACTAGATTAATGGAGAATCTCATTATCACTAATCCCATAATATTGATATACTGATTTATTAGATTAAATACAAGTTATTAATATAAATTAATGTAATTGAATTTCTTACCATAAAATCAATACTCGTTTCTTCATAATTCTTAAAATATTCAAATAGACGCTCAAAACGTTTTCTTTCCCGGCAAACCTAGGAAAAAAATTATTTCTCAGATTTATATATATAAATAATTATAGGCAGTTTCATGACATATTGATTTTAAAGTCAGCAAGGTATTTTCATGCTGTAAATGAAAAATGTGAGGCAAGCTAATGTCTATTTAATGGTACACAGAATCTAGTTTCATCAAAATTCATATTTATATGAATTTTTAAATGGCATGTCTTTAATTGTGAGATACACGATGGCAATGAAACGTCTTGGCATACATTGTATGTCTTTAATTGTGAGATACATGAGATGCCAATGACACTGGCACACATAGTATTAAAATACCATGAATTGCATGAGATATAATAGATGCCAATGACACTGGTATACATTGTATGTCTTGAATTGTCAAATTTGGCAATGCTGATGTTACCTGCATAATCATGGCATGATATAATATCATGGCAAGATATATTTGAGATATAAATGCAAGATATAATCTAGAAGTTGATGTTGACATTGTCACATGTTTTGAATAAAATTGAGATAAAAGAGAGTACATTATGATGATAGCACTCATAGTTTGTATGTCATGTCACAGAAAATGGTACTGTATTACAAGATGTAAAGATGATGCAGACTAACAAATGACGCATTGATGTACTCACGATATTGAGAACAGCTCATATTATGCCTCCAACTGTGATATCAAGACATTTGAGTTAAATGTAGACATCACCTAAGTTAATATAAACACCTGTTGGGTACTCAAAAGGACAGTGACATTATTTGGAAAATGTAAACAACATACCACATTAAAATTATCAAAAGCACTCAAAATTATTTCATGGCCTCCTTGTACCAGACACACTGCTGCTAACAACTCCAGTACTAATGCCTTTGTTCTGAAATATAAAAATTAATTTTAAAAAATTAATCATTAGTAATATATCAACACATAAATAATTGAATTAATAATCAGTCAATCTTTCAGTCAGTTAATCAATCATGTCAATACATAAATTATCAATCAATTGATCTATAATCAATCAATCAATATTGAAAGGAAGAAATTGAGTGACTTTCTACTAAAATTAGATCAAAAGGATAATAAAAAGTGCCAACTACAATAACATCAATGGACACATACTTTTGATTTTGAAGTCAATATCATAAGTTAATTTAAAAATAAATTTCATCATTAATTTCTGATGATGTGAAAATTAAAGAGGTCATAAATGATATTAAAAACAGCTTTTAATATTCAAATGAGTAAATAATATTATTGGATGATTTATAATTATGGACATTTGTATAGTACTTTTGGAACCAAAATGTCAGCTTAAAAGACGATAAAAATGTAAAAAGAAGATGAATTGTTAACGATTTTATTGAAGTAACATTCTCAGAAAAAAACATATGAATCATGACTTAACATCAGTAACTAGTTTTATTTGTTTAATTGTTAAGTTTTGTTTTAAAATACTAATAATAATAATAATTAATTTGCAAGACAATTTTCACATAGACAATTCCTTAAACACAATTAAAGATTATACATTTGTTTAAATTGATAAATCCAAAACTATAAACATACCTTGGACTGTGGTGATTTAAACTGAGGGCTATTACATTTATACATTGATTATGATTAATAACCATATTGAAACCATACTGAAAAACAAAAAAAACAGTTGACAAATTATATTCATAAAATAAAATATATGTCATATAACACACTCATTGTATTTATTTTTTGGGCCAAGATCTGTCAATTAGTCTGACATTCATCTGAGTGGTGGATGAAACTAAGCCAGAACTGTTTAAAGCATCTTGGTTGGTCCTCGTTGACCAATGGCTTCTTTCGTCCAGTGCCACCTTAACCAGAGGAGAGGCATAAAATACAGATACTAGATGCAGCGCTACTGTAAAACGCCTGATATTTCTAGATGGTCTCCCATTCAAGTGCTAACCAGACCCAAAATTGCTTAACTTTGTGTTTCAACGTAGTAAGGCCGTATTCACACTAATGATGCTGGAAATACAATGTAATGGTACAAATAATGGCATGAGGTGAAATATACACCTACTGTAGTGTTTTATGTCAACAAATGACCAAACAATCTCGGGACTAGCAAGGCTAACATGCCTAAGACTAGCCTAATAGAACCAGGGCTAGGCCCAGCTACTAAGGCCAGAAAGGCAGCGATACCATTAAGAAACTTTGACAGGCAACTGGAACTCATCTACGCTAATTCAACGTCTTGCAGAGATTAATTAATCAAAATAGATAAAATATCAAATGAACAAGAAATAATTTAAGCAGTTGAAGCTATATTGTGACCTTTATTCAATCCCACATTGGATTCTATGTTTTTTAGGTCAATATAAATTACCATGTCATTCTGATTTTTAATAATCTACTAAAAATAAACTTGTGGAGAGTGCAGAAAGTAATATTGTTTTCAATTTAAGATCTGGTAAAACAGAATACTGAAAGCATATCACCATTTATAATACGCTCTATATACATTTTTACATTCTTTTTACTCCACTCTCCATTAATTGGACACTGCTTGGCAAACAATTAACGTTTTCTTGTTAGTACTGTTATAAGTACATTGACATTTATAGCCTGGCATTTTATTAGAACAAATATAGCACTCGGGATATTACTGAGCCTACTAATCGGATACCTGCCTGAACTTTAGGCAAAATGAAACAGAATACACTTCCATAGCATGTCTCGTTTCTGATTTGATTTATATTAGCCTGTTATTATTCTGTTACTTTCAAATCACATACAAAATAACCCTTTGTCTATTACATAATGAGATCTACTTTGAGTTAAATGCTACACTACAAATTGTAAAACCCAATGAGATTGTGGGATTTACCAAATGGGATCTTGGGATACCATGCAAATGAAAAAAAAGACTGTTAACCTCTTTACCTGAAAGTTCATAATGGCTCTTAAGCACATGATGCAAACATGGACGTCATCCCGTGTGATTGATAGGTTGGGTGCGCTATAACTTTTTTTCGATTGCTTTAGTGATTTTGAATGTTTGAGTTGATTTGAACTCCTCGTTCTGGATAATATTTCCTCTCTTTCCTCAAAACTGTAAAGAAATAAATATACAGTAATTATTAAACTAAATTAGTGTCAACTGTAGATTGGTGATTAATATGTTTGCATCCATCCATGCTTCAAATGATCGCTATGGCCAGTACCATTATTATTGGCAAGACAAACAAAGGTACAACTCGAGAAGTACCCATCCTGTAGCTGAAAAGTTACAGTAACATGCTATTTGTTATGTGCTGACATTTTAAGTACAGATTTGACACATAAGGGAAGAAAAAGGAAGCAAAATAGGAAGCAAAAGCATGTAAATTATTTCTGGATTCTATTAAAATAACCATCATTTCATGCCTTGTATTATTTACTTTTTTCTAAAATAATTAATGCTGCCTAGTTAATTCTAGGCCATTTTAATTTATTATAAACTTAATTGTCATGTTTTTTTTCCTTAATCTGTATCTGAAGTGGTTGGAATATCATAATCTATTTTCAGTGTACAGTACCTTTACTGAATGGTACCAGTACGTTATGTTATCACCATATTTAATTTGAAATTTTCACATTTGAAGCTGAAGTGATAATCAGTAACAATTTTGTAATGTAAATGCATGGATTCAGGATAATCAAGAATCTAGGTTATGATTTCCTAGAGGGTGATTAAACTTGTTAAAAACAAAACCTAAAACAATATAGTAATAATAGTAATATGATTCAGTTCTCTGTTATGCAATTAAGAAATATTTGCCAACTAAAGCAGTATGTCTACAACGTAAAAGCCTGATGATTAACTAGAAGACTATGAAAGAAAAGGAAATGTCTAGTTCAATTCTAAACTTCTACTTAAGAATAATTTTTCCTTTGTGAGTACAAAGAATGAGTTTCAGTTTCCAAACAAAGCATTACTTTTTTCAATCACTGCATGAAAAAGAAAGTAAAGACAGCATTATATTGTATATTTTTATATTTAATAATTAATATTTCAAACACTATTATTACATTTTTGTTCAAAATTTGAAAGTATATAATGCGCTGTAGAAGGTAAAACTACCTGTAAAGTTCTTAAAGGTCTGTCGTGGCTAAAATGTGAGCAACAAATGTTTACATAACCTAGTCTAGACATCAATTAAAGATGGAAGAGTTTTACTTGCTGAATAGGGATAACATCTATTCAGTCTGACTGTCCTAATAAACTTGGATAGCAATTATCTCCATCCCTGTTTTGCACAGCCACCACACTTTTCTTATATTCCAATCCTTTGTTATTTTATACTGACATGGTTTATCATTTATAAAAGAGTGATCTCACAGGAATTTTAAAATCATTAATTGTAACTGTTGCCTACTAAATGAAAATCTGATTACCTAGTAATAAAATGTATCTAAAAATACAACTAAACTTTCATTTTTGTTTTTGTAAACCTTATTCACATTTTTATAGATTTTTGGCAAGTTGACAAACATTGCATCATGAACAATTCTAGCTAAAAACAAAATGTGGTTTATGACAGGAACAATCATGAATACTATGACAAATATGGTAGAAAAGGGATACTATCTGTGGGTGTATCACCTATCATTATTACGTTTTTGTGGTTTCCTGTTAAAAAATCAGTGTCTTTACAGTTCTACTGATCCATACATGTAAGACATGAGACAATAATTGTTGATGACCCTTTACTGTGTTCTACAGAATCTGAATTAGATGTCCTGAAAGTCGAATAAATAAAATGAAATTGGATTGATAAAAAGTATAATATATTTTACATTTTTATACAGTAGATTATATACATCTTACTATGAGTCAGGCCTTGCTTTAATTTTCCATTATTTCTAAATTGTAAGAACACTGCTTTTGTGGAGGAGTGTAAGTGTGCACATTTTATTGAAGTTACAACAATATCTACCATCTGAGTATACAGTACAGTAGTAATAACAGTTCAACAATATTCATATATCATGAATTTTATTTACATTTTAAAACTAAATAAATAAACTTGAAAGATATAAATTGTCAATGTTCAATCAGATCAATTGACGTTTAATACTATCATTAGCTACTCTAAGATAACTAAGCAGTTTCCTTGTAGTATAAATTTAGAAACAATATCCTGTGATTAGGCAGATGTAATTGGCATCAGATGGGGTCTAAACATTGACAAGTGGTATATTCTGTAACCAACATTACTCATGAAAGAATTTCATTTTAATAATTTACGTCTTTTTTTTTTCAGAATAGGATATGAGGATAAAATATTCTCATAATAGTAAATTAAACTGAATGTTTCATCATTTTTGCTGTAGTATGTGCAATATCAAGTTTCAAGTTTCTTTTATTTATATCACTGTCACAGCTGAAGCTGAATTACTGTGTATTTACATTAAAATGTATAAACGCTAAAAGTATTTAAAAATGGTAAAAATTATACATTCAAGAAACAAACAGAAAAAACAGAAACAAATAAAAAGCACAAATACAAATTTGATAAAATGGCATCATAGCTGGATCCAGGATTTTAAAAGAAGGGATCGCCTAAAAAAAATAAATTATAAAATGAAGTGCTGAACTTAACCTACTGTTCTACTTCCCCATGCCCCTGTCTACGTCATATAGGAGGAGGGGTTGTTTTGGTGTTTCCCCTTAAAACATTTCCTAAAAAGTCTGTATTAATTACACTATTTAAAAAGGCGAGAAGCCTCAGGTAAAATGAATAGTACAGAACAGAAAGTATGTCCCTTATGTTGTAAATAATGGTTGTAAAGTTATAGACCTGGTGTAAAGGATCCAAAAATACAGCACAGTATCAGTACTTTTTAGGGAAAATGATTACAAATACTAACAAGGAAACAAGACAATTAAAAAAACAAATTGATTATGAAGCAGGAAGAAATATTAATTGGACATTAACATGAAATGAATAATACAAATAAGTATATAGAAGTGAAAATACAATATCAAAGTAGGCCTAGCTACTGTAAACTGTTTTAGTTTGTCAAGATTTGTCAATTACTTTTATTATAATTGTTAATGTGCTCCACTGAACCACTTTGGAAATCAATGCTTTACCACTTGAAAGTGAAAGACAGAATGAATAAATAAATAAATAAATAAATAAGTAAAGAACGAACCTCAAATTACTAATTCAATTTAAAATGTTGTCATTCAACTTAGTAATCTTAGTAGGATATCTCACAAATACCTTTCAAAATGGATTATTTATGCTCAATATATTGTTGGTTTACAATGTTAATAAAGACATAAGAATGTTATACTTAGTAATACATATATTTATATAAATTGAATTGCTGGTGCAAAAAACACATGGTAACATTGACAATTAAGTTACATAGCTATACTGCTGGACCAAAGAAAATGAAATATGTTTTGTTAAAAGTGATTACATAACAATTAAATAAATGCTGGGAGAGGGGAGAGAAAAGTACAGACAAGTCATAAGTCATTCCAATTAAACAAATATGTAATTTAGAAATAAGGAAATCAGATATATTACAATACAGCAAAAATTAAGTATGAAACTGAAAGTGAATGAAATAATATGGACACAGGATGAAACAAAACCAGTAGCATATCCAGGGTGAGTGGGATCATAGGAAACTTCAAAAGGGGAACATGTCACAAGGGCTAAAAGTAGATTTGAAGGCCTTTTATCTAAGCACCAACTTAAGAAGCTTTTTTTTTTAGCATCCTACTGAGATCTTATGACCATACAAGAATAGCATAAGCATTTTGAACTACATTGCCCGCACCCTGCATACGCCCCTGACACGCTTTTGACAGAAAGTATATAAAAAGAACTTGGCATAAAATAAACTACATTGTGAATTATACTGTAACCTTGTGTCTATATCCGCTATGTTACACTGTGAGAAAAACCGGTGTTGGAGTTTCCTATGTAAATAAATAGTAAATTAATTTTATGAAGTGCTTCCTTTGTTTAGTTGTAAGAGAAAATCTGAAAACGAAAGTTCAAGTGGAAAAAAAGAGTATCAATCAGGTGGCTGGGTTCCATAATGATTAATGAATGAAAATAACCAAGTAGTTAAAAAAGGAAATAGTAAAAGTTGTAATGAAAATGCTAACAATTGAACATTGTTTTTAGCAGTAGTGGGTAGTGGAATGCTACACAATTGAACATTGTTTTAGCTGTAGTGGGTAGTGAAATTCTACACAATTTAATGTTGTTTTTTTAAGTAGTGTGTAAATTGCCTGTTTCTCATTTTAGACCCAAAGTTTGCTGGTAACTTATAACCAGGTTTGCATAGTGTGAAGAAAATGTTCTGTTTTTCCGTGTGAAATCTTGGGAGAAATACACACTGAGAGGCCTATTCCGAGATGTCCCGAGTTGTTACTGTGCGCGCATTTATTACTGTTACTGTTCTAGTAGCCATCTTCTTCTGATGAAAGATGGCTGTCATTGACGAATACACTTAGTATCAGTTGACTTCACTGATGGTGCTCGAGATCCACGTTTATACCATGATATTGCTGGTATTAAACTGGCCATTCATAGTAATCAAATAGGACACAACTATGCTTTCATCCCAAGATTTTTCACTGTTTGTATATGCGTGTATGATAACAATTTATGCAGATGGGAAAAGGGTATAATGCATTACTGCACAATACTGCACTTTACTTAGACAGCATTTTGTAACATTATACTTTATGGTTTTATTGTCAATATAGTTGTTTTCAATAATAAAGCGATGACATGGATTTTCCTTTTTTACTCTAGTTGATTAGTTCATAGTAATGAAGTTTCAGTTATTGGCACAGATTACAGAAAAATGTATTTAAAACTTACGTCATTGCTTTATTCAGCCACTGGAGGTATTCCACTAATACATCTAGACCTAAATTATCTTGGTTAAGAAATTCTCGAACCCACCTAAATAGAATAAGGTTTGAAATAGTTTAAATATATGTGTCAAACAGGAATCCTTTTTTTTTCTTAACATTGTGAATATCTGTGCTTAGTGGTTAAAACTGTCCATAAAACTGGATATAATATGTCAAACTGTTGAGAATGTAAAACTGTTGTGCAGGAACTGCTGAGTGGTTAAAGCATATAAAAAACGTAGATTAACTGATCTGAGTAAAACCTGCCTGTGTGCTGCTTTCATACAGATACACTTCTAGAATCTCTTACACAAAAATAAATACACCAGCTTCTACCAAAACTTCACAGATCTACACGTAAGATATTTTCACAAGACACAAACATTTCTTCAATACTAGTATAATCTTGTGTACATTTTTATTTCATCATAAAACAACAGATTGTAAAATTTGTGAACTCCTGATTTCTCTTTTGAACTTACTGAATGTTATTAGTTCGTAGTGAAATTTCAAGATCACGCAAGTTTTGAGTTGAAGCATCAAACATCTTTTTCCTTTGTCTCTGTGAAAAACAAAAGTTAACATTATTTTAAATATAAGGATATATATAATCATAAATTATTAAACAAAACAATACAAAACAACACCACTGTACAGTAGAGGAATGTACACTGTTGTAATATTATTTCAATTTTAATGTAACCATTTATTAATTAAACTTTTATTTTTGTTTAATTTATTTTGTCTTGCAAGATCAAATTGCCAATTTAAACAATAAACTACTTTTTATCAATACAATCAATAACATGTACATCAATATACTTCACATTATAATTGTTTTGTTGATATATACTTATTGTCAAATGTGTATACAGTTTATGTTTTAAGTTGGTAATTTCTAGTGAGGTGTTGCCAGTTCATACTTGTGATTAATGGAAGGAAATTCTCATTATATCAGTACATAAAAATACAACAACAATGATTCATAAATCACATACATTGCATGCACAGTGTATTAATACATTGCAAAACATTACAATATTCACTTTAGAATGGATACTCTAGACATTTACTACTCTAAACAAGTTTGTTTGTTGCTCTACCTAAGCTATGTTTTCTTATTTTTCTCATTTGCTCAGTCCGACAAGTAGCTTTCATGTGCACATTAAGTTTATGATTGGCTACCTACAATTTTACCATTATGATAGTACAGTAGCTTGGCAGTTTTATGGCCTCCTTTTATAGCAAATATTTTGTTTGTTAGGAAAAATATGATGATGAACTATATACTATAGCAATATAAATAAGAGAGAATGATTTGTATCGGTGGTCATTTAAGAATAAACAAATCTGCTACAGTTAACTTAAAGTACTGGCACTGTCACACTCTTTGAACACCAGTCACTTCTATATGAATCAACTGGTTTTATCCTAATTAACATATTTTTATTTTTATTCAACAATATTTCCCAGCCAGCGGAAGCTGATTTTGAGGGGCCCTCAACAGTACAAGTGACATAAAAACTTTACAAGTAAAAAATATATTACAATAGTATATATAAATGTAAATTGAAAGGCAAAAATGTAAAAAGGTTAGGAAGATAAAAATTTAAAATATGTCATTATTAGGCATACAATTCTTTATTTACCGGTACTTTTAAAATTTAAAAAAGTATTGCAATTTCTAATTGATATCATAATCAATCACAATTGTCAGTCCATTGATGTGTTGCTTCTTGAAAATCTAATTTTATTAAATTATATGACAACATGCTTCATAATAATATAAACTAGAGCAGAATCATCCTTTAGGACACGCTCCTTATTAAGGAGACAATTTCCCATGCAACAAACATGAGAAAATATATGTTTAACGCTATCAAACGTCGATGGGTCTTGAAGTTGTCCCCTTAATAGGAGTTTTATTGCAAAGATAACTTGCTTGCATATTATTCTACAGTATGTCTATATGTAGAAGGATAGCAGTACACTACAGTATGAATAAAATGTGCATTACATTCCCAAACTATCCACTAAACCCATTCACATACTAATTTTACTATACAATATAACATGTACGCATTAATATAGACTCACCTCCAGAAGAAAATCTGGACGCTAAAAATATCCAAGTGAAAGATGTGAAAGCATAAGAACAAAAGTGAATACCAAAAAAATATATATAGCAATAACGATTAAATAAACAAGTTAAATTGGATTATATTATTAAAAATGTAAAAAAATTAAAGAAATTAAAATTAACTTAATGATATTTGTTCTAATTAAAGTGTTCTGCAAATTTAGAATCCATGTACACTTGAAATTGGTACCACAAGAGGAGACAAAATCATCCCAATTTAGGTAATTGGCTTAGCGACAACTTAATCATTCCAATTTGCACATAAATGGCTTGGCTGTATTTGGTACCACTTTGGGTTTTAGGCCTTGGTTTCCTTTTGTAGGAACTTAAATATCTCCAGTACTGTATGTTAAATTTGCTAGATTTTAATATGATATGTGATCAATTGCAACCTCCAAATATCACACACAAAGTTAACAGTCACATGGATTGTGATATGCAAAAATGATTGATAACACTTTTTTATTTTGTTAGCTTAAAAATCAAAATAGATACTCATGCTATTCTCCCAATGTAAAATGTGCTAAAGTTAGGCAAACTTCCATATTAACCAAAACAGTAGCATTACATAGCGCAATAAATTTTAAAAATGAAACGCTAAAATCTTGTTCAGAAAAACCAAATTTGATGTTTGAAAATATAACTTTTAGTGGAGAAATGTTTATATTAGAGGAGAAAACATTAAATTTTAAAGTACTGTATAGTTTTATTACATCAACCAGAATCCTTACCCTTGAGGTACCTCCCGGGTCCATCACTCGTCGAATCTTGTCAATATAGACTTTAGGTGGATCCTTTGCATGAACTTTTTCCTACAGTTCAGGAGAAGAAAAAATATTAAAATCCATACATTTTACATATCTCATTCTCTCATAATTTCCAATGGTTGCCTGTAGTTACCGTGCAAACATTTCAGTTAGTTTTGCAACCATTTTCAGTTGGAGTTGTAATGCAGTAATAGTTTTTTTAAGGAAGTGATAAGGTTAAAATAATGTGTAATTATAAAAAATAAAATCATGTATGTGAACAAAGTCACCCTCAAATTACTAAGAAATTTCGGATTCTTCAGTAATTGACATACATAATTTTTATTAGAGCCCCATTGGTATGCTTTGGACTGGCCAGGTTTTACAGTAATACATTTTAATCACAGAAACACCCAAAATTTATGTATTTCTTTACCTGATCACAAATGAGATCCCATTTCTTTGTATCATCATATTGTCGTAATAATTTTGCTTTTTCTGGAGGCAAGTCCATTTGTACCTAAATAAAAATATAAAATTATTTATTAGAAACATTAAATAAATCTGAAATATTGTATTAAAATACTTTATGGTTACCATCTTTGGGTGGGCCTTACATCATTACAAAACCATTTTGTTAATGGGATTATGTACGTAAAGTCAAAACTTATTTTTAGAGAATCTCAAACGATTAATGTATCATTGGCAGAATCCAAATTGAGGAGATGGGTGGGGGTAGAATGTCAATCTAGGACAACCACATAACAACCTTTAAGCATTAAAATACTTTAAGCATTAAATTATTATCAAATTATAAGTGAAGATACAAGCAATAAAACACTACATTCTTAAGACTAAATACAAAATATTGTTTTAAATCTTCATTCTTATTCTTCTGTTTTAAGATTACATTGGTCTGCACACTAAGTTTGAAAATTGAAATAAAACATTACCTTTTTATATAAAAATAGACTTTGATTTTACTAAAATCACTGAAATTTTACAGAGCAAATAATTATGGTCTTAATTCAAGAGAAAATAATATTATAAGATGTACATATGCTTTGTGTATGTATGACTTGCAAATTAAAAGTTACCTAATAAAGTTAATATTACACAGAAGTCCTCAAGGTTAACAATTTGAACAAGGTTATTTTGTTTTATGAACTACTTACTGGCAACCAAGCTTAGCAATTGTTTTATTGTAATGTAAAATGTATAAATATTTAGCTTTGAAATAACATTTCACACTGGGCCAAAAGGAGCCAAATGACAATCATAGGTAACTTATTTCTGGGATTCCCTACAATTTGTGACGTTTTGTAAAAATAATGCATATATATTACTTTAAAAACATTAAACCATGTCATTCCTTGTGTTAAATGTACGTTTTATGGTAAATTGTGATAAAAAGAGAATGCACTACCTAAGTAGCTCGCAGTGAATGTCCTCTTGTGGACGGTCTTTAGGCGCAATATTTAATGATTACTGTCTTCATAAAATAGAGGTCGCATCAAGTAAAAGGAAAATGTCCCGAATTTATCCTTGCTTCGCTGCGTAAGCAGGCGTTATGTCGTGGACTCTTTCACACAGACCAGGCTTACGACCGCGACGGTAATATTACCGCAATTTTACTAGGTCCAGAGGCGGTCTAACGGAAGCCGGCATTAAGGGGTTTTTACCCTTTCACACATAAGCCGGCGTTCGCGAATTACCGCAATATTACCGTCTTACAGCTCTGTGTGAAAGGGGCTTTGGAGGAAACCTGGTATTTTCGCTGAAAAGTTAGATGTCTTTATCATTTGTTTTGGCCTCGCGATCGATCAAAAAGTGAGTGAATTACAGAAGAAAAACGTAGATATCAATCCGCGTGCAAAGCATGTTGGGATTTATAGCGGGCCTCTTAAATTATTAAAATCGACTTATTTTTCACATATCTAACCGTTTAAAGACGAAAAACGTTATCTCAATAGAACCATATAGTATTTATTTTTACATTAAATGTAGCTTGTGACCTTAAATTAGATCTAAAAAACGTATAGAATGTGACTTTAACTATTGGTTGTCCTTGGTGCCTGGAGATAGAAGTTAAGATGTAATTGATACAGTATTTGATGTACTTTTTAAACTGAAGTGCAGACAACCATTTAATGTAATTATAGTAACTCTGAAAACTAGTATCAATTTGAACTTGCAACAATGGTAGCATTATAAAGAACACCCATGTTAACTAAATAGAAATTAATTGGCCTTCCATACTGCTGGTGAAATTAACTTAATCAATAATTGCATCATAATGTATAGAGAGAATAAGTGACAATGTTGACAAGATGTATCAAATCAATTAAATTATATTATCAAGATATAGAGTGCATTTTCACTTGTGACACGCCATACTGCAATTATATTTCTGTCATTGTGTTTTAAAATGTACATCCGGTTTTAACATATTTTACACATTGTATAGTATTTTTGCATGTTTTGAACAAATTTCATTTACTTCTACTATATTGGATAATAAATTTGAATTTGAACTTAATAGTATTTATACATTTTAAATAACCTTTGATTTAAGTTTATTGATGATTTATCATCCACCAAATTTTCAGATGAAAATAAACCTGAAAATGGCAGTATGTTTTTTTTGCCTTTTCAATAACAAAGTTAGTATCAGTAATTGTTGAAAATGATTTTTTTTCTTCGTATGCCTTGAAATGTTAACCCTTGGGCCCACCTGATGGTCTGGAAACTGGGCACATGGGCAGTAAATTGGGCATAGGGGCCTGTAAACTGGGCACATGGGCTGGTAAACTAGGCACACTATAGTAGATGACCTTGAACCTGGGTTCCATCAAAATCTCTTCCCAAACTAGGGTCTAAAAACAATCTAGATCAAATTTCAATAACTCATAATTTAATAATACACTAAAAAAACAACAAAGTTTGAACTTGACATACTGGCTCTAAATGGAAACCAGGATTCACAAACTTCCTTGTGACACACATTGCCTACTTACATGTGTATTCCAAGCTGCCATTTGCTGTCTACGGGATAAAAACTCCTTAGAAGGAATACTCTCAATAATATGTACACTATGAGTCTTTTGTTCCACGTTTGGATCTCGACTCTTTCGTCTACCGCGTGCAGAAAATGCACGGCGGCGTGGTATAGAGGAGTTGTGGCTCATCTTGTTTTCACCGGTAGTAGCGGGAGTCGAGACTGATCGGCTATGATTCGTTCCCATTGTTTATATATTCCTTCTTTTATATACAAGAACAATCAGCAAATTTAATGCTATAATTCTGTTAAAAGAAATTTACAAATCCAAACAGGGAAGGAAGTTCTCCCCAATTCCCTGTAAGATCAACAATCTGTATATGTCACCCTACACAGGAAATACAAAAACAAAGAGCAAGTATTCAACAATAATCCATAAAATTAAATCCATGTGAGTTGAAATAGTAACTGCAAATAGTTTCTGTCGTTAAGTATTGTTCACAGTTTCCAAATTCACTCAGACAAAAATATTAGAAAGGTATCTATTGAATAAGGATAAACAGTAAACAGAGGATGTCTTCAATTAACCAACTAACCAGTCACAATCTACACAGGAAGTCAAATACTCAACCGAAATTGTTCGCTTCCATTTTTATCAGATTGTTTTGGGTTACAAACGTAAATGATTCAAAATATATTTACTCGCTGAAAAACAGACAGATACAACTCACTGTTTTGTCCGGACAGGAAAACGTCGTTTTAATATACGTAATCCATTAAACGATTAAGTAGAAATTTTCATGTCAATTTAGATTTTCTTCTTTACTTCCATAACTTGATTGATTTTACCATAAAACCTGAACAGTACAGTAATCGCTTGACAATTTCAAGTCTGGTTGGCTACTGTCGTAGTAGGTTTCAGAGCAGTGGTCACCTGATTGTGTAATCCAATCAAACTCAAACCAAATCCAATGGGACAATTTGCCCTACTGAAAACTAATGCTAAAACACATCCCGTTTGGATGTTAGTCATCAAGTATATGACGTTTCGAGTAGCAATATCAACATAA
Organism: Antedon bifida; assembly: GCF_963402885.1. Lineage (NCBI taxonomy): Eukaryota > Metazoa > Echinodermata > Crinoidea > Comatulida > Antedonidae > Antedon > Antedon bifida. The sequence continues at coordinate 10,959,969 of NC_136229.1, forward strand.
GAGGGAGTCAATAATGCTAATGTCTAATTTTAAAGACATCGTTCAAGGAATCTTCTTAAATGTGTATCCAAAATAAATAGACTACTATCGCTAATGAAATAGTACTGAAATCTACACAAACTGTATACAGACAAACCAAGCACTAATAGTAATACAGTCCACGGAATGCAGAGATACAACTACAGATTTGTAATTAATTGAACAAAATCAATACAGTTTTCTTTCAGGCTTAGTGTAGCGGTCCTTGAAGTACACTTTCATCAGTGGTTAATCTAATAAGAATAGATCCAGTATCCCAGTCTCAACAAAGTTGCATGTTAAAATATAATAAGCATACACCTTTATCTGTTAATAGCTTTTGACCAATGACAATGCAAGCTTTTGGTTTCCTTGACATAAATGATTCCGTTTAGAAACAATAGTTAACCTAGCAATTGACAAAATCCCTATTTCTAGGATGTTAATGTATTGATTTCCATGATATCAAATACACTATTGGTTTAAGACCTTGGATGAACTGATTTGTCATATGCAAGAATCAGAACAAGAAAATGAATTGTATAAACAAATTAATTGATCTTGAGGCACATTTGATGACCTTTCAGTAGAATGAGGTGTTCACTATCAATTGAATCATAGAACTAAACATAAAATACTTCAGCACTTTAGCACTTTACTGTCTCTGAATTGGTTTGTAAGAATTATATTGTTCCCAAATCAGATTAGCAAATCAAAACCAACTTGTTTCTGGATTGCAGTCATCAATAATCAACTTCTCAAGCAAACTGTGCAATCTTCAACAAGTTTTGCAGGAACCAAAGTGATATCAATCCCAAACGTGCAAAACATCAACTCATTTCAAAAGCTGTCACGGTAACCTGCAAGTCGTATTAAAACTCTGACCAAAAGCTGTTTTCTTTCAAAAAATGAGTGAATATGATTTAAACAACAACACATTAGCAAAGCCAAGATGATTTTGAAACTTTGAAGTTAAAACTAATAATTGCAAATGGAAATGATCATCCCTTTCCGTTTTCCATTTAAAAAATACAGTGCTTGAATTAACAGTTCTTCTATTGTGAATTGATTGTTAATTTGCATGGGTGGGTCACTGGAGATATCTTTCATTACAATCAACTTCCTGAAGGAAAACAATTTTATCTCTAAAAGATATTACCAAGTTAATCAGAATAAACAATATACTAATTACTGCATTTGTTAATTAATGTTTATTTAAAATAAACAAAAGTAAATGTGGAAAAAAAATGAATGAAATGTTTATTTATATTTTGTTTAATTATCATAAAAAATACCTTCGCCAAAGAGAACTGCTTTGAATATTGCTTACTTTCTAAGGTATAGTACAGGAGTTGTTCAAATTCTTGTACTTTATTGAAAAATATATGTCTATTAATTTGAATTGAACCAAATCAATCAAGTGGTTTAAGTTTCCTAGTCAAGTTTTATAATACTTTACTGAACATGTAAAGTTGTTTCTTAAATCTTGTTTCATTGGTTACATCTTTTGTATGTTATTATGTGCTATATCTAAACAATGACATCACCAATTTCCTATTGCTTGTAAATGCCACTTGACAGACCGCAAAGGTCACATATTGACCTCTAAATCAGTTTTACTGCAATCATTTACTGTAGAGGGCAGCCTATATTGTATTGCTCCTGTAGATTGGTTTCTGTTGACTGTGTGCTGACATTCTTGACATTCCAATATTTGTGGAAGGATAATGATATCAGAATTAATAATAACTAAAGGTAATAACTGTTGACAACTTTTATAAAAATAGTCATTATCCAAACTCAAACAAAAAAGATGACAACACATTTAAAAAACCTTTTTTGCACATACCCTGTATCAGCTAATCAGGGAACACATTCCCTTGAAATAAATGAGGGATAATAATGTGTTGAACACTCAAGTCAATTTTGCTGGTTATCGAATATAGGTGTTCTACTGTAGTTTTAAAATATTGAATCACAATAAGCCTAGGTAGCAATGATACTTTATTGTTTGGATTAGAATCATTACATGTATTATTTAACATTGTGAAGTTGATTTTATGGACCTTTCGTTATTATATACAGTACAGTCGTATATAATTTAATCAAGTAATAAATGTTTGCTATGAGAAATGTACATCAATCCATTAAAAGATATTTTGCATAATGTATTATCTATAATCTAACTAAGGTTATATTATTTACAATTGATCATTATGTACCAAGGATACAAAGTGTGTTTCATCTCTTGAAGTGGATTAAAAACTACTCTACTACAGTAACATTTGATTCTTAGGATTAGATCGATAGTAGGATAGGCAGTTTTGCAAAATAAACAAGAAATATTTCTTACAAAAAACGCTGCTCGACTTTTTTAATCATTGTTCTTTCTTCAGATATAATGGTTTATTATATCAATTATTTTTGTTTAGTAAACTTGTGTAAATAGTCTGGCCTACTATACAAAAACGTGATCATAAACTAAACTACAGTATATGTAGGCCTACATATTCCAGGGTGGGAGCATTGACCTATCTAATTTATTGGTCCATGGTAGGAACATTATGATTAATATACTTTAGTAGCTAGATCAACTTTTGTATGCACTTTGAGGTCCAGAGAATTTGACTTCAGAAATTGGTTTACAGTAGTCAAACAATCATTTTTGGCTTGGTTACACATTTTGAAAATGTGGCAATAGGTCAAAAGGTCAAAAGGTCAGAGTTCAAATCTCAGTAGATGACTTTATTTATCGCCAAACGCGAGTGTTGCCACACGAAAATTACACAGTCAATATCATCCTACTCGAGAAATTACTGGATTTTATATGTTTAATGACAGAGACACGATAATGACGCGAAAATGACTCAGTGTACTCGAGGAAATATACGATTTACGATCCTCGCAGCAGTAGTCATGTGATGCAGTTTCAACCAATCACGCTCACGTATTTACATAGGCTATGTAATATAAAAATATATATAACATAATAATTGTTCTACTCCGAGTCTGAAGTTGGAACACTGCCTTTTTTAATGGAACTTGAATAAAAGTAGAAGATTACTACCATTCACAGCTCAACAAAATAAATACATTTATAGAAGATTACTACCATTCACAGATCAACATCCCAACTTTATTTCATACCTACCTGTATACAGGACTTACCAGTATATTATTAATGTATCAGTCATTAGTGTATCATTTTAACTCGGCTCCGCCTCGTTAAAATAAAGCAGTCAATTTTTCAACTCATAAACATTAATTTTTTGTATAATATAAAATTACCCATGGGTATGATACACTAAAGTCCTATAGGTATGAAATAAGTTGGGGTGTTGAGCTGTGAATGGTAGTAATCTTCTATGTATTTTTCTTGTATGCGAGTACAGTACATGTTTTAAGTATGGTATATTTTAAAATGATTTTCCTAAAATTGTCCAATCATGTTTCAATGTCTGTAATAAACTTAAATAAGTTCTTACTTAAATAAGTATTTTACTTCTAGGAATAACATTTTAATTCAAAGTTCGCATCTGTTAATCTTCTCTGATATAGATTATTTCGTATGGCCACTAGGTTTTTAGATTTTCTTGAATAAATTAATTAAAGTCAGAAAATACAGTTTAAACCACAATATAATTACATGTATGAAAATGAGGAAGTAATCCAAAATACGTTGAATAGTACAGATTTATACATTGTAAATTACTAAATAAAGTGCACTGCAAATGTAAATACATGTGTGTGGTACTTCTAAGAAAGGAAATGGTTCTACCTATAGTGGCAACCTAGTTCATAATTTTTACATATTTCTAAATTCTAATTGTTTTTACTAGGCATGTACTGTGGAACAATTACCATTGCGCAAGAAATATCTTGTTTAGAATAAAAATCAAATGGTAATGTCCCCATGATAGGACTGTCCAATGTCAAGTTTGGACTATTTTTGTTATTTTATTTTATTTTCTTTTACTGTATAGTTCTCCCACTTCAGAGAGAAGGACTAATCAAAAGTAGGCATGAAATAGGTGTGTAAAATTGAACCCATCGCATGAATAATTGTAAGACTTTTAAGAACAAAATCTATGATGTGAAGTTATGATGCATTTCTAGATACTTTAAAATTTATTAAGTATCTATGCCAAAGGTTAAAAAGGCCTGTTGGAAAATTATGCATGAACTTCAAAAATATGTTGCCAATAATTGGATACAAATTACATGTGGATTAAACATAGTGAGATCTATCAACACTATACAATTATTTCTAAAATACTTACCAAATGGAATACACTACGTTTTACTAAGGCAAGTGTGTAAATGATAAAGCGATGAAGATCATAAAAATGGAGGGAATATTATGACATTAAAAATGTCTGCCTTGAAGATGTATGCATTGCTGAGGACAATTTTATCAGCACATAATTTAATATGCATGTACTCACAAACTTTATAACTCTGTCTTTAATGTATCTAATAATACACTATTTTTGTTCACTTTTTTCCTGTGCATACACACTTTCAGAAGCAATTTTCAGGTACGATATTATTTAAATATCGTTATCATAACTAGCAAGTGTTTATTGTTCTTCAAATCCAGTACAAGGGACACAGCATTTGGGTTACAAAGTTTGGGGTTTTTTTAAATACAAATCATACATTTACAGAATATATTAGAACACAATGAATGAAGAACAATGGCCTTTTGTTGATGATTCCCTGAATAGACGAGAAATTAGCATGTTCTAAATACAAATTTCACAGTTCAATCAAAAAATATTTCACAACACATTGAACAGTTTAAAAACCAATCACGCTACCAACAAACTTGATTAGCCAACAGGAAAAGGCATCAAAATCAATGTATTCCAAACATTTTATAACCAGTAGACATACAAGAATTTACAGAAATAAAATACAATATGCTTTGTTTGGTCCTGAAGGTGTCCTATAGTGGTTTTACTGTTATAATTAGTTATAATAGGCACTGTTAAATTTATTAACGAATATGTTATCTAAATTTATCAGGATTTCATTTCCATTTTTATGGAGAGTTATGGAGAATTATAAAATTCAAAATCTAAATACATGTCCAGTCTATTTTAGGTACACAGATGGCCAGACAATATTTACCATACAAATGACATATTAATCATAATCATCTATTGCACATTTTCCAGAACATATGTTCACTGTTAATGTTCTAATTAAAATATGAAACTCCCATCAACCAACAACCTTTGTGTTGCAATTATATCTCATCATAAAATTACTCATCCCTATATTGTTTATAATTCATCATGGTTGTTATCATTAGGAAGTTGGTGAGTCAATGGGGCAGGTGGGGGAAAACTGATTGACGGATTTTATACAGAGGGGGGATGAATGACTGATTGGTCAATTCTATGAGGATCTAAATACCATACATCCATGGCTAGAAGCAATATGAAATTCAATAACATGGGAGTTTTCTCACTGTATTTACTATTGATCCATTTAATAGATCTATCCATACTCATGTTGAGAATGTCTTTGAAGTATATCAGATTAGGATATCTTCCACTCAATGTTTTTATTTAATATACTTTTTAATCTGTCAAATTAAATATCTGATCCTTTCACATAATTTGGGCTTAAAAAATATTCTTTTTAGCACCATTTCTGCTGCCACAAAATATTAGATACCGAAAAAAGAAACGCTGTATGTATTGTATACTAAACAGGCCTCATCTTACATTGCATAATAAATAAATACATTCTATTTCCCTTCATTCATACTGTAGTTCATACATTAATTGAAAATACAGGCACAGTTTGGCAGTAAGAGAAGCCATCTGAACACATTCACAACAATTCAATTGTTTTATTGGTATATTCTGTCATTCTGATGATCATTGGGTGTTCATAATATAATATGCTCAGTGACCAAAGAGCTGAAATTAGCTATGATTTCTAGATGGAAGAGAAAGGTAACTGATGCATGAAATTAAATCAAACAAGCTGGATAGGAGCATGTACACTCTCAGGTGAGAACTGACCCATTATGGCCTTAATGTCTCAATCATACCTTGCTCTACAGTATGAATTATTTGTATTGTTTGTTAAATAAATGCCAATATGTGCTACATTCATAGTGCTCTTATGTGAGATATTGAAAATAATAAATGAAATCATTCACAAACAATATGTTAAGTCTTTTTGGTATAGGTAAAGATGCAGAAACTTTTGTTTTTGGTCTCAGCATGGTGGTTCCTCCATGGTCTCAGCTATCTATGGGCGGCCATTAGGGCCAAAATAGACAAACGTTGCCGTACGAACAATTCCGCTCCCGTAAGGCAAACTAATGGCGTTAAAGACATAATTCCTCGAGTGACAAACAAATATTGCCGTACGGACACACAAACACATTGCCATATGAACAAATTGCCGTATGGTTAAATTGGCAAGGACAAACATTGGCGTAAGGACAAAAATTGGCGTAAGGACAAAAATTGCCGAAAGGACAAAATTGCCGAAAGGACAAAAATTGGCGTAAGGACAAATCGGCGTACAGTCTACCTAAATATAAACGTTGAGGGCAGCATAGTATTTTAAAACCACGTGACTGAAACCACTCTGTGTCCAGTCCTGCTGGGGAATAAAATATAATCATGGAAGGCTTGTGTCAAGCTAGCCAACAATAAGCCAGCCGACAATAAGCCAGCCCACTTTTATTTTTTCCAGCCAACAATAACTATGAAACGCCGTTTGTGTATTTTTTACATTTTCAGTGTTACTTATGGTTTTTATGGTATTAGAAATTAAATATTTGTGAGAAAACGGCGGATTGCTCCTGGGAGTCACTTGGTGGGATTATACTAGGGTACCTCTTTAGTCGTCCAGTAAAAGTTAGAGTATGACCACTGGTCCCGTTTACTCAGCCCTCATCTTTTAAATCTGAGTGTAACTCAATTACGATTTTTAATATTATAGTGAAATTTGATACTGTATTTGTGAGAAAACGGCGGATTGCTCCTGGGTGTTACTTGGTGGGATTATACTAGGGTACCTCCTTAGTCGTCCAGTATAAGTTAGAGTAGGACCGCTGGTCCCGTTTACTCAGCATTTATCTTTTAAATCTGAGTGTAACTCAATTACGATTTTTTATATATAGTGGAATTTTATAATGTATTTGTAAGAAAACGGCGGATTGCTCCTGGGAGTCACTTGGTGGGATTATAGGGTACCTCCTTAGTCGTCCAGTAAAAGTTAGAGTATGACCACTGGTCCCGTTTACTCAGCCCTCATCTTTTAAATCTGAGTGTAACTCAATTACGTTTTTTAATATTATAGTGAAATTCGATCAATCAATCAATCCGCCGTTTTCTCACAAATACAGTATAAAATTCAAAAGATAAATGCTGAGTAAACGGGACCAGCGGTCCTACTCTAACTTATACTAGACGACTAAGAAAGTACCCTAGTACAATCCCACCAAGTGACTCCCAGGAGCAATCCGCCGTTTTCTCACAAATATTTAATTTCTAATACCATAAAAACCATAAGTAACACTGAAAATGTAAAAATTACACAAACGGCGTTTCATAGTTATTGTTGTCTGGAAAAAATAAGGGCTGACCTATTGCTGGCTAGCTTGACACAAGCCTTCCATGATTATGTTTTTATTCCCCAGCAGGACTGGACACAGAGTGGTTTCAGTCATGTGGTTTTAAAATACTATGCTGCCCTCAACGTTTATATTTAGTTAGACTGTACGCCAATTTGTCCTTACGCCAATTGTTGTGCTTTCGGCAATTTTGTCCTTTCGGCAATTTTTGTCCTTACTCCAATTTTTGTCCTTACGCCAATGTTTGTCCTTACGCCAATTTAACCATACGGCAATTTGTTCATATGGCAGTGTGTTTGTGTGTCCGTACGGCAATATTTGTTTGTCACTCGAGGAATTATGTCTTTAACGCCATTAGTTTGCCTTACGGGAGCGGAATTGTTCGTACGGCAACATTTGTCTATTTTGGCCCTAATGGCCGCCCATAGCTATCTTCTGGTGATTCTAGGGTGAAGCTAATGTGTCACCAAAATGTTTAGTTCTCCCCTATTAATATTTTACTACAATCCACTTTTCTTGACCTTAATTTAAAAAAACTCTAATCTTCTTTGTAAATCTTTGTAAAGTGTAATCCACTATACTTTAAACGCTTTTATTATTTTATATGTTTTTACAAGTTTTCAGTCTTTTTTAGGTATATTTTATACAAGTGTATCAGTTTTATATTTGTGATTCTTGTGAGCTACAGTATTTCTTCAAGTAAAAATTTCTTCAATTTGCATCAACATTCATTACATTAAGTAAAGAATCAGACTGGATATGTGGAAAGGTGGTAGTCGAGGAAGCTATGGCAGTCCCTCCCTCACATTTCTATTATATAAAGTAGATATGAAGAAATCTGGCTCTAGGAATATAAACTATAGCGAGTTTGTATAAGCTAATGGAAATAATAAACTAGAAAATAGCATTTAATTTAAATTACAAAACCATTAATTGCACAAATGGTCAACTAATTATCATATACTTGCATTCTAATGGTCAATTTGTAATTGAACAAGGTCACTGATACTGCTAACATTAACAATATGTTGGTCATCACATCATCTACCAAAACAACTGCAATATCAAAATGCACTTGTTCAGTATACATGATCTTTGATGAGCAATATCAAATTAATGGTTTAATCGCCTAGTCTGACTGATTACCAGGCTTTTGTTAATTATAAAACCATAATGGAAAAATAATGCCTTCATCATTAATCTGGACAATCAATTAAATTAACTGTCTAAGAACTTTCTTGCATTGATATGAATAATAATACTGAAATGGTCTAGATATGTCAGGACACAACACTTGTATAGGATTTAATCTAGGTATATCCATTAAAACAACTATCTACTAAAAACTATATGATCCTCACATAATCTAGATCCTAATCATTAAATGGAAGAATCTAATTCTACTTTCAGATTTAAATACTTGATGAAGTACAGTCAGCAGCATATATTTCTATTTTTATTATTATGGAATCATCTATATTCTATTATACAGATATTGACTGCCTGCCTAGGCCTAGACACCTACCTTGCGAAGAATAATATACAGATAATTAATAATTAATGATTCCTTGGCAATAAAATATTCACTAGCCTAGGTCGTTTAAATAATAACAGAAGAATTTCCACCAATAAGCCTACATATTATTATCAGGTAGGCCGAATAATTTGTCTTTTTCGAGCCGAATCACCGGATGTTCGCCGTGTCGTGCATAACTAACTACTACCGTGAGTATTAACCAATCACAAACAGTCTTTCATCACATCTAGGGAGGACTAATAACAAATGAGGGCACTATGTATGCATAATTTAAATAGTTTAGTTGATTAATTTCTTCAAGCAAGTTCCGTGGCGCAGCGCATGAAGCGTTGTCTTGTGATGGAGTGACAATTTCATCGCGAGTTCAAGACCCAGTAGATGACTTTTGTTTATTTAACGAAAATTACGCAGTCAATATCATCGTACTCAAGAATTTGCTGGATTTTATATGGTTAATGACAGGGACACGATAATTACGCGAAAGTTACTCAGTCAATATCATCGTACTCGAGGATATATACGATTTACGATACTCGCAGCGGTAGTCATGTGATGCAGTTTCAACCAATCACGTTCACGTATTTACATAGGCTATGTAATATATTCAAATAAACACTTGATTCACAAAGAACTCTAATGGCAATGCTGTAATTCCCAAATTGTTTGTCATAGAAGGTGCTCTGCTCATTTGCACTCAGTACAATAAAAGTCTTTCAAAATGAACAATTAAATTTGCACAGGGTCCTGTAGCCATAGACAGCAGATACTGAATTGATACTGAATTATCCATAGATCTTTTTAAGAGGAATTATCATACAAGTGTGGCTAAACAATGATGTCATACAAGATCAAGGTCAAATCTACAATTAGTCACACCACTTGTATTGTTGGCTATGGATAAAGAAGATACACAAAACAGATACCAGTAGCAATTCAACTCTTGTGATATAAAACAATATTATTAACATCAAATGCTATGCAAACAAACTAAAAGTTTAGGTTTGATGCTATATAAATTGAACTTTATACTTATAAAGAAAACTAGCTTGTTAATGATTGATATTAAAAGTATGATTTGGAGCCTGCGTAAAACAACTAAATTCAGAATAAACTGTCAGATTCACTTGTAGTTTATGCAAAGTAAATTTGTGTTTGTGGAAAAATTTGGTAGGATTCAAATACATGACCTCTAGTATTATTTATTTATTCTGTCTTTATACTGAATGACACTTGAAAGCATTGATTTCCAAAGTGGTTCAGTAGAGAAACATTAACAATATATAATAAAAATAATTCAAAGACAACTAACAAAGTAATTTACATTAGTAGATCACTAGTCTGACATTCATAACTGTAGACCATCAAGCTTGCACTTAAGCAAAACATAAGTTATAAAATAAAGGTTATATAAGAAGAAATTATGCTTAAGTTTGCAAAATAAGCTAAATATGGATTACTGTATATTTACAGTATTCTGATTTTTATGCTCTTTTGTACTTGGAGTAGACCAAATACTGCGCCTTTGTGAGTGGTAAATGATGTAGGCTGAATTGGTCAGCAACCACTACTACTAGGCCTGAATCATGTGCTTTAGTTGGTCTTATATAACAAGAGGTATAGACACCTCCAAAATACACCAAACCATCACAGGGAATCTACACATTTTCGGAAATATAGACGGTTTTGCAAGTAAATTCTCATTAAACACAATCGCTTTGAATTATTATTATTAAACACACTTCTTTTTAACATAATTAATAGAGGCATGTAACTGCATTGTATAAAACACCCAGTTAAAATTGTACTACAGGTATTAAATAGTACATAATTCAGTCATAATTTCTTCAACAGGTCCAGTTATAAATAACCAGACATTTTTATTGTTTATCCTCTGAGACAAGTACTTGTGCCTACTGATATTTCCACATTCCATAGGTTGTTACCAATTGCTATTCAGGTCAAGGAGTGTAAAACTTAGGCATGAAGTTGGGCTTGTTTCTGCTGCAACTGCCCAAAATACAGTATAAAAATATGGGTATAAAATACGGTATTTTTTATACCATATTTTTTAATACCCCATTTCTGCTAACAATACTTTGTGGGTGGTCGTGTTTTTTTTATGAGCCCAGTTTCTGCTGCCAAAAAAATATGATATAAATACGGTATTCAAAAAATACCGTATTAAATATGGTATTTTCTTGGCAGCAGAAAAAGGAGCGTTGATATGATTATTTTGGATGTATCAGTCACTGTTTAAATTAGGGACCTATTTCAAAAACAATTAAAAAAACATCAGTTGGTTTGACATGCATTTTTAAAACAACAATTGAAATCATTGATATTTTTATTTACACTACACTGTTACAGTAGCAACCCCTTCCAACACCCCTATGCAGGTGATACTTTCCTAAGAAATGAGCAAGAGGCAGCACTGTGCAGTATATGTTTTAATATTGTAAACTCCTTTTATAAGCATAATGCAGATAAAGGGTACATTTTTGTTCATTTGATAGGAGTTACTCCAGTTATATTATTTCATATTGGTTGTTAATGATAAACAATCGTTTAATATGGAATATGGTAAATGGAAAATGTGTTCCAAACTATACTTGGTTATTTTGACTAAAAATACAATTTTTATTTTTACATACAAAAATTGTTTTATTCCACAAACAGAAATAATGACAATCAATTATTGAATATTTCAAATTCATAGAAAACAATACTATGTATCACATCACTGCTTATCCAATATGTGTTTTAACCTTGACAAATATTTGTATGCAGAAAAAAATAAGATATAATTAAGTTTAATAATTTAATATATTTTAAAATACATTATAAATATTCACAGTATGACTTAATCTAATGCTGAAAGAGTATTTTTGTATTAAATGTTTGAGTATTTTAAAGTTTACTGTAAGTTTATTGATAGTTTACTTGAAATGTTCAAGCATGTGATGTATAGGCATACTGTATGTGTGTATAATATCAACATTGCCATTTTAACATTTCTTTAACATAACTTAATTACTGATGTTGAAGGACATGGTTCAGACACTTCCAATTACCACCACAACAGCCACCCACAATGTTCTAGCTCTTTACCATAGGTGTGCATACATACACCTTTTCACTCAGTATACATGAAAAGTCTGGAATTATGAGGCTACTTGAGGAGGACAACTTAAGTCTAGACAGGTGAAGAGGAAACCACTTCCTTTGTTGACCTAATTACACAGATTTGGAAACTGGCCATTAATTGATATACATACTACCCTTTTACACCATAAAAATAAACTGCAGTACCATAACCCATCCAAACACAAACAGATAGATACAACATGTACTATGCCACATGTAGTCCAAGAGCATTAGGGTTTGACCCGGACATTTCTGGTAACAAGCTAATTTTTTCAGGAAAGGTCCAGAACTATGATTGGAACATCATACTAAAAGTCCTGAAAAATCCTCCTTGTGCTCTCCGAGAAATCCAAGATGGCGTCCAAAACGGCTGCCATTTTAATTAGTCTATAACTTTGTAACCGCTTGTCGTAGAGTATTGATTTTGGTGTCAAATAGTTCACAATATATACATTCCTATTTGCTCTAACAGAAAAATTTGTCAAAAAATGGCCGCTACTACAGTTTCTGGCAGTTTGACCTTTGACCTGGTCTTATCATATCTTGGTAATGGCTTGTCATAGAGAATTGAGATTAGGCCCAAATTGTTCAGAACATGCATATTTTTATTTGGTGTAATGAAATATTTTATCCCAAAATGACCGGAAGTGAGGTTATTGACCTCTTATTTACCTATTCATATATCTTCCTATCCTATATCTATTCCTATATACAGTATCTCAAGAAACATTTGTCGTATAGCGTTACTTTTGGTATCAAATTGTTTGGAACATATACATTTCTATTTAGTCTAATTGAACAGTTTGCCCTAAAATGCTCGGAAGTAAGTTAATTTATTGAAAATTAAAAAAATCAAAGAGCTGCATAGGCAGAGTATATGAATACTGTAGATAAAATCAAAATCAATGTTTTAACTCTGCCTTAAAACATGTTTTGGGCATAGCACATCATCAGGTAAAGTGAATTGTTACAAAAAGAAAATATTAAGTCAATAACTTACAAAGAATAACTGTTGTCAGTGGCTAATCAAAGTTGGTTAATTAAACAAAAAAATGGGTTATTCTACAACAAGTGTTACATTTTATTGGGTATGAACTATACTAGACAAGAAAAAAACCAAAATAATAATTTATTTAACTTTGATAGAACAAAGAATATCGGTAACTCTTGTTACAAAAAATGGACACGGTAATTGAAATTCTCATACTAGTTATGGTTGAAAAGTTATTGCTACAAAATGTCACCCTAATATGTAGATGTCATGAATACATTTTAAATGCTTTATTCGTCTGTAACTCGCGTTTATTATTAGTGCTTTTGTTGAAATCACGTCGTTATTTTCTTCATATTTTCAGAAATATTATAGAAATTACGATAATTATTTTTGTTAATAGAAGTATAACTTTTATGTAATTTAGGGAATGTAAAGACTTTATGATACTGTGAGAATGAAATTTTCAGGTCATACATTTCGCATGGAAATGCCCAATTGGCAAACACTATGTACATGGCATATATTATACTCCGGATTGTCAAAAACAAATGTTAAAGACCATTTTATTTGTAAAAATAATGCATTTTGAAACATGAAACCAGGTCATTCCTTGAGAATGCACTCTTGAATGTTCTCTAACCGGCAAGCCTAGACTTATCACATTTTGAACTGTTTAAAGATGAAAACAAATGAACGTCATAACTGTTTTGGGCAAACATGCAACAACACCCATACAGATGATGATAATGTGAAAGAAGCAACAAACACTAAGATGTTGAAGATGCAACAAACACCAAGATGTTGAAGATGCAACATCAGATGATGAATGACTGTAACAGAATGCTGCTGATCAATCTTACAGGGATTTAAAGACCCTTATTTCGCATATTTTTAATATATAATAAATCCTATATAGGGCATATGGCGATAATTTGTTCAGTTTAAACAGTTAAATATGTAACTGGGGGACTAGCTCAAATGGTAGAGCGCTCACTTAGCATGTGAGAGGTACCGAGATCATTGCCCGGGTCTTCCAATCTATTTTTCATGGATTTCTGCAAGGACCAAATAAAATCAGAATCTGAAAAAAAATGTCTATGCATGCCGGGTAAAGAGCGTTGACGTGAAATACCTAGGGTACATTCTCTTTTTATCATAAATAAACCATACGGTATAACGAACATTTAAAACAAGGAATGTTTGAAAATGCATTATTTTCACAAAGTCAACAAGGCCATATGGCTGCAGTCGCGTGCGCAAATTTGATTTATTGTTTACTGACCGACCGACCGATCTACCGACTAATCGACCAAAATTGCTGAAAATGTTTAAAAATGTTGATAAATTTTTAAAAACATTTATATTTGCCTCCAAGTATTAATATCCACTGTCAAAATAACGAAAAAATATGAATATCAGTTAGCGTTTACCGACCGACCGAAATTGCTGAAAATGTTAAAAAATGTTGAACAATTTTTAAAAACATTTATATTTGCCTCCAAGTATTAATATCTATGTCAAAATAACGAAAAAATATGAATATGATTTAGTGTTTACCGACCGACCAACCAACCGAAATTGCTGAAAATGTTTAAAAACATTTATATTTGCCTCCAAGTATTAATATCCAGTGTCAAAATAACGATAAAAATATGAATATGAGTTAGTGTTTACCGACCAACCGACCAACTGAAATTGCTGAAAATGTTAACAATTTTGTAAAACAATTTATATTTGCCTCCAAGTATTAATATCCAGTGTAAAAATAATGAAAAAAATATGAATATTGAGTTAGTGGTTACCGACCGACATAGTGAGCTATAGAGTCGCGTTTGCACGCGACTAAAAATTGCCTAACGGGTCCTTGACATTTGTCTTTTGTTACTTAGCCAACTTTGATTAGCCACTTTTGACTTTATATTTTCTTTTTGTAACAATTCACTTTACCTGATGATGTGCTATGCCCAAAATATGTTTTAAGGCAGAGTTAAAACTTTGATTTTGATTTTATCTACAGTATTCATATACTTTTCTTTGATTTTTTTAATTTTAAATAAATTAACTTACTTCCGAACATTTTAGGGCAACCTGTTGTACTAGACTAAATAGAAATGTATATGTTCCAAACAATTTGACTCCAAAAGTAATGCTCTACGACAAATATTTCTTGAGATACGGTAAAAGATATATGAATAGGTCAATAAGAGGTCAATAACCTCACTTCCGGTCATTTTGGGATAAAATATTTCATTACACCAAATAAAAATATGCATGTTCTGAACAATTTGGGCCTAATCTCAATTCTCTATGACAAGCCATTACCGAGATATGATAAGACCAGGTCAAAGGTCAAACTGCCAGAAACTGTAGTAGCGGCCATTTTTTGACAAACTTTTCTGTTAGAGCAAATAGGAATGTATATATTGTGAACTATTTGACACCAAAATCAATACTCTATGACAAGCGGTTACAAAGTTATAGACTAATTAAAATGGCAGCCATTTTGGACGCCATCTTGGATTTCTCAGAGAGCACAAGGAGGATTTTTCAGGACTTTTAGTATGATGTTCCAATCATAGTTCTGGACCTTTCCTGAAAAAATTAGCTTGTTACCAGAAATGTCCGGGTCCTCCTATACTTATGAACTAATGCTCTTGGACGGGTACAGTTCCCAATTAAATTTACAAGAACATTTTTGTATGGAGGATTATTAATTTAACATAGAAAAGGACTCTTCAAGAGAAACACTATCAAGTGCTATTGGAGAGAGTTCATGGAGGTATGCTTTCATCACAAGCAAGGTTAGAGTCCTCACAGGGAAGCTTTCAGACTCAACCTATGGAGTTGTATACTGTATGCTGCATGCAATGTGAAAGCATAACTCTGTAGATCTCAACATGCCCTAACAAACTGAAATGTTGGCTCTTAATATTTGGTGCTTGGTTTCTCAATACAACTGTTTTTATTCATTGGTGTTTCTCTCAAAACTAGGGGGGAAAAACAGATGTTTTGCAGGGTATCATTCTAACTAAGCAATATGGAATAAAGAATACTGTTACATACATTTGTGGCATATATGAATTAACCAGCATTGTGATGTATTCCTTTGGGATGTTATAACCACATCCTAATCTACTACAGGGTACTTGGCATTGACAACTCCTTTGTATTTGGTTGCCCAATCTTCATAATACCCACACAATTAAGCAAGTGTGACATGAATGAATGAGCCTCTGTTTTTTTTATCCATCCTATATGGACATTTTTGTAAAAATCGTTTTTTACAGTAAACAAAAACCATAATATAATGTTCAAAATAGGTTAACATTTTAATTAGGTATTGTATGTGTAGTTATTAGCAAGAGTTTGAAATGAAAATATTTCTAAGGGTCTGTTTCTGCTGAAAAAATAAAAATAATCAATTTTTCCTAAACCACAATGTTTACCACAAGCCACAGAATTGACCGTGTTGTGCACAACTGAACATTTTTTCCGATGTTAATCGGTTATCTGGTAATTGCTTTTTAAAAATCACGTCATCCATACCAACAGCGCAGTTAAAGTTATGGAAGGCAGATGAGAGTTGGTTTGTTTGAACATCCTATGGCTGCCTAAAACTCTCACATGTAGGATTAAAAATTAAAAATTGAACTCTTTAATACGTAAAGCTATATTATTTGTAAAATAAACATCTAGGCCTACTACCATACCACATACAACAGAATAATGATGTTATATTAATAAGGGCACGTCGGCGAGAAAAGTTCGTTTCGCCGTTGGTCCTACTCTAGGCCTTAGCTAGGCTATATATTTCTACCGAAACAACAGGCCTAAAAAAGGACACGCAAAACATTGTTAGCCTGGACTGGTGGGATATAACGGTGTACTTGTAACGCAGAGTCTCTTGGTATAATTCTCCCCCACAAAATAATAACAATCAAATGTTTAACATTTGATTGTTATTGTTATGTTTGCTGATCGTCGTCGATCGCGCAAATAAACAGCATGCTTTGTAGAATGAGGGTTGCCATACTCTAGAGGTCAAAGTGTGGTCAATAATCGCTATTTGTGTTGCAGCTCAAAACTGCTCTGCAATAATCGGTTAAAACAAGAAATAATCGATTAAAACATGCAATGGATTGAGTGTTTTTAATTGGTTATTTTTTAATCGGTTATTTCATTTTGCGCCGTTTCTGCTGCCAAAAAATAATCGATTAAAAAATAAACGGTTAATTATCGATTATTTCTGTTCAGCAGAAACAGGCCCTAAGGGCCTGTTCAGACCTACGGAGTTATGCTTTTGTATTGTACGCGGCGTACAACTCCATAGGTCTGAACCAGGAAAAGATTAGTGGAAGCCACCTCGTACGACACTACTCTTTCGTTCGTTACGACAGCTCAAGGTACAAGATTAGTGGACGCCGCTTATGATACGAAAGTCATGCATCAACAATTTTGACCTGTAACCAATCAAATTTACTCCTGCATACCAGATGTTCACCCAAATCGGTGACAATTCAGTTTGAAACGAAAGCGTTAGCTAGGCAAATCTGAACACTTTGCTGTTACGACGCTAATTATAATATGACATTGCTTGCGATACGAAAGCATAACTCCATGGATCTGAACATACCCTAAGTTTATGATGACACCATACCATGCATATTAGAAATACTCTTGATATTGTAAATCACAGGGAGGAATATTCAACTGATAAATCAAAAATTCAAATTATTTTGTGAAGAGTTGGGCATGTATGGTATGTATTGTACAAACAAGTGTAATGCTCTAGGCCATCCTAAGTTTTCTAATTTATAGATCTATCATGTGGATTTTAATGGGAATCACTAGGCATACTGTTAAATTAATCTAGTTAATTCAGGCATGATATAAAGGACTGTATAATGGGAGAGGGGGTAATCTTATAATATTACAAGTCCATCACCACTAACCCAGACCTGAATTTATTGTTAGTTATTTTATAATAGTCTGTCTCAACTGATGTCATCGCTCAAATGAACCAGGTCTAGGTTTTCAATGGAACAGGCCTGTTTAGTCTCCAAGAACAAAGACCTCATTTATACACAGTAAAAACCTCTTCAATTTCAGGTAATAAGAAAAATCTTGACTGAAGATGCTAGCATCTGACCAGTGGCGTATCCAGTGGGGGGACCAGGGGCCCGGCCCCCCACTGATTTGGTGTCCGTCGGCACATCATCGCGTCCGTCGGCAAACAAAGGTGCCGGGGGAAAAAAATAAAGTTAGGCAAATAAGAATAAACTATTATTCTGACAATAATTGAACTGTAAATATAAGTGTTTGTTTATTTACATATCATATCATTCCCTTCAGATCAACTATTTTTTATTTTCATTACATCTAGCTAATCAAACACGTAAAAAATGTGGTTAAAATATCTAAAGCGTCATTCCCACTAGAACGCAACGCAGCGACGCAAAGTGCTGTATGGCGTAATCACAAGTGGGAACCGACGACGCAACAATACTGCAAACATCGCAGGTTTGATTTCACGCAGGCGGGGGCAAACATAATTATTGGAAGGGCATTTTGTTACATTGCGTCGGTTGCATTACGTTGCGTCGCCAGTGGGAACCACGCTTTATCAACTAGCACGTATGGCCGTACGCGCTAGATTGTTTACTCAAAAGTCTTTGAACGGTCCGGTGCCCTTACCCTATTAAACCTTGTTTTTGCAGTTGAGCCTCTCATGACCTGGGATTTGTATGTCTTCTTACGCTAAGATTATATAGTTCCACATGCCATGTGCTTTTTTCTCTAAGATATATTTATTATAAGTGCCAAAAACCCGTTTTTTTTTCTCGCTATGAGGCCTTTATTATTCAAATTTTTGAAAGAAAAAGCACACATACCATAAAAAATATCCATGTATTTCATTTTTGGAACAGAATATTCCGTGAGGCTCAACTACAAAACCAACATTTTGTGATATGATGTCATCGTAAGCCAATCAAAGCTGAGCTTTCTCGTGATTGGCATTGCTCACGGTTGAATGATTTTGGATTCTGGCTGATTTGATTGGTGGATGCGAATCACCCGCAGCGGAATGTTTTCTCTCGCGCGTGTACCATGAAGTCGATCATACGGTCTCTCTGATCGTTACTACACAAAGTTAGAGCAATATATGAATTTGTCCGAATTCCGTTAAGTAAACAACTTTATATATTTTATAAGCATTTAATAACATGTTTTATTGATATTTCCAATGGTGATATATAAAATAAATTACTAAAAAACGTAATTATTTTAACCAAAAATGGCGTAGGCTAGTTAATAGAATTGTCGACTGAGGCCAAAAATTGTTTTACTTCTTTTGTGGCTAAAAACGATCATTTTCGGCGATGTTTTAGACCCTATATTTCGAAAACTACAAGTCAGATTTTCGTTATTCTTTCTTTATTGTAATATTAATACAACATACTAACAGATAATGTTTAATTTGGTTTTAATTTTGCATCGTTATCCCATATAAGACAATATGACTATGCAATCCTAGAACATATATTGATCAGGTGTATGTACAGGTAATGACACTAATTTTGTCGGCAAATTGGCAATTCCCGGCCCCCACAACTTCAAAATCCTGGATACGCCACTGCATCTGACCCATCATGGTTTATACAAAGTTAAATCAGTAGATCCAGATCCTGCTAATTCGATAGTGCTAATCAAACCCTTCTCGGGTATAAACTTGTTACATACTAATTACTAACTACTATCAGAATCAAATGTATTACAGTCAACTCTCCCAATACCAGACACCTTTGGTCTGACCAATGTCTGGTATTGGGAATGTGTTTTTCATGCTAAAATGAATTTGGGCATTTTTGGTATTGGGAGAGTTTCTGGTTTTCAAAGAGTCCGGTATTTGGAGAGTTGACTGTATCTACCAATAACTCCCAAAATGTAGAGTGAACATAACTTTCTGTTAATATAGCATAGTAGTTTTTCAAGTGTTTATTTTTGGTATATCTTCCAGGCCTGTAGGCAGTTTTTGGTTTAAAGTTCTTAGAAATACTGTGCATTCCACATGTTGTAAGACCATCAAATTTCACTTTGAAGTGTAAATTAAATACCAGAAATCAATATTTTCATCCCTACTGTTATCTTAGTCCTTTTCACACAGAAATACATTGCGAAATATATGTTGGTAAATAAATAGGCATTATTGATAGTCTAGACCACTTCTCACATAAGGGTATTTAATATTGTTAATGTTTCTTGTATAAAAGTGATTCCACAGGTTCCAATATTTAAAATCATTTCATATGTGTGTGTGTGAAAGGGACTTTGTAAATCTAAAGGTGTGCTTATTTCGACAAGGAACTCAACTCAAAGTAACTAGAACTGATTGTAACTAGTTGCGATTACCAAAACGCATGCACATCATGATATGAACCAGTGTGTGTGCATAAGCACTTATTTGGAAACATCAAACTGGTTAAACAAAACCGGTTACCATTACTGATCGTGATTTTTAGTTTTTAGATGCACTCACTTCCTTTCAGTTCCGAAAAAAAAGTAAACAACTGTATGCTTACAGTATGTTGACATTTTTTGTGTGCCAGTCAGTTGTGTTCAGTTGCTTGAAGTGTGTTTATGTCAATTGAGTTCCGTGTCGACATAAAAAGCTTCCTAACGCTAATCCGCGGCCTGGTTCAGACACAAAAATATGTACGCCGCTTACATAACTCCACCGTAACTCCGCGAGTCTGAACATACCCATAGATATAAAAAACATGTCAGACAATAAGTAATTCTCTTGAAAGGGCATTAAAAGGATCAGAGCAGTTCAAGGGTCACACTGACATCACATGATTTAGGTATTACTACAGTACTTGCGAAATCCTGCAATATATTGTTCATAACAAAAACCATAATTATAATGAGTATACAGAAAGGTTACGAACAATACCATATTGTTTATTGAAAAAGGACAGAAATTAATAATGCAATCAAATTATTTGTTTTGCCATAGTATTACAATCATATGACATCTGAAAGTAAAATAGGCCTACTGTTATGATTCCATGCATCAGTCTTGCTGTTTCTGCGGTCCAATTAAATTAAACAATTTTAATTAATTTATAAATGTTGGCAAGGTGACCTCCTAATGATTTGTGAGGTCCCCCAATTTTTAGGGTTAATGTATTCTTATATTTTACAGAATTAACAAATGCTTGCACTGTTTACAGCAACACCCTTATATTCAATGAAAGAAAACAAAAGCATTCTTGGCCCATTCTTTTGCCTACAGACTGCACCCTTTGAGAGTGTGCAAAACATTGTCACCAAAATATGTATGGAACTGGCCATTTTCACTCACAGCTTTTTCTGCCACTAAAAAATAACCGGTTATTAACCGTGTGAATAAATTAATCCCAATTTCTTGACAGCAGAAACAGGACAAATTTCTGGTTAAATAGTAGCCTGAAAATAATGGTTAAACACCATATAACCAGTTATTTGCTGTGCAACTTTTAGCTGAAACGCAAAATAACGTTTATTTGATTGACAGCCACTGATCTTGAGTCAACTAAACGTTTGAATTGACCACCAGAGCTCATTGCATTTTGGGTAAGTGCTAACAATTTCTGTCAACGACCACCCACTGATTGAGCAGAAACTATTTTTACATCTATTTTTAAATAAACGGTTTATTCGGCAATGCAGAGAAACACTGGCTGGCATAGTGAATAAAATGACTACTACAATCAAATTGAAAAGATTATTTGAGGTCTATACCACACAGTGACCTGTAAAGCAACTGATACCAATTGGAACAGGTTGGGAGATGGCACACTGACAAAATGTACACTATTATAATGCACTATTTTATAGTGCTGGTGCCAATAGCTTATGCCAAATAATTATAGTGCCTCTATTGTTTGGTCATGCTTTTATAAATTACCTGAACATTTATTTTTCCATCTTGGAACCTCTGTCTGATGGCTCATACAATGTTATCCCTGGCTGCATCAAAGTGCCTATTGTATTCCTTACAGAATAGGTGCTGATGTAAACAAATTGGAAGTGTTAAAAGTTTGCAACTGTTTGTAATTGGTCAGATAATTGCTCACCCTCAATGATATTTAACAAATTGACATAAATGTTGACAATATATTTATTTAATGTAAATTGTATTATTTGATGTAAACAAAACGAATAACTTAAAGTACACAGTACTGCCAATTTATGATTTTTTTTTTATTTTTAGTCAATAGGAGTATTACTTGCTGAAATTTTGAACTTTACACGCCTAAACCACAGGATACAAAAATGGTTTTGTGGTTAAAAAATGTGTTTTTAAATGAAATGAACAATATTATCATGTTGTTGTATCCTATAAGTTGTATTTTAGGTTTATCTGGGATTGGAATATAAACAATGAATAACAGTACAGTAATTGCTTTCCCAGTTCTCATGTGGGATATTACATTTGGAAATGGTTTACAATGTGTTAAGACACTATGGGGAGCTCTATACTTCCTTTTTTTTATATTGATCTACCATCAGTAGTTTCAGATACGGTAGGTTAGAATTTTGTTACAAAATAAATGAGAAAGATGGCAGATTTTGCAGAATCTGCTTTCCATCCAGCACATCAGATTTTACATCATTACAGTAGACTCTGCTCGTAGTTAACATTAAAAAAAAAATCTCTTTGAATTTTGAGGAGAGGCATTGGTTCCCACTTGGACGAAACAAGCGACATTTTGGATTATGCATCGTTGTGGTTTATCGAATGTGTGGTGCTAAACTGCGCAAACCAAGCGCAAACAGCGCAAACCAAGCGCAAACCTCAAAAAACCCTGCGCAAACCTCCTCCAAATGGCTTATTATTGGTTCTATCATGACCAGGACTATCATAGCAGGTAATTTATAAAAAAAAAAATTATGAAATTGCTGAAAGTTGGGCGAAAAACATCATTTTTTGGGTAAAATGTCAGATTTTACAGTGCAAATCGCGCAAATTTAAAAAAAAACCTGCACAAATCTCCTCCAAATGGCTTATTATTGGTTCTATCATGACTAGGACTATCATAGCAAGTAATTTATGGAAAAAAAATAATGAAATTGCTGTAAGTTGGCTTTTTTTGGGGCGAAAAACATCATTTTTTTGGGTGAAATGTCAGATTTTACAGTGTAAATCGCGCAAACCTAAAAAAAACCTGCGCAAACCTCCACCAAATCACTTATTATTGGTTCTATTATGACTAGGACTATCATAGCAAGTAATTTATGGAAAAAAAATAATGAAATTGCTGTAAGTTGGCTTTTTTTGGGGCGAAAAACATCATTTTTTTGGGTGAAATGTCAGATTTTACAGTGTAAATCGCGCAAACCTAAAAAAAACCTGCGCAAACCTCCACCAAATCACTTATTATTGGTTCTATCATGACTAGGACTATCATAGCAAGTAATTTATGGAAAAAAAATAATGAAATTGCTGTAAGTTGGCTTTTTTTTGGACGAAAAACATCATTTTTTGGGTGAAATGTCAGATTTTACAGTATAAATCGCGCAAGCCTTAAAAACCCTGCGCAAACCTCCACCAAATCACTTATTATTGGTTCTATCATGACTTGGACTATCATAGCAAGTAATTTATGAAAAAAAAATAATGGAATTGCTGTAAGTTGGCCTTTTTTTTGGCCGAAAAACATCATTTTTTTGGTGAAATGTCAGATTTTACAGTGTAAATCGTGCAAACCTAAAAAAAACCTGCGCAAACCTCCACCAAATCACTTATTATTGGTTCTATCATGACTAGGACTATCGTAGCAAGTAATTTATGGAAAAAACTAATGAAATTGCTGTAAGTTGGCTTTTTTTTGGGCGAAAAACATCATTTTTTGGGTAAAATGTCAGATTTTACAGTGTAAATCGCGCAAACCTAAAAAAACCTGCGCAAACCTCCTCCAAATGGCTTATTATTGGTTCTATCATGACTAGGACTATCAAAGCAAGTAATTTATGGAAAAAAAATAATGAAATTGCTGTACGTTGGCTTTTTTTTGGCCGAAAAACATCATTTTTTTGGTGAAATGTCAGATTTTACAGTGTAAATCGCGCAAACCTAAAAAAACCCTGCGCAAACCTCCTCCAAATGGCTTATTATTATGGTTCTATCATGACTAGGACTATCATAGCAAGTAATTTATGAAAAAAAAATTATGAAATTGATGTAAGTGGTAATGTAAATATCAATTTTGGATTTACGAAACATTTCAACAAAAGAAGACAGAATTAACAAATGCTTGCACTGTTTACAGCAACACCCTTATATTCAATGAAAGAAAACAAAAGCATTCTTGGCCCATTCTTTTGCCTACAGACTGCACCCTTTGAGAGTGTGCAAAACATTGTCACCAAAATATGTATGGAACTGGCCATTTTCACTCACAGCTTTTTCTGCCACTAAAAAATAACCGGTTATTAACCGTGTGAATAAATTAATCCCAATTTCTTGACAGCAGAAACAGGACAAATTTCTGGTTAAATAGTAGCCTGAAAATAATGGTTAAACACCATATAACCAGTTATTTGCTGTGCAACTTTTAGCTGAAACGCAAAATAACGTTTATTTGATTGACAGCCACTGATCTTGAGTCAACTAAACGTTTGAATTGACCACCCAAAAAATGATGTTTTTCGCCCAAAAAAAGCGCCAACTTACAGCAATTTATTATTTTTTGTTCATAAATTACTTGCTATGATAGTCCTAGTCATGATAGAACAAATAATAAGCCATTTGGAGGAGGTTTGCGCAGGGTTTTTTTAGGTTTGCGCGATTTACACTGTAAAATCTGACATTTTACCCAAAAAATGATGTTTTTCGCCCAAAAAAAAGCCAACTTACAGCAATTTCATTATTTTTTTTTTCATAAATTACTTGCTATGATAGTCCTAGTCATGATAGAACAAATAATAAGCCATTTGGAGGAGGTTTGCGCAGGGTTTTTTTAGGTTTGCGCGATTTACACTGTAAAATCTGACATTTTACCCAAAAAATGATGTTTTTCGCCCAAAAAAGAGCCAACTTACATCAATTTCATTATTTTTTTTCCCATAAATTACTTGCTATGATAGTCCTAGTCATGATAGAACCAATAATAAGTGATTTGGTGGAGGTTTGCTCAGGTTTTTTTTAGGTTTGCGCGATTTACACTGTAAAATCTGACATTTCACCCAAAAAATGATGTTTTTCGCCCAAAAAAAAAGCCAACTTACAGAAATTTCATTATTTTTTTTTTCATAAATTACTTGCTATGATAGTCCTAGACATGATAGAACAAATAATAAGCCATTTGGAGGAGGTTTGCGCAGGTTTTTTTTAGGTTTGCGC
This sequence comes from Antedon bifida, assembly GCF_963402885.1. NCBI lineage: Eukaryota > Metazoa > Echinodermata > Crinoidea > Comatulida > Antedonidae > Antedon > Antedon bifida. The sequence continues at coordinate 10,985,656 of NC_136229.1, forward strand.
GATTTACACTGTAAAATCTGACATTTTACCCAAAAAATGATGTTTTTCGCCCAAAAAAAGCCAACTTACAGCAATTTCATTATTTTTTTTCCATAAATTACTTGCTATGATAGTCCTAGTCATGATAGAACCAATAATAAGCCATTTGGAGAAGGTTTGCGCAGGTTTTTTTTTAATTTGCCCGATTTGCACTGTAAAATCTGACATTTTACCCAAAAAATGATGTTTTTCGCCCAACTTTCAGCAATTTCGTAATTTTTTTTTTCATAAATTACCTGCTATGATAGTCCTGGCCATGATAGAACCAATAATAAGCCATTTGGAGGAGGTTTGCGCAGGGTTTTTTTGGTTTGCGCTTGGTTTGCGCTGTTTGCGCTTGGTTTACGCAGTTTGCGCAGTTTAGCAATACCCTTATCGAATTGCTTGCAATGGAGCTCTACTCTTATTTTTATAACTCAAGGTCTGGTAGCTAAAGCCTGTTTTCCAGTCGACGTTATCATCGTTGAACTTTTAATGATCAACGATGTTAGCGTTTCTTGAAATGATAACGATAGAACATTTACTTTCTAGCACTGAACGTTAGAGTTGAAACCCCTGTCTTCTTCCTCGACGTTGTCATAATGCGAAAAAATGAAACAGAAAAATTAAGTTCTCGGATCTCAGAAGAAGAGCCAATTTTTATAAAAGAGAGAGTTTTCCTACCAATTCTAGGCCGACACCTGATGATGTAGGAGATGTAGCCTACTAGCCCTACTCTACTATTTCTAAACTGATAATTCTTCATTCTTAGTATGCCTAACCTAGTTGTACAGTAATAGAATTTTGGACTAGGCTGAAGACCCTACCTAATACCACGGCTACTTTCCAGAACAACATTCATTCGCCGATTATTATTAACGATAGCGTCGACTGGAAAACAGGCTTTATAAAAAGTCATTTGAAATGCCTACTGTATATTTGAAAAACGACTAATGTTTTGTACACAACATAATTCAAATGAAAGCTTATGTTTACGTACAGTATGTCAACAGTTCATGACATAATAATTGTTGATTATTATAAGGCTGACCAACTTCAATATGAAGTATTGATTTTATTGTGGCAACCTGCCAAACAGAAGGTTAAATAAACAGAAGGTTAAATATTTGTTTTCTATTCTGCATGTGTACGAACCAAAATGTACAGACAATACATTGTTATTGCAATTAACACTCATTTCCAAACTTTCTGTTAAACATGTTTTAGCAAAATATGATTTAATCATATGGGTACGGTGATTGTCCACTTCATTATTAACAATGTATTTACTGTAGGTAGTAAAATGGTCAAGATGCTAGCAGTTAGTTGAGGTCAAAAGCGTTCAACAAGATTATGTGATATCCATTGTTATGGCCTTCCAAATGTGATCACTGGGTATAATTTATGTATTTTGAGAACATCTTAAACAGTTATTTGTACAGGTAATGGGTCATTCTTCAGTAAGTGTCTAAAATCGTGTCCCGATACTTTGGTGGGATAGAGACTGAAAATTCATCATTAAAAAATAAAAATTCTTGACTTAAATCACAATCAACATTATTGTAAATATAATTAATTACATAAAACAAAGATAATTACATTGATATTGTTAATTTTTATAAAAATGTTTCAGGCAACCCCCTAAAATCCTATGTCCCGATCGTACATCTTCATTTTTATGATCGCCATATATATTTGATAACAGGACTTTTGTTATCGAAAATATTGTAAAAAGTTAGTTAATCATGATTTCATGCGATTATATTCTTCGAAATACATCTCTACATACATTAAATCTCAAACTTTAAAGTTTTTGTTTGGAAAAAGCTTGTCCCGCAGTTTTGTGTCATTTCCGTCACATAATTTAAATGTGCCGTCTACAGTTTAATGAACGGCGGGGAAAAAAATTTACTGTGCGTTGTAAACATGCGAAGATATTGAAATAAAATTAGCCGCACATAATTTTCAATAAAAGAGGAAAAAAACTAATAAAACAAGGTTTTAGAAAAATTACAGTTGCATACCTTTATTGAATGTCATATCCGAACGGTATAGAACTCATTAAATAATTATAATTTCTGTTTTTTTTCAACTGGAAGTACAGGTTATTCACGGTATCTAGAAGTATGCAATCCGTCTCCGCTGTCAGACATGCCTATGATGTGATCCTAGGCTGTCCTATGCTAAATACATCATCTCCGTCACGGTCAGCTCCGTCACATTTCTCAATGTTTCGTTGTGACGGAGATGACGGCCCGTGACGGATATGACTTTTTGTTATTGCCAGGGCCTTTTTTGTTGTACATTTTGTTTTGTATATCTTTATTATATTATTACATTGTATATCTATGTGACTCTGGTCAATAAACATATTCAAATCATATCTTAAAGTCATCTCCGTCACATGATTTTTTAGGTTCGTCATATCCGTCACATGGATATTTTATCCTTTTAAATCCTAAAATATTTAAGTAATGAATGCAATTATGTGGTATAATTGAAATATAAACAATATTCTTCTATGTCAATGGATAGTAATATTACTTCAACAGAATTTTGTAAAACATCACTAATAGTCATACTATTTTCTGAAAATTATTATTTTTTGGAATAGTAAATGGTTTTGAACGTATAACATCATACTAATAAATGTTAAAACAATCATTTTTTGATTAATAGAGACAAAAATAATGTATAGTATCAAAGAATTAATAATGGAAATAATTTTATAAATACTAAACCGTTAGTTTTTCTATCTTTGTATATTCCATAAATGTGAGGGAAATGACAGTAACATAGAACCATGTATTTATAAATACGAATAAAATACGAAATATATAGTAAAGATTGCACCAAACATACGCTTGCCATGTAATACATGTTTATTTATCTGAATAAACTTTTAAAATTTAAAAAATGCAAATTTTAAAATCGATTTTTTATAAACCTGAAATTAGACACTTACTGAAGAATGACCCTAATATGTCGCGTTTTATAGCCAAGAGGTGACAAATAATGTATTAACATATCGACTGAGTGGTCGACTGGTTAAAACAGTACAGTGGTAATGTAACACAGCCATAAATTCAGCAAGGGTTCTACACTCAATCGCTTCTGGTTTTGGATGAGTCTTCTCGGATAAGGACTAAAAACTGTAGGCCAAGTGTAACTGTGATAATCAACATGATGATTGTGGGAACTACAATGATATAAAAGGGCTATTTGTTTGCAGCAGAAACCAAATCAATCAGGGACAATTTTTAAAAATTGTTCAGACAACACTAAATATCAACTGCTGTTCAGACAACACTAGAAATCAATTGATATAAATTATTACTAAATATATTAGGAAATTATCAGAAAAAATGTTATTTTATTTCCTTATTAATATCATTGTACTTGAGAGTTTGGATGTTCATTTCACTTTCTATGTAGAACAATGTGTTCTCTATTTAATTGGTGTATTATAATACTTTATGATACTGTTGTTGGTAAATGATTAAAAAAAATAAGACATCATTAAAATGTTGATTTGGTACTTTTACTATCATTACCAGCAGACTTGTATACATCGACCACTTTCACCTTCAGAATTCTGTAAACATGCCAATGTTGCACCTTTTGGTACGCCTCTTTTTACACATGAATAAAAGTATAAACTCTAGCATGCACACAGTATATTGCCTAGTTTCTGTGTGAAATTGTCTTATAACTTCATGGTTGTACTATATACTGTACAGTTGTGTACACATTGTTGATATTCAACATCAATAGATTTGTACCATTAATAACTCTGTAGTAGGTCTGACAAGCCCTAAACTAAAGACAGACCTTTAGATGATGAATCTGTGATTGAATGATCAAAACTTCTAAAAAATGTAATAGATAGAACTACTTTAGAAATATTTACTATTTAAACCAGTCTTGCACAAAGGCTGATGATCGCATTCAAATATCTTTCAAAAGGTAATGAATAGTTACTGTAGTTTATTTTTCAGATAATCCTTCTTAATCTTTTGAAATACACTAGCATACAGTACAATCATCAAGAGAAATTACAACAAAATGCAAGTAAGTAGTTGTACTGTAGCCAGTTTATACTTCATAACTACACTCAATTTATTCTTTCTTTCCTTCCTAGGAGCATTGCCTAGGCCATTTATTATACGTAGGCCATTGGATCAAATACATCATAAATATAAACAATAAAATAAACTTATGTGTGTGTTAAATAATGCTTTCTCTTTTTATAAGCAAAGTAAATGAACTTAGCAAGGTTAGAATAAATATTTTCTTTTTTACACTTGACATATTTTTCAACAGAAGGAAATTTTAAGTAAAAAGATGAAAGTAATTGTTTTCTTAAATTATTAAAAGGACATTGTAATGAAAAATGAAACTCGTTTTCAACTAAATTATTGTTACAAACTTTGTAGTTATAATTTGTTTAATTTTAAATTCTTTACTATGGTTATGAAAACTGTATTATGTAAAGACATTGAGCTTAGGTTTAACCAAACGAATACTAAACTGAATGCTAAAAACATATTTGATTGTTGAATATAGTAGAATAGTTTGATAGAAAAAACACAATAGAGTAGTCTGTTTATAGTTAGGTATATTTGGTTGATAGGGGGAGCAACTATCAACCAAATAAACCTAAATAATCAATGAGGCCCATGCTGTCCGTCGTATCGTCAAATCAGGCGAACCGGTGCATAGGGTGGCTACAAAATTTAGGTACCTTGTTTTAATTAATACCGAAAAATACATTGCGTGTGTGCGCATTGTCCATGCTTCTAAAAATGCGATGGCAATTGGTGTTTATTAACTCTACGAACCACCCTACGTTTGACGTGTAATTATCATAACATCGTAGGCCTACTACGCCGTCGGATATGATACGAACAATACATCGTAGGCCGGCTACGTTCAGAACAATGACATTAGGCCTAGTCGCGACTCCTGCAAATCCTGTGTGAAGCTGTGATATTTATCAACTATATAATAAAGTAATACTAGACCCCTACTAATACTATTGTTTTACTAGGACTATTATTGTCCTTTTTAATAAAATATGTAAAAATAAATATATTTATTAAATTAAAAAGAGGCTATTTTTATTTGTTTACTGAATACTGCCAAGTCGACATACAACAAAAATATAGTTATTAACATTAATTAATAATTAATGTTAATAATGAGCTTCCCTAACACCTCAACCACTTTTAAAATGTTATAAATTGACAACTGTTTATTTTATTTTCAATACAAAAATTAATAAACTGTCATTGAACTCTGAAATTATTAGGGCATGACCTGTCATCCACTAAATTTTAGCAGTAAACAATTTTTTATTATATTAAAAAAGGGGGTCATAAGGAAATGAATTAGAAGGGGTATAATGTATTGATGGCAGGAACTAAAAAGGGGCAAGGTACAGTATGGGAATATCTAAACAATCGAGATGTTATGCAAAATCTTTAGTTTTATCGATACTCGTTGCAAATTGGGCTGACATTAACCCCTTATAAGTAAAGTAAATAACAAGGTTCAATTGAATTCATCGAAGCTTGACCTCTATCTATTTATACCCAGGTATTGCTTTCCTGGGAATCAAGTAAACGTTTTTGTTGGAAATTGAAGAAGGGGTATGGTACCTTTTTTGGGAATGTAAATTTACTTATTATCTCACTACATAATATACCAGAAGTAGTTTTTATTGCAACCAAAATAAAACACATCAACCGTACTTACCAGTACTTTGGTAAATCTTGCATCCAGATCTGTTTTGGCCGGCATTGGTTCCTGTAGGTGGACATTGTGAGGTCTTCTTCTGCCAGACTTTTCACTAGTGCTAGGCTCATTACCCATGTTGATTTGCAGCTTATATCCAACTGGTCGCTCTCCAGCAAAAACCTGAAGTCGATGAACTCAAAATAATGTTAAATTTTGAATGTTATTATGAAGTTCCTTTTATAGTTTCCACAACGTTAGAGTGATTGAAGGTCAATATAAATCCCTATATGACGTAATAGTATGTTTAGTCAGAACTTAAAATCCATTTGGGTAATCGAAAAACAAGCATTAAACGAGGATCACTTCCTCTGAGTTTTGTATCCAGCTTAATAAGGCCTTGAATAAGTGCTACAGAAATAAAATTTGTGTGCAGCAGGGCGTGAAACCAGTAGTTGTATGTATGGCTTTATTTAATACCAACTTCACGTACCGGGTAGCGGGATAAGATCCGTCATATATATGACTTATCGTACACAGTATACCAAAATTCTAATGTACGTGTACAATCCCAAAGAAATCAGAATTCAATGTGGCTATTTTTCAGGTCGAAGGCTCATTCATGGTAATCCACTCCTACCACCACCACTCCATAACGCGGTTGTTTATCTTTCTCTAAAGTGCACACTTCCAATTCAATCAATTTGACTGGTGGTAAATAATAATTGAGGGCGCTGTAGCAAGTTCTAAAAACAACCGACACGCCGGAAAATGCACGCTGCTGCTTTAGCCAGGTACGTCCCAAGAGGACTACTCATTCAGAAGTTAAAGCAAGCAGCAGTTATAGTTCTAGAGGCCGACGTTTTTGGTACTTTGTAAACTAGGACGGGTCATGCTAAAATTACAAACCCCAAAGCACATCTGGGAGAAGAGAGTCTATGAAAAAAATTAATTTTTAATAATTCGCTGTCAGATAATCATGGAATTATTATCAAAAAAGTTCATATACAGTAGTAGTAAAGTTTTTGGTTGTACTGTAATAGGATACAATTTGTTGACACTTGATGCATCTAGGCTTGATGAAGTGACTCCCAGATTAATATAATAAAGTAATATTATTTAGACATCATTTTTATTTAAATTATTTAATAAGCACATCATCTTTTACAGATTCAGTATTTTTTATTTTTCAATTTCAATTGCACAATTATGACACATCAAATTATGAATTCTTGTTGTATTTTACTTCAAATACAAAAGTTATTCACTTCTGTAACAAACAAAATAATATTTATTCATGTATAAAAACAGAAAAGAAACGTTTAATTATAACCCAAAAACCATTGTCTGACAGACAATTTAAGTACTTTTTGCTTTAAATTACATTTTTTCAGGTAAATAATTGTTTGGTTAATGTGAATAACTATGATGTGACAATAAAATGACACATTCAAAAACAAATTTGAAATAAAAAATATTTTTCAGGGGGACAATATATCTTTAAAACTGTTACGTCAACAAGCGAGCAGCGTTTTTTGTGAGAAATATTTCTTGTTTATTTGTGGGCCGATTAGAATATTTTATTTTTACATTAGTGGTTTACATTTGAAAAAAAAATAAAGGCATTTTACAACCATGGTCTTACACACGAGGATATAAGAGTAGTAAGGACGTTCTTTTATATCACTTCAAACGCTGGTCTGCCAAAATTGGAGATTGGATCCGATAGCACACAGGATTGGACAACATCGAGAGCACACAGCCATAGAAAGCGTAGTAGCACATTTAGAAGACAAATTTGTTGAAGCTTCGGGAGCCTGTTTGATAAAATGGGTCGACACTAAAGGAAATTGGAAAAGAATGTATTCTCGCCGGTATCAACGACCGTTCATTAATGATGTCATCGAAATGCTGACCGACAAAATGCACAATTTGTAATAATAATAATTTAGGTATTTGTATATTAGATGTTAAAAAATAAAGGCATTTTACAACCATGGTCTTACACACGGTGATATAAGAGTAGTAAGGACGTTCTTTTATATCACTTCAAACGCTGGTCTGCCAAAATTGGAGATTGGATCCGATAGCACACAGGATTGGACTACATCGAGAGCACACAGCCATAGAAAGCGTAGTAGCACATTTAGAAGACAAATTTGTTGAAGCTTCGGGAGCGTTAAAAAGATGCGTTTTAAGTTATATAAAAAAATAGCAATAGGCCTAGATTAGTCGAGGGAGAGAAGCAGCAGAAAACATAAAGTCCATAAGATTTGGTGTTTATTCTAGGAACAACCAGTAGGTTTTGATTAACCGAACGAGAGGAGGGAAGAAGATCAAGAAGATATTATGAATAATAATAATAGTTCATTCTTATATAGCGCTCTACAAGTAAGCTTCTCGGAACATTATTACCCCAGTCATTTTTGGATCAAACACGTATGGAAACTTACTCCCATAATGCAGCTAGTAATCAGCGCAAAGTTGTGTCTTGATCAACGTAAGTAAAGTATCTTGCCTAAGGATACAAGCAATGCGGCGAGAGTTGGATTCGAACCTCGGTCTCACGATCAGTAGTCCAACGTCTAACACCCTGCGTCACACGCCCTTACTATAAAATAAGTAAGTTGTTTAAGAAGTAGCGCTTTAAATGTTAGTAAAGTGATTTTTTTATACGGGAGTCAGTAGGTAGCTGATGGAGGTTATATATAATAGGAGATTTGTGTGAGGATCTTCTAGTAAGTGTTAGAATGCGTGCAGCAGTGTTCAATCTGGAGACGTCGAAGTCGATTCATCAAAGATTTCGGTAGGGCAAAAAAAAAAGAGTTGCAACAGTCAAGGCGAGAAGTGACTGAGGCTAGGCATTTATTTATGTAGCGGTAGTACGCTTTGGCAGATACTTTCGAATGCAAGCAATGTTACGTAGATTATGTTAGTAGTTTTCGTAACATGACTTATAATATGGTTGTTGAAGGATAATAATTCATCAAAATAAACCCCAAGAATTTTAACAAAAAGTAATGGAAAAATTGTAGGCCTACAGGAATTAAAAGAAATCGAGAGAATGTTGAATTTAGAACGTATGTGTTTGGTGGCAAAAAGATAAATTCGGTTTTAGTATTGTTAAGCAAGAGCATGTTGGATAGCCAGGATGATATTTTTTATTTAGAGATACAGATTTCAAGTCGTTAAGTTATATCATGAGATTCAGAAGGATTAAAATCGATATAATACTGTAACTCATCAGCATATATGGTTATTTAATTTAACCCTGAAATCTGTAAATAATACCACTGTATAGTAACATTGCAAATTGAAGCAACGTAGCATAAAGCGTATTGTTTATGATGAAATAGTTTAATAAAAATGTTTTAATGAAGAAATACTTGATAGCTGATAGTAGTGGGAAAAGGTTAGACCTTACATGGCCGTTACAACTCCACGTTCGCTCGAGACTTCTTGAAACTATTCATAGGGGGAGAGAGGGCAGTTACCACGTAGTCATGGGAGAATTCCAGAAATTAATGATTCTTTGAAAGAAGAAGTAGGCTACTTTTTGCATTTGAGGGATTTAACTATAAGTTTATTTTTAAACAATATAGATGTCCTCTAGTTCTGGTAAAATTCAATTTGGTAAAGAACAGATCTGGGTCTACATCCTCAAAGTAAGATTTTGAAAATTTCAATAAGATCTCCTCTTGCTGCTCTCCTTTTTCAAGTGGTAATAGGTTTAACATTAATTGAATTAGCCTATTGTCTCTTTCACATGTGGTTTTCTTGAGGATGTTAGTCCGGTTTTTAGAACCGCGATTCACGCAGCTACGTTTTCTAACATTAAATTGTAATAAACCAGTGAGTTATTGAACCATTCTCATACAGTATCCAAGTCTTTGAAAAGAAAATTTTGCTCCTGATAACGATAAGACCAGTAGGGCCTACTGGTTCTTTCGGGACTCAACTGGAAACGGAAGAGATACTTGATTTCGTACGGCAAACAAATCGCGATCTTTTGCAAAGGTAATCAATTCTCGATCCAACTCATTTGGAGTGATACCCGATACGATTGTAATTTTGATAACCGAAGATATCGTACCGTGTCGAAGTCTTGAAATATAAAATTCACTGCCGGGACTCCATAATCTAAATCCTTGCGTAACAAGGTCTTTATACTTTATTAAATTGGTCAAGCAATACTTATTTTGTTAATGACTTCATATCTTTTCATTCATTATCGCTTCTAATGCTAATGCTAATGAGACTGATTTGTCGAAAGTTCCTTTCTATGGAACCTTTTTTTTTAGAGGAATAAAGTAAAAAGTTTATAATCCGAGTATCGGCAATCGTCCGATCCTCAAGATGAGGCGAGGAGCAGAAGGATGTCGGATTAAAAAGAGCAGGCCTACAGTAGGCCTAGTTTTGTCAAACAGTCTGTAGTAGCAAACTAAAACTCTGTCTACACTATCAAACTAGTTTGACAAAAAAAATGTGCCCAAATAATATGGTAGTGATATAACATTATCATGTCTATATATGGGCACATCATATTTTTTTGTCACATAAAGTTTGATTTAGAAAGAAAAGGCAGTGGATATATATAGTGGTGGTATATCTTATATAGAGGGCGTTCTTCCATTTTCAATAATCATCAACAAACAAAAAAAGAATTGAAAAGAAGACATCAAGGGCCTATTAGGCCTAATAGCGTGTTATATACTTTTTGTCTAATAAAAAGGTAAGCATATAACTAAATTGTGATTTCATTTAACCTTTAGCCAGGCCTCCCAAGCCTGTCCACTACTACAGAGAAGCAAGTCACTTGTTTGACTAGGCCTATTACGTAGGCCTATGTCTAGCTGGCTAGGAATACAATCGTTCTCTCACTGATTAAGAGCATCACTTTCCTACCTGACCTTTTATGCCGAGTCGTTTCGTACCGGTCAGGCTAAACTAATCTTCATCATCGCCAGTTAGGGGCCCGGTATCGCCTGGTATGATTTTATGATGTAAAATTATGTCAATCAAGTACATGTTATTAAGATGCTTTTTTTAGGCCTAGCTAGGTAGTAGTAGCCTAAATGTAACTTATAGGGCTAGCCTTTTTAGGCTATCTACCTAGCCTAGTAGCTAGGCCTATATTTTTCTTTCCAGAAACAAGTTTTCAGTTGTCAAATAATTATTAAACTTTTCATTTGTCACAACGCGCGTGTCAACAAAAACAAAACATTACTTATCACAGAAAAATAAATACAAATTTTTGGTCTCTGGATGTATGATATATACTATATACCGCACTACAGCGAGCTAGGCCACGAACAATATGATTCATGAACGATTCGTACAAAGTACACCGCCAGACAACCGCGTACCTATTGTTTAGTGGGCAGTGACCCAAATACTTGGTTCAGGGACGATTCGGCCCTGAGACGATTCGGCCCGAGACTATTCGGCCCACTTTTGGTGGGACGATTCGGCCCACTTTCGGGCCGAAACATCCCACTTTGTGGGCCGAAACGTCTCACCTCAGACCAAATTCATATTAATAATAATAATAATAATAAATGAAAATTTATATAGCGCCGGTATCCTCCACCCATGTGGCGCTCATGGCGCTTTGTGCATTAACAACGTGCGAGAACATCAGCGAATAGCGACGTCTTTTGGTTGGTCTTGAAACTGTGGGTATTTATCAAGTTTTTAAAGGTGTTTAACAATCCGTATTTTATTGATATTGACATTTTGATATAATATATATAATAAATTACTAAAAAAAACGTAATTTTATAATGAATTTATTACTTCGAAAACCTTGTTTATTTCGTGCATTCGCCAAACGGCCAACAGAGGGCGTAACTTGTTTACATCGTTCGCGTGACTAAAAATTGATCATTTTCGACAATGTTTTCAAAATGTTTGCTTTATTGCATCTTTATCCCTAGTAGTACTACCCCATAGTCTCTCTGGAAATAAAGTTTGGGGAAAAAGCTTATTTTTGCTTATAAAATGCATATCAAAGCCGATAAATGTAAGTGTGCCGAATCGTCTCAGGGCCGAATCGTCCCGGGCCGAATAGTCCCGGGCCGAATCGTCCCAGGGCCGAATCGTCCCGGGCCGAATCGTCTCAGGGCCGAATCGTCCCGTTACCCAAATACTTAGTGTCCGAATCCCCTCTTGAGAAATTCTGGCTACGGCCCTGGTTAGCATGTACAGTACTTGATTTACATTTTATACCGGGCCCTGTAGGGCCTACCAGACGAATATTAGCATGACCCTTTCGTGCTCTTATATATGTCAAAATCGGCAGAAATTATTACTCTAAAAATTATTTAAGAAGAGATGAAGCCTATCTCTAGGCATGCTAGGGGCTCGTACTAATCTACTAGTTAGTTGACTAGTTTAGTTATCGGGGCACCCAAGAGAAAGGGCGTATTTAGCCTAACCTAGGTCTAGCCTAATTAGTCATATTTCCAGGTATTCCTTGGCCCAACTAAATTTTACCTGAAATTTTAAATGTTTTAATATAGCCTACTAAACTCAACCGGACTATAACTACGCACGCTACCACTGATATTAATATTAAGCCACTATAGTCTTACTATTGGCTGCTACTAACCTCGACTACACCAAGGTACAAAATATTAGGCCTAGACGTAGATAATTAATAATAAATATTTGTGTTTATTACAGATTATAAACAATGGAACCAAGTACATCTCAATTACAGCCTGAAAATAAGGTAGGCCTACTGTAGTGTATAGGTGGTAGGCTCTATCAGGTTCGCAAATCTAAAGGATACAAAACAATTGAGTCCTGTCTCCAGCTACCAGTTACACTACAATATTAGATAATAATAATCAAAATCACCAATGAATTTTGTTTTGCTGCAAACCAAAAATGGGAGATCTATATATTTTTCAACTCAGTCTAAGTTATGATTGATGATAGTTGTTTGTTTGCCTTCTAAATAGTGCAGTCAGTTGTTATTTACCACAAATAACATTCTTGATAATCTAGTAGTGAGCAAATTAATAGACGATGAATACATAATTAAACTATTTGTTTTTTATGATTTAATGTTCGGTCAGTTAAAAGTGCTGAACTAAACAAATGTATACTTCTCTAATTTAAAAAAAAATATCAATTATATAAATAAAAACAGTGCACACAAGTTGTGTGTGTTTTATTTCTATTCATTCATAAATGTTTATGTTATTCTGCACTAATAATATAGGAATGGCGAGAATTCCGTCTTGAAAAAGATAATGAATTGCGCTTCGAAGTTGAACATGAGGTGCAGATGGAAGTAAGTCATTAAAATTGACCCATTTAAAACTGTATATGTACACTGGTACTAATTTGTGTGTAGGACAAACACTGTAATATCATTTTTGATTTTTTTTCACCTTCCACATTTACTCTAATATTTTCATGCTACTCAACTATTGAAATTGTTGCCCCAAAAAAGCATTTTAAATTATTTTATAATAGCCATCCAAAAAATCAATGTTTTTGAATAATTGCAACTGTGTAAATGAAATACTAGTGAAATTTAGTGCAGTGCTGTTTATTACATGGGAATATTTAAAATTGACCACACTGGCCTGTTTATACTGAGAATGTTAAACAATAAATACATGAAATATACATTACATCATCAGCAATAAACATAAGAACATTGTATCGATCATATTGCTTTTATACTGATATGTTCATTATATTACTGTATCTTCTTTAAAGACAGTATTACTATTAATGTTTATTCTATAGTTATATGATGTTTATTTTTAAACCAAACTACAGTAGGCTACAAAATAATCCATATTCTCTATTATAAAATATTCACAAATTATAATTAATACTTTGTTACTTTTATTAGTTAAAAGAAGGTCTAGCTGAGGTATTTGGTACAGAGCTTTTACGCAATCACATTTACAAGTTTACTGCAGGGGCCAAAGTAGCTGTGTTCACATGGCATGGATGTTTAATCTATATATCCTTCTTTATTTACAGTTTTATTAGGAATTTTTATTTGTCTTGCCACGCCTTTAGACAGTTATATTCAAGAGGACGGAAGCATTAGGAAATTGTATCACGTTTTAGCTTATAGTTTACTAAGGCTGAAAAAATTGGAATTTGTAAACTCAGACCTTGGGCATGTGCAAAGCATGAAACCATAGTCTGTAAGACCTGTTCAATAAACAATTTTTTTTATTTTGGCTTTATAATACTATCGATTTATCATTTAATAATGGTCAAAACAAGCCTTCATCTGTGGTAAATATTGTTGCCGAATGGTGTGTATAGATAAAGAATTGTTTGATTAGTGAGTACATTTGTCGGCAGCTGAGAAATTAGACATTTTGTTTACTGGAATGTCAGGGTGTGGGTCACTATGACCTTAAAGTGGAGCTCCACCCAGAAAATTGCTATTTTTCATACATTTCAACTATTCTTTAAAAATATCATCCCTCATACTTCATATTTTTTTGAAAATTTTTTCAATGAGTATGATTTTCGTGAAAATCACGCCTTTTTGCGTTTTGGGGGGATACCTTGTAATTTCCTATTCTTTTACATGCAAAAGGGGGGTATATTTGAATATTCCTAAAAAATTAATTTCTTCACTAAAAAAAAAAAAGGAAAATGTTTTTATATGTAATTTTTTCAGATCTTTTCATTTCTGGTATTGTTATTGCGTATACACTGCGCAATTTCGTGTAAATAGACACTTTCCCCCGTTGGGTCCAATTGGGTTTTTTACTTTGCTAGGGAGTATGATCACGTGACATTTCTCACGACATTTTTCACACTGCAGCTGGCGATCTGTTATTGTCGCGATGTTATTTTTGACGGGCGAAAAGTATATTAAAACATTCTGGATGTGACCCTATCATGTTTCACAGTGTAATAAGTGATTATGAGATTATTACTAAAATGTCAAATTTAACGAGATTTGAGAAAGACGTGGCTATATATTCAATAAAGCTAGGCCTAGGCCTACTAGAGTCTAGGTATGTAACGATGCTGCTTGGCCTCCTAGCTGGCTGCCTGATAGCCTTACACTACAGCAGTCCAGTGAAGTTTGTTCTGGAACCCAATCTCGGCCTACCCATGGGCCATGATAGGGTGCCTGAATAGTTGCTTTTCAGTCAGACATAAGCTTCTACATCCGTTACTATTCTTTACTATTCTGAGCAATACCAGTCTTGTTTTGTAGAGAATTTTGTGTTTCACAATTCTTAATGTGCGAGAAAACCCAGGAACGATAAATGGGACGAAACGACCAAGCATTTTCGAACCCATGACTACAGTCCTACCTAGATATGAATTCAAGCCTAGCTAGCTAGGCTGAGCAGACGATTTAGCTAGGCCTAGCTTAAAATTAATAAGCAATTTGATTAAGATTATTATGCTGTTGTTGTACAGTGCAAATCATGATGTTACATGTAAATTATGCTGACATTTTTATCGGAAATATTACTTGGGCCTAAACAAATCGTATTAATTGTGTGTATAAACAGGGAGTTGTAAAAATTATTTTACAACTCCCTGGTATAAAATTGATTCGCCATTTTCCCAACACATAATTTACCAAAGGGGAGACATTTCACCAACGCGTTCACCGGCGACTAAAACGCGTCAGTCGCTAAGTGTATTGTAAACTAATAACCCCTAAGTTACTGAAAAAGTGTAATGTAGTAAAAAACACTATTTTCTGACCGATTTTTTAGAAATTAATTTTTGGAAAATATTGCCATATCTTCCCTGTTTTTTGTATGTAATCACTTTCAATTAAACATACTTAAACATAATATAAGCTGAGAAAGTCTGAGTGTAGCTCCACTTTAAGGAGTATGGTTTTGTTCATTTCAGACTATATTTACATTACAAAACGTCTACACTAGTGATTGTTAAACAAAAATAATTAAAAAAGAATCATTATTTATTATTATAAAATAGAATATCAATACAAAAATAGCATCATTTAATGAAAAAAGGAAAAAAAAGAACTAATATTTCTTGTTTATTTAAAATCTTTATGCCAATAGAAAATGAATCACTGTTGTATCAGATAAGTGGTAATTCTCCAGACACAGGGATTTTTTTCGTAACCCCTCCTCAGCTTGAATGATGAACGATGTTATTTAAAGTGCACGGCTGTGTACAGTACACTGGACCTACAGTTTATAATGCTTACATGAGAAGACTTGTTTAACCACCAAACCCATGCCGATATTGTAGGCTCTTTAGGTATAGTAAACGGTGCCCCTTTCCTTAACTGCTCAACCATTTGACTCGCTCGAATGAGAAATATTTTTTTGTATATTAATTTACTTGTTTATTACTTATATTCTATGACACAATCTATGACACTACTATTTGCAGAAGTACATTTTATTTATTTATGGCCTATATCTCATGATGATTTGTTTTAAAGCTATTCTTCCCTCAATGTAATTATTAGGGAGGAATTATTATCTAACAGAGACATAAATAACATTTTATCAGAATATTACATTGTTTAACCCTTAACCTCAATGCACCTACGAGGACAAACAGAGGCTGCTTATGTATCTAGAGACACACCAATGTTGATGTACCTCAACACTCATGCTGCATTAGAACAGATGAGAAACCAAGCAGAGATGGATGGAACCAGAGGGCCTAGAGTAAGTTAGGTGCATTTATGGAGGTCTATTATGTTAACCTTCTAACCTGCTGCTAAAAGTATAATCTGTTTAATTTAAAGAATAATTGTTGAAGTTTCCTTTTATAAGGTAATAATTCCAAACAATGTATACAGTACTTGCATTATATAATATGAAAAAAAGGTGTTCATCAAATAAAGGTGAAAAGGCACAAAAGAGGACAAGACGCAAGAGATGACAAAAGTCATGCAAATTTATTTTTTTGTATAACAATTGTTTTTCTTTTGTTGTATTTGATGGATCAACATAGTTTTTTTTTTTACATCTATCTACATGTTTGTCTGTTAGAATTCAATCAACCTTATTAATAATACTCGTGATTGATTTATTTTATTACACATAGGTTATGGTAGTTGGGCCTCAGGATGTTGGTAAGAGTACAGTTTGTAAGCTGTTACTGAACTACGCCATCAGAGTTGGTAGACAACCAACTTATGTAGAGCTAGATGTTGGACAGGTCAGTGGAACAATAGTTCTCATTTTGTTTTATATATTGTAACGTTTTATCTGCCTTGTTGAGTGGGTTCGGCATCGGTGTTATTCCTAAGACGATAATAAATACAGATGATTCACAGAAACACACACTACGATCTGCTAATGGTTCGATGACCTTTAATTATCCTTTAAACTTATTTATTTATCGTTCCATTGTTCGCGAAAACAAGCTTAGCTATTCTAAAGCTGAACTACTATCGCTACGTTATCAAACTACAAACCAAAATCAATACTCGGATATTATTATAAACAAGATTATAGCATTCAACAATTCAGTTCTATTAAAGAAGAAATGGTTTCGCCGTCGCCGAGGAAAACGAGGAGGGAAGAACAGTAGGAGGCCACCCAGTTGTGATGTTTACACATATAATCTTCAAAACTCATGCCCCGTTATTATTGGAAATAGACCGTTCAATCAAACAAGCCGAATTCAAATGATCAATTTGGACTACACAAATACCGGTATTCACTTTGAACATTTAAGGTATCTTTCGCGTTCTATTACGGATTACACCCGAGATCCACATCTGTCTTTCGCTACAGTGAATACGCAGTCCATCCGCAACAAGATTGGTGAATTTATACATCACATCACAATAAACGATTACGATATCTGTACGGTCACTGAGACGTGGTTATTGGAGAATGATGATGCACACAGGGCAGACCTCAACACATGTGGCTATACATTCCTTGATAAACATCGCATAGACAGACGCGGAGGAGGAACAGGAATTATATTCAAGGATTGTCTAAATGTCAATCAACTTAATTCAGGCGCAAAATCGTCTTTTGAATTTTCCGAATGGAATTTCGTGGACACAACCCTACACACCACTTTCGTTGTCATCTATCGCCCGCCTTACTCCACCGTCAGACCCATTAGTACTGCCACCTTCTATGATGAATTCGCAGAATATGCTTCGGATATTCTATCGTTACATAGTTCTGTAATATTTTCGGGTGACTTCAACATTCATATGAACAGCAGCAATGACCCGGATAAAATAAAATTCGACGATGTACTTGAGTGTTTAAATCTTGATCAACACGTGTCTCTCCCAACACATCGTTCGGGAAATACTCTTGATTTGCTAATAACGAGGGGTAAGGACACTCTTTGTGTAACCGAGCCCGCTTCAAATTATTACATCAGTGACCATTGTTTTGTAGAGACTATTTTATCGAGACCAAAACCGAAATGTTACCGTCAAAAGAAAAAGTTTCGAAAGATAAATAAAATAGATCACACGAACTTTGATGAAGCTTTGTCTCAAGTAGTTATATCATCAATGAATATCGATGATATCGATGAATTGGCAAATCACTACAACACTAAACTACTTGCTGCTCTGGATAAGCATGCTCCTATTGTTGAGAAAACTACCACTGTCAGAAGATCGTTACCTTGGTTTGATGACGAGGCTAATGTGTTGAAGAAGCAACTTCGTCGTGCTGAGAAGACCTTACGGAAGTCTGCCACCGACGAAAATAGGTCAGCTTACAATGATCTACGCAATTCATACAAACGTTATCTTCGTTTAGCCAAGTACAAATTCATTAATGGTGCTATCAAAGAAGCTGGCAACAACTCAAAAAAGCTTTACAAGATCGTGTTTGAGCTCATTGGTAGACGTAAAAATAACCCACTTCCACCACATGAAACTGATAAACAGTTAGCAGACGACTTCATATCTTTCTTTATGGGCAAAATAGAGAAAATACGAGAGGAATTGGAACACTTCCCTTTGTATGAACAAGAACGGCTAATGGCAAATGAATTTATTGCATTTCAGGAAGTTAGCGAAGATGATGTTAGGAAGTTGATCATATGCGCAAAACCAACAACCTGCTCCACTGACCCCCTACCGTCGACACTGGTGAAACAGCATCTGGTTACACTTCTACCACTTATTACAAGGATGATCAACAACTCGTTGTGTAACGGCGTATTTGCTCATAGATGGAAAATATCAGTTATAAAACCGCTTATAAAAAAGAAGGGTGTTGAATGTATCCTCAGGAATTATAGGCCAGTAAGCAATCTGTCCTTCGTATCTAAGCTGGTTGAACGCGCATGCTTGAACCAATTCATAGCTTATGTTGAGAACAATACCTTATTACCGGCGTACCAATCTGCCTATCGGAAAGGTTTTAGCACAGAGACGGCTTTGGTTAAGTTAACCAATGACGTACTCTGGAATATGGAGTTGCAAAGGGTGACTGCGCTGGTATGTATAGACTTGTCAGCCGCCTTCGACACAGTGGACCACGAAGTACTCCTCAACGTTTTGCATAACAAATTCGGAGTGGCCAATGCGGCATTGAACTGGTTTGATACTTACCTTCGTCCTCGATTTGCCAACGTAACAATCGGCGAAACTAACTCGGAGACAGCCAATTTGTCCTTCTCTGTACCTCAGGGTAGTATATGCGGTCCAGTTCTATACACCATATATGCCAGCACTTTACAAGATCACATCAGTAAGTTTGATATTTCTGTGATGGGATATGCCGATGATCACTCAGTGTATGATTCATTTAATCCAAATTCTAGTTCTAGTATGGTAAATACAATCACCAAATTACAAGAGTGCCTCATATCCATCAACGACTGGATGAAGTCCAACAGACTAAAAATGAACAGTGAAAAAACAGAGTTCATACTATTGGGAAGCAGAGCTCAACTCCTGAAATGCGAGAAAGATCATATCATCGTATGTCAGGACAGAATACCACGTGGTTCATCTGTAAAATACCTTGGTGTTAATATCGACGACCAGCTATCTTTCAAGAACCATATACGCGATAAATGCAGAACGATAGCTGTTAATTTATACTATATTCGTCAAATTCGCAAATTTCTCTCCAAGGACCTTTGCCAACAACTAGTTCAATCGCTCGTGCTGTCACATATTGATTACGCCAATGCATTGTATTATGGTCTACCTGCTAATACCCTTGCTCCAATGAAGAGGTTACTGCACCAAGCTGCGAAAATAATTGTCAGGAAAGGTCGGTATGACAGTGCAACTAACGCCATGCGATCCTTGCACTGGCTTCCGATGTCTCATAGATGTCAATTCAAAATAGCGTGTCTTGTATGGCGTTCGCTTAAAGGTTCCGCTCCAAGTTACCTGAGAGATATTCTTACTGTGCGGAATGTTTCTCGCAGTACTCGTTCAAGCACCAGCAATTATAACCTGACAATCCCACGAACTAAACGAAAGACATTTGCTGACCGTTCGTTCGCCGTAGCAGGACCCAAAATTTGGAACAGTTTACCAAGTCACATTAAACACTTAGACGACTATAATCAGTTTAAAAAACATTTAAAAGCACTATATTTCAAACAATGTTACGATACTAATTGATGTGAAGCGCCGCTGATTATAATTAAATGTTGTATAAATGTGCGCTATACAAGTAATAATAATAATAAACTTAAACAATACAATACACAATAATAACTAGAAAGCCACTCCAAGAGTGCATACCTCTGCCTACTGTAAAATTCTCCTACATAAGATTTCTCTGGGGAAAAATATATATATATTTGTGTGTGTCTTAATGCTGTGTGTGATTTAATTTCACTACATACAAGCATGTGTATGCGAATTTTGTTTAATGGTTATGTAACCAGCCTTTCAACTAACAATAGATTCTGTTGACTAACAATAAAACAGCAACGGCAAAAACAAACGGGTGAATTTGAAAAGAAATAGGTTTTTGAAAACTACTCGTATCAAAAAACCTGTAAATTAAATCAATTTATGTTTTAAAATTACAAATCACAAATTATAACTCTTGCCTCTTGTACAAAAATGAAGTTTTTTGGACAAGTAGTTCTCGAGAAAATGGAATTTCAGTTTACTTGTTATTTTAAGACTGCTCACCGGCTTTTGAAGATTCTGTCCTATCTTTTAACACTAGCAGGTCTGAAAATTATACTAAAAATTGGTCCAGAATTGGGACCATGGTCCAGATTGCCTCCAAAATATAATGGAGTGGTCGTTGACCACATATCTATCTGTATTTTGGTAAAGATCTTGTAATTACTTGTCTATTTCGTGCCTAGCTTACCTGGATAAACCAACAATAGCCCCTTCTCCTCGAAGAGTGAGATATAACTCGAAAAGTAGAAGTTTTCATTAAATTCCCCTCTCCACAAATGGTATAGTCCATGAACTATGCCCTCAAGTGGGAGCCTGCCCACAAACCACCATCATCATTTCTTTTCGAGACATGAAAGAGTAAACATGTCTTCAAAGAGCTTGCACAGTTTTCTTGCTGTTGCAATAGAGTTTTTGATACTGAGACTGCTGCTATATGAAGCTAAGTAGTTTTTCTTGGTTACAGAGATTCATTGAACTTTGAAATGTCAATAAAATGACTTTTAGCAAGCATTTTTGTGAATGTTTTCACTTAGGCCAACTGGCTGAAATGTTTGCAGTACCATAGTGGCCAGGCCTAAATCTAGCAGGACAGCTTGTCTACTGCCTAGCATAGTGGTTTAGGCTTATTGTAGGCTGGCCTCCTGAGTTTCTTAAATTTATTAATGCTCTCATAGGGGGCCTAGGCCTAGATCTTGCAGGGTCAGATGTTGCCCATGCATGTTGCCTAACAATAACATTGTGGCTAGACATAATTTTGTAAGGCCTAGCTGGAACTTAGTCTATATATGAGGCCTAGGCCTACATACTGCAGGATCAAAGATCTTGTCTATGCTTCTTTCCTGACTGGTCTGGTTTTCTAGCTGAGTCATAGTTGACATTTTGGACACGGTCCGTATATTCGGATCAGCTGTTGTTTTCAGTGCAGCTACAATGCACCTCCAATCATGACTGCACCCGCTGCGGCCTCTGCGGTCCCGGGGGTGAATGAGTTTTCTCCGGTGTTACTGCAAGCCATCGTTGCAGCAGTGAGAGCTTGCCGAGGGATGAGCCCAACGCACCCTCTCACATGAGACCTCCTCCCCCAGTTTCATATATCGATATATAGGCCCACAGCAAACCTCGTTTTTACGATGGTCCGTCTATCCGGCAAGAGATGACAGTGATAGGACGATGGTCTCGCTCTCCAAGAATAAGTATGGGAGAACGAGACGGGCCTGGGGAGGAAGGTCTGCAGGCATTCATGAAACGGACGGCGGTACTGTCCTTTATTTTCTTGCCGTTGAATTCATAAACCTAACGGTTCATTCGGCCCTGCAGGTAGGATGGAGACA
Organism: Antedon bifida; assembly: GCF_963402885.1. Lineage (NCBI taxonomy): Eukaryota > Metazoa > Echinodermata > Crinoidea > Comatulida > Antedonidae > Antedon > Antedon bifida. The sequence continues at coordinate 11,007,838 of NC_136229.1, forward strand.
GCCTCATCTATCCTGTTGGGGCTAAGACTGGGCTGCCACAATAGACCGAAAGACGCTAAAGAGTGCTTTCACATGCCTATTGCAGATCAGGATCATGTGCTTCCGAAACCATGATCACTTCTACCAATTCGTCGCTGCTGTTTGGCCTCTCAACGGCCCTGCGTGTGTGACACGCCTGGTACGAACGCCGGTAGCGTTCTTCCACCAACACAGCATTCAAATATTTATGTACTTAGATGATTGGTTATCGTGGCCCAGTCCAGGGACTAGCTGTTAAACAGCCTAGCATTTGTCTGCCTCGTAACGGAACAAGCAGGATTCCTTATAAACGAGGCAAAATCATGTCTTCTGCCTATACAGAATCCTCGTTTAATATCTCGGAGCTCAAATTAATTAGGTAACGGGCCGTGTGTGCCCATCCATATGAGCGAGTGGCCAAGGCAAGATATGCAGTGCTACATCTCGCGCTCATGCTCCGACGGGGTACGACTGGCTACGCACATTAAAGTCACTGGCCAGCTTCGTCGCCCTCGTTCCGTGCTGCCGGCTCAGGATGTGACCATAACAATTGCACCTCCCGGCAGCTTTCCGCCAAAGACAGTATCGCGATCGCCGGCTCCCCTGCTGCTCCTTTGCAGATGCAGCTACCCCCTCCACCACCGGCACAGCCTATGCAAAGAAACGAGGCTTCTACAGGGTTCGTACGCGTCCTTAAATTCCTTGAATGTCATGGAAAAATAAATCTCTTTTTTCAAGTACTGGAAAGTCCTTGAAATTGGAATTTGTCCTTAAATGTCCTGAAAATTGTTAAAATACAATAAAGTTATATGAATTCTTTTTAATAAAGTTTTGAAAACACTGAACAATAAAAGTAATAAGTATGAAAGTACATGGAAGATAACAACGTTTGTACGTGCCGACTTTTCCGCCGCCGATAAATGCTCGTACATGAAATAGGCTTTCTTATCAGGTTGGTTGTTGACTGTAGAACGCCACTGGCCAGTGATGTTCAGATGACAATCACCTTGAAAAAACTTCGCCCAACTATTGTTTTGTTCCCCCACAGTACATTATTGCATAATAGCTATTACTATTGAAATAAATACTTGGCCCTTTTTGTGTTCCGATTAATTTAACGAATGTATTATTGCAAACACGCATAGCATTTTAGCATTACACTTTAATTAGTGACTATACTCGCATTCTATTTATAGCCTCTGAGAGGCTATAAATAGAATGTGAGTATAGTGACCTCTCTCAGCGAGGCTCTCTCACACCGCAAGCGCGTATATTAGCGGTCTCTATATGGCTGCCGTTGAGTTTTTTATCGTGCTTTTCTCGTCAGTGGAAATCTATCCAACATGCCGCGTACATGCTTTTTTCAAGAGTCCTGGCTTTTTGATAGCAAATTTTCCCCGTGGATTAACCGTGCGTCAATAAAAACGGAGGCAAAGTGTAAACTATGTAGAAAAACATTCGATATCTCCAACATGGGACGGTCGGCGTTAATATCTCATCAAAACGGAAAAAAGCATAAACAACAAATGGAGTTGAGGTTTAACAATACGACGCAAGAAGTTAATCAATTTTTTAGTAAGTCCAACCCAACAACATCCACCAGTAAATCTAATACTACCATCACCAGTATTATTGAACAACAAGACATGCCAGGAACTAGTGTTGATAATAGTATACCGAAACGTACGAACCCGAGTGGCCCGGCGACGATGCAGTATTTCAGTAGTAGTGAGGAGATTCGTAAAGCAGAAATATTGTGGGCCTTATTCATGACTAACCGGCACTATTCGAACAAGTCGATGGATGAAATAAATGAAGTATTCCAGGCGATGTTTCCAGATAGTGGAATAGCTGCAAAATTTAGTTGTGAAAAAAAGTCTGCTTATGTTGTTAATTATGGGTTAGCGCCATATTTTAGGTAAGTTTTGTTTGATATCGATTGATATAGGCCTACAATTTATATTAAATAAATAATTGTAATAGGCATTTCTGTATTGAGTAATAGCCTGGTGAGTATGAAAAACAAATGTTTTTAGTCTAAGTTTTGTTCATTTTAGGTCATTACTTCTGAAACGTGTTACGGATGAGTCAGATTACGTCCTACTATTTGATGAAAGTCTAAACAAAGGTACACAACTAAAGCAAATGGATATCCATGTCCGATTTTGGGCCGACAACCACGTGGAAACTAGATTCTTTGATAGTACATTCATGGGCCATGCTACTGCTGAGAAAGTCGTCACCGATTTTAAGATATGTGCAGACAAACTGAATCTCGCAAAATTACTTCAAATCGGTATGGATGGTCCAAACGTCAATTGGAAGTTTTATAAACTTCTCTCTGCCGATATAAAGACGAATTACAATACATCAGTTCTCAACATTGGGTCGTGTGGCCTTCATGTAATGCACAATGGGTTTCAAAGTGGTGTGCAGTCAATTGATTGGAAGGTCTACGACATACTGTCCAGTTTACATATACTGTTCAAAGACACCCCTGCTCGTCGGGAAGATTTTGAGAACGCTACTGGCACACATGTGTTTGGCCTTAAGTTTTGTAAACACAGATGGGTGGAGAATGCTGCAGTTGCGAAGCGGTTTCTCAGTGTTTTTCCGCACCTTAAAACGTACATCAAGCAGGTGACCGAAAAGAAAATAAATGACCCAAAAACAAAGTCGTATGACACTCTGAAGGCTGCTTCAGTAGACTTATTTACGGTGCCCAGAATGCACTTTTTTGTGATGGTTGCCACACAAATGGAAACGTTTCTTAAAAAATATCAAACAGATCAACCAATGATACCGTTTCTTGAGAAAGATCTAGTGGCATGTTTGAGAGGGCTATTGAGATTGGTCATTAAACCAGACGTCCTTTCCGGGCTCGTGAATGGCCAAAGTTTTACTAATTTTAATATAGATGAAACGAAAAACCATTTACTTGCTAACAAAGTAGACTGTGGAATGTTAGCTTCAGAGCATATAAAGGAGTTGATCAAGAAAAAGAAGGTGTCAGAGTTACAAGAACTCGCGTTTAAAAATGAGTGCAAGACCATGGTTCTTACAATTGTTAAGAAAGTGCTATCTAAATGCCCACTTGGTTTCAGAATCGTTCAAAAAGCGAAATTTCTCGATCCAAGAAATTTTTGTTTAAGTGGTAATGCGCGATCCCTTAATGTTGGTAGACTAAAGGCTGTATTAAAAATATTAGCAGACAACCAAAAAATCAACCATGACATGTGTGATGAAATTGTTAACCAGGCAAACGAATTCTATGATTTTGTTGTGTTAAATAATTTATCAGATTTCACTGAATACGATCCTAAATGTAGAATTGACGAATTTTACTATGACCGCCTTAGCAAAACCACTAAGTATCACGCATTCTGGGGGGTAGTAAAATTGATTCTAATGCTTTCCCATGGCCAGGCGACTGTTGAGAGAGGTTTTAGTGTAAACAAGGTGGTAGCGGCTGTCAATATGTCAGAGAGTACATATGTTTCGAAGCGCGTTGTATGCGGTCACATAGCTTCAGTTGGTGGTGTTTTGTCTGTAAAGATAACGCCCCAATTAATTACTTCTGTGAGTGGGGCTAGACAACGCTATAATCTCCATCTTGATAATGAAAAACGTAAAGCGGCAGAATCTTCAAAGGCTATTAAGAGAAAATCGACGATCGATGAGTTAGATAACTTAAAGGAAGCCAAAAAAAGATGTATTGCAGATATTACGGGTTTAGAAAAATCGTCTGCAAAGTTTTCCGATCAAGCTGAAAGTAAAGGTAGTCTTACTCTCATTGCCAAAGCTAATAGCTTGCGTAGAACCGCTTCAGAAAAAAAAGAGCAATTAGCTCAACTTGAGGAAGACATTAGACATAAATTAGAGGAAATCAGAAATAGCTAGGCTATTGTGTTTGATAAAATTAGCAGAAATTGCTAAGTTGTAAAAAAAAAGCAATGTAAAAATCTCATGTGTTTATGATCGTTTTGAATAAAGTTCAGAGTGAATTAGAATATGGTTTGATTTATTTTATTTATACCTTCTAAAAAAACATACAGTATACAGAAACGGCATTTAAACTCCGAATTCCGAACGAATTGTAGAACGTTATCCTATAGTAGTATCAAATTACCAAATATCGTCGACAGTGCAGTGACTATGGAAACATCAGCCTTTGTTCAATACGCGCTGTGACTACCCTTGATAGGCGCGGAAGTCTGGCGCGGTTCCACAAAGGCTTTACCAGGGAGTTGTTACAACTCTTTACGCTTTACTACCGTTACGTGTCATTTTACTCGATTTCCCACGCCTATGTTTTCAGTACTGTATGTTTTTTTAGTGGCTACAGTTAGTACTTGAATTTCTGAAAAACATCGTAACTACGAATTCATTTTTTTTATTAATCTGTTGAACTTAATATTTAGGTATATGTCCTTGAAATTTTAAAATGTTGACATTGAATGTCCTTGAAATGTCCTGGAATTTTACTAGCTCACAGGTGTACGAACCCTGCTTCTACTTCTAGACAAGCTTTACATAATCCCCGTCATGGAAATAGTGGCGAGAGAGGCGCTCACCACAGAGGTGGTCGACGCCACAACAATGTGAAGTGCCGGTGACGGTTTGGGGGCGCCCGTCCCTCCGAGCGAGGGCGGGCAGGTGGGAGGGGTCGTCTGAGATGGTTTTGTGCAGGTATGGTAGGCCATGACAAAGGATAAGTAAGTCTCTACTATTAGCGCTCGGGTATCGCATATCATTTCGAGCCCCTATGAGAGGTGGTGCCCGACATACGAGGTTCCGCCCGAGCCGATTAACAGACAGGCGCTCATGGCCGGCCTCAACGCACTTCTCCAAAAGGAGCTGTGGTGCAAGTTCACATTCAATATGCGATCCCGGGACACAAGTCCACCATCTCTTGCCAGAAAAGAAATCTGGCAATTGGCACCCCCCTTTAAGTCTGAACAAACGGTTCATTCGGCCCTGCAGGTAGGATGTAGACAGCCTTCATCTATCCTGTTGGGGCTAAGACGAGGCGACTGGGCTGCCACAATAGATCGAAAGACGCTAAAGAGTGCTTTCACATGCCTATTGCAGGTCAGGATCATGTGCTTCCGAAACCATGATCACTTCTACCAATTCGTCGCTCTGCTGTTCGGCCTCTAAACGGCCCTGCGTGTGTGACACGCCTGGTACAAACGCTGGCAGCGTTCTTCCACCAACACGGCAGTCAAACATTTATGTACTTAGACGATTGGTTATCGTGGCCCAGTCCGGGGACCAGCTGTTAAACAGCCTAGCATTTTTCCGCCTCGTAACGGAACAAGCAGGATTCCAATATGCAGCTACAATGCACCCGCTGCAGCCTCTGCGGTCCCGGGGTAAATGAGATTTCTCCGGTGTTACTGCAAGCCATCGTTGCAGCAGTGAGAGCTTGCCGAGGGATGAGCCCAACGCACCCTCTCACATGAGACCTCCTCCCCCAGTTCATATATCGATATATAGGCCCACAGCAAACCTCGTTTTACGATGGTCTCGCTCTCCAAGAATAAGTATGGGAGAATGAGACGGGCCTGGGGAGGAAGGTCTGCAGGCGTAAATGAAGCAACATCTTGTCTTCTGCCTACACAGAATCCTCTTTATATCGGAGCTCAAATCAATTTGGTAACGGGCCATGCGTGCCCATCCATATGAGCGAGTGGCCAAGGCAAGATATGCAGTGCTACATCTCATGCTCAAGCTCCGACGGGGTACGACTGGCTACGCACATAGAGTCACTGTCTAGCTTTGTCGCCCTCGTTCCGTGCTGCCGACGCAGGATGCGACCATTATAATTGCACCTCCCGGCAGCTTACCGTCCAAAATCAGACTCACTTCACAAAGTGGTTGTAACGAATGCGTTCATTCTCACGCATCTGGTAGCTTGCGGAAGGCTGGTTGCTTGTGGGCAGACCCATTCCTGGGCTCGCACTGGCCGATCGCCAAGTCGCCATGGGCGAAAACGTTTCCAGATTGGCGAAAAATAAAACGGCTACTTTAGCCATTTTGGCTATGACATATGATAAAATAGATAATAAAATAATCATTTTGGCGAAAGCATAAAGTCCAACTAAAAGGTCCATTTGTCGATCTTCAAGCATTTATTTTGTTCGTTATCATACTTCAAGCTCCATTTTCGTCAACTTGTTTCGTTGTACCAGGCGTCTCTTTGTTATTTCAATATGATGGAGATAGCAGAGGTAGACTGCACAGAGAGACAGACGTTACACGACACATGGATGATGGAGTCTACCCAAACTATCACGTGTTGCGCTGCACAAACGAACGACGACTCGACAGTCGACGGTCGGGTATTTACCGGGATTGTCTATGTTTCGATAAGGGTGTTCTTTTCAGATTAAAAAAAAACATAGTATCTTCAATGAATGATCTTATCGAAATCAATATTTATGCGTTATGCATTTTAGGCTCCAATAATTTAGTTTTATATTTTACCCTTAATAAAGTTTCCTCGTGCGTGCAGTGCGTCAGTAGAGTAAACAAAACAACATTCAGGAAATGGTAGAGTCTAACGAGGATTTAGCTAAACACACACGTGCATTTATTGCGGACTATATATACAGCAAGGCCGGCCGCCGGCTTCTGTGTTGTTGGGTAATAAATAATCGAGCCGGGATGGTATAAATTTCTCCCCCGACAGAAACGCCTTTTCCCTGTGCTTTGGCCTATATTTTCTGCACGTTCAACAACGATACGAGTGTTGGTATGCTAGAAATATTTTTAGCATATAGGCCTACGACGTACCGTCGTACATAATTTTGTAGGCCTAGGCCCCTAGCCTAGGCCTGCGCTACTGCACTTTCGCACCTCTTGAGCATACCCAATTTAAAAACATTCACCCGCTGCGCGGCGGTGACGGTGGGTGACCGTGAAAGTCTTAGGACACGATTTTCGCGTGGTACGGAAGCCACCAGCCAAGCGTAAAAAACAAAAATAACATAGCGTTCAGGGGATTTCAGAAAACTGTAAAATGTTTCTTATTAAATTGATAACTGCATGAATGCTGTATGATTAAAAACAATTTGAACAATTGTTTTGATCATATAAAATACAACAACAATTATTTTTTAAAATCAAATATACAGTGATTTAGGCATGGCTCTCTTTCCCCAAATGCCTTACAAAAACGTTCAGGGGGAACAGTGTATAGACCTATTGACATAGATAAATTAACTAAAACGTTTTTACCATTATATTTCAACAATTTTTAATTTTGGCTAATGACCGATTCATTTGGCTAAATAAAAAAATTGAACTTTAGCCATTTTGGCTATAGATAAACTGATTTGACTAAAAAAAATATTTGAACTTTCGCCAAATGGCTAAACAAAATGAAATGTTAGTACTACCCCAGCATTCAGGGGTCAGAACCGGACTTCCGTTTTTAAACGGATGCGTCCGAAGTAGGTTGGGCGGCTACGCACTGTCAGTGGAAGTCGCTTCTCCGGCATCTGATCATGCAAGGAGACATGCCCACATCAACCGTTTTGAACTGGGCAGTTGAGCATGGAAGCTCTCCTACCCCATCTGGCAAATCGCCATGTTGTCGCTAATTCCATCAATACAACTGTGGTTGCTCACATAAACAGCAGGCATGTGGTAGCCAACATTGTGATGCCACACATGGACGTTACTAATGTGTTGCACAGACCACAACGTAGACCTCAGTGGCCCAAGTTGCGGGCCGACTGAATGTGGAAGCGGACACTCTGTCCCAACCCACATCTACATCCTACGGAATAGCGTTCCTTCCGCCGATTGCCACCCAAATTTCAACCACTTTGGGCGGCCCCACATAGATCTGTTTGCGACGTCAGGCAACACGCATCTTCCGCACTGTAGTCAAGATGAACATGCGTGGGCAGTGGATGCCTGTCCATACCGTGGGACGGTTTTGGGCTCATGCATTTCCACCAATTTCGATACTGCCGTTGGTCCTGACGCACATTCAACGCCATTAATGCCGAGTACTTCTGATAGAGCCATTGCCCACAACAGACTTGGGTTTTTCTGCTCATCAGCCTGCTTTACGATCAGCCTCTACATCTCCAGATTCAGGGAGACCTGCTGACGCAGGACTGAACTTTGCCGAATCCCCGATCCCTCGACCTGATTGTATAATCACTGTCAGGGATCAGCTCAGAGTCTCGGACTTTCCAAATGACGAGATCCCGACAGGAACCCTACTCGCCGTCTATAATAGCCAACTAAAACACTGTTTTAAATGGTGCAAGCGCCAATAGACTGACCCTATGAAAGAGATCTAGGTAAAGTCTGCGCCTTCCTGCATTATCTGTTTGAGTCAGACCTGCAGGTCCGCACCGTGTCTGGCTACCGGTCTGCCTTGGGTGCTGTAATTCCGACCTTTTAAGACAGCTTGAGCATACCTACATCTCCTGCAGTTTCAGGTTGCTTTGCGAGATGTTTAGAGATCGGCCTCATGTTAAGGCCCTAGTTCCTGTTGGGACGTCAGTATCGTACTAGCCGTTCTGATACATCAGTCAGATGCCTTTCGACAAGGCCCATTACAATTCTCACCTTTTGGCATTCTTATTGGCAATGAGAAGAAACAACATATGAATGCTGAGGCGTGTTGCACACTCCTCAGATCTGGTTAGTTTTGAATGTGGCTAGTATTGATGCTTGACGGCTCGCAGATTGCTGACTGTGTTTATCATTCCCAAATCTACTTATCTTTTGGGTGATATAATACATATATATACTTGTCTCCAGTGAGGGCAGTTAAGTTACAATCCACTGCACTGCCAGAAGGAGTGTCTCAATATCACTGCCTCGGTGCCCCGCACCAGTCAAGCGCAAATTCAACTGAAAATTTCGTTATGTGCTTTATCAGACACTCCACCACCGGTTCACATGCATCACTTGTGTGTGATTGCATACGTGTTGTATACTGGTGGTACCAGCAAGCTGGTGTACACAGTCAGTTTTCTCTCCCACCTACCGAATATCTCCACAAACCTTGCACCAGTAGCCACAGCAGAGCTGAAAGTAATGGATACACAAAGCTCTTTTTAAACTTGTCTCCCACCGCCGACTAGTATCTAGTCCGGTGCTACACTGGCTATTGTTGGTTTATCCAGGTAAGCTAGGCACGAAATAGACTACACAAACCAACAGTGGTGTTGGTAGTCTATGAGTCCCCTCAGACAAGAGGTCTTGCGAAATGATGATGGTGGTTTGTGGGCAGGCTCCCACTTGAGGGCATAGTTCATGGACTATACCATTTGTGGAGAGGGGAATTCAATGAAAACTTCTACTTTTCGAGTTATATCTCACTCTTCGAGGAGAAGGGGCTATTGTTGGTTTATCCAGGTAAGCGGCACTCATAGACTACCAACACCACTGTTGGTTTGTGTATTTGAGTACAGTAATCATAGAGATATTCATAGAGGTTCACTATAATATCTCTATGGAGTAATCCTGCTAACAAACAAACAAACAGACAAACGTGATCGACTACATATACATCCTTGGTGGAGGTAAACAATGTATTACCTAAGATTCAATAGAGGTGTTTTAGCTAATGCAGTCAGTAATAATAATATAGGTCTTTAATCTTTGGAGATTGATTGACTACCATGTGGTTTCTCCTGTCTATATGTTACCCATATCTACCCACCTATCAGCCATCTCATAAGAGGATTGTTCCATAAATAAAGAAAGGGGTGTCAAAGTCTTGCATATGGGTATCAGATTTCACTACAATATCAATTGATTGATTTTCCTAAACACATTTTTATCTTTCTCACATCTAGGGAACTCTGTCAGTGCCTGGTACAGTGGGAGCACTTCTTGTAGAACGACCAGCAGATGTTGAAGAAGGCTTACCACTAAATGCACCATTAGTATATCACTTTGGAGTCACTACGCCAGGGGCTAACCTCAAACTTTACAACTTGCTCACATCACAGATTGCAGATATTTTGAACACACGCTGCAAACTCAATCCTTTAGGTAGGCATACTTGTGAAGTTACTATTATATATCCTGTACACTAATAATGTATTAGTACATCAAACAACCATCAGTACACAATATTGAATCTGTACTCTTTGTCAATTGACTGCAAAAGTGAGAGATTTGTGTATGATCATGTGTTCATAGTAGTGCCATAAATTGCATTTCCAAACAATGATTATTTTGATTATTAACAAATACTAGTAGTCATGAAGATTCTATCGTACATAGTACAGTACTTAAAATCTAAGCCAACAGGCTTCGGGTTACTTATTGCTAATGTTAATTTTATTTACACCAAATACTAAAAATAAAAAGATTACTGGATGTTTTTGTTTTGTTTTACATAGCTTCTACAAGTGGCTGTGTTATCAATACATGTGGTTGGGTCAAAGGTGATGGATATAAATGCATCACTCATGCAGCACAAGCATTTGAAGGTAATGAACAATAGTTCAAATTAAATCTTACAAGTTGTAGTGTTATCCCAGGTTTCTGAATGTTCACAGTACTGTAACATTTTGAACCTCTATCCATGACACTCTCCTTAAATTTATAAGCCCAGAAACCTCTAGTCTCTTAGTCCAACACTAACTATATTTAAAATCAGGTAATATAATAATTGTTATTATGTTATTTATAATTAAAACATTCTTATTTTAGTTGATGTAATTGTTGTACTTGATCAAGAAAGATTATACAATGAATTAGTTAGAGACATGCCATCTTTTGTAAAGGTGGTGCTTCAGCCTAAATCAGGAGGGGTAAGTAAGTAAAATGGAAATGAGAAAATGAGTGCAATATGACTCATGTTAAAAACTGTAGTAACCACTTTCTAAAAATATTTTATTTATCCTCTTAAATCCTCTTATTTTTAAATAATAAAAACACCCAAGAAATGTTAATATAAACCTTAATGAATTATTGAAATAAAACCATTTTATATACCTGTTTCACATCTGCATACATTGTTACAACTTGTATGTAACAAGGTTTGATCTCTTGACGTTTTCACACACGCATACGCGAACCATGTGAAATCTTGTTGCGCTGTGAAAAGTGAAGTGAAGAGGTGAATCATCTGCATAAAAAAGTTAAATTTAAATTTTCAGTAATGAACTTAATATTCGAATGCTCTTGATTGATAAATCCAAATAATATACAGGTAATTGTATAATATTAATTTGACGGAATTCAGAATCTCTTTTTGATTGCTGATTGCTGAATAAATAAATACATTTATTTGTATACAATTAATTTGTATTGTATTGCAGACTGTGGACAGATCACAAACATTCCGTAGAACAACTAGGGATGACCGAGTGAGGGAATACTTCTATGGATTCAGAAATTGTTTTTATCCTCATTCTTTTGATGTGGATTTCGGTTCAGTTGAAATATATAAGATAGGAGGTATGGAATTGTTTATACTAAATAGTGTTGCCTTAAAGTCTTAAAATAAGGAAATTGAAAAGTGCATACTTTTGTGATTTGCTTTCGTTGTGGTGTTTGTTTTGTTTTTTATAGAGTCAATTCGCCCCAAAAACTGGATGCTGTTGTGGTAGCTAAAAATTGTCTGACTGACAATCTGTTTACAATCTCCAGACAGTTTGGTTTCAGTCTGGAGAATTGACTGTACTGCCATACGGTTTAAATAAATGCACATTTAAATAATGCAAGTTTTTGAGGACATTTCATTCTCTAAAACTACATGGGTAATTCGGTTTATTCTTCTAGCACCAGCTGTACCAAACTCTTGTCTTCCAATTGGTATGACGCCAGAAGACAACCAGACAAAACTTGTACCAGTCCAGCCAAGTAAGTTTGGTATTCTGATTAATAGACAATATTGAATGGCATTGTGTATAGGCTGACAACACAATTTATTGGTTCATTTTGAATTATTTGCTGTTCAGTATTAGTTCTATTGCATGGTAAAGTTCTATTTGATAGTACTATTACATGGTAGCTTTTTGTAAAATTGGGTAAAAAGAACCAGGATGGTAACTTGCGCATTCCAAAACCAACCTGTAGTGTGTAACGTCTATTAACTGTTCTACTTAACGAAATCAGAGCACTGCCTTTTTTAATGTCCTAGCCTTCGACATTGATTCACTGAAGCCTTGAGTAAAGGATATCTTGAACAATAAGATGGTGCTGATTTTTGTTTTTTTCTTTACAGATAAAAATTTAGTACATCACATTCTTAGTTTAAGCTCAGCAAAATCTCGTGAAGATGACTTGGTCACTGCCAATGTAGTAGGATTCATATGCATGTAAGTCAAATTGAAATTCAATTTCAATTTAAAATATTTATTTAAAAAGGGAATTTGTAAAATAAGAAAAGCAAAAATGACCCATGGGACATGATTACATAGCAACTCTTTTCACCCTTGGAATGGTATGGTGGAACCACAGAGAGATCAAATTGATTAATTTCATCATTGGATCTCCATAGCATACATACATTTTAAGGCAATGAGAATGTATATTTATGTATCAGAAGTTTTACACTTTTACTACCAGAGCTATTGTTCTTGTGTGGCAAAGACATAGAGGCCACTACAATTATTAACATAGTTTCTATGGAAACAAACAAACACTAGAGGTTGCAATCTAAATGTTACTGAAATTACGAGTCATTTATTGGTTTACATTATTTTTTTTTTTGTAGAACAAATGTTGATATTGAAAGAGGTACATTTACAGTACTGTCTCCGGCACCAAGACCTTTACCTCAGCGTTACTTATTGTTAAGTGATGTCCGTTTTATGGACATAAAGTGAAATCATTTGAGCACAAGCTGTGTGACTTGAAGATGTAATTTACAGATTGTCTCTCCTGTTGTTGTTACATGGAGTAACTGAAAAGAGAAACCAAGAGATAAAGCTGCATTTTTGGTTGATTGTATCATCATCTGTGTTCACTTATAATTCAGTACAGGTAGATAAACCGATATTGCTGCGTCATTTAGGCCTACCTGTATTTTGATAGTATTGGATATAATTTATGTTTCAGATTGGCATCAAGACTTGTAATAACTCCATGTCACTTAATGATATAAATGAAATGCAGAGATGTGGATGAATTTTAAGAGATTTTTTTAATAAAATGCAGTAACAAAATGAGTTTTTCTATGTATTTCATTTTGTATATGTACGGTCAGTCAGTTGAGCTGATCAAAATGTTCATTCACTTCTTTGTTAGCTCTCTTAACTTGATTTTATCCCGAAAAATCTGGTTTTGGTTAAATCAATTTGTCAGCAAAAGCTGAATCAGATTGAAATGCGGGATTGTTCTGACCAATCAGAAATCCGAATTCCTTTCTTCTATAGTTCTTTCAGAACAACATTTTTTTAACGATATCTAAAGTTGGGCTGATCCCACCTCCTTATTGTGTAGGATTCAGATTCTAATGGACCAATCCAACGGAGTGGATTGTCTAACGCATTTTTACTTCGATGTATGCCTAGGATTTAAAGATTTGGAGTGGAGTTGTGGCTTGGTGGTTATAATGCTTTGCTACCAATCCAATCAAGTCCTGTCATATGTCCGGAATTTGCAACTCCACTTCCAAAGACTTATGTAGATATCATCTTGTGTATACGTTTGTCTTGTGAACAGGATTGCCACCTTTGAGAGAAGGATAGTGATTGAGTTCACTTGTGGTTATCCTTGGCAATTTGCCTAAAATTGAATGAGAAAGATGTTCAATGGCCAATATTGAATTATTCGCCATATGTACTTAATGACTAAACATAATTATTGTATTTTGTCCTTTTCGCTAATGGATGCATACTGTACAATCTTGGAAAACACAACCGCTAATTTTAGTTTTATTTTTATATTTTATACACACATGAAAGCGTTTTGTTACCGAAACTTTTTGTTCCCTTTTGTACTTTTTTGAAAGCAAAACATTGGAAAACTTCTCAGAAATAAAGTTTTAACTTAACTGCTAAAAAGCGTAATGACCGAGGTCTACTTTAAATTCACGGTTACCATGTAGTAACTATGCGAGTGCCGCTTACATTGACAAATAGCCTATTATCCCCGAAGACCAAACTTTCTAACATCCCTCTCCACAAATGATATAGTCCACGAACATGGAAGAGTATTGCCTGAATAAAGACCTTACAGTGTTGCGGTTATAAAAAAAAAATACTGGGATTGCTACTTTTCGCGTTACATCTCGCTCTTCGAGGAGATTGGGCTAGGTTTATCCGGTAAGCTGGCACGAAATAGACTCGGCAATCGCGTGCTTTAGTAGTTGCCTTTATGGATGAAGGGCATGAAGGACATTGCTAGTTTTCGACAAATGATCTGGTGTGCGTCGTAAGTAGTTCGATGTACAGGTAACATAATATAAACACTATAAATATATAATACAATACAACCAATAGACAATTGCTAAGAAAGAATTTGTTATTTTATTGAGGTATTTCAAAGACCATACTAATACCATTCTTGATACAATATGCAATAAGTTTGTGTCTTTTGCATAAATTTCGAGTTATCGGTTAGATTCAATTAATGTTCTAGTTATCGTTAGATCTTAATAGCTGTCCCCATCTCGATATCGTTCTTTTAAATTCCTCGTCCTTTTCTTGTTTTTTATTCTCAATCCTTTTTCTGTGTGGTCTTTTAGAATATGTATTAACAGGTCGCCCAACATTAACGTTTGATGGTGATGACTGATAACCAGGTCGTGAACCAGTGTTAGTCGGGTAATCGTTTACAACGTTCTGTGGGGGCTCTGGCGTTTCAGGTACTTTAGTTGTAGTTGCTTGGTAACGAACAGGTGGTGGATGGTATGGAGCAGGTGGTGGATGGTACGGCGAAGCTGGTGCTCCATAATGCTCATGGTTTTTAAGGTCTGTAATCTCAGTTTGCAGTATTCCGAGCTCAACTAGAACGTCCGAGACTAAAATAAAGTAACGTTTTAATTAAAATTAAGACTAGATTACCAATCACATTGCATTAGTAGTAATTCAATCCGGTAAATATATGTGAAAGCAACCTTTAGTGTATTGGTATATACAGACAATTTTTATTTTAGTCACGTCACCAGGATTTGTTTATTGGTGGTGAAAGTTTAATTACTAAATAAAAATGACTACACAGTAATCTATAGTTATTCAAGTTTATAACAATGAAAACTGGATGTCCTGTTTGAATCTGAAGCTAATCACGGCATCTTACACGGTGCCTCAAGTTTTGATTCAGTTTTTTTAAATATTTAAAAGGGAACTTACCTGTTCTTTCCAACCAATCAAAACGGTTATCCAGTGAAGAAAGTTGACCTTTGACTTGTTCTAACTCTTTTTCTATTTTGTCGGTGTTGATTTCTTCAACCTCATTGGTTGGTTGATTGAATGGTTCTGCGCACACTTTACCACATCCGTTACTGCAGCATTTTTCTTTATGTGGACAATCTGAATCTTCGAGACACAAATCTGTACACCTTTGTGCGCCATAAGGTGAGCTCAGCACAGGGCATTCACCATCTTTAACTGGAGTCAAATATAAAGAAGTTAAAGTTTGTATACATCGCATTTCATATAAACAAATCGTGTAATCTTTGTCACGACTGACATTTAAATATGATTTAGCGATTTGGGACCGTATCGAGAAGAATATTATAGTCTTAGTAGTATAGTATAATATTATTAGTTGGAATAATAATAATGACCCATGTTCCAAACCCATAATATTACATTACATTCCTGGTTTTGTTTCACGAAAATATCCTTTCCTATTGTATGGCCAAGCGCTTAAACTTACCAAAAGGTTCCGGTGGGAAAATTGGATGAACACACTCTTTTCCACAACCATTGAAGCAGCATCTTTTCTCATTTTGGCAGTCCTCATCGGTATCACATCCATATACACAAAGACCTATTGTACCAGCTGGCACATTTGGACATTCTCCAACAATTGGCTCTAGATTATTAAATTGAATATTTAATAAAAATTCAAGATGTATGTTCCCCAAAAAAACCATGAAATAAAGGTTAATCAAATCAGACTTTGAATAAAGAACAAAAAACAATGATTTCATACACGGTTAAATTTAACCAATAACTCATTATTTGACTTTTTCGCTTTAACTTAACATTTTCTAGAATGAATTTTTGGTCAAAATGAAAATCTATTATGTGACATTACAAAGCCATATTAAACAAAACATTTCAAAAAATTATTTTTTCACGGGAAAAATATTTTTAATAGAAAATACTACAAGAATGTGAATAGGTTAACGAGTTAATTACTAGAAAAAGCATAGAATAGAATCGACATTTCAGAACCATCGTGGAGCTTATGTTTGAAAACACAGACATACTAATATAATACTAATTAACATCATCTTCCTTTGATTTGAATCAGTTTTTTGTGTATATCTGCCAAGAAACCAATTATTATTAACTTAATCAATCAAATCTGAATGTAAACCATTAAAAATTACCTGGGGTGCATACATCTACAAACTCATCACTGCCGTCAGTACAATCTTTGTGCTTGTCGCACACAAACTGATTTGACAGACATTCTCCAGACACGCACTGAAAACAATAATGAAACGTGTTGGCAAAGTAACCAACATTGTGGGTTTTAAGATATTGTTGCCTTTAGTCCGTTTATATATATATGTATCTTTTAATCGGATTTGCTGACAACCGACATTTCTTTGTTTTTTAACGAAGACAAATACAGTTTCTTGTATCTTGTAACCAGGTTTGACATTTAAGGTTGTTTTTATAGCAGCTAATTCTGAGAATGAACAATGATAAGAGTACAATAACATGAGAGAAATACCATTTTACCTTAAATTGATCTTCAGTGCATTTACATCCAACTTCATCAGCCCTAGAAGTCCCACAATCAAAGAGACCATTACACTGGACAGAAGCAAGTAGACATGTTCCGTCTGGGCAAAGGAAATTATTCGGAGGACCACATGTGAAAGGGCAACCCTCTTCATCGTCTCCATTTGGACACTGTGGAGTACCATCACACACCTGGAGAGGTGTAAGGCAAATACGGACGGGAGAGTTGCAATCGAATTCCAAATCCTCGCATTCGCATTGTGTTGTCTCGTCATCTGAGCAGTGAACCGTTCCGTCACAGACGAGTGTCTGTGCTATACATGTGCCATCACTGCATTCAAATTGATCTTGTGTACATCCACATTCAGACTCGTCGTCTCCATTAGGACAATCTTCTACTAATCCATCGCATACAAATGAGTTTGGAATGCATTTTGAGTATCCTTTACATCGGTACTGGTCAGAGTCACAAGATTCGCAGTCATGCTCGTCTTCACCACTGTACCCGCAATCTTTGTTCCCATCACATAGCTATAAACAAAATTAATAGCCTATATAAACATTCTTCAATATCACCATAACAAAACACTTTTTATATACAAAATAAAATGTGTTGGTTCTTAGTTTTTTGCAGACAGTCGTGATTCTATTATCGAATATACCAGTAGCCCTACGTTTCTATTCCGCAAGATTAGAGAAGATCAGATGATGTGTGTGTATGGAAGCTGAATGAATTGGTTGATGGAAATCTAGAGGGAAACAAACAACTCGCATGGCACATAAGTAAAAGTTCATCTGAAAGGTGGTTGACCATTTATTCCATCCCACTGTTTAAGGATTAATTACTTACCTTATCACGTGGAATGCATATACCACTATCACATTTAAATTCGCCGCTAGTGCAGGCGCACCATTGGTGTTCGTCCTCACCACCCTCGCATTCTGGGTAACCATTGCATACAGAGCTCTCTGGAATGCAAGTGTCATCGTTGCATTTAAACTGCTGAGCTGTACAGGATTTACAGTTCACTTCGTCATCCGAGTGGTAACAGTCATATTGACCATCGCACTGCCATTCAATGTTAATGCACGATCCACTCTGTAGATTAGACATAACATAATCCATCAGTAATGGTAATATTAGTATGTGACATAAAACTAATCGATAGAACATTCCATGGACGAGCTCCTAATCGGGATTGTTTCAGATTTAGGAATACACATATCAAAGAATAAATTGATGCGTGTTTTAAATAAGCAGTTCTCACATTAAACCACGGCATATGTGATACCACAAACACTATCATTTAAAGCGTCCTGTCAATTTAAAATAACGAAAACGAATTATATATGTTTTCATTCAACTAATATAACGAAGACATCAGGGATAAAGCTGGGCTGGTTTGAAAAGCGAAGAATAAACAATAATCATCTAAATGAAATTGAAAATGTGAATTCAATTATATTTTATGTTAAATTAAATGATTATTAATATTAGAACAAAAATAACAGATCAAAACCCTACCTTGCACTTAAGCTCATTTTCTTTGCATTGCCTGTTGTCACACAGACTATCTTCTTCATCATCACCCGCCGGGCAGTCACTCACCATATCGCAAGCCCAAGATCTTTCAATACAGTCACCATTATCACACGCAAACTGATCATCTTTACAAACGTTCAAATTACAGGCGGATTCGTCCTTAAATACAAAAAAATAAACAAAAGTATTGGAGATGTATGTCCCCCAGAAACATTTTTTCACTTATAAAATTACAATTACCCCACTAGCTAGCAGCCAATTAAAATATTTTTTGCTTTAAGTTACAGTTTTTTCAGGTAAAATTGTAATTTTTGTTCATATATATCTTTAATGTATTGTCGCACAGGTAAATAAATATGTGTTTGGGATCCAATTTTTGATCAAAGTAGATAACTATTATGCGACATCAGAATGGCATATTCAACCAAAACATTTTTAAGAATAATTTTTCAGGGAGACACTACATCTTTTTAAAAAAATGTTGTAAAATTTAGCACTAACATAATTGTGTTATTGATTTGATTTGGTTATTGAAAACATTAATTATTTCCCGCTTGTTCGTTTTTCTGTAATGTTCAAGTTATCCCGATTCTATTTATGTATATTTTTATGATGTCACAATAGCCGATTCAAATCTCGAGTTACCTGTATCTTCAATATGAGCCGAAATAGTAAATAGTGCGCCCTCTGCAAGTATTTCAATTTTAATGATGCGCGTGATAAAAACGTGTAGTTTAGATGCTCATTGGTTAATACATTACCGTATTTTAATTTTCCAATGTTTAAAGGAACTAATGAATCAATGTTGCAATTTCTAGTGCATGTTTTCAATCAAATTAACACTTTCGTTTACCTCGCTTTCACTGCAATCTGGTTCTCCATCACAAACATATTCTGTTGGCAGGCACTTGCTGTCGCCACAAGTAAATCCGTTACAATAACCTCGAAGATCTTTTATGAAACACAAACACAATGTTACGTACTATTATAATTACGTGCTTTGTCACAAATATCTTTTTTTTTATATATTATTAATTTTAAATAGTAGGATCTAATTTGAAAATTTAGGTTTTGAGTCTTTTAGCGTACATTTCTTTCTATTTTCAATTTTCATACAATAATTTTACATTAAATACCTTCTTCTTCACTCGACTGGCTTTTCTCAGATTTTATAGGTACCTAAAATAGAAAAACATTGTACATTAAGACTAGAGTTGGTAACTCATCACACTAGTCAGAACTGTATTGAATTTCCACTTCACGCTTTCAAACTACCACGATTAAAGCCTCGGTGGCCGAATTGTAATGCTAATAAAAATTGTAAACGTACATAAAATATGCATGGAAAATACCTTTACCTCAACTGTTTGTACAAAACACTCAGATATGCATATTAAACTTAGAAGACTCAGCAAAATAACTATCCGATGACTCCCAATGTTTAAAGCCATAACTACACACTGTTCTATAAGACGTGTGAGCAGCGTAGAGTGAATGAAGAAATGCACACTCTATCGTTGATGTTACCCGGCTTACTGAGTCGCCACGTATACATTCAGTAACATCTAGTTTAATTTGCATAAACTTTTCCACCTGCATTGATTACGTAACTATGAATTGAAGCTCTTTAAGACAAACGTCTTAATTGTTTCTATTTTTTTCTAGTTTGTTATTCTCAATAAGTTCAATATAAGTCTCTCTCAAGTACTTTAAGAAATTAAAATATCACGGTACAGTTACCAGAGGTCATTAGGACCTACTGTATTGTTATTAAATATCTTGCCTTGGCCACAAATCCGTCATTACTACACATTGGAGTGGACGTCATGTAAATTAGTAATTTGCATAAACTGAAAACTAAGGCAATGCCCGACGGATGAAGACAATTTTATAGGTTGGAAAAAAACGATGTTTGAAACATGGGTATTGTTATACTTTATTGTAACTTTCAGTATTTTTATTCCGTCAAATCAGGAGGTAAGAAATCACATTTTGTTTTAATGGTTTTGTGACACAAGATAATCCTTAAATAACTAGGCCTAAGAGGCTACACGTCACCAGTGTCCTAGGCTCAAGCTTACTGTATGGAAGCACATCCGATAGGACAAGCCAACCAAGCCCAGTGGCATATCTATAATTTTTGGACCCCGAGATTTTACCGGAGAAATATAAGAAAACTAAGGCAATGCCCGACGGATGAAGACAATTTTATAGGTTGGAAAAAAACGATGTTTGAAACATGGGTATTGTTATACTTTATTGTAACTTTCAGTATTTTTATTCCGTCAAATCAGGAGGTAAGAAATCACATTTTGTTTTAATGGTTTTGTGACACAAGATAATCCTTAAATAACTAGGCCTAAGAGGCTACACGTCACCAGTGTCCTAGGCTCAAGCTTACTGTATGGAAGCACATCCGATAGGACAAGCCAACCAAGCCCAGTGGCATATCTATAATTTTTGGACCCCGAGATTTTACCGGAGAAATATGCATGAAGGATATATGATATTTGCGCATTCAGAAGCCTCAGATAGTAAATTAACTTTTGAGCCATACTTACTGATAATCCAAATGCTATATTCCAGTTTGTTAAATTAGAGAGAGGAAAGGCATCACACAAGAATAACCTAAACACAGAAGAAAATATTGAAGGTATTGGTATTATTTTACTTCCCCGTGTAATTTGTCTTCTCAGTGCAGTAAACGCACTTTCTCACTCATTTTTTCCCCTCTCGTCTTCATTTTATACAATATTGTATTAACATGCATATAACCTAGCATTATTGTGTCCGTCAAGAGATGAGATCAATTTCATCTAGCTACGAGTATATTCCTTATGGCCAGGAATTGATGTGATTAGCTTTTCACGATGCGCAATTAATAATTACGCAGTCTACACGCGATTTCATGAAATCACGTTTGTAATCATATCTTCATAAGTATATGTATCATAATTAAACCGAATCATGGCCATGAGTGCGCATATTGTTGTGCACTGCTCGTTAAACGTTATTGCGCACTCTTTCTGCACGATTTCAGTTTTACAACCTTTCTTTAGCATCATCATCATATTTTATACACTTTTCAACTTGAAATCGCGTTATACGAGCACTTCAAAATGACAGGCACGTGTAGGCTGAAAAATGGTGAAAATAAGCTTATTTTTAAAATTAATATAGACCCTATTTTTCATTTCATTTTGCTGTGTGTCTTTCAAGTGTATGTATCATATTTATGATTTATGAAAATAAGAGAGAAAAGGTTGATGACGTCATCATTAATTACATATTAAAGATGTATTGTCCCTTTGTCAAATTCCAAAAAAAAAAAAGATTTCGAAAAAAAGTCGGTCATTTTGAAGTATCATAATAGTTACTAACTTTCACCAAAAATTAGTCGAAAAAAAAATCATTTAACTGAAATACAGACGTTTTTTGGTGCAAAAAATAACTTTGACTTCCAGTCAAAGTTTTCGATCAAAACATATCTCATAATGCAACGTGCTTATTTGGCTACTCTGTATGCATAATCATAAAACTTCCTCGCGATCTGTGTGAAAACACCTTCTCAACAGTGACGAGTTGTAAACAATCTTAATTAGCATCATGCATAATGTATACTCATGGTTTTAAATCTTTATTTACTTTCACTCGCGACGATTTTCCAGACGAAACTTAATCAAATTAATTTAGCTGTTAATTACGTAAAATTTTTGTTTTTGGCTCGAATTTTCAACTTAAAGTGAATAACTTTAATAGTACTTTGATATGGCCAATTTAAATTTAGAATATTTTGATCTTCATTTTTTTGTGTTTCATGGGACAATACATCTTTAAATAAGACATTTTAATTTCGGCAATCAAACAAACTATGACACTTTCTTAGATTGGATTGGATTTTTTTAAATGTCAAAGTAAAACATTATGATCCATTGCGGTATGTAATAATCTATCTGCACCAAAGTGTTTATCTTTCTTTAACTTTTAGGTTTGTATAATGGCTCGGTGGTCTGTGTTCGCGTCTTATAGCATCTGAGGTACCGAGATCGAGTCTCAAATTGGCAAACGAAACGAAATAATATTTTATTTGGTTATATCTGTATTTTTTGTTCAATTTTATTTCTTAGTGTATAAATTATACGCTTGATTTATAATGAAATCTAGAAAAAAAATGTTGTCTTTATTATTATGTAACGAGGGTGGTTTATGAATTTTGATCGGGCTGTTTTATTCAAGTGACTCGATGTGATACCGGATATTGTATTTGCGCTACCAAGATCCTATCTTTATCTTTCATATATTATAAATAATTAAAGATCATGACAAAATCAATGCATATAGCCTAGTATAATTCGTCTTATTGACAAATTCAATCTAGTTTTAGGTTAATGTTATGATATATTTGGAATCCTCAGTATCACAATGGCGGCCATTTTGTTTTTCACATTTTAAGGGTGAAGATCTAAAAATTGAGCCGGGTAAACAGCAGATTTGGATTAAGCACCCCAAAATTACCCTAAAACACATATTTTTTCGCTTTTAACACGAAATGCCTACAGCATCTTATTAGAGTGGAAATATGAATATCTGGACTAGTCTAATATACGTTTGACGTCATTTCATTTATTTATGTTGGATTTTCAGGGCGCTTATTCCATGGATGCATTAACAGTTTTCGATGCCATGATGGATCATGTATTCTTAAACATTTTGTTTGTGATGGTATTCCTGGAGACTGCTTACATAACGAAGTGAGTTTTGTTTTCTAGATTTTCACCATTGATTGTTTGTTTAGGTCATCTTTTTTTTTTGTAAAACTGCTGTATATCAACAGTAGGCTATTGCTTAATACATAAAAGACAATAGAGACAATGATTAGCGTTTACATTTAGCCACATCAAAAGAGTCATAATTTTACTATTTAAATATCAAATACCACAGTTAAATAATCAGATTATTTTAAATATGACGTCAAGGCCTACGTAGGCCTACTATATTTTTGTAGGCTGCTACATATTGTGTATTTGACGTTTTCGGCATGACCGCCATATCAGTGCGTGAAATAAATGCATTCATTCATTCATTACGGGTAGACCTATGGATATTGTCATTCATCCAGGTAGTACGTTTAAAAAGAGATAAATATAATCCAGGATTAGATTTATCTCTTTCTAAACATTTATTCACTGGAAACATCATTCTGCCTGTACCAAACGTCATATAATTAATTTCTTGTATTTTCAGGATGAACATAATTGCCATCAACACACGTGTGACGTAGATGAGTTTAAGTGTAACAATGGTAAATGTATTTCCTCTCATTGGCACTGTGATGGAGTCTTTGATTGTGATGACCATGAAGACGAGGGTCATGAATGCAAACATTCGACATGTGAAGAAGATGAATTTCAATGTCAGTTAGGTGAGTCCGATCCAGTTTGAACATTATTTTAAAATTATTTTAAATGCATTGTAAAAGGAGACCATTGTTGGTAATGGCCATCATGTCAAATAATATACACAAAATACACGAGAGGTATAAGTCGGGCGGGATTAAGTTTAGCGACAATATATATTAAGCAGTATCACGTCCACGGAAAGACATATAATCCTATAGGATACTCTATTTTTTTCTGACACCGCGTGACAGATAGATTTGTGCATTAGCTCTCCAATAAGGGCATTTGTTTGTTTTTTTCATATAGTGAGAGATTATTTAGAGGGTTAAGTTAATATTATGAATTAGGTTCCTGTTTCCACCAATGCGGTAGGCCTACTGCAGGTTGTTTATTATCCCTGACATGATACCGTAAGAGATTCAGTTGATATAAAAGGTCTCTTTTGAAAGAAAGACCTTTCAGATTATACAGATATTTAAGATATTTAGAGAAACGGTTGTTTCATCTCCATGTTTCTCTTCACAAAGCCTTTACAAAAGTAGTTGCCTCTAAGAATGACAACTAATAATGACATATGTTTTTGAAAGAAAAGCCTTCAATATTTTTTGTATAGGTACATGTATACCTAATAGGTGGCGTTGTGACGGTGAGTTCGACTGCTACTCGTTTGAAGATGAGGATAATTGCGAGTTTTGTTTACCGAATGAATACAGATGCAATTCAGGAGAATGTATCTCGAACGTAAGGTTTTATATTTGATATACCTTAAGTATGATGCAGTTAATATTTCGTGAATTATATTAGGCCTATGCCTAAATTATTCTGTTGGTTTATTTTTCAGAGCATTGGTGCATTGATTAATTTGAGTATCTTATGTAGTATATGTTGTGTGTTATTTGTGTATGTATTTAATGTATAGTAACGTATATTTTTTAAGGCATTGGTTTGTAATCTCCATAAAGACTGTGATAATGGAGAAGATGAAAGCTATTGTACGGAAAACAACCAGTTATGCTTCGGAAAATTCTTCTGTGACTATGGTAATTGCTTCCCACTAGATGTCTTGTGTGATGGTACACAACAATGTCTGGATGGCACGGATGAACAGGAGTGTTCTTCTTGCACATACGCACAGTTTAAGTGTTATGATGGTACTTGTGTAGAGCATTATAACCTTTGTGATGGAGAGTCGGACTGTTCAACCGGAGAGGACGAGTATGACTGTGAGAATAAGTGCCACGTGGGATTCTTGTGCGACGATAACGAATGTATCTCTGCGTCAAAGGTTTGTGATACGGTTAAGGATTGCTCTGGCGGTGAAGATGAAGAATCTTGTGTGACGTGTAATCATTACGAATTTAAATGTAACGATGGTTCGTGTATTAGAAGGAGGTTAAAATGTAACGGTTATTCTGATTGTCAGGATGGATTAGATGAATACAATTGTGTTGATAGTTGTCACTACGGATTTCTCTGTGAAGATGGAAAGTGCATTGCGTCAGAGAAGGAATGCGACACAGTGCGTGACTGTGCATACGGAGAAGACGAAGAATCGTGCGCATCGTGTAGCCATTATGAGTTTCAGTGTGACGATGGATCATGTATTCCTAGACGATTGAAATGTAATGGATACACAGATTGTTCAGACGGGTCTGATGAAGGCAATTGCGTCAATAGCTGTCACTACGGGTTTTTGTGTGAAGATGGACTTTGCATATCTACGTCAAAGGTGTGCGATACAGTACGAGATTGTCTTTACGGTGAAGATGAAAGATTGTGTCCTTGCTACGACTATGAATTTCAATGTGACGACGGCTCCTGTATTGACAGAGAGTTAAAATGCAATGGCTACTTTGATTGTTACGATCGGTCAGATGAGAAACATTGCGTTGAAAAATGTCACGGTTTCTTGTGCGAAGATGGAGAATGTCTTCCAAGATCAAAAGTGTGTGATTCAAATCGTGATTGTTATCATGGTGAAGACGAAATGGCATGTCTAATTTGTAATGAGTATGAGTTCGAATGTGATGACGGTTCATGTATTGGCATACGGTTGAAATGTAATGGTTATGCTGATTGTTTTGACGAGTCAGACGAAAGCAACTGCGTATCGAACTGCGGAGAGAGAATGACATGTAATGATGGTAAATGTGTCTCTCTGGCTTATAAATGTGACGGAATCAATGACTGCAGCGAAGGAGAGGACGAGAGGGACTGTAATAATATTGCCTGCGCAGAAAATAATTTCATTTGCATAAACGGGCAGTGCATTGATCGTTTGGAAGTATGTGATGAAGTTATTGACTGCCCAGAGAAAGAGGACGAATCGAATTGTTTGTATGATCCACATTTGTTTTGTTGTGAAAACGGAGCGTGTATTTCAAAATGTAAGTTATTATATATGTATAATTTGAATTAATTAAATATAACCCATATAGGCCTATTGATTATTCAAAAATATTCATGTTCATTTAAAGAAAAGAACAGCACTAAATAATAATGTTACTATTTCAGATGGAGTTTGTGACGGGTATTTAGATTGTACAGACGGTGAAGATGAGCGGTCATGTGGTTCAAATTGCATTGGGAAATTCCAGGTAAATTAGATATTTCATAAACTTAAAAAAGCATATGCATTTCAATTTCACCGAATTTTCAAAAGGTACTATTTTTAAGCTGGGACCGAACAAAGTTACAATGTAACCCCAAAGTGTCCAATTTCGCATAATATGTCGTCCTATGAAAGATAAGCAAGTGTATGTTTCTGTTGCAGTGTGCTGCTGACCATTGCATTGATCCAGCTCTAATATGCGATGAGCATGTGGACTGCACGGATGCTAGAGATGAGTTAGATATTGTTTGCTTAAGACGTAATAGATGTGGCGATAACCCATTTTGGTGCTCAAATGGCTTGTGTGTTCCAGAGGTAAGCCCACCTCTTCTCCTTTTTAAAAATGTTTAATAATAATAATAATAACTGGTACTTGATATAGCGCATTATGCTGAAAGCCTCAATGCGCTTTACAAAGACAGAAAATTTTGAAAAATTACAAATTAAAAAGGTGGGTTTTGAGGAGAGATTTGAAGACACTGGTGGAAGTAGCCTGACTCTGAATTGACGCTTAAATTTCCCCGATGAAGAATACGAGAGTAGCCTACATTTAATTTATGCCAGGTTTTCATTGCGTTTTCCACATGAATAATAGAAATTCATTTGATTTAGGAATACCACTGTGACGGCGCATTTTCCGATTGTAATGATGGTGTAGATGAAATCGTGTGCCCATTCAGACAGTGTAACCCATCTCAGTATCTATGTGAAGCAGATAACCTATGTCTAAACAAGTCTGTAGTATGTGATGGCTTCGATGATTGTAGTGATCGGGCTGACGAAGATGAATGTGCACTTAACATCTGCCGGAATGACCAGTTCCAATGCCATTCAAGCTTTGCGTGTATCCCGATTGAGTGGCGATGTGATGGCTTGATTTTTGACTGTAAGAAAGGAGAGGATGAACTTGATTGCCCTGGTCGTTGTACTTACAATCAATATCAGGTTTGTCTTGATACTTCCTTCGGTAATTTGGTTTTGTTTTAAACGGTGCCAAAAAAAGTAGGTACGATATTGAAACTTAATAATTGGCACTTTTTACACGTGTGCAATGTTGCGAAACATTCTCTCTGTGATGATAACTTCAGCTTTCAATTTACCCATCGTTCTAATTTCTTACAATGATTTTATTCAATCTAATTATAAAGAATTTTGTATGAGATGTCTTTACATTTGTGTTTGTTTTCATTCACCTGTGTGTATACATACAGATATATAGCCGGCCCCGACGATTACTGTAGTCCTGAATGGAATAGTTTTTTTCTCGACACGTCCTTTTTGGCGGTTTTACTTTACCGTTTTGATTTAGCTTTTTGCCTATTTTATGTGTATCTCTATCCAGCTACTGATTCCCACATATTTTGTTTTCAGTAATTCTCTCTTACAATACTTACCTTATTTTTGTTTACCTTTTATAGTGCGTTTACGGAAAATGTATCCACCAATCTGCTGTATGTGATGGCGTTGTCGATTGTTTCTATTTGGGCGATGATGAATATGTACATCATTGCTCAACAGGTAATTCTAATACGTATGATACACCCTCTTTTTCTTTTTTTTACCCCTGTAAATCACTAGCAAATTTCCTATCTTCACAAACACTTTCATGTGTTGATGGATAACGTAAATATATATTATTCAAATATTATTTTTTATTAGCTACTGTACGAGTCGGTCCATTTAATTTCATTTTTTTAAACTAGAGAAAACGTTAATACAATATAAATTTATTGACAAAAAGAGAGATTTCTCTTTTTGTCAATAAATTTTATATTGAAATTATATAGTAAACGTCTTTTAATTCGTAAAACGTAATTAGTTTAGGCCTACCGTATCCATCCTGTAGAGGCGAGTAGCTCGCTGTTGGATGCGTATAAAATATAAAACATCAATAAAACTGATAACTGTTATATGACGATCTATAGGCACATACCGTATTAAACCATACCTATATTAAACAATGGTAATTTTACCTAAACAGTTTAAACTCTGGAAAATTGTTGAATTGATAAATGCTTGTGTTAGAGTTACCGTAACGTATCAGAGCATCGTCATGGTCAGTAATATATAATAATATAACTAGGCCTACCATTGGTTTGGGGATACTTGCTATATGAAATCAATACACAACAAAAAACAGTTGTTCGTTAGTTGACTCTTTATAAAAAAGACGTCGTTGATAATCATTATTATCATACCATAATGTTCACTTCATAAACCCGAGTGTACATTACTCAAATCATAATAATTAATAAATCAATTCAAAAATCTTTTCAAGTAAAAAACTTCATTTATTTTAATTGAACACTGAATGTTAAATATATAATGCTAAATATTATTATGATATGGTAAATAGGATTATGTTAAATAAAAAGTCGTATTTATTCATCTTTCAGGCGTTATTGAAATAATTATAGATGAACTACTTAGCATACGCAATTCTATAATTTTTTATGATTTGGGTAAGTTTTTAATTTACATTACATTTACTCACGACATGATAGCCTTAAATATTTATTATACACATTTAAAGTAATTTATAAAAATAATTTCGAAAGAGGTGATATTTAATTATTTTTGC
The DNA here is from genome assembly GCF_963402885.1 of Antedon bifida. Lineage (NCBI taxonomy): Eukaryota > Metazoa > Echinodermata > Crinoidea > Comatulida > Antedonidae > Antedon > Antedon bifida. The sequence goes on from NC_136229.1 coordinate 11,036,849, forward strand.
GATATTCAGGAACTATTATTGGTTATTGTTATTGATACTTATTGGTTATTATTTAATCTTTGGCTAGAATGATTACTATGTCAGACGTAAATTTTATAAATACAATAGGGCCTATATACAAATAATTGTTGAATTATAAGAATAGTATAACGTGTTTCTGTTAGATTCGTTCGATAGTAGACGTGAGCTTGCTGAATCCCTCACAAATATCTTGGAAGAAATTCATGAATTGCCAACCGGAACTCAGAGTAGGTTATTTCAGAAAAGACATATTATTATATTTCGTTTGGGGGTGGTAGATTTCCAGCTTTAACAGCTTTAAAAAAAACCGGATACATAACAATAGTAATTTTCAGCTCCACCTTTTGATTTTCTAAACGTAGGTAGGCCTACATCTCTGCATGTCCCAACAAGCGAACTTACTAGATTTAATTACTTTTTTCAGCTTTTGGATTAATTGTGAATAATACAATCGATACGTATTACAGTCTCAGCAAAATTGCAAAAAATAGATAGAAAATGCCGAATATAATAATGGTTTCTATATTTGAATTATTTATTGTTAACATCTTAATCACATAAGAGAAGTAGACGAGATCACATTGAGATTGCAGTAACTCATGTTTGAAACACATTCCTAAAATATTAAGCTTGTATTAAATATTTTTACAGAGCGTGAACTGCTGAACAGACGTAATGCAACACTCACTGTCGTTGAAATTCAGTCCAGTCTGAGACGTGCACGAAAGGAACTTGCAAAACACAAAATGGGTGATGAATCACCCTCGACTGGGGTACATTGAAGAGACAACCATATATGACCGAACACTATATCAACATAATGTATCGCCTCCGCCTTCCATTCCAGAGTAAAGCAACCAAAATGTAATGTAGATCTAGAAGAGATGACTAACAAATATTTATCGATTTCTACGCTTCCAGAACATTACCATAAGGAATTAAGAAGTTTAATAGTATTGTTAAATGTTATGTTATGAAATTTGCTCTTGTACACTAATATTACACGTCAAGTTGTACACCATCTAATCAGTAAGTTGCAATAAATTGTACCGTCAAGACTTTATCATTGTAAGATACAACCATTAATCTTCAATAACTTTCTAATAGCTTTCATATATATTTTTGTAGAAATAAGTCAATTGACTTTTGGAATATGTCAAACATGTGTTCACTTCACGGAAATTACAACAGAAACGGGTTATTTCGGCTTTACCCCTGAGGAGAATGTCCAGAATCGTTAAAAAGTTGAAATCATTTATAAACCTAAAATCAAAGTAGGCCTATACAAAATAAAACCGATTAACCATTCTATTTACGGCTTACCATTTTTTTAAAACGAATAATAAATGTCCAAAATCACATGGTTTCAAAAAAGCATTTCAATAATGTTTGTGAAGCATTTCTCCATTCAACCATTCAACCATTCAACAGAAATTAGAAATTAATTTATTTTAAGTTTCCTGTTAGGCTACTAACAATGTTGATCCAATTGAAACATTGAGGCGTTTTTCGTTTGCAGGGAAAACAATCATTATGTTTAAACTTTCTTCAACTGGTGGGATTGTATTCAAAGAAAATCATAGTTTTTCATTTTCTTTTTCAGTTTTACATTTTTTTCGCGTATCAGTTTCCATAATTTCAGCTTCACTTACTACAGTAGGCCTACATGCTAAAATTATGTGCAAAACATGAATTGGCTTTAACTATATGGGTTGTATTACAAATTATATATATATATATACCTTCACTTGCACTGATGAAGGGCTAGTGTTGCCCGAAAAGCTCTGCTAATTTTTCTGGCTGTTTTACTTTATCGTTTTGATTTAGCTTTTCGCTTTTTTTTGTATCTATTGAGATCCAGCCACTGATACCCACAGCATTGTCATTTTTTCATTTATTTCATAGCCTTTGGATTTATATATATATATATATCAAATATATTTGGCAAATTTAGTACAACTCTTGGTATGTTATCGGTTCATTAGGCCTATTAATAATGAATTTATTTATTTAGTACTAGATATTGATTTACCTTGAAGAGTTTAGGCCTATAGGCCCGCTATTTATTTTCCAATAGCTGTTGAAATTGGATTTCATTTGCAGTTAGTGGTTCTGAACTTAACAATGTTGTTTAAAATCACGACCGCTTTTAATAATCGTTGATAGAATGTCCTTTAGAATCTTTAACAAAATATTAGTTTCCTACAGTAGCCTACATTCAATTGGATGCATATGTCTATTATAGTTTCGGAATGAATTTCCATCGGAGTCAGTCAGATCCAATTCAGTTTTAAAGACTTAACTAATGCGTTAAAAGAAAACAATTAAAAATCATTTTTATTTATTGATAAGTATTAGAAAGAGTTGTTTTTTTCTTTTTCCTCCCGATAGAAAATGAATTTCTTTTTCATCTAGAGGAAAAATATGTGTAGGAACATAAAAAAATTCTAGCATTGTTATATAATTTTAGAAACAGCCAGTGATTTAATAACTGTTATTTCTATAAAAAAAAAGGATTTAATTAAAGATGTATTGTCCCCCAAAACATGAAAAATGAAGATTAATTAAATCAGACTTTTAATATGTTATTTTGTAGTTTTAATAAAGTTAATCACTTCAGTAGAAAAAAAAACGAAAAAAATAATGTTTTCACTTATAAAATGACAAAGTAAATGGTTAAGAGTGCTTGTCACCAAAAATCAGACATATTCGTAATTTAGTGGCAAGGGTCAAAATTTCGAATTGGCTCATATTTTGCACATTGGTAGACCTTGATGTAAGTAAACCTGATGTGTAGTTTGTTTGGTAAAATATCGCTTAGTTTTCGAGAAAATCTAAAAATAACGATTTTCGGCCAATTTTGTTAATTTTTGGTGTATAATTTACATTAAGTTTAACAGCCTCTGGAAGCCAAACGTAGCTACCTAGCGTTTTAATATTTTACACTTATGTTAACTAGCATCTTGACGATAATTAAGTAAAGTTTCAAAAAATTTGATGAAAAAGATTTTTACTAATTAATTACTAATTAGCATATATAAAACTCTTAAAAAGTAGGGTTTTCATGTGCGACGAATTTTTTTTTAATAAAAAAATCATCAATCTAAAGTTTAGATACTAATATTTATGAATCAAGTAAAAAAAATGTGGGGAAACTATTTTGCGCTCCGCGCCAGAGCCACAAATTTGTAAGAAATTCAAAGATTTTATCTGTCGGCAAGATCAATCAGATGTACCTATTGTTCTCTATTTACAGATTAAGGTAAATTTTACTACGAGAAACAAACTTTAAAGGTAAACTGAAAGGTCCTGAATAATTTGGAATTACGTTTTAATATAAACACAAACTAAAAATAAATTTCTAGTAAAATTTAAACGACTAACCCATGATGAAATTAAGCAATTACTATCTGAGCTCAACATTATAACTCGCTTAGCTTCATCAAGCCTGTTATGTTTTCCACAAGGTGAATTTATTCTCGCGAATTAAACATTTTTTGCATTATACGCGCGCAGTTTATTTTTATCAACAACAAGTTCCATTGGGCGTGTGCGTATACGCGAAAATGTTTGATTTGCGCGAATAATTTCGCCTAGTGGAAAACAGGCTTTACAACATAATGTTCTTATCTTCTCATATAGGGAGTTTTCGCACGAGCACGTTAACGCTATTTTCCAAGCTCCGCCCACTTTGTAAACAACTTGATCTGTGCGTGCGCAAGCATTACGAAAAACTTTAGTTACGTGCGTCGAGAACCTTATTTCTGAAAAATAGCGTCAATGAAAAACGTTAACCAAAACATGATTAAACATGCCTGGCTAGGCTTAGTCTCTAAACCCAAGGTAGTCCATGATTTGTTTTAATACTTGTGGCGTATGTTGCGTGCGCTAAACATGTGATGCGTTCTACACTTCCCGTCGAAGCGCGAAATCAAAACGAGCAAGTACGTTAACGCAAATGTTCGCTGAACTCTGTTGTTATGCAAATGAGTAACAAATGGTGACAACCGTTAACGTTCATGTGCTCGTGCGAAATTTCCTAATAATTCGTGGCCTAAACAATAAATTATTGTTTTACCATTGTTTCACCCCTTCGCTTTATTAAAAATTTACAGAACGCGACTTAAAATACTAACAATTTAGACAACAGAATCGTCCCACATATTAAATTGTTATTTTAAAGAATTCTCACAGACACAGTTTTACCTTCGTTGCTACCTTAATCAATCGAGCAACTGCACGTGGAAACCAGCTTTCCCAGCAAATCAATGTATGGCTTCTTGTGCTTTATGGTTATATCTGTGGTATCAAGTTCAAGAGAAGTACACATTTCTTGCAACATTGGCAAAGAGAATCTGGAGAGTTTTTCTTGAGCTTTCAGTTCACAAATATTATGCCTTTCAAACATTATTGGATGCTGCAAGCCTATTGTGTCCAGTACGGTTTGCGACAAAATTTGAATTTCTCTTTCTTTTTCCGTTTTTGAATCGTCTCCATTTTCTTTGACTTCGTCACCATCTTCATTACTATCGTAATCATCATCTTCGTCATCATCATCATCATGAACGGCTGCATCTGTCCTCCTTTTTTTAGCTAAGCGTGAGAAAAAACTTGCAATCTGCTGTGCTGTTAAAAATTCACTCTTGCTAAATAGATGTGAACCATCGCTGTGCCTGGCCGATCTCATCTCTCGTGAGACATCACATGGATCAGCTTTCTGTCCTGTCTGCTCTCCAACGTCAAAAACATCAATAAGGTAGGTTTTCTGTGGAACAGAAAATCGGGGTTTTTTTGCAGAGGACTTTAACGCCCAGCCCATTTGCAGGTCGGGGCCAATGTCAAACCGTGGCAAATCGTTGGTTCTTGTTGGTTCTTGATTTTTAGAAGTACCCTCTTCTAGTTGTGTTGCGTATAATTTCATTGCCCTGTCATATAGTGTTTCATGTTCTAGTGCGTTCTTGTGATTTTCATAATCTAAGTGTTTCTCTAGGGAAGAGTACTTCTGATATGACCTAATGCAACCTTGTTTGCGACAAAAGAACAGTTTGCTGGGAGTGCCAGGACTTTCTTCACTTTCTATTTGGTCGTCGTCATTTATATCAGCTTGTTCTTCATGAGATGTCTTTGCTTGTATTCTTGCTTTTACTGTAATAAATGATACTTGATTTTGATCAGACGTTGTATCCTTATTATGAATTAAATTGGGTAGTTTCGAGGGCACACAGAATTTACTCAAAACTAGATTTTGTCCTGCACCAATACCATACGCCATCCACACCTTCATGGACCTGCTTCCATACTCTATGTTGTTGATGTGACTCACGCCTTTCCATTTCCCTGCTGCACAAATAGTACCAGTAGGTAAAGCACAAACTATGACTTTCACTCCAGGAATGCCTCCAAAGGACTCAATTGCTGCCTTCATCTGCTCTGGATTTTCAATATCTTTTCCTGAATTAAGATATTTATTCATGTGATTTTTGATATGGGCTGCCTTGCGGTCACATGCGCCCTTCCCCCCTTGAGGGTCCGAAAAATCAATACGTCGGATTTTGATCTTCGTTTCTTTCGCTATCTTTGGTAACGAGAGTAATGTTAGGGCAGAGTGGTAGCATCCTGCATTATCTTGACGCAGATACACAGAGTGTATATCGGGTGCAATAGATGGCAGCTGCCTCAACACATCGTCGATGATTGCTACAACAGTAGTACTATCCTGACTGCAAGATTTAAAAATATGCACAAACGTAAGCATCTGTACCTCTCTATCTTTATTCGTTTTCGTCAAGACCGTTATGTGCCACGGAAGTCCACGCTTTCCAAACCAGTCTCTTTGGCTTTCGCGGTATTTACGTGGTACAAACTTCATCGCCCAGTCTAAAACAATTAGGGCACAACCAGGATTCAAATCTCCTAAAATATCATGTCGTGCAGCGTCTTGGTTAATGGATCTTAAGATATGCGCCTTCCACGTCTCGATGTCTTGGACTGACCGTGTAATTACGTACTCCATGTCATCTTTTTCTTCAGAAGAGCAGCGCACTTCGTTTAAAGCTTCATGAATTTCAGACAAAGCTTCTGGAAATATACGACATCTGTCACATCTTGCATTGTGGTCATGATCACAGACAGTCTGGTAATATTTGTCTTCGCAAGAACTAAGAGCATACGCCCTACAATGATCGGCAACTTCAGAATGGTTAGAAATGTGAATCTGCAATAATTGTAAAAGAAATTGTATAAAAAATGTAATTAGTCTTGAATGTTTCTTACATGCTTTACTGAGCAACATACAACGCGCTACTTTGCCTTTTTTATTATATTGTTTTTCTATTTATACTGTAGCAGTTATCAAGATATTTAAACAAGATTGTTATTACCTTGTACTACGATACTGACAACAATGCTCGTGATTTTATCAACTCGCTTTTCAGTAATAATTACCTTCCTTGTATCCATAGACCTTCCCGTATCAGTAAAACTTCTGCCACTTTATTAGACAACATTTTTACTAATCAGATTGAATACCAAAACACAAGTGGTCTACTTTATAGCGACATTTCCGATCATCTTCCTGTCTTCAATATTTCTCTTCTCAACGCTTCCTTCCCTAATCTTAATCCAAATAAAAACTATACTTTTAGAAAATTTAACCTTACTTCACTGGCAAACTTTCGTCTTGAAATTTCCACCTAACAGTGGATTGATGTTATTAACACTGATGACCCAAATAAGGCTTATTCACACTTTGAACTTATATTAAAATCAATATATGATAAACACTTTCCTCTCCTCAAAAACGAAAAAAAAAATTATAAATTAAAGTCATGGATGTCTAATGGCCTACTTAATTCAATTAAACACAAACATAAACTGTACTCTAAATTTATCCATTGTCCCACCCAAAAAAATGAAACAGCCTTTAAACAATTCCGTAATAAATTAAATACTACAATTAAAGCTGCAAAAAAAAATCATTTTCACAAAACGTTTCTCAAACACAAAAATGATATTAAGGCAACTTGGAAATCAATTAATTCCCTGCTCAATAAATCAAATAATACACATACAAATACTTCTTTCAATTTTCAAGGTGAGTTGACCAATGATTCCAATATAATTTCAAATGCCTTTAACAAATATTTTGCTGAAATCGGCCCTTCACTTGCTAATAAAATTCCCAATAGTAACAGATCATTTAAAGACTTTTTACCCAACCCTACCCCTAACTCAATATTCTTTACTCCAGTCAATGAGGCCGAAGTTTTTAAAATCATTTCTACCTTTAAAAACAACAAATCACCCGGTATTGATGATTTCCAAACCAAGCCCATCAAACATATTGCCGATCTCATTTCTTTTCCACTTACCCATATTTTTAATCTTGCTTTATTAAAGGGTGTTTTCCCAGACAGGATGAAGTTTGCGCGCGTTACCCCTATCTACAAATCTGGAAGCAAATCTGATTTCTCTAACTATCGCCCCATCTCTGTCCTCTCTATTTTCTCTAAAGCTTTAGAAAGGGTAATCTACGATCGTACATTTTCATTTATCTCAAAACATGACATTCTTCACAAAAATCAATATGGCTTTAGAAAAGGTCACAACACACCCATGGCTCTCATTGACTTAACAAACAAAATTGTTGACGCATTTGAAAGTGGTCATCTAGCCATCGGTGTTTTTATAGATTTGTCAAAGGCATTCGACACAATAGACCACAATATACTTTTATTTAAACTATCCCACTATGGAATCAGAGGGCCCGCATATGATCTTTTCAAAAGTTACCTTACCAATCGTTTCCAATGTACCAAGTATTCTAATTCTGTCTCCAACTTCAACCCTGTTACTTGTGGTGTTCCCCAAGGCTCTCTTCTTGGCCCCCTCCTATTTATTTTATATATTAATGATATATATCTTTCTTCTTCAATTCTTAATTTTTTTCTATATGCTGACGACACCACTGTTTATTACTCTGACCCTGATATTCAAACCTTATTTAATACTGTTAATACCAATCTGACCCTCATGTCTCAATACTTTTCAGCTAACAAACTTTCTCTTAACCACAAAAAATGTAACTTCATCCTGTTTGGGACCCCTCAGAAAATTAAAAACATTGATACTGCAAACTATAACATTTCTATTAACAATCATGATATTCCCTCAGTCCAATCTGCTACATTTTTAGGAGTTCATCTTGACAGTCGACTTTCATGGAAAAATCACATCAATTTTGTTGAGAATAAAATTTCCAAAAGTCTTGGCATCATCACTAGACTTTCTTCTTTTTTACCCCCTAACATTCTTCGTATTCTTTACTGCTCCCTCATCCTGCCTTATCTTAACTATTGCAATATTGTCTGGTGCAACTCTTATCCTTCCAGTATTAAAAAACTTCAAACAAAAAAAGGCCATCAGGGTTATATCTGGCGCCCCACCCCTGTCTCATTCATCTCATCTTTTTTCAAAGCTTAATCTTCTCAAAGTCTCCGATATCAATCTAACCCAACAAGGCTCGTTCATCTTTTTTTCTATTAATTCTAACCTTCCCAAACATCTCTGCTCCATGTTCACTCCAAATTCTTCAATTCATTATCATCATACCCGTATTTGTTCAAAATTAAATATTCCAACCCATAAAACCAACCACTTTCAACACAACATTAGGTATTCCGGACCCACTTTTTGGAACGATCTGCCACTCCCCATCTTAAACTCTGTTTCTAGCAAATCATTTTTATCTAAACTTAAAAGTCACCTTATTTCCAAATATTAACTTTTCCTCGGTCAATTTTATTTTTTATTTTTCATTTATATTTTTGTTAAATTTTCATTGTCTGTGTCTGTAATAGGTACGTCCTCCACAAGATGTGTTTTTCATCTTTCTGGGCGTGTACCTTCTTCTTTCGAAATTTTGTTTACATATATATTGTTCATTGAAATCTGTTTTGTATATGAAAGGAGAAAATAAATGTTGCTTTGAATTGAATTGAATTATAGTCACCTTTTAGGTAGCGCTTGGCATCTTTAAGTTTTTGGTTTTTTTGTTTGGCCCAAGTCAAACCCATTTCATAGCAATCTCCCAGCTTATCAACGATGTTCTCCAGGTCATCGAAGGCTTTTCCACCATTGGCAGAGATATAATCAAGGCCCTGTAAGGATTTGCGTACAGAAGCAGAACAAACACTGAGAACTCTACGCAATGTACTGCGGCTCATAGGTTGAAAATTCTTCTCTTGACAGTAACTCTCGTATTGAAGAATACATTGTTCTGGAATAAGATTACGCACAACATTTGGGATTTTTATAACTCTGTCTGTAGAAAGTTTTAGAGTTTTTTCTCCAAATGGCAAGTCTTGTATAACTTGAGAACTTGTTATAAAGGTAACAAAGTGGTCAATTTTCCCTGGCTGTACGCATACTCTAGTGTTCTTTAGAGGTTGAATTACAGAACCTCTACCATGTAACAATAAATGGTGTTTGGCCACGTTAAAACGGTATCTATAGTCAAGTTAGGTATCCATTTCTGCAGTTCCTTGAAGGTAACCTTATCAACCATGATCGATAAAATCTGACGTCTTGTACTCCAGTGGTTAGTATGAAGATAGCATTCTGATAGAGCATCTAATAGAGAAGAATCGGTTCTTTCGTCAGCTTCTGAGGTTTTATCACTTGATAAGCCTTCAAGTAGAGTAGTCGACTGACCAGGTGCGATTTCTTCCAGGCACATAGAGACAACTTGACGAGCCTTGCGCATGTGGAAACGTTTAGTACGGTCTGAAACTTCCTCCAGCGGTGCAGATAAAGGATATCTAATTGGACTGACGTCCCTTGAATTGAGAAATGCATTTAATTTTTCTCTTGGTGTAGATTGAATTGATTCATCTTCTGAGGTAGCTGAAGCAAAAGTTGGATCGCGAAATTGATATAGGCTCATTTGAGTATCCATAACATCACACGCCGGTGTTTGACAAGTTGGAGTGGCTAATGGCATGTAAAACTCATCCTTATTACTTTCCTGAAAATAAGAATAGTATTGGTAAAACATTACTACTGACTTTGATTCAATTATTGACGCACTGATTCGTGATATATATAAAATGATGATGACAATGGCAGGGAATGCAGAAAATATTCCTCCTACCACCAACATACGAAATAAAATGAACAAAGTAACATGAAACACATTCTTTACTTAATCTTTCCGCCAATAAATGCGTATTCATAAATGACATATTGTACGGTATTTTTTAACTTACAGTTGTTAGTGCGCTCATCTGATCGACGAGACTAGGGTTATTTGTTTCAGTGTTCGAGGTTACAGGTAACAATGACTTCAGCATCTTACGGCAAGTTGAACAGATACCTGGTAAAAAGCGTAAAAACATTTACTTACAGGGTTTTGTTTAACAGTTTAAATTACATTAAATATATAAAAATATAAAAATTAAATTATATTTACCTGAACCAACTTGCAGGAAAGTTCCTGTTTTCTTTAATATTAGTTGCGAATCTTCTTTGCTAATACCCCTATCGTACTTGGGTCCCTTTCCCTTGCTTTGGATGTGATTAGAGAGATCAGGCGGCACTCTACATCTGTTGTTATTTCCTCGAGACCAACCTAAGCCAAGTTCCGATCGATGCAAGGGAAAAACAGTCCAACTATGTATATCAGCGGGCAAGGTAAACATGGCTGCTCGACTAAGAATTAGGTCTACCTCACTATCGATGCCCGTAAACCTAAACATGTGTCTGTGTGCAGCGATTTCCTTCTGGCATGCTTGTAAAGGTAGGACTTCAGTGCTCTGTTTGCGGTCTTTTCTATCGAATCCACAAGCTCCGCCAACAACCGATTTAAAAGAACATGAAATCTCCATCTTGTTTGAACTTAAAGCCATCAGACAATAAGTATATATAAAATTATTTTCAACACGTCTTTACATTGTAAGACATAAACTAAAATGGATAACAAATCAGTTCCGTTGTCAACGCCAATGAAGATATCGTTGTCTATCGAATATATGCAGTAAAGTGTTTTGTCTACTGTGGTTAATGTTTTGAAACATTCTCGTTGAGTAAGTTCGACAAACAGGAAAACGATAACAAGTTAAAACAAATGTGTTTTTCAGTTTTATCCTATAAACTATGAGAGGATGGAATAATTTATAATAATGTGGTTTGACAAAGAATAAGCGAGTGATTTTTAGTTAATTGCTGAATTTCGTATATTGATTAGTAATTGAAATTTTACCAGAAACGTATTTTTAGTTTGTGTTTAAATTGCAACTTAATTCAAAATTATTCCAGGAACTTTCAGTTTATCTTTCAATTTTGTTTCGCGTAATAAAAGTTTAGCTCAAAGCGACTTAGATTGCTAAATAGATAACAATAGGTACATTTGATTGATCTTGCCGACAGATAAAATCTTTGAATTTCTTACAACTTTGGTTCTGACTTGATTCATAAATATTGGTATCTAAACTTTAGATTGATGATTTTTTTATTAAAAAAAAATTCGTCGCACATGAAAAAACACGCGTTTGTTTTTAACCTACTTTTTAAGAGTTTATATATGCTAATTAGTAATTAATTAGTAAAAATCATAAAATTTCACCAAATTTTTTGAAACTTTACTAAATTATTGTCAAGATGCTAGTTAACGTAAGTGTAAAATATTAAAACGCTAGGTTGCTACATTTGGCTTCCAGAGGCTGTTAAACTTAATGTAAATTATACACCAAAAATTAACAAAATTGGCCGAAAATCGTTATTTTTCGATTTTCTCGAAAACTAAGCGATATTTTACCAAACAAACTACACATCAGGTTTACTTACATCAAGGTCTACCAATGTGCAAAATATGAGCCAATTCGAAATTTTGACCCTTGCCACCTAATGTTTGATTTTTAGTGACTGGCTCTCTTAAATTCAACCAAAAACCCATTGGCTGGCAGCCAATTTGACCATTTTTTTGCTATAAATTACAGTTTTTTCAGGTAAATACATTTTTTTTCGATCCATTTTTTGGTCAAAGTGGATAACTATTAGGCCTATGTTATATTAAAATGGCATATTCAACAAAAATTTTGTTAAGAATTATTTTTTCAGGGGGACAATACATGTTTAATACTATTATTTTTATTATCTTCGATTTTATTACGCGCGTATCGTGATTCAGTCGCGCTTCGTCGCATTCGCGGTATTTAACAATATTTACGACATGTGATGCAAGTCCGGACCATGAGGTGGAAGCAAATTGGGTATAAAAGTCTAATTTTCTCGTTAAATCCTGTATTTTGAGCGACGCAACGTGAAGAAATGATCTTTACAATATATTCTAAATCTCCTGTGTAAGTGTCATTAACGTACGAGTCATCATCATGACATGTTGGATTTAACCTATCTAGGCTAGCCTAGGCGGGCGGGGCGTACTCTACTAGCGGAGTATGGGCGAAGCGGCCGCCAAGCAAAGCGGCCGCCAGTTTAATATTGTCATTTGTATGGAACGCCATGTGCGCTTTTTTTAATCTTTGATTGTCGTTGTTAACGCCATGGCCTATGGCGAGTTGAGTTACAGCTAAAGGAGTAGGTCAAACCAATAAATATAAGCCAAAAATTATGTAGGCCTACTATCGAATCTTTATTATATTTCTAGAATAATTAAGTTTGCCTGCCGATAAATCATTAATCAATGTACAGTAGGCCTAGGGTAGTACTCGGACGATAACACTATAAATGTACCCAATTGCTAAAATTGTACATTTTGACAAGCTTTTAGAATTTTAATAGAAACTTGCAAATATAACTGTAATAATTAATAATTTAGTGTCGCCAAAAACAGTCAACTAAATTCATATCTATTACATAGGCCTTCAAGGATCGGTACTCGAAGGAGTCTTTTGGTACTCGGATGCCCTCAATGTTTTGTTTATATTTCACATTTTTTCAATTAAAATTTTTTTTTTTTTTTTTAATATACAAATATAATCATTTTATTCTTTATATTTACAAAAAATTATTTATAATATTTGATTTTTATAGAGATATTGAATTACTTTTAAAAATGCGATCCACTAATTAATTTAGTGATTAATTACATATGAGGGTACGTATTTGTATTGTCAACTTTCTCAATCTTGTTATTGTCTCTTGAGTCGAGAAGTTGGTCATAAATTTAGTCTTTCCTTTGTGCATTTGTAGGCCAACCTTTTTACTTTCTTTGTTCAGGCGATTGAGCTGTTCTTCCATGTCCTTAACAGTTGTAGTTGTTAAAGCTACATCATCAGCAAATCTGAGGTCTGTTAGCATCTCTCCGTTTACGTTGATACCCTTTTCTTCAAGTTCTGCCTTTTTGAAGATATCTTCAACTGCTGCTGTGAAGATCTTTGGAGATATCGTGTCACCCTGCCTCACACCTCTCTTTATTTTGATGGCATTAGAGATGTCTTTATCGATGTGTATTTTGGCGGTTGCATTTGTGTAGATATCTTCCAAGATGGTAATGTATCCTTCTTGTATTCCAATTTTCTTCAGGGCATCAAACATATCTGTGTGTTCTATCGAGTCAAAGGCCTTCTGGTAATCTATGAATCCAAGACAGACATTCAGTTGATATTCATTTGACTTTTCGATTAGTTGGTTTACTGCTTGCAGATGGTCTATAGTTGAATAGCCCCCTCTGAAGCCTGCTTGTTCCCTGGGCTGGTTTTGATCTAAGATATGTCTCAATCGGTTTTGGATTACTTTGGTGAATATTTTGTAAACATGTGACAGAAGGCTGATTGGCCGGTAGTTTTTTATGTCTGCTTTGTCCTCCTTTTTGTGGAGTAGTATGACTTTCGCTTCTTTCCAGCTTTGTGGTATTTTCTTGGATTGCAGAATCTGGTTAAAAAGTTTGGTAAGTTGGATTACTGCCTCATCACCTCCTGCTTTAATTATGTCACTTGTTAATTCATCAATGCCTGGTGCTTTATTGTCTTTCATTTGTGCTATGGCATGTGTCACTTCCTTCTGTAGTACAGGAGGTAGCTCATCCTTCTCCTTACTATTTGCCTTACACTTTGGTGTATCCGTTTCTGGTTTAGTAGAGCTGTACAGATTTAAGGGTTTGTAGTATAATGTCATATTTCCTTTTTCTTGTTCTTTGCCTTCGTTTCTTTCTGACCGTTTTTACCATTTCAGCATATTCAATTTTCTCGGCTCGGGTTTTGATCTCTTTTTTCCTGAGATCCTTTCTCCTCAAGTTAAGCGCCTCAATTGTTTTGTCTTCTTCTGATTTGGTGTTTTCACTTTTCTTTGTTGAGGCTAGACTTGCTGCTTCCTCTAACATTACTGTTGTTAGTTTGTCGCATCTTTTATCCAAGTCGATGTCCTCCACTTCTAGACAAGCGAATCTGTTTTTCAGCTTCGGTTGGAATTCATCCTTCCTTTCTTTCAGTTTCATGATTTTGATGCTTTTCTTCTTTTTGTTGTTAATGAATTTGAGCCGTGCAAGTTTGGTGTTTATGCAGATTTTAGCTCTCACCAGTCGATGATCACTTGCGATGCACACCTTCGTAATGACTTCGCAGTTCTTTACGATTCCTCGTTGGCTGCTTAAAATGAAGTCAATCTGATTTCTGGTTGCTCCATTCGGGCTCTCCCATGTCCAATAGCGTGTTTTGTCTTTTTTGAAGTAAGTGTTAGTAATTACTAATTTCTGTTCTTCTGCGAATTCAATGAGCATATCACCTCGTCTGCTCCTCTCTTCGACTCCAAAGCTGCCCATGGTTTTCTCTTCTCCTGCTTTACGCTGACCAACTTTGGCATTTAGGTCTCCCATAACTATAGTGTATTTGCCTTTGTTGTCTCTGATGGCTTTATCTATGTCTTCATAAAAGGCTTCCACTTCCGAGTCCTTGTAGTCGGTGGTAGGAGCATAAACTTGGATTACACTCATAGTATCGTCTCTGGCAAGCTGAATAACCATAGCTACAACTCGGTTGGAATATGATTTTATTTCTCTGATGTAGTCTTTAAACTTGGCATGCAGGGCTGAAAATTAACGGTCGCCCGGTCGCCAATGGCGACCTTTATTTGGTAAGGGCGAGTATTCATTTTGTGATGGTCGACCTGTCTGGCGACTTCCAGAAACTGCATCCACCTACCTTTTATAACTAATCTAGGCCTAGCCTAATAATATATAAGCTAAGTTATAAGCTACAAGCCTAATGGCAGTCCCTCGTTTTTAAGGATCGCGAGCGCGATGCTCATCAACAACCTTCAAGGAGAGCAATTAATCGCGCTCCATCTCACAGTGCGAGGCTAGGTACCAAAAAAGGGGATTCCCCTGCCTGCATTCAAGGGCGAGTTTACTTCATCGCCTCATAGTGCATCCAGTACGGTGTCATAGAAATACCTCCTTTACAGCAAGCACATGTCCCAACCAATAATTTTTCCTTTTATGCTTACTGCATATTTTTATGGAACGAGTTTATAAAATATATTTAATTTTAAAAGGAAACATTAATAGGAGGTCTAAATATAATGTTTATTATTTAAAAAGCTCAGTTGCTTTAATTATGATTGTCATTGATTGATTATTTCTTCAAAAGTTCCAACCAATTTTGGTCACTCAAATCCTCCTCAAAACACGTGCTGATGTGTGACGTCATGATCTTCTAGAAGCTCTCTCAGCGGTAGCTCTCCCCAATTGTGCGTGCATGTGTGACACATGTAAACACGATTAAATATCTTTCTTAATTATTTTAAAATGATACTTTGTAACTTATTATCAATATTTTAATGGCTATTGCATGTTAGAATTGTATAATTTATGAAATACAGGTAGTTTTCTGTCTGATTTCTAGGCCAACAAGCTAGGCTAGGAAAGCTAGGCCTAGGCTAAAGACATGTTGGTCAGGATTCTCCAGGCTCCTGAAACCCAATCTAGGCCTACCCAGGCCATACAAAAAATTGGCTTGAATTTTTTTAATGACGATCCCCACGAAACTTTTTTACTTATGAATACAGGGACAATGTTTTTGTTTATCTTGTGACTTAGTTGGCATAGTTGTCGCTTGACGGAGTTCGCAGATTTCTGGTCTTTGAATGGCAGGATGATTCGCACTGGTATTTCGGATAAATCTGTTTCACCTTCTGCAGTGTTGTTATTGCTCTCTGCTGGTTTAAAGTTCTGTATGGTTGTTGTTATTAGTTCATCTGGATATTTCAGACGCTTAAAAATCTTCCTTAGAATTTCACATTCATCATTAAAAAGCTGGTGGGTCGACGATAGTTTGTAAGCCCGATTTAACATAGTTATAATAAGTGACCTTTTATACTTTTGTAGTGTAGCAATAAGCCTGTGTCTGTTGGCTTTCTATAAACCCGTGTGTGCAATTTTTCCAAATCTTTGGTTATCAGCATTCCTAGGAAAGGGATTGAATTGTTCACGGCAGTTTCCATTGTGAACGCTATCGCAGGATGGGTTGTGTTAAGTAAAGCTAAAAATTCATTGGCTGCTTCTAGATTTGGCATACCGTTTGTAGTATTTGGGCATATGGTTCGTAGATTCAAGGCGTTCCTCGATGTGGCACATAAATACATTTGCCATAAGGGGCCCTAGAGGTGATCCCATTGCAACTCCATCAACCTGTTCATACAAGTTACCATTAAATTGGAATAGCTGATCTTTCGTTGCTATATTGAGGAGTACAATTAAATCGTCCTTATCTAAGTTTAGTCCATAATTATCGTTGAACCAGTTGTTAGTAAATGCTTTATCAGCAATAATTTGAATTGTCTCGGTTAAAGGAACATTTGTGAATAAGGACGAGACATCATATGATACCAAAATATCACTAGCATTTACAACGGTGGAGCGTATATCAGCTGCAAAGCTAAATACATCATCTATTGTATATGCATTCTGGGATAGCGGTTTCAACTTCTCATCCACCCACTGAGCTCATTTATAATTGTAGATACCTGTTGCTGACAAGATTGGTCTCATAGATAACTTTTCTTTGTGTGTTTTAGGCAATCCATACAAATGAGCTAACCTTGATCAGGTTTGACAAATTGATTTAGCAATTTCTTTTGGAAGAATTTTATGAACCGTTGGAATCATATCTTTCTCATTTTTCAGGAGTGGATGGTAATGTGTCATTACATGTTTCTATATATAGCGCCACCTATACTGTCCCGACTTCTAAAACAGGTTACCATTTTGGTTCTTGGTATTTGAAGCCCTCTATCAGTCATATCCATGTGTAACAGCCATTTTTTTTTTTAAAACAACGAAGTAAGACTAAGAGTTAAGAACCAACTACTAAAATCAAATTTTGGGTTACTTTTACTTGGTACTTGGTTTGTTTCCTCCTGAATCTTCCACGAGGGAAATTAACTAGGAGGTCTCAGTGAAGTGGTGGTGCTGTTTAATTGGTTTGGACAAGGTGCTTGCTAAAATCTTCTTTAAAGTTTGAATGTTTTTTATGTTAACAATAGACTGCGATAGGGTATTCCATGTTCTAATAGTTCTCGAGAAAAAGATTGCTGGTAGATTGTGGATGAAGTTTGTGGAACTATTAACTGTTTGCTGTGTCCTCTTCTGGCCCTTTGACTTTTTAGATTCAGGATCTCAGTACTGTCTTTGCATATAGTAATATCTTGGTTGAGTTACTTGGTGGATTTCACGCCTGTCTTTCAGTGACTTCCAGCCTAATGTTGATAGCATATTAGTGACACTGCTATTTCTTGAGTAGTCATTTGATACAAATCTGGCAGCTCTTTTCTGCACCATTTCGATGGCATTGATTTGTTTTGCTTTGAATGGGTTCCAAGCAGCAACTCCGTACTCAAGGTGTGGTCTGACAAGCGTGGAATACAACCTTTCTTTAACGGCTTTCGAGCTCATGTAGAAATTTCTTTTAGTGAAGTTAAGGATTTTAGTGGCTTTGGCAATAGCATGTTGAGTTTGCATCTCCCAACCTAAGTCAGTTTGCAGGATAATGCCCAAGTAAGTGATTCGGTTTGTTTCTTGGAGTGCAGATCCAGACATCAAGTAGGTGGCATTTCCGGGATTACGTTTACGGGATAGCCTCATTGTTTGACATTTGCTGGTGTTGAATTTCATGTGCCAGCGCATTCGGTCTGATGATCAAGGTCTTGTTGCATTAGTTTTTCATCTTCTTTTGCGTTGATGTTTCTGTATATTAGACAGTCATCTGCAAAGAGTCTTGTAACACCGCTCACTTTAGTTTGAATGTCGTTTATAAAAAGGAGGAATAGATGCGGTCCTAAAACTGTACCTTGAGGAAAACCACTTTGTGGCAGCTTGATGTTTCACCGTTTACAACCACTCGTTGGAGACCGCTTGAGAGAAATGACTGGATCCAAAGCTTGGTCTTCCCCCTGATGCCATAGTGGTTTAATTTATGGAGTAATTTTCGGTGTGGTACAACATTAAATGCTTTAATAGAAAAATCTAATACTGCTACATTAGTTGTAATGTTCTTGTTATTGTTCTTTGCAAAGTCATGCACTGTTAAAATAAGTTGGCTTTCACATGAACGTCCTTTCCTGAAGGCGTGTTGGTTTTCCGCTAGCACTTGATGTTCTTCGTGGCTGTTTCATTAGGTGGCTGTCTACAATATGCTCAAGAAGCTTACAACACACTGTGGTCAGGGATATACAGTAGGTCGATAATTTGACGGTTCAGTTTTCGGCCCTTTCTTAAATAATAGAGTGATTAAAAGACTAGTATCAAAACTGCGCTAATTCAACAATCACTAAAAATCACCAAACCACGAAAAATAAAAATTATGTGCAAGTAAAAAGGCAAATTTTAGCCGATTAAAAAGGTTAAAATTTTGAGCAATTTAAAACACAACTACTATCACTGAGTACGCCCTCTAACCTTTACACATTTTAAATAATTTTGGTGTAGATTTTATAGACCTATGACCTTATAATGTTCTTTAAAAACCCAAAATCATGTGTAACCTTGAACTTGACCTCGCATAAATTACTGGTTTTAAAAGCGATGTTCATGGAAAATTGTAATTTTTTTTTGGTTACCCAGCGACGTTACATTGTAATGAATAATTCATGAAGAAAAATTATTTGATTGGTCAATATGGTATACATATAAGTAAACAGTATCAGGTGTCCGACTACCAACAATGTCCGAGTACCGCGCCCTCTACCCGGCCTATATTTTATTTGTATTTTAATATTAACTTACATGCTATCGAATCTCATATTCTATTAATATTTACATGCTATCGAATCATTAATAATTTACGTTTGCATTATAATCTGTAGACGTAACTATTGAACCTTTTTATATCTCATTTACGTACTATTAAATCTTTATGTCTCTCTATTTAATATTAGGGTTACCGAGAGTTGACTCCATTGTTATTGCCAGATTCAACTCTGCGTATGTTACCATGCGCGCTATGTCATTGACGCGATTATTTGACCATTGGTAAACACATTTTTATGTATTATTCTGAAAATAATTGAACTGTAAACATAATTCTTTTGAGTATTTGTTTATTTACATATCATTCCATCAGATCAACTATTTTTTATTTCCATTACATCCAACCAAACATGTAAAAAATGTAGTTAAAATATCGTACTATCTAGCGCATACGACCATATGCGGTAGATTGTTTACTCAAAAACCTTCGAACGGTCCAGTGACCTTACCCTATTCAACCTTGTTTTTGTAGTTGAGCCTCTCATGACCTGGGATTTGTTTGTCTTCCTACGCCAAGATAATATAGTTCTATACATGCCATGTGCTTTTTTTCTCTGAGAAATATTTATAAGTGCCAAAAAAACGTTTTTTTCTCGATATGAAGCCTTTATTAATCAAATCTTTTAAAGAAAAATCTCACATACCATAAAGAAGGTCCATTTATTTCATTTTTGAAACATTGAAAATTATGTGAGGCTCAACTACAAAATCACTATTTTGTGATATGATGTCATCGTAAGCCAATCAAAGCTGAGCTTTCCCGCGATCGGCAGAGCTCACGGTTGAATGATTTTGGATTCTGGCTATTTGATTGTTGGACGCGAATCACCCACAGTGGAATGTTTTCACTCGCGTGTACCGTGAAGTCACATGGTCTCTCTGTACTGATCGTTAACTACACAAATTTAGAACAATGAATTTGTACGAATTCCGTTTTAAAATAAACAACTTTATATATATAAACATTTAATAACAGTTTATTGATATTTCCAATGTTGATAAATAAAATAAATTACTATAAAACATACTTATCTGTAATTATTTTAGCGAAAAATGGCGTAGTTCATACAATTGTCGACTGAGGGCATAATTTGTTTACAACGTTCGTGGCTAAAAACTATCGTTTTCGGCGATGTTTTAGACCCTATATTTCGAAAACTAAAAGTCAGATTTTCGTAATTCTTTCTTTATTGGAATATTGAAACAAAATACTAACAGATAATGTTTAAATTGGTTGAAAAATTACAACTTTTAATTTTGCATCGTTATCCCTAAATATTGGTAGTGATGGGAAAAAATAATGTTGAACTGACTCGACGTTTCTCGAGCACTCTTCTATCGAATCTACATTCACTTTCAGTATGAATTAATAATTTATGTACGGTACTGTTGAATCTTTATATCTCATTTACATACTATCGAATCGTTATACAATTATTGCATTAATAATTTACATACGGTATTGTCGAATCCTTATATCTCATTTATATACTATCGAATCTTTATACAGTATTGCATTAAAAATGTACATACGGTAAATTGTTGAATCTTTATCTCACTACATACTATCGAATCTTGGTTTTTATTATTAGTAATAGGGTGTGTTATACATGTAAGTGTTATTCCATTGTAATATATTGTTTGTGTTTTCAATAAAGCAACGTTGGGACAAATACGCACCTTCTACAGCACTATTGCTGGCCGCCAGTCGAGTTATTAGAAATTCGTATACAGTACCGTACAGACACTTGCATCTTATTTTAGTATTTAAAACTCATTTTAAATTGATTTATATATCTGAAGTTATAAAATAATGTAGGATATTAAATAAATAAATTGCTGTTATCATGTTATTGTAAATAAATTAGAAGTTAACAAATTATGATTGCGAACACTACTAGTTACTTTACTAATTAATTAATATACAATAACAATACTGTATATATATGAACTTTATTGAAAAAATATATTATTTCTTAATAATTGGCTTATATATTATATTAATATACAATACAAACACCACAATGTATTTTATTGACTTTATTAAACATATATATCATTTAGAACAGTTAAAATAAGTAATCATTGATTCGCCATTTTGTTTAAAAGAACGTATCGCATTCAATCTGTAAAAAAAGAGAATAAATTACATAATGTAGATTGTTATTTACGTCCGAGGTAAAGAAAACCTGTCCAAACAATGATAATCAAAGATTACAAACCAATGACAATCAAAGCTCACACAGCGTTCCATACAGATTACCGTTATTATTGAACTAGCGACCGCTTTGGTTGGTGGCCGCTTCGACTGTAATCCCTATTAGCTAGGCCTATCCTGTTACTTGTATGGCAAGTCTGATTATATCTGTATCTGTATATACAATAATAAATAATAAAATTAAAGACTTCATATTCAAAATGACACCATTATTTTTTATTCAGATAACAAACATGCCGATCCACAAAAACCTTTGTTATGCTTAGGCGTCCTAGCTAGCGAGGCCGATACACGGCGCTCCATGTAATCGCTCTATGCGCTACTGTGATGCGCAGGGTATGTTGATTTTTCGTCAGGTACCGTTTTGACAGTCATTCGTAACCAGATTAGTTACTTTCAAATAGTAAAATATTTACGGTGCAGTGTCCATATTGATAGTATATACAATTAATTAATCTATCTACCGGATTTCGTAAAAAAACGTGAAACATGCAGATCTCCGTGTTTGGCAGTGTTAATGGTATAAATTCCAAAGCTTAATTCTTTTAGAAACTGATGAAAATGAAGTTAAAAGTGAATTTTTCACCTCGCAATTCCAGAATCGAATGTGTTTGATCAAAATAAAATTAACAGTAACGATACAAACGTGTTCATCCGTGTCTATTGTGCATTGTATTCAGCCGCAGCGGTCAACTGTGAGGCGCTACCGCATTCGGTCAAAAAATCACTATAATAAAACAAAAATGCAACGCTTTTGTTACTCAGTCAACTGCTCTCACATTTATTTGGTCAAACAAAATCAGAAATTCTTTTAAAAATGAATAAAACTTAAAGGACAACTTGACCGAGGACCATACTTTAACAACGTATTAGGGATGTACAATGATTTCAGAACAATCGCGAGATTAAAGATAACGCCACACGCGCTCGCCGTACAGCCGTCGCCATCAATTGCTGTGACGTCAATGGTGCATCACAAAATCTACTTAATGAGTTTTCACTGTTGTTAACATACAAGAGATAGTTACCGTCTTCAACTGCTAATTTGACCTGTATTAGGCTTAAATTTGCCAAAATGTTTAGTCTGGTATTTTGAAGAAACACTTCAACATCCAGATAGGCAAAAGAAACAAGAAAAAAATTTAACATTTTTATTTTTTACGATTTATTTAAAAAGTGTGTTTACTAGAAATGTTCGCGCTTTATGAGTCCTTTAATACAACTATGTTAAGACAATTTGTCTTTTTGTGTATAAATGTATCGCCGAAAATGATCGTTTTTAGCCATGAACGATAAACAAATTGTACCCTCAGTCGACAATTGTATGAACTGTAATTTTTCGCTAAATTAATTACATAAAATTACGTTTTTAGTAATTTATTTTTTATCAACATTGAAAATATCAATAAAATAGGTTATTAAATGGTTATAAAATAGATAAATTTGTTTATTTAACGGAATTTGGACAAAAGTTCATTGCTCTAATTCGTGTAGTAATGATCAGTACAGAGAGACCATATGACTTGACGGTAATGATCAGTACAGAGAGACCATTATGACTTGACGGTAATGATCAGTACAGAGAGACCATATGACTTGACACGCAAGAGGAAACATTCCACTGATGGGTGATTGTAGTAATGATCAGTACAGAGAGACCATATGACTTGACGGTAATGATCAGTACAGAGAGACCATATGACTTGACACGCAAGAGGAAACATTCCACTGATGGGTGATTGTAGTAATGATCAGTACAGAGAGACAATATGACTTGATGGTACACGCAAGAGGAAACGTTCCACTGATGGGTGATTGTAGTAATGATCAGTACAGAGAGACCATATGACTTGACACGCAAGAGGAAACATTCCACTGATGGGTGATTGTAGTAATGATCAGTACAGAGAGACAATATGACTTGACGGTAATGATCAGTACAGAGAGACCATATGACTTGACACGCAAGAGGAAACATTCCACTGATGGGTGATTGTAGTAATGATCAGTACAGAGAGACCATATGACTTGACGGTAATGATCAGTACAGAGAGACCATATGACTTGACGGTAATGATCAGTACAGAGAGACCATATGACTTGACACGCAAGAGGAAACGTTCCACTGATGGGTGATTGTAGTAATGATCAGTACAGAGAGACCATATGACTTGACGGTAATGATCAGTACAGAGAGACCATATGACTTGACACGCAAGAGGAAACATTCCACTGATGGGTGATTGTAGTAATGATCAGTACAGAGAGACAATATGACTTGATGGTACACGCAAGAGGAAACGTTCCACTGTTGGGTGATTGTAGTAATGATCAGTACAGAGAGACAATATGACTTGATGGTACACGCAAGAGGAAACGTTCCACTGTTGGGTGATTGTAGTAATGATCAGTACAGAGAGACAATATGACTTGACGGTACACGCAAGAGGAAACATTCCACTGATGGGTGATTGGCGTCCACCAATCAAATAGCCAGAATCCAAAATCATTCAACCGTGAACTATGCCAATCGCGGAAAAGCTCAGCTTTGATTGGCTCACGATGACATCATATCAGAAAATGGTGGTTTTGTTTGAGCCTCACGGAATATTTTTGTTTCAAAAATGAAATAAATGAACATTATTTATGGTACAGTATGTGTGATTTTTCTCGAAACTATTTGAATAATAAAGGCCTCATATCAAAAAAAATTTTTTTGAATAGGGTAAGGTCACTGGACCGTTCGAAGGTTTGAGTAAACAATCAAGCGAGTACAGCCATATTTTATTAACATTGTTAAATTTCAGAAAACCTCTGCAAAATGGCCGAAAAACTGACACGCCATCTTAATTTTTATGAACGTTCTATACGCACGTATGTTAGATCGTCAATTTTAATTTGAAGCACCCGGGGTTGTATCCATGGCAGCAGTCGTTATGTGATTGGTTAATGAATTTCAATACCGGCCAATCACCGTCTTGTCTCGTTTGCAGACTGAATATGAGTGTAGACAAAATAAACAAACCCATCATAACACGAGACTCGCATGTTGCTGCTGTCGTAGAAAATATTGAAATTTCAAAAAAATAATATAAAGATTGTACATGAAAAGAAGCAATGTATTTGTACCTCACTAAATCACTCACGCAGACTACAAAGTAGGCTAGGCCTAGTAAACTATAGTTTCTTCTAAATTTGCTAGGTAGGCATACTAGTAGTAGTTGCTGGTTGACCGACGTACCTCAAGGGAGTGGACAAGGCATACAGTATGTACATGGCGACGTTAAGAAGGTAAGCTTGTGTTAAACTTGTTTTTGGCTCTGACCTTTGTTATTGAATTATATACATCTATAATATAATGTTCCTATATCTCCTCTTAAACTGCAAGTCCCTGATATTGTCCCCTTCATCAATTAGTCTATTAGAACAGCAAATTTGTATGAAAAAGGTGTGTTTTTGACCAATTTCTTTGCAAGTTAAGAAGAATACATACAAACGAATTGTTTATTTGTACTGTATTAATAATATGCAGTGTTCTCCCCAGGATTCACATCAAGCGTCATCAAACTTCATAGCGCTAGCAAACAGTAAAACGATCGTAGCCTACTTTTTTTCGCCGGTAAACATACGCGATAAAAAAACATTTTTTTGCATTCAATACAATACAATCGTCGGGGAGAAGTCCCCGATGAAATAAAACTAGGCCTACTCATCCGTAAGACACCACTAGTTGGCCTGAAATAAGACTTCATAGCGCGCTAGCAAACAGCAAAACGATCGAGCAGCTAACAATGAATTGCGTCTAGCAAATCAATCACGCCTAGCAAATCAATCGTGCCTTTGTCATTTGATGAGATGTGCATACGTTACTGACGAAAGAGTAAATCCCACCGATCCATAGAGAGTCGATTAATTCAATGTGATATTGAAAATATCATTGATATTTTATATTTAATACACATACAATTTTTACAAGAAAAACAATACAATCAATCATTGTTTTAACTGAAAATTTTATTTACAATATACTAGTTACCGCATTTTAGACGATGCAGACAACATCCAATACTAGAGATCGAAAGAAAGACATGGCAGTAAGAAAACATATGTTTACATCTCTCGGCGGCGGCCGGTGAAAGCGTGTCCCACTTTGTTATGCAGTCTTTTGTTTCTTGGCTTGTAATAATTATCGTCTAGTGGTCATGTCACGTGTCTCGTATGCATTAGGCTCTTTATGCATGCCGCGCCTCAGCTCTAGAAAGTACCTGCCTGTTATTAATCTATTTTTAGATTCGTTGTGGTTGATATTTTTAAGCGTCACGGATAAGGTTTTAAGCGTCACGGCCGACCGTAAAGCGTCACGGTAGAGAACCCAAGCGTCACGGTACTGTGACGCTTCAAAGGCCTGAGGAGAACACATAATATGGCATAAATTAAAATCAATACAATTTTTATACACCAGGGAGGTAAAAAAACCCTTTGATATCAGGTGACCTGTTAGACTCTTTATTAGAGGTAATCCACCTCTATTCACTGTACTGGGAATCCTAATATTTATGAAACGGTGTTGCTTAGCTAGGCCTACCTAGCCTAGACCATGCATGGAATAATAGAATAATATTTTAATAATGCCTAGTCAAAAACAGACACTACATCACACAACAATATTAATAAACGAATATAAATATACAAATAATAATTTGTATACATAATACAGAATGTCACATTATGCCTAACATTAAACACCCTCGACAATACATGTCATCGAGGATCATGTATACGCTCTCAGCTCACCTCTGGCCGGATGGCTACATATCGCATCCAGCTAGCTGCAGTCGCTACTAAAATTCCATGCCATTTTCAAACACCATTATTCGTCCAACTGTCTCTTCAAAACATTGTTAAAAAAATGCTCTTTCCGATGTTTAATGTGGACGAATTTCAATCAATTTCGCTTGTCATTTCAATTAATAGTTAATTACAACCAAATAAAATTAATGTTTCAATACAGTAGTATAATCTTTACAATCAATAGGATGCTGAGATCCGGAGATCAAATGGTTAATCTGTGGCTGCGACACGATCAGCTCCACTCGCCTTAAGAGTATGTACATTGCACAGTACTTTTGGTATTTGACACAGCCAGAGCTGGGATTAAAGGAGTGTTACAAATCCCTATCTTGTTATTCCTGCTATTTCTGTTGTTAAAATGTTAGATTGCCTTGCTCCATGCAACAACACTATATAGATCATCCTAAAGACCGACGATACAGGTTTAGGTCATTGGCATACATAAGGCAGTGTGAGGTATTGACAAAATTAGGAAGATCATTGATGATTTTGAATAAAGTAAAAAGCAAAGAATAGACACGTGAGAAACACCAGAGGGATCACATTTAAAAATGAAAGAAACCCCATCACTAACTACATGTTGGGTGCAATTAAAGAGATAATTAGAAACTAAATTGAGAAGGTACCCAGTAATAGTAAATTTGTTAATTTTATGAATAAGTTGCTTATGAGAAAGGCAGTCAAACACTTTAAAATAGTCAGTAACAATAATATCATATATACATCTTATTTATTGACAATCGATTTTTCTCACTGCAGTATTTGCCAAGAGGGATATTTTTTTAGGTTTTGAATGGAGGCCTGAATGTCTCGGGCACTCATTAATTGTGTCATGCAACTACCTGGGTAAAAAAACGATCGGGATTCCCGGCGGGATCCCGTTGGGATCCCGGTGGGATTTTACGAAAATCCCACCGGGAATTATGGTCGGGATTCCCGGTGGGATCCCGGTGCGATCCCGCTTGAATTTAAGAAGAAAACGATCGGGATTTCCGCGGGATCCCGTTGGTATCCCGTTGGGATCCCGCTTGAATTTAAAAAGAAAACGATCGGGATTTTCGCGGGATCCTGCCGGGATTTGCGTAAAATTCCACTGGGATTTATGGTCGGGATTCCCGGTGCGATTCCGCTTGAATTTAAAATGAAAACGATCGGGATTCCCAGCGGTATCCCGCTGGGATCCTTCCTCATTAAAAAAAAATCGATCGGGATCCCGGTGGGATTTGTGTAAAATCCCACCAGGATCCCGATGGGATTTGCGTAAAATCCCACCGGGATCCCGATGGGATGTGGGTAATTTGTGATATTTCCCATCGGGATTCAGGCGGGATCCCGGCGGGAATCCCGATCGGTTTTTTTGGGGGTATTCTCGCTGTGATAAAAAATCATAAGTCGACATATTGCATTTTAAATTATCTTTTAATCACATTAACATCTCGTTATTAATACTTCAAAGTATATTTGTTATTTTTGATTGCTCTAATTTTATCATTTAGTTTTTTGACAATTTCGGTCCACACCTGCTCCCTTTGCTCAACTTGAACTTCTTGGTATCGTTTGAATATGTGAGCTGAAATAAAACAATACGCCGGTTAAATCACAGAATGTTGTGTTGTGTTTTTATTTACAGTGTTTAATTATTGTCCATGCATACAAGACGCATTACAATGACACAGTGGGCCTATAGTGCTGCAACAGACGAGTTGTTTTAAAGAAACATTAAACATAAAGTTTCCACAGGTGGGGCTTGGAAGGGGATTGCTGCTTTCGTAACCAAAGATACTGTTAATTTACTCACTTCTAAGCGCCCGTCTTTTAACCTTGGCCATCGCCACCTTGTCCCGGCCAAATCCATAAATGCTTAAAGTGGCGCATTCTTCTTTGCAAACAACCAGTTCAAGAAGGTTAAGGGCCAGCTTCATTATGTCGGTTGCCGACATTTCAGCCAGTGTCAGCCTCTCCCTGCTGACACTGACCCCAAATTTCGCATCACCCATGTATGTAAATTCTTGTTATAAACAAAACAAAAAAAAAAAGTTATGATGTGTTTATATTCCAAGAACATTACAACGAGGAATGTTTTTAAAAAGTATTTATAAATCCTTGTAGATCACATGTATAAATTGTTTCCAATCGATTAGATCAACATAATAAATAACACACCAAATTCACGGCCGGCTAAACAATTATTTTCAAAACCTACCACTAGTATCAGAATCCTCTTGGGAAGAAGAAGGAGGAGGAGGAAGAGGACATGATGATGGTGGCGATTTCGCCGCATGCCTGCTTTCACCAGATATATGATCAGCCACTACAAATAAGTTAATATAGAATACGGTATAATTAATGATAATTGTATGTAACTACTGTGTAGCAGCTCAGTGCGTCAGAAAGCCGAGTAATTGGTCAGCTTGCCCTACTACTCTGACTAAGTTACATTATACTAAACGACGTAAGTGTGAAAACATTTTAAAAAATATATTAAAGATTGCAACTTTATATGAAGGAGAGACATCAAATTATTACAAATTATATCTTATGTACTCACATCGTCCATCATCCGCAACGGCGGCAGTCTTCAAATTCTGAAACGTTTAAAAATTCAAATTCTGAAAAATATGTTCAGTTTCACAGATATTACACAAGCTAACATATATTACTTTAAATTGTGTCTCATCTACCGTACCTTGTACAAGAACTTGACAGCTTGCCTGTCCTGCATCAACGACATAATAGTTTGTTGATTTTGTTCTATGCGGTTGAGCTTCAAAAATCAAATTAAATTACATATAATTATTAATTGATAACTATAGACATTTATTGTGCATAACGGTTTACAAACAAATGAACAATCGGAGTTGAGGGATACTGATGCTTAAAGCTCAGGTACAGGCATGAATTTTAAATATAATATCTGGTTAATTGTAAATAAATCAAATATTTGTAACAGAAATCAGGACGAAAAAACATGAATATGGTCAAATACAAAATAAATTATAAAATATAAAAACCAGGAAGACTTTTTTTCAGTGATTATGTAGTTTAACCTAATGTAATAACATGTCTGGTGACTCCCTAGAAGGTGAAAAAAGATGGTGGATATACGGTGGATAATTTTTGCTATAGCATGAAAATAAAAATCTGAAGTTGAATAAAAAAAACCAGAAATGTAAAATTCAAGTTTTATTACCTATATTTAGTCATCTGATAACATTTGTTACCACACCGTTTATTTTTCATAGCTTTTTAAAATGCCTCTCTATTTACAAAATGTGTGTACAAAAGAATAGAGATTTTACTGTGTAATTTGAACTATAAGAACTGATAAGAAAGTGCTTATTTTCAACAAGCTCGTGTAATACAAATAAAATTCAAAAAATGTATGATCAATAGACATTTTTTGCTCGCACCTGGCCTTTAAATTGAACTATTCAACTTTGGGCTAAATACATTTTTAAAACATATTTTACCTTATCTATTATGTCCTGATAATTCCCTCCATCTACCAAACTTAATGTTGAGGACACTGCATATTGTTCCCTCGCTTTTTCTTTTTGCTTCTTCTCAGCTGCCACGGCTTTTTTTACCGTGATTGCCTGTAATTATATTCGAGCAACAATTACGTAGGTCACGTTAATCAAGAACAATGGTAGATTTAAAATCATGAAAGCTGGATATCATAAAATAATAATAATATCCTGGATAATATAAAAACAAGTCGCAATGACTATTTATTCGATGCGTTTATGGTAACTTGTATAAATATATAAATAAAGTTCCACTCGGTATCGTAAATTATGCATCACAATTGCTTCATTTAATGAGAAAAATTTACCTCTACTATCTTCTTTTTTTGTGGAACCGAAACGGTTGATGCGGCAGCCTGTAAATGAAATAAAACGGTCACACAACCAAAATATTTATTAATAATTATTATCTAAAGGCAGTTGTTGTGATGTTATGTTTACAGTACTAACATCGGCATAGACTAGACGAATGCTAAATACAAAATTGCGTAGTTCACGTTAATCAAGAACAATGGTAGATTTAAATTCATGAAAGCTGGATATCATAACATAAATATAAAAATAAATATAAACAAAAATAATGCATGTGGCGATTTTGGGCGAGGGCGTTTATTTTTTTGGGTGTAATTAGTAACATGTATAATCAAATAATAAAGCCCTAGATATAAAAAACTATAACACAATCAATAACAAGAACTGGTAAAATACAGTAACAATTGTATCAAAATGCTGCCTATTAAAGTATTAAAAACAATTTGGCAAAAACAAAATGCAAAGTAAGTGGAAAATACTAAACACAATGTACTTCTACGTTTTTCCTTTTTGAGGATTTCTTTTGTTGTATGGGTTCTGAAGCCTGAATCTGTAATTTAAAACAAAAACGTAATTATGCACCCTTAATGTGAATGGCATGCACCCATGAAAGTTGGATTTTCACATGCCGTATTTGTTCGAATAAACTCCCAATAAAAAAAAACACATAGGTATGAAAAACTATAGTATAACACAATTAATATTAAGAAGTGATAAAATAATGTAAAATTGTATCAAAATGCTTGGTAAATTGTAGATCATGGAAGTCAAAGAATTCTGCTATGAAAGGTGTTTATTCGAATAAATACGGAACGATAGTTCCATTCGGTATCGTAAATTATTCATCACAATTGATTCATTCAATGAGAACAATTTACCTCTACTATCTTCTTTGTTGGTGGAACCGAAACGGTTGATGCGGCAGCCTGTAAATGAAATAAAATGGTCACACAACCAAAACATGTTTATGTTTACAGTACTAAAATCGGCATATATAGACTATAAACACAATGAACCCTACCTTTTTCTTTGGTGGCATTAGTTCTAATGCTTTCTGTAAATAAATAAAAAAATATTTAATTTTCACCGTTAATATGGCTTTCCCACATTAATATCATATTTTATTTGTATGACTATACATGAATATATAGGCATATACTATATGAACACTTTCTCTTTTTAAGAAACTGTTAACTGCTAACTTCATGCAGCTTAAATGTATTCGATGTAGCCTAGGCTTAGGGCCTAGTGTATTATTCAATTTTTGTAGTTTAAAGTGTATCATTGTTTCATTTATTCTATTGATTGTAACTTTTTATCTGCTTTAATAATGATAGTAGTAGGCATAGGCCTAATTAGTATATGTATGTACTCGCCTTTTGCCCTTTCTGGATATGTGTCTCACTTTCCAGGACTTGGGAGACCAAATCTGGAAACTCTGGGCCAGAAAGTATTTTGGAGAATTTTTTCCGCATTGATTCATCTGCAAAAAATAGTATAGCCTAAAAGTAAAACTAAATGTTGGCAAACAGGTATACTTTTAAGGTTGAGAGAGTTATATAGGCCTAACTAGGCCCTATACCTACCTAGGGCCTAGGGTAGGCCTGGGCCCTAACCATTATTATTGGTAATTATAAATTTCAGTTGTCCTCCAGTGACGTTAAGTTAATTTAGGGCCTATTACTTTTAAAATCTTATTTAATAGGCTAGACCATATCATAAGTTTTATTAATAGGCCTATCACAAATTAATTTGTGTGTTACGGTTGTCGAACCTAAGGCTATACAATGATATGAGTGCTGTTGGACCAAATAAATTAACTTACCGCCTATTTCTCCAATCAGTCCTGTCTGTATACCAAAACCTGGGCACTTTGCTTTAACACGGTCTCCTACTAAATAGTCATTCAATTCCCACCGTGGCTCTACAATATTCTCTATTTTGATAACATTACCCGTAACAGGATCGTCATTAATCCAAATCATTAATGTGATTAGACCCATAATGATTAAACAAATTTACTAAAAAGATGATGATGAACAGACAACCGACGGGCGGAGAAGAAGAACAAGAGAAAAAAGAGGAGGATCGACCGCCAAATGATTTGAAACTTACGCGCACGGACGGACGGACGGACGGACAGATGATACGGGTAATTTTACGCACCCTTTTTATTTTCATAATTTGTTTCTAAATTACTGGAATTTATCCTTAAAGTGAATTTGTTACCATATTTACCACCCGTCATGGATATTGAATATCACCCTTTTTCACACGATTTTTGAAAATTATCTGAAGACGCCTCCGCCGCGAGCCGCCCCCTTGTTATGTTTGGTATGCCCCGGGCGACATGTCACGTATATACGGCGTGTGACGTGTCCGGCGGCTCCTATCGTCGTGTGCAAAAGATAAAACGAAGTGACGCTATACGATCTTTGGTCGTGTGACGTGCCAGCAGAGAGCGGAGAACGCTACACACGCTAGGCCTAGATGATGAATAATATGAAGAGCTAAACACTGTACACCTCAACAGGTCAGTAAAATACATGCATAGATTTACATGATGAGTCCTACATTTTATTTGGGACGTGTAAACTTATAACAAGACCCATTCGCCTATAGCTAGCTAGTATAATAGGCCTATAGGCATATAGCCTAGCCCTATATTGGCTACATACATAGGCTATACTAGGCCCTAATAGGCTTTTTAGGCTAGCCTAGCCTATGTTGTATAGGCCTAGGCCTATAATAGGCCTAGCTAGGCCTAAGCTATCCTATATGTGTCACATTTCTTTTTTTTTAAAGCAAATAATATACATATAGGCCTATGTCTATCCGGAATGCCTAGCTATAGAATAGCCATATTGTATTAGTTTCTACTTATTATAGGCCTACGTCAGTAAGCTAAATTTGGGCATGTCCTAATAATATTAAGAGCCTAGGCCTAGGCTAGGCCTAGTCAGGGCTTCCCTTTTGACATATTGTGCACAAGCTTGCATCGTCTTTCAAATTTCGCGGTAATATGTTTGGATTTGAAAGAACTCTATTTAAATCAAGTAGTAAGTACTGATTTTTCAATATAGGCTAGGCCTAAAATATAACTTAACTTATATTATAATTAATAAGGCTTTATATTCTTTATAAAAATCAATCAATATTGTGTCATTGGGTCCGCATGCACCCCCCCCCCCCACCCCTAAATTTTACAAGGTGCCCTTTTTAGAGGTAATCATTTTTGCTATATAATTGCTTGCGTTTATCTTTGATTTGTTTTTAACATTTTATTAATTTCGATACTGTAGGTAGTACTAGGCCTAGTAGTATGCAACATGGATTCAAGTGATACCGCCACAACAGAAGAGCAATTTCTGGCAACACCGCAAAAGAGACGGCGTGTACTATCAAAACGTCATGGGTTTAACCCTAGACGTGCTCGATATTTGAAAGCAGTAATATTAGCTAAAAAAACACCTGGCCCCTTATTAAGGGAATCAATATTGACAAGTTCTTCGTCAAGCGAAAGTGAGTCTGATTTTGAATTAGACAGGAGTAGCTCCATTTTTTCATCACCAGAAAATGTCTCAAATACTGACGATAGTAGTAGTAGTGATAGTACCATCTCAAGTCGGCCTACCACCGATCCTTCGATCAGTAGTGACGCACCGACAGATGATGAGTACGACATCATCGAAGGCGAGGAACCCGTCAATGGCAAACATCCTTTATTTGACGGTTGTCCTCAGACACATATTTCTCTATATACATCTTTAATGCTATTCGTTATCAAACATTCACTTTCGGGAGAAGCATTCTCCGATCTTCTACATTTGATTGCCTCTATACTTCCACCAACGTGTGTCATCGCTAAGTCAACTTACATGGTCAAAGAGATTCTAAAGAAAAATACCCAATTTGAAACATCAACAACCCATTTTTACTGCGAAAACTGCTATAGAGAAGTGGAAACGTCATCCGATTCATGTAACTGTACGGACATGAGTGGGAAAGTGCTAGAGTACTTAAGCTTGGATGTCGAAAATCAGATTCAAAAACTTTTCCAAGGTAAGATGACGTTATTGTATACAACCTTTTCAAATACACAGTGGTATTATAAAATAACAGACACGTTTTCTAACCTCTTTTTAAATAAATGTATTTTTCAGATCAACATTTTTGTGAGATGGTAATGGCAAGACGTCGGTACGCGGAAGCTGGTGTGTGGAAGGACGTATGTGACGGTGAAGAGTACAGTAGAATTGTTCCAAGAGAACCGATGATGAATACTGTTCATCTGACATTCATGATGAATACTGGTTAGCATCATGGTAGTTATTTATGATATGAAATTAACAACTAACACATATCATCATCACTTTCCTGAGGGTAATGTGGCTGCCGCCGCGATGTCGCGGTGGGGTCGAAGGGAAAAATCCCAATAAAGCGTTCAGTATGTCATAGCCTAAATGTGGATGACACATTTTTTTGAAATGATTTTTTTTATGCAGATGGCGTGGCAGTTTTCAAATCATCAAATAAAGGAAGTCTCTGGCCTGTATACTTGGCAATTAATGAATTGCCAGTGCAATATAGGTAGGTACATTAGTAATAACATGCAATATATTTTGTAAAATAAATTACTTATACTTTAAAAAATTACTTTACTGGTGTTTTTTTAGATGTCAGTGGGAGAGGATGAAGAGGGGGTGGGCGATTGTTGGATCGCCTAAATTTCAAATGTTAATGCAAAATATAAGACATACCGGTAGGTTATAATTAACCTGTTCTGGAATGATCCACCAATACCGTACTATTTACACATTTCAGATTTGCAAGACGATATATAATACCATGTCTTCTGCACTGCCAAGCCGAAAAGCCAAGTATGACGACATACTTGCGATCACTTATTGACGTTCTGTTGCGGTTTAGTAGAGGTTCGTATTTTTTTTTTAATGTTCAAAATACTGTAACGTACAGGGCCGTAGCCAGGGTCTGTCAAAGGGGGGGGGGGGGCTTCGGACAAATAGGTAGTATTTGAGTTGAGTACGTATCGGCTGGTGGCCTATAAAAAAAATCGGATGTTATAATGTAAACTACAGTACATGATTCTATAGAAAGTATAGTGTAATATATTAATATTCACTATAATGCTCTATGATGATGATACACTATATTTCATAAACATAAATACTATAATAACTGCAGCGTTCAATTTTTTTATGTACGTCGGAAGAAGGCTATAACAACAATAACATGTTACATCCAGGGGCATCCAGGTACCAAAAATACGTATTTATATTTCAGCTGAAAATCTGCAATTCATTAGCAACTCTTTGAAATTTACAGACACGTATCGCTCGACGTACCCTCATACAGGAGGGAAGAAGTTAGTTTATTTTACATCTCCCTGGTTAGAGTTATTCACGAACGAGTTTACGATTTTTTCAATTTACGAACAACCTTATGTACTGTGGGAGATGAGGATGAGGTATTGGGCATGTCGGGGATGGGGGTTCGCTGTAAAGGGGGAAGGGGATTAAAATAAATATAATAAAACCATAACAACTTTCCTGGCTAAATATTTATATGATACTTGTACACTGATGATTCAATCGCAGGAATTAAAATCATGACGTGCTATGGAGAAAAACAAGTAAAAGGGCATCTACTGGCATCGTGTTTAGACTTACCGGCCAGAGCAATGGTGTCTAATATGAAACAATTTAATGGTCGGTTTGGCTGTTCACTTTGTTTAGACGAGGGTATGACAAGACCAAATGCCCCACTTCACAGACACTATCCGTTCACTGACAACAATGAACATCGGTCACATCAAACTATCATTCAAGACGCCAGAACTGCTGCCGTAACACGCAAGGCTGTGAGTTATTTTATTATTATTATTATTCTGCTCCATAACGCCGAATAACAATTTATTTGAAAATAAATTTTTTTTAAAATCATTTTATATCAAAGTTTTCGCTTTTCAATAATCAGTTAAAATCAGTGAGTAGTCGCCCACGAAAAACGTTAAACGCTATCTTTACCCAAAGACGCTCCCAGACGTTTATTTTCAGTGGTTTTTGAGACTGCGCAGAATGATTTTTGAACTGACAGACCCAGTGCATTGTACTCTGCCCGTTGCTCCTTGAAACACATGCCGTGTTTCAACGCTTGTCCATGCTTGTAGTATGGAGAAACCCGGAAGCTTGCATTACGGACCTTTTAGTTCGAGTCGTTGATTTGTTCATTAATTATTATGTTTTGCTGAGGGTTTCCTAAAATTTAAGGTAAATTATAATTGCTGGTAGTTTATGTATTTTGGTCTTCATTTCCGTACGTTCGTCATTGATTTCTGAAAAATTACGGACGTTTCCCTTTTTAGTGATACTTAACAAAATAGCTAGCCTTCAAATCATCCACTCTAGGCTAGGCCTAGTCTACCCACCAACTCAGCTGTGCTGAAGGTATATCAGTAGTAGTCCTACTAACCAGACTAGCCATAAATATTATTGGTATCAGCGACCTTGGGGTTATAAGTGTTTACATATATTTAAATTCGCTTCGTACCGCGTACCAGAAAGGAAATGCGTGAACGTGACGATTGTAAACTTCCGCAATGAACTCGCTCGGTCGTCAACAATAACATGGAATTCACTGCACTCTGTTACCATAGTGATCTTGAGAAAAAAATATTGTAACATGTTACAATATTTTTTTACAGATGCCATGACTACCAAGTAGAATTAGGTCATGAAATCCTTTGTGGTACCGCTAGATATAACAGTTGTAAACGGCTACTGTTATTCTGAGACAACAATCAAATTGTCTCAGTGTTATTGTAGACTTTTTTTTATTGATTGTGTAAAGTTATTGTACAATGCCTATACAATCACAATTTATAGCTCCATTATTTAATTGATATATTTTCATACTTTCAGGTCAGAGGAATAAAGGGAGCATGCCCTTTGGTAGCTTTGAGCTATGTTGATTTATCATGTGTATTTCCAATTGACTGGATGCATTCCTGCTTGTTAGGAGTTACCAAATCCATGTTGAACTTGTGGCTTGGAAAAGACCACAAGGCAAAGAAGTTTTATATTGGTTCTAAGGTAAAACATATTTAAAAGAAAATTTCATTTGAAATTGCACATACTTCTTTTATAAACACAAATTATGTAGATTTAATTCCAGTGAGCTTCTAAACAATCATTGTTTGAATAATTTAGCTAATTTGTCACTTGTGTTCTAACTGATAACTGTTGAATATGCATTTAGATTACACACAATACTATACTGTTTATTTAGTCCTTTTTATATTGTTATTAGCAATTTTTAATGTTTCATATTCTGATACACCTAATTTAATTATAATAATAAATATAAATTGAATGTTAATGTAGATTGATCTTATGAATACAAGATTTATGAAGATAAAGTTACCCGATTTTATTGCTCGTAGTCAAAGAAGGTTGGAGGAAAGCCAGCACTGGAAAGGTAATAAAATTCTTTTTCATTTTTTTCCAGTAGTCTATACTGTTTATATACAGAGTATGACGTGCACCATTTTTATTTCCTTAAGTTGAATATGGTATGATCAGACAAAACACATCAAAAGCAAATGTTGAAAATATTACCAATGTAACCTTCAATCATTTTGCGACCTTCAACTGGATTGCATGTTTCATAAATTGTAGCCGTTTTTTCAGGGTGTCTAGAAAACTCAGAGCTCAGATATATCTGAGTTTTCTAGATCTAGAAAACTCAGATATATCCAAGTTTTCTAGACACCTGTTTTTCCATGATTATGTGACTTTTGCGTTGTTATTACAGCTACAGAGTACCGTGAATGGTTACTTCACTTTTCAGTACCTGTGTTAAGAGGCATATTGGAACCGGATATTTTCATCCACTATTGCCTATTAGTGTCTGGATTGTCTCTGCTTGTTCAAGAAC
Organism: Antedon bifida; assembly: GCF_963402885.1. Classification (NCBI taxonomy): domain Eukaryota; kingdom Metazoa; phylum Echinodermata; class Crinoidea; order Comatulida; family Antedonidae; genus Antedon; species Antedon bifida. The sequence goes on from NC_136229.1 coordinate 11,074,989, forward strand.
GCATCACATCAGCAGACCTCTCATATGCCAACATTCTTCTGAATGATTTTTGTCAAATTTTTCCAACTATATACGGTAAATGCAACTGCATATTTATTACAATTTTTCAAACCATTCAATGATTGAGAATACATAAATATGATTTCTATACTCTCAGCCTGATGACGTGCACATTTGACAACTTTTGTATCTAGTTAATAAACATGATTGTCATATTGTTTGTAGAAATGAACAATGAGTATAATCACATTAAATGAATACGGTATATGCCTTTTCCCTCGGCAGGTGAAACAAGACAGACAATGAATATTCACACATTACGACACATGCCATACTTTGTTAAACTGTATGGCCCACTTTTCCATTTTTCTTGCTTTGGGTTCGAGTCAATGAATGCTCACCTCAAAAGTATGTTTCATGGCACAAGATATGTGAATAGCCAGGTATACATTCATTATTATATGTACAATTATATATAGGTGCTTGAAAGCTAAATAATAATAATAAGAAATAATGCTAATGCTTATTTTACTTTTTAATACAGTAATAAATAATGTTCTTGGATTTCAGATTTCATTCGCAGTACAAATGACAAAGGCCCTTCCTGACTTAGTGAGAAGTTTATCAGAGGAAACAAATAACAATGACATGAAGAAGCTTTTTAGTAAACTGTCATCAAAACTAGCAACAGAGGAAAATCAAGCTGTTGCCAATGGCGTTATTGGCAAATTTCAAAGATTGCCAAATATTGCTAACTACTTTGAACAACCACAAAATATCCGTTTCACAAAGAGTTTTTCTAAGTACAAAATCGGTAAACATTGCTACACTTCTAAAACCACTAGCACAACAAAACGAACACAAAATTATTCTATTGTATACAAAGATTCAGATTCATTGAATTTTGGACAAATTATTTGTTTTCTGATGTCTGAAAATGAAACCCCTTTTGCAATTGTCCAAAAATACATTTCTAATCAGTCTCTAATTGCACCAACTCGCATTCAAAACCCAACCCTTAACAGTTACACACACAGACAACTTTGTAATCATATGGCAATTGTAACCCCAGGTAATAATATCTTGCTTCCTCTTACAGAAATCTGTAAGAAGTGTGTATTTATTGAAACAGATGATGGCATGTATATGTCATATCCACCAAATCTGCTTGAACACAATTGAATATTGAATCTCTAATCAAATTCAATGTTTTATTCTGATTGTTGATTACATTTTGATTCAAAAGCTTTAAAGGCCAGGTGCGGGCAAAAAATTTCTATTGATCATACATTCCAATAATTATCGATCTATAGTTTCCCCTATGTTTCATAATTTTTGGGATTTTATTTGTGTTACACGAGCTTGTTGAAAATAAGCACTTTCTTATCAGTGATTTCATTCGCAGTACAAATGACAAAGGCCCTTCCTGACTTAGTGAGAAGTTTAACAGAGGAAACAAATAACAATGACATGAAGAAGCTTTTTAGTAAACTGTCATCAAAACTAGCAACAGAGGAAAATCAAGCTGTTGCCAATGGCGTTATTGGCAAATTTCAAAGATTGCCAAATATTGCTAACTACTTTGAACAACCACAAAATATCCGTTTCACAAAGAGTTTTTCTAAGTACAAAATCGGTAAACATTGCTACACTTCTAAAACCACTAGCACAACAAAACGAACACAAAATTATTCTATTGTATACAAAGATTCAGATTCATTGAATTTTGGACAAATTATTTGTTTTCTGATGTCTGAAAATGAAACCCCTTTTCAAATTACACAGTAAAATCTCTATTCTTTTGTACACAAATTTTGTAAATAGAGAGGCATTTTAAAAAGCTATGAAAACTAAACAGTGTGGTAAAAAATGTTATCAGATGACTAAATATAGGTAATATAACTTGAATTTTACATTTCTGGTATTTTTATTCAACTTCAGATTTTTATTTTCATGCTATAGCAGAAATTATCCACTGTATATCCACCATCTTTTTTTCACCTTCTAGGGAGTCACCAGACATGTTATTACATTAGGTTAACTACCTAACTACTGAAAAAAAGTCTTCCTAGTTTTTATGGCAGAATTTTGCCAAATTTTGTATTTGACCATATTAAGGGAAATTCATGTTTTTTTGTCTTGATTTCATTACAAATATTTGATTTATGTACAATTAACCAGATATTACATTTAAAATTCATGCCTGTACCTGAGCTTTAAATGTGCACAGGAATCAATCATAAAAACCAATGGAATTTATCATGTATGGTATGAAAAGTAATTGGAAAAAATGGTCTTTGAACACACAGGTTATTACACACATTTGTTATCAATCTATTATTCTACTGACATTTCTCTGCTTCATGGAAATTTGAAAGTTTGGTATATTGCATTGTTATTTTCAAACTAATTTTAAATAGGCCTACAAAATTGTTTATACTGTATTGTAATATACAATTTCCAATAAACAATCTGGATCAGTATTACTGTATGGATTTGTGTTTGCTAGGATAATAAGATTGATTCGATAATAATGACTTGTCAAGTTGTTGTTTCTACAATTTTTATTAATTGGCTAACCAAGATGGAATACTATTATAATGAATATTGCGCTTTTGGTTTCCTTTACATTAATTCATTATCAGGAGATCTGATCAAAGTGACGCTATGCTGTATAATCTTTCATCAATTAACCATTATCATTCATTTAGTTGCTATATAAACAATTATGTCCGTCTAACAAAAATTATTGTTCAAGATGAAACATACTGGAATGGGTTTTTTTGCCAAGTCACCGACCAAAAGCTTGGAGAGAATAATAAGTACAGTACTTACCTACTGCTGTGAGGCATACAAAGAAAAGCCGACGAGATCATGTGAAATCGTCAATGAACTCGACTCTTTCTGAACCACTGCTGTCGATGTTGATTACCAAATTAGTATAAAAATAAGTAACTGGGTTGTTTATCCCAGGACAGCTATCATCATCATTTATTGCACAGGTTAAATTGATTTTGGGAATTCCAAAAATATAAATTTTGAGTGTATTTAAGCCAATTACTTTTTTATTTTGATTTAAATTTATTTTTCATATGACACCAATGATGATAACTGTTTCGATCCTCAGTTAGGGAGGTGGCTATTGATCGGATCTCCTGCACAACAATTAACATGCATTGTCTATGCAGGCGTGCATTGCACTCATCAGCTAGGAAACCAATAGCGTAATACCCTCAACATATTAAAGGAACTCAACTCAACAATTAATTAAAACTTGTAAACGTTATGAAACATAGTAAATATAAAAGAGTTAACTCAAAAACTTGTTAATAAAATGGATGTTAAATAGAATGAGATGACATAAACTACTCGCTCATCGTAAGTGATCAAAGAAGCCACGGCCATGATGCCGGGTATCCTCCTTTTCCGAAATCGGCGGCTCTTATCTGATCATTTACGATGTATTAAAACAGACTATAAAATATCGCAAAACCAACAAAAATCTGATGATTGAGTGGGTGGCACACTGGATTTTATTGATCTATAAAAATAGAAAATGTGAATGCGCGTTTAAAAGTGGGAGTATTTTGAGGGATGGGGTTTTCCCCGACTCGCACATCTTTGTGTGTCCAGGGGTTTTGTTTGTTTATATAGTGTAGTGTTTTGTGTTTTGAGGGGGCTGTGTGATCTTTGTCCCTCTTGAGTGGGATGGTACTGGGATTTTATCCCACTTGAGTGGGATTTGATAAAGTAGTGGGATGGTACTGGAATGGAGCTGGGATTTTGTCCCTCTTGAGTGGGATGGTACTGGGATTTTATCCCACTTGAGTGGGATTTGATAAAGGAGTGGGATGGTACTGGGATTTTATCCCACTTGAGTGGGATTTGATAAAGTAGTGGGATGGTACTGGGATGGAGCTGGGATTTTGTCCCTCTTGAGTGGGATGGTACTGGGATTTTATCCCACTTGAGTGGGATTTGATAAAGTAGTGGGATGGTACTGGAATGGAGCTGGGATTTTGTCCCTCTTGAGTGGGATGGTACTGGGATTTTATCCCACTTGAGTGGGATTTGATAAAGTAGTGGGATGGTACTGGGATGGAGCTGGGATTTTGTCCCTCTTGAGTGGGATTTTACAAAGGAGTGGGATGGTACTGGGATTTTATCCCACTTGAGTGGGATTTGATAAAGTAGTGGTATTTAATACTGGGATTTTATTCATCCCAGTAGGATAATTTGAATCCCACTGGGATTTCATATTATCCCAGTGAGATAAAACAATCCCACTGGGATATATCTATCCCAGTGGGATCCCACTGGGATTTTTCACTCATCCTAGAAAATCCCACTGTGTCAATATAAAATCCCAGTGGGATAACCATATCCCAGTGGGATCCCCTGGGATCCCACTGGGATCCCACTTTCATTTTTACTAGGGTATCACCGTAAGGATAGCCTTCAGGGCTACACATGACTCCTCATAAGGATAGCCAAGGCGTATAAATGGCTTATGCCTAGATAGTTAATAATTAGTTATCCGCTTGGTATACCAAGCGGATAACTCCTTGTTATTGTATGGGATCAATAGTTTTTTGGTTATCCGCAACTTAGTTGCAGGATAACCCATGTGATTGTAAATATCTTTTTTTTCATCTTCTTTGTTATTCTTCTTTCTTTCCCGGATTTTTGTGTGTCGCATATCCCCTATTGCTTGTGAATATATCTTTTGTATAACTTTGTCATTATATGGACATTTACCTGAAGTTGTGCACCTCCATATTTTGAATGACGTCAGAGTTGCGCAACGTGACTTACGCGCGATTTTATGAATTTCAATGATTGATCATAGGATAAAAAATAAAAGTCATTTTGTATTGACATTTGGTGAATATTTAAGTCATATCAAAGGCAAACTTTCTATGGATTAAAAATGGCATGTTTTACAAGAAGTTACGCGCGCACGCGCATTTAAAGTTTCAAAATGCGCAAAAATAATTTCTAATCAACTTTCTGCGCTGATCATGACATTTTGAGCATGTCAAAAATTCCCGCGCGCGCGAAAACTTTTGCGCGTAAGATGCGCACGGAGTATGAAAATCATGTTTTTTCTCTTGAATTGTGATTTTCCAGACTTTCCTAGTCATTTAAAAAAAGATTGACATCATTTCAAATTAAAATGACGTCATACGAACACGTTGATTTATAACATTTGCGCGCGTTTTAGTTGAAAAAGTTACAAAATATTGTCAAATATATGCCTATTTTGAATCTATTATAGCTCTTCAGGATCAAAGGTGACCCCCAATTTTTTTAACTTATTATGCAAGAAGATAAATTGTAGATATGAATTCATGCAGAATTTTTACCTCTCGGATGTTATGACGTCATCGTATGGCCACACGAATGTAAAATATAGGATTTTTTACTGTTTCGTTATTGCTCATCACATTAAATAGAGCGCATCTCGCTTATACGTATTCCATTTCACCCGATATTTTAATACTGTCTAGGTCAATTAACTATCTTTCGCATGAGTTAAATATATTTTAATTTTTATGACGTCATCATGTCTAAAAATGTAAATAACGTGGGTCACCTATTTTCATCTTTACAGTAAATTTCAATCTGTTATAGCTCGTCAGAATAAAAAGTGATAATCATAATTAAAAGGTTTTCTGGAAGCTAGTGGATTGTAGATACGAATTCATGTGAACATTTTTCAAATCAGATGTTGTGACGTCATCATATAGCCAGTTGAATAAAAAAAGTCGTATTTTCATCTCTTGCGTAAAAGTTCATTGCGTTTAAACGAGAGCGCATCTCACTTTCACGTGCCCAAAATTATTCAAATTTGTAATAATGTAATTATTTAGATAATTATCTTCTAAAATAGTTATCTTTATAAGTCAATTTGATGACGTCATCGTGTTAATAATTGGCTTTAAAAGATGGGTCTCGTAATTTCGTCTATGCTACCACTGTATATAACATATACAGTGTATTCTGAAAATACTGTAATATGCTGTATGCTACAAAATAGGTACAATTCAGCACTGTAAACATATTTAATTCATGTCATAGGATGGCATAATAATTTTCGGCGTTCATATATTTTAAACGTATGTGCATGTTGCGTTTGCGCGGATAACCCGAACTCGTCAAAGTGACGAGTTCAAATCTAGTTTCTGTATTATTCTTCTTTCCTTCCTTCCTTTTTGTGAGTCGCGTTTCTCTAAAATGTGTAAACATAACATTTCATAACTTTGACAACATATGGGCATTTACGTGAAGTTGTGCACCTCCTATTTTTGAATGACGTCATAGTTGCGCAACGTGACTTACGCGCAATTTTATGAATTTCAATGATTGATCATAGATTAAAAACCAAAAGTCATTTAGTATTGACACTTTGACAAAATTTAAGTCATATCAGGGGCAAACTTTCTACGGATTAAAAATGGCATGTTTCACAAGAAGTTACGCGCGCACGCGCATTTAAAATTTCAAAATGCCCAAAATTAATTTCTAATCATTTCTTTTTATGCGTTTCTTGTCATTTTGAGCTTGTCAAAAATTCCCACGGGCGCGCAATTTTTTACGCACGCGGTGCGCACGTAGCGTTAAAAACATATTTTTTTCTCTTGAATTATATTTTTCAAGCCTTTCCTAGTAATTTTGAAAACAATTTAGACCTTTTCCAGTTTAAATAACGCCATACGAACACGTTGAATAAGACAATTTGTGCGCGTTTTTTATGAAAAAGCTTAAAAAATCGTCAAAATTATGTCTTTTTTTAAACAGTCATAGTTTCTAAAGTAAACCGTGAACCGTTTATTTTTATTACAAAATCTAGAAGTTGATGAGTTGTAGATATCGGATCATGCATCGATAAGGCTAAAAAAACATTGTGACGTCATCGTATGGCCACACGAATGTAAAATATAGGATTTTTGTCTCTTTCGTTATTGCTCATCACATTCAATGGAGCGCATCACGCTTATCTGTATTCCTTTTTCTCCTACATTTATATATTGTGTAGGTCAATCAACTTTCTTTAGCATGAGATAAAAATATTTTAATTTTTATGACGTCATCATGCCTAAAAATTTTAATTACGTGGGTCATTAATTTCATCTGTGGGTCGTATTTTCATATTTTGCGTAATAGTTCATCACATTTAAAAGGGTGCGCATCTATATTTTACGTGTTCAAATTTCTTCTACACGTTAATATGTTGTTCCTGAGATAATTTTCTTCTGAAATTGCTATCTAAGTGTTTCATTTTGATACCGTCGCCATGTTAAAAATTGGAATAAATGGCGGGTCCCGTAATTTCACCTATTCTACACTGTATGTAATATGTATACAGATTATACTGTTTGCATGTATATACTATATCACACAAAATTGACAGAATTCAGCACTAACAGCATATCATATTTTTCAGTTCTTGTCATAATGCCATAATCTTTATCTGTGTGCAATATTCCAACGTATGACGTGCACGTGGCGTTTGTCGTTGTGCGGATAACTAACTCGTCAAAGTGACGAGTTTCATGTCTAGTTGGTATATTTATGCTTACTATACATTGTGTTTCTAATTAAACAAAGGTCTGATATTAGTTTACTAGTACAGTAGTTGAGGTGAGAGAGAGAGAGCAGCTAGGCATAATAGCCTGTGCCTTAAAGACACCTTCCCTACAATTTGTGACGTTTTGTAAAAATAATACATATATATTACTTTAAAAACATTAAACCAGGTCATTCCTTGTCTTAAATGTACGTTTTATTGTAAATTATGATAAAAAGTGAGAAACAATGCACTACCTAAGTAGCTTGCGGCGACTGACCTCTCATGGACGGTCTTTAGGGCTAGCCTAGCTAGGCTTAGTTTTGTAGGCCTAGCTGGTAAACATCGGTAACGTACGAACATGGTACGCTAGCTATATACCTAGCCTGACGTTATATAGTTGCTGCATTAATTGTCTTTCTATTTTTGCCAGACTCCATTGATACAAATTAGAGAAATCACCCTCCAAAATTGGTCTGAGGGCTTTTTGCGTGTGTTTTTTCCCAATGTCTCAAAAATGCCCTAAATGTTCCCGTCTTTAAATGATTCGTAAGTTCGTAACTTTTGAACAAGTGTGTGAATTGACTTTTTTTGCATTGCATAGAATTTAATGTATTTTAGTAAGATTATTTATATTGACAGGTAGGTATTTCTGAAATACAACATAAATATTGTTCAAAAATGTTAAATGTAAACAAATATATATTGTGTTAAAAAACTGTGTGGGTATTGTTTCTTTTCATTAAATATTATTTTTCGAATGTAAACATTTTTTTATAATTCTAGTATTATTAAATTTATAATTATAATCATAAATATTATTTTAATTAATTTTCGAACTATACTTATATGTACAAGTTAACACACCTTTTGGTGATGTCATAATGGTATTGGGGCTTGCAAAATAATTGAGGCGAACTTATCACCACATTGATAAAGACAAACCCATATATTTTTAACATTAAAATTATATTAGACCTCATAACTGTAGTGTTTACGTAGTTATTTATGTAAATAGCCTACTTGGTCTGCGAGTTGCTTGATTTGCATATTGGTCTGCAGCTGGCCAGTCCTTTATAATAACGGGATATACAACGACACGGGGACAATAGCGATACATGCTAGTTAGCCGCCTACTGCAGACAATGTTTGTTATATATGAATGTGAGAATACACTTGACTGGAACGTTTGTATATATGAATGTGAGGATACAAATAAAAGCACTTGACTGGATTGTTTGAATACTGTTTCTTTATTTGGTATATCACATCATTTTTGGCGACGAGGATTTTGAATTCACGTGTGGTTACTAGGCCGAAGTTACTGCAGCATGTTGCAGGTCAGTGGAATAATGCCGTTAGAGTCGTTCGATGCCGTTGGTGATCAAGCAACGCTAGCCTTGAGATGGAAGCGTTGGAAAGATGACTTATCATTATATCTTATAGCTGTTGGTGTTACAAATCCAAATCAAACTAGAATTTAATTCGTCACTTTGACGAATTATAGGTGATCATTTTTATCATTTTACTGAAATTAATTTTTTTTAAACATGCACGTACGTTAACATACGATCGGAAAATGTTGATGTATGCCATCCTATTATATGCTTATAGTGCTGAGTTGTGCCTATATGCCATATACAATATGTACAGTATATACTGTATATCTATATACAGTGTAGCATAGGTGAAATTACGGGACACACATGTTCTAATTTTTTGGCATGATGACGTTATCAAACTAAACTTTAAGATGACAATTTCGAAAGATAATTAATTGAGCAAAAAAATATAAGATTTGGAAAAAAATTTGGCACGTAGAAGCGCTGTGCGCGCTCTTTGAATTGTGTATAACTTTGACGAAAAATATGAAAAAACTACTTTTTCACTTCAACTGGCCATATGTTAACGTCACAACATCCGATAGGCTTAATTTTTATATGAATTAATATCTACATTTCATCAGCTTTCATAATAAATTATAATCATCAAGGTAACCTTCAATTCTGAAGAGCTGTAAGATATTCAAATTTACTGCGAAGGTGAAATTACATGGCCTACGTTATTCAAGTTTTTACGCGTGATGACGTCATTAAAATGAAGATAGTGTCAACTCATGATAAAGATAATTAATTAAGCAAGCACATACTGAAAGTTGTGCGAAATTCGAGCACACATAACCAAGATGCGCTCTGTTGAATGTGATAATCTACACAAAAAGATAACAAATCCTAATTTTTAAATTCAAGTGGCCATTTGATGACGTCAAAACATTTTGTACGTAAAGTGTGTACATGAATTCATATCTACAACTCAATGGCTTCCAGAATAAGTTAAAAAAATCGGGGGTCATCTTGCATTCTGAAGAATTATTTTCATTTTAAAAAAGACCTATTTTTCACCATTTTCAGAACTTTTGTAAAATTAATATGCGCATTTTGTCATTTTTAACGTGCTCGTATAGCGTTATTTTAAGTCGGAACTGACTCAAATTTGGTGAATGTACTAAGGATGGTGAGTAGAATGAGATTTGTAAAAAAAATTCATATTTTTTACGCTTTTTAAGTATCGCGCGCGCAAAAACGCATTTTTGCGCAGTAATTTATTGAAACACGCAAATGGCCTAATTCATGCTCTAAATTGATCAAAACTTAATTTTGAGCGTTTTAAATTTTTAACGCGCGATATCACGCGCATGAACCTACGTGCGCGTGCGTTTTTATTTGCTAATATTTTTACCCTTGATCTGAAGTTTACGTGTAGTGAATTTCATTAATATGTGATAATGAATTATGGAGATATGATTGATAATGTGATTTCGCAAAATGGCGTATAAATGTCGTCACGGATGAGTGATCACGCTGGAAAGCTTATTAGGATTAAGTTATATTATTTGAAAGATATTCTGAAATTTTTGTAATCATTGACATTAAACTTTTTGAGATAATTGTTACACAAAATAGTGTACAGAAACAATAAAAAGAAAAAAAAAAAGAAAAATAATAATAAAGATTTTATACAATAACAATAGGTGATCATTTTATTCTAAATGATCACCTAAAAAGGGCGTTACTGCTACACCTTGGTGGTAGATCGTTGAAGTCAATATTGGAGACATTTTCGGAAGAACAGAGAGGAGATGGAGCAGATTATGATACTCTTTTGAGATCATTCGATAATTATTTTAAGGAGAGGAAGAATATACCGTTATCAAGACAAAGATTTATCGCAGCAGAACCAAAGCCGGGTGAAACGATAAACAATTTTGCAACACGAATTATGATTTTAGCCAAGGATTGCGAGTTTAAAGAAGAAGAGGATAATCAGGTTCGTGATAAAATCATTTCAAAATTAACTGATAAAATTCTTAAAAACAAGGTTTTGAGGCAGGAAAATTTAACTTTAAATAAACTTTTAGAAATAACTGCTGTTTATAACGATAGGTCTGTGTCAACGTTTGGTGCTGAGTCTAATGTAAACTATGCTGATTATAGACAAGGTGCTCGAAAGGATGGTGCAAGCAAGGATGATCGAAAGGAGATGCTCTGTTATCGCTGTAATTTAAAAGGCCATTTCGCAAGAAACTGTATTAAATCGAAAAACCACATTTGTAAATTATGTAATTATAGTGGGCATTTTGAAGTTTGAAAAAAAATAATAAGAAAAGCGCCAAGAAAATGAAATCTGATAAAGCATGCGTAATTAATAATGAAAATGAGGTTACCAATCACCCAATTAATGTTACTGATGATTACTTTGCGTTTGGTATTAACTTTAAAGAACCCATGGATCGTGATCCTTCATTTAAGATAAATGATAAATTGGTTGAGAATGTTATAATAGATTCCGGGGCGTCATTAGTTATCCGCATTCAGTGGATAACTCCTTGTAACTGTCCTGTTTCATCATCTTTTTTTTTTTTTTTCTGTATTCTTCTTTCTTTCTGTCATTTTTGTGTCACGCGTAACTCAAAAACGTGTAAACATAACATTTTATAACTTTGTCAACATGTGGGCGTTCACGTGAAGTTGTGCACCCGCTATTGTGAATGACGTCAGAGTTGCGCAACGTGACTTACGCGCGTTTTTATGAATTTCGCGTATTTAACATAGATCGAAAACCATATAACATTTTAATTTGAAACTTAGAAAAAGTTTAAGTTATATCTTGCGCTAACTGACTATGAGAAAAAAATGGCATGTTTCACACGAAGTTACACGCGCACGCGCGTTTAAAATTTCAAAATGCGAAAAATCAATTTCTAATCAACTTTCTACGCGTTTTATGTCATTTTGAGCATGTCAAAAATTCCCACGCGCGCGCATATTTTTACGTGCGCACGTAGCGTTGAAAACAATTTTTTCCGCGTGATTTATGTTTTTCCAGCCTTTTCAAGTAATTTTACCAACTTTTAAAAAATTTCGACTTAAAATTAACGTCATACCAGCACGTCGAATTGGATAATTTACGTACGTTTTTGATGAAAAAGTTCAAAAATTCCTTAAAATTTGTCAAAATTATACCTTTTTTAAAACAGTCGTAGTTTCTAAACTAAACGGTAAAAGTTATTTTTATTACGTATTCTGGAAGTTGATGAGTTTTAGATATTGAATCATGCATTAATATGGCTAACCGGACATTGTGACGTCATCGTGTGGCCACGCGAATATAAAATATAGGATTTTTGTATCTTTCGTCATAGCGTATCACATTTAATTGAGCGCATCATCACTTATCCGTTTTCCATTTTCACCCCGATTTTGATATTCTGTAGGTAAATGAACTATCTTTCGCATGAGTTAAAAATATTTTAATTTTATGACGTCATCATGTTGAAAAAATTTAAATAACCTGGGTCACTTATTTTCTTCTTTACAGTAACTTTCAATCTGTTATAGCTCGTCAGAATAAAAAGCTATAATCATGATTAAAACGTATTCTGGAAGCTATTGGATTGTAGATACGAATTCATGTAAACATTTTTCCAATCCGACGACGTGACGTCATTATATGGCCAGTTGAATAAAAAATGTCGTATTTTCATCTTTTGCGTCATAGTTCATCACATTTAAAAGAGCGCGCATCTATATTTTACGTATTCAAATTTCTTCTACACGTTAACATGTTGTTGCTGAGATAATGTACTTCCGAAATTGCTATCTTAGTGTTTCATTTTGATGCCGTCGCCATGTTAAAAATAGGAATAAACGGGGGGATCCCGTAATTTCACCTATTCTACACTGTATGTAATACATATACAGATTATACCGTTTATACTGTATATACTATATGACACAAAATTGACAGAATTCAGCACTAACAGCATATGATATTCTTCAGTTCAGGTCATAATGCCATAATCTTTTTCCGTGTGCAAAATTCCAACGTATGACGTGCGCGTGGCGTTTGTCGTGCGGATAACTAACTCGTCAAAGTGACGAGTTCAAATCTAGTTAAATATTATGTCTTTTGATGCATTTAAATCTATAACGACTGATGTGAAATTGAGAAATTGTGAAAATAAGATCTATCCCTATGCCATAAATAAACCTCTTACAAATTTGGGCAAATGTTCTTTAAGGGTAGAAATATTAAATTCTGAAAAACGGGAGTTTGTTGACTTTATTATAGTTCCAGGGAGTCATGCTACACTGTTGGGTCGAAAAACATGTGAAAGTTTAGGTGTATTGAGAATTGGTGTTAATGTTAATAATATAAATGTTTGTAATATTCGTATTCTTTTCAATTTAAAACAGAAATATCCAGCAGTGTTTAATGGTTTGGGCAAGATTAAAGATTATCAACTTAAATTGCATATTGATTCTGATGTACATCCAGTGGTGCAGCCTATGCGTCGCATTCCGTTCAGCAAGCGTGCGAATGTCGAAAAGAAGCTAAATGAATTGGAAGCGCTAGATGTGATCGAAAAAGTGGAGGGTCCAACATCCTGGTTAAATCCTTTAGTAGTTGTTAGTAAGCCAAATGGTGATATCCGTTTCTGTGTGGACATGCGCCAAGCAAATCGTGCAATTTTACGTGAACGACATCCAATTCCCACAGTAGAAGAAACTTTGCAGGAAATTTCGGGTGCGAAGGTGTTTGCTAAATTAGATATGAATATGGCATTTCATCAAGTAGAATTGCATCCATCTTCTAGGGACATAACTACATTCTCTGGTCCAAATTCACTTAATAGGTATAAGCGATTGATATTCGGGGCTAATATGGCGACTGAAAAATTCCAACAAATTGTTTCCCAAATAATTAAGGGTTGTCCAGGTGCATGTAACATACATGATGATATTCGCGTTTATGCTTCAGATTTAAATGAATTATCCCAGCGGGTAGAAAATATCATTAAGCGTTTCAACGATCGTGGTGTAACTCTTAATTATGACAAGTGTGTAGTTGGGGTTGATCATATGGAATTTATGGGCGACATCTTAACTAAAGATGGAATTAAAGTATCGGATGGGAAAGTAAAAGCGGTGGTAGAAGCTCCTAGACCAAGTACCAAATCTGAATTAAGGAGTTTTCTTGGTTTGGCCCAATTTTGTTCTAAATTCATAATTGGTTTTTCTAGTACTGCTGCCCCGTTATGGGAATTAACTGGTAAAACAGCGGAATGGGTGTGGAATAAAAACCATGATTTGGCATTTTCTGAGTTAAAATCTAAAATCGCTTCTGCTCCAGTAGTATCTTATTTTAAAAGAGATGCTCCTACAAGAATTACGACTGATGCGTCTCCTTTTGGGTTGGGTGCCGTTTTAGAGCAACGCCATGGTAATGATTGGAAACCAATTTATTTCATAAGTAGAAAATTAAATGACACTGAAAGTAGATATTCCCAGTTTGAAAGAGAAACCTTGGGTATAAAGTGGACTTTATCTAATTGGAATTAAATTTGTAGTACGAACCGACCATATACCGTTATTATCCGTGTTAAAGCCAAATTCTAGACCACCTTCAGCTCGAATTGAGCGATGGCTGTTGTTTTTACAACAATTTTCTTTTTCAATTGAATATATAAAAGGCTCTGAAAATTATGCGGACGTTCTAAGTAGATTGCCAATTTCCGAAGATCGTGTTGTAGATAAACTTGATAGTTCAAATTCTAATGATTTTGCCTATAGTGCGATAATAGATGCTCTACCTAATGCTATGACGGCTCGTGAAATTGAAAGGGAAACCGCGAAAGATCCAATTTTGAATAATATTGAGAACCTTATTATTTCTGGAGACTGGTCAAATTGTAATGATCCATGGTTCAAAAGTGCTAAAAACGATTTATGGATTTATGGAAGATTAATTATGAATGGTAGTAGAATTGTAATTCCAAGAACCTTAGTTAGTCGTGCACTTGAACTGGCTCACGAAGGACACCAAGGTATGGTCCGTACAAAGTCGCGTTTAAGAAGCAAAATATGGTGGCCTAACATGACGAAAGAAATTGAAAATTTCATTAAATCTTGTAGACCGTGTCAATTAGTATCTGGTCGTCCAAGACCAGAACCTTTAAAACCTACAGAGTTGCCAGAGGGTCCTTGGAATGATTTAGCAATTGATTTGTTGGAAATTACACCCACTGAAAAATTGTTGGTTGGTTGGTTATTATTCGCGTTGGCCGGAGGCTATTTTGTTGCATAAAACTGATGCTGCGCATGTTATTAAAGCGTTGGAAGGTGTGTTTAACACGCATGGTCTGCCGTATAGTATTAGAACTGATAATGGTCCTCCTTTCGCGTCTAAAGAATTCGAAAAATTTTCTTGAGTATCTTGCTATAACACACGTAAAAAGAGATAAATTACCTCAAATTAAATTTGATTGTAAACTCTCAATAAAGAATCACTTATTTAACTGCAATTACATTGGAGTCCACCCTCTAACCAATCAATGGTCACTAAATCAACACTTACATAAACAATGTAGCTGACAAGTGAAAGCTAATGTTTTGTAGGCAGGCTTCGTCTTTGAACCTGCTTGACTTCTTCTTTTTGAAGCAAGCTTTTTCGATGTGACATTTGCCCTTACAGAAATTGCATATCGTGTCGATAAATTTGCATTTGTTAGATCAGTGTGTGTTGCTATCGCATCTGTGGCATATTAACTTAGGCCTATCGTACTGTGCTTTGTAAGTTTTGCGTGTGACATGTGATTGGTTTACCACTTATTTCTGTGGCGTCTTTTTGAGCAGATTCCATTCCTAAGGCTTACTCGGTTGCTTTTGTAAACGTTAAGTTGCTTTCTGTTAGGAGGCGTTTTTGTATGGCTGTTGACTGCAACCCTACAACTAGTTTATCCCTGATGGATTCACTTAGCTTGTCGCCGAAATCACAGTGTTTAGTCAGATGCCTCAGTTCAGCTAGAAAGTCCTTTATTGACTCTCTTGGTTTCTGATTTCGTTTGTAAAATCGGAATCTCTCCGCTATAACTAAAGGCTTGGGTGAGTAATGCGTGTTTAGCAAATCGCATAGCTCTTTAAACGTTTTGGTATGTCTGGTGTGCATCTAAGGTCTTTTAACAGGCCATATGTTTTGGGTCCTATCACTGTCAGTAGTGTTGCTACCCGTTTACCATCTGCTATACCGTTAGCATCAACATAGGATTCTAGCCTTTCCGCGTATGCGGTCCAATCTTCAGTATTGTTATCGTAGGCTTCTATGCTTTGTTGAACCCACAAATGTGAAAACGCCCACAAATGTGAAAACAACCACAAATGTGAAAACGCATCACCCACAAATGTGAAAACAACCACAAATGTGAAAACGCATCACCCACAAATGTGAAAACAACCACAAATGTGAAAACAGCGCCCACAAATGTGAAAACAGCGCCCACAAATGTGAAAACGATCATCGCCCACAAATGTGATAACGCCCACAAATGTAAAAAAAAGAGAGACTTTTTCGCCCACAAAGATCAAATTTAATGCTAGATTCAGACAATTTTAATCGAGTTAATACATTATATCATGGTTGTATTGAGTTGTTTGTTCACAATACGTCTGTTAGGGTCGTCGTTAACACGTTGGATTATTATCATTTGCTGCTCGTGCGCGCGATATTTGCATGTTAACTCGTTTGTTTAATGAACGTAATAGTTCAAGACGATATTTGTTATTTACTGCGCGCGTGTACGATACTTCAAGGTCAAGGCCATGTTATATCATTGTTGCTTCTAGTGTGTTGTTGTTGGCTTACTATTATGTACGTATAGTTATAAGTCGATGGTCGATTTTTTTTTTGCGCGCGCGCACACGATACAACAAGGTCAAGGTTAAATTGCTACTTGTATGTAATGTGTGGTTATTAATTCGTTGGCTTACTGTTATGTACGTATAGTTCCAAATCGATGCTCGATTCGATGTTTTTGTGCGCGTACACGATACCACAAGGTCAAGGTCATATATACTATTGCTACTTGTGGTTGTTAACTCGTTGGCTTATTGTTATGTAGTATAGTTCCAAGTCGATGGTCAATTCGATGTTTTTTTGTGCGCGTGCACGATACTACAAGGTCATATATCATTGCTACTTGAAGTGCAGTTGGGCTTACTATATTAGTATTATGTACGTATTATAGCTCTAAGTCCGATGCTCGGTGTACACGATACTACAAGATCAATGCTATACTCGTCGTTCAGTTATTGCAGTAGTTCCTAATGTTCAATTTTTTTACAAAACTATAACCACAAGATAATAATACAAGAGCAAGAGCAAGAACAACTAATAAAAGAATATTTCTTTATTTTAGAGCGATAAACAAATTGTAACATAGAATAATACCGTAACACCAGTATCCAACCAAACATAATACACGATAGTATCAATCTTGTCACGAACATGTATTCTATAAAACATACTATGAAATCTATAACAATTATACTAATGGACAAAACTTCCTAATACTATACTACTATTTACATTCGTGGTTTAATCTGATGCTTATTGTTTAATTTGTATATCTATTTTTAGCGGATAATTATAAAGATATACGGAGAATAATATTACCTATTGAATGCATTAAAATTTAACTGATTTACTATCAAAGGATGTGGGAACCAAACGTATATTCGACAATTTAAAGAAATAGAATTATGTATAATGTAATTATAAGTAAATAAGTCAACGTACAAGGTATAACGGTATTGTTAATGAGGAACAAACTGGCTTCATGAATTACCTAACAAAATATTTAAGGAGGAGTTGCAATGCGATTAAATAATGTTATCTACTAATTGTAGGCTTACACTTGATTGGAGATGCCTAATAACACTAATTGTATGAGCATTAGAAGTCATATTTGCTGGTATTTATAACAGTGCCACTTTTAAAACACTAAGACTTTTCTCTCCAAAAAAATCGCTTAATCACGAACCAACCAGGTAGTGTTGTTTTACATAACACCAACCAACCACTATGCCATTTTTTAACAGGTAGGAATATCCGAAGCATCATTGAAAGTCCAACTGGAAAATTATTACTTTATGTTAAACCAAAAAAATACATACACAATTGATATAAATACCTTAGTTTGTCTATGTATTTTTTATAACAAAGGTAAAAGTGAACGAAAGGAAGACCAAGCAAGACCAGAGCTCGACCCAATTAGTCACCTAAATACATTAAAATAAATTGGAATTTATTATATGCCTTGTTATTTATATATACACACCACATACAGTATATCTTTAATTTTGTTTAATAATTTATTTAAATCTTTATGTTTATGTGTAATTAAAAGGTAGTTCTGATATAAATTAATTAAACACACAAAAGCATTGAATTGATAATGGTGTCAATTTCTGTTTCAAGCATAAAACATCAAGGGGTGGGAATGTCGGGATGTCTTGCCTTAGACATCTTGCTGGGGAATCCCTACTGTGTGTGTACAGACATCAGATTATAGACAATAGAAAATGCGTATGCATCTTCAATACATAGTATAGGCTACACATACTAGCTAGAGTATGTCATTACAATAATATTGAAAGGATATTTTGTTATTATTAGAACCTAATATATAGAACTTATACATTATAAATTATATAATTTGTGGGTTTTACAGCTTCTTCTTTTAAATTTAATACTGCACACAATATAATAAAAAAAAACACAAACTACAACATTATTGTCTAACAACAAAATGTCTAATTTCTCAGAACTTTCGTTATACATCATCCACCGACACTGTATAACCTTGACCTTGTAGTATCGTACACGCGCGCAAAACATCAAACTTCGACTTGAAACTATACGTACATATCAGTAAGCCAACGAGTTAACAACCACACACCACAAGTAGCAATGGTATACAAGTCATGACCTTTGTAGTATCGTGCACGCGCACAAAAAACATTGAATCGAACATCGACTTGGAACTATACGAACATAACAATAAGCCAACGAATTAACAACCACAAGTAGCAATAGTATATTATGAACTTGACCTTGTGGTATCGTGTACGCGCACAAAAACATCGAATCAAGCATCGACTTGGAACTATACGTACATAACAGTAAGCCAACGAGTTAATAACCACACACTACATACAAGTAGCAATTTAACCTTGACCTTTTAGTATCGTGTGCACGCACAAAAAAACATCGAACATCGACTTATAACTATACGTACATAATAGTAAGCCAACAACCCTACAGTAGAAGCAACAAGGATATAACATGGCCTTGACCTTGAAGTATGGTGCACGCGCGCAGCAAATAACAAACATCGTCTTGAACTATTACGTACATTAAACAAACGAGTTAACGTGCAAATATCGCGCGCATGAGCAGCAAATTATAATAATCCAACGTGTTAACCACGACCCTAACGGATGTATCGTGAACAAACAATTATTGAAACAACTCAATACAATCATGATATAATATAGTACCTCGATCAAAATTGTTTGAGTCTAGCATTAAATTTGATCTGATTTTTTTTTTTTTACATTTGTGGGCGAAAAATTTTCATTTTTTTTTTCATTTGTGGGCGTTATCACATTTGTGGGCGATGATCGTTTTCACATTTGTGGGCGCTGTTTATTACATTTGTGGTTGATGCGTTTTCACATTTGTGGTTGTTTTCACATTTGTGGGTGATGCGTTTTCACATTTGTGGTTGTTTTCACATTTGTGGGTGATGCGTTTTCACATTTGTGGTTGTTTTCACATTTGTGGGTTCAACATGCTTCCTATTGTAGACATTTTTGGTTATAATTGTTCTATAAATATAACGTTACCTCATTTTAATCCTCGTCGCCAATTTGTTGTATACCAAAGAAGTTTGTGGATTACAATTGATTGTGTATAGACCTTGTGACATAGACACGGCGTAAACTATCGTCTATTTTGTAAATCAGTTTTTTATTTCAACGTAGGTGGCGCTATACTAATATTTATTATTATTAAAGAATACTATAGCTATACATAATACATTACAATTAAAGTAATACAAATTTGGTATACAATTCAATAACAACATTCACAATATAAATATGCAATATTAACAAACAGCTACAGTATTTCATTACAATAATTTATAGGCAAATATTTTCACAAAGCAACATTTTGGTAAGTGTTGTCTACACTACAATTCAACTCAGTAGGCTGCAAGTCGCAGGTTATTACCTTATTTACATTTACAATATGCTGAAAAAGTTCAGAATTTTATCACAAACCAAACTAAGATTAAAAAGCTTGCAGGTTACAACCTACATTTTCACTCAGTTTTTTAATTACATCTTATTAAAACAACACATTCCTTCATCTGAATTAAATAATGACTCAATATTTCACTCCATATTAGTTCAGAAAGATCCCAATATCATCAGAGATTTCTATAAATGTTTATTTTTTTACTTACAAAATTTATAAAGGAATTGCCTTCAAAGAACACTTTCTAATCTTCTAACACTAACAGCAAGTATTATAGCAGGCAACAGGTTCAAGTACAGTACAACTAGAAATCAGGTAAAAAGATGTGAATACTTCATAAATCATAATTGTTAATAAGTGTATTTTACCTTTTACCCCTTAAACAAAACTTTAACCCCAGTTAAGTTTGTATGACATTATACCATACAATTATTTTTATCCACTTTTCAACCAATATCCTAGCGTTTAATTACGATTATTACATTATAAACAACAGTATCTTTCTACCTGCTATAAATGGTACTATTAAGTAAGCTTACTACTACTAGCTCAATTCCTTTTATTTAGACTCCAAATTTATTATCTACTATTAGTATTATTGTGAATACCACACCAATTATATTTTTTTTTTTTCATTTCATTTCATTTATTTCACTATCATCATCGCAGCCTTAGCTGAATTACAAAGATATTTACATTTTCTCAATATTAAAATTTGTATAAAAGTATAAAACCAATGATAATTATATATAAAAAAGGAGGCAATTTACACAAGAAATACAATACAGGAACATTCAACAAGTTTAGCATTAAAATATTAAAATAGAAAAAAAAAAAAACACCAAAGAGGACCAATAAGAATTGCATAGCTGTACTGGGTGATATATAATGATTATTCATTTAGAAGCGAGATAAGGTATGGTATTGCACTTTTTCTATATCTTTCAACTCTGCATTTGGGTTGTTGATACTTTACACGTCTTAGTTTCATGTTGCTTACATTCTTCACTGGAAACCATTTTCCAAAATGAATACTTTTTGAACAATTCAGAGCAAACTTATAGCATAGATTACGCCTTCTATCAGATAAAGTATCTAAAGAAAGATCATTGAGTGCTTGGTCATAACATATGTAGTCATTACACAATATTATTCTGCAAGCCCTTTTTTGGACAGATTCTATCATATCACTTTGTTTCTTAGTGAGACTAGAATGCCATACTGGGACAGCATATTCAACACTTGGTCTTATGTAACTCTTAAATACATCTACAAGATCAAATTTCGGAAGATTGAACTTTCTTAATCTACACAATATATGCAGACGTCTGCTGGCTTTCGATACAATTTCTTTAACATTACGGTCCCATTTGAGGTTGGCTTGTATCCATAAACCTAGTAACTTAGTTTCATTAACGATTTCAATTGTAGCATTACCAATCAAAAGGGGTTCATGTTCATATTGATTTCTTTGAAAGTTAAAATACATAGTTTTACATTTAGTTGGGTTAAGTTTTAGTTTGTTTTCATTAGACCATACATTCAGTAAAGCAACATCATTCTGAATTGAGGAAATTTCATCCTTTTTTACTATCTGTCCTATGCACAAATCATCTACATATTTCCAAGTTTTACATGGCGAGTCTTGCATGGCATCATTAATTAGAGCAAGAAAGATCATAGGCCCAAGGAGTGTGCCTTGAGGGACGCCACATGTTAGATTAACACTCATTGATAATGTGGATTTATAGCGTACTTGTTGGGTTCTGTTTGACAAAAAGCTAATTAACCACGGTACAATTTCAGGTCTACAGCCAAGTGTTACTAATTTAGAAACTGCTATTGTGTGGTCAACACAATCGAATGCTTTACTAAAGTCAGTTAAAACTAACTGACCAACAGATTTGGGAATGTTACTACCTTCATAGAACACATTTAGTAGATCAACCAAATTATGGGTTGTAGAAAAGTGTTTACGGCAACCATATTGGTTGTTATCAAGATTTTTCTCGATATCTGTTAAGAGCCATTTTTTAATGAAGCCCTCAGCTACCTTAGCTAGGATACATGTAAGCGAGATTGGTCGAAATTTGTCAACCCTAGTACAACCATTTTCTTTGGGAACAGGAGTAACAATAGCATCCTTCCACATAGTTGGGACATGACCCTCACTGAGGGAGGCATTTAAGATATTAGTCATAGGGATGCTTAGTTCGCATGCAAAATCTCTTATTAATCTGTTAGGCACATTATCAGGGCCCGGGGACTTATTTACTTTAACTTTTCTTAATTGATTGTACATTTCCCATTCTTTTACATTAGGGGGTTTATTGGCAGGTAAATACGTAGGAAGCTTACATAAATCAATACTAGGTCTGCTTTGGGAAGTTATAGCAAAATGGTTGTTTACAAAATTACTTATACCATGATAGTCATCCTGCGGAATATCCTCTACACTAATAAGTGGTTGGGGTTTAGTTTTATTAGCTAACATCTGCACGCCTTGGTGCCATTTATGGGGATTAGTAGCTTTTAAGTTTAATAAACGTTCATTGTAAAAGTTCATTTTGTCTTTCTTGATCACTTTTTGTACCATATTCCTATAGAATTTCCATTGCAGCGATTTACCATGATTAGTAAAAGCGTGTTGACGTTTCATTATAAGATCCTTTGCTTGTTGCGAAATCCATGGCTTATCAGTTGGATGTATCTTAATGGATTTAACCGGGAAGAAAGTGTTGATAGCAGAAGTCAATGACAAATAAAATGATTGCGTTTTCTGTTCAGTATTACTCGCGTTAATAACCTCGTTCCAGTCATGGGTAGTTATCCAACGGCCAAATTCTTCAACACTTCTCGCTTTCATTGGTCTGATTACACGCTTTTCGATTTTGTTGCTATTCGTCCTTGTAGTTGCTGACAACAGAACACAATTATGATCGCTAGCACCCATCGGCGACACAATTCGGGGATTGCAATAATACTGCTTCAGATTGGTGGCTATAATATCTAGTATTGCATCCCCTCGCGTTGGTTCTTTCACAATTTGTTTTAGGTTATGTGCACGGCATAGTGGGGCTAGGTCAGTTCTGTTCAGGTCCCCCATAATAATGAAGCCAGCGTCTGGGTGTTTAAGTTTAAGACTGTCAAGAGATTTAATAATATGATCCAAAAGCAGTTGTTGGTCAGAAGAATTAGGTGGAATATATATTCCACAAACTATAATAGAGGATACAGCTCTGGGGAGCCTCTTCGGTCTTATAAAAACCCAAACACACTCTAGCTCTTCGGGTACTACTATTTCAGGTATTCTTCGCGACAGAAATTCAGAATTAACATATACGGCCACTCCACCACCCTTCTTATGCGTTCTATGATAGGTATAAATATTGAAGTTGTTAATCATCAGTGCATCATCTGTTATTTGCGGTGTTTGCCAAGTCTCTGTGACAACTGCTAAATCAATACAATTTTGAAGTAGAAGGGTTTCTAGTTCGTCCACACGGTAGATTAAAGAACGCGGGTTAGTCAGGAAAATCGATGGGAGTGATGGCTGTAACTTTGTATAGTTGACTTTACGAAGTGAATTAGGGAATAAACTACTTAGAAAACGCCCTCGCTTGTTGTCTATATAATCAGAAGCACGTGTAACAGTGATAATAGTGGGAATTTTTCTGCGTATATTTACACCACCTCTTCTACCTCTACTTTTACGATAGATGCCAAGATTATTCAGCTTAGTGAGGGTTCCCTTAGGTAGGTATTGCACCTTATTACGACGTTTAATGAAGGCTGATCCAATATAAAATAGCTCATGTCTGGAATAACGAGTCATTTTGGCTTGCTCAGTGGCTTGTGTATCATTCCAAGATAAGAATTAAATCCCTTTTCGTTAAAATTTGAGAACTTATCTCACCCCAACAACAGCAGTACAGATACAATGTTAAAAAGGGAAATTATCTCAATCCAACACCAACAGTACAGTTAAAATGTTAAAAAGTGGTTCCACATCAAAACATGAAAAGAAAAAGTACTTGCACAAAGTTAACATAAGATCACAAACACATAAAGATCATCATGCTACAGTCGCCCAATACTTCTGAAACCGCCAATTCTGTCGGTTGGTCTGGGCCTAGGCTAGGCTGCCCACTCGGCTTGCCAGAATTCTCCGCCGACAACCGTCCGACGATAGGTCGCGGCGAGCCCAGCCAGTATCCTGGTTATAGTTTCAGTTGTGGGCTTAGCAAGTTAATGTTCAGATTGCAATTTATAAGCATAACATGTAGCATTCAATCCACAGTACAATGCACAAATTTTACTACTAAAGCAACAGATGTCCACAAAACAACAAAAAACCAGTCACAAAAGAGGAATTCCAGAGCCAAAAAACTGTAAACTAATTAAGAATGGCGACAGCTATAAAGCGCCCTTTCGTTGATATATATTATTATATACTACAATTCAGTTATATGTAAGGCTGCATACCCTTCATCGTTATCACCTACATCTATGACAGTGTCCTCCATAAATCCAAGGCTATCACTCTAAAATACAAATTTGATTAATATTTATACTAAATTTAAAGAAATTTGCTAATGAAACCGAACCTACGGTACGGTATTGGAGCTTAACTAATTGCCTTCTAATTCCAACGTCCATGGTTCAATCCTGACCTAGTGCAAATAACTCATGCCTCTTAACTCCACTCCCGAAGCCTCAAATGAGTTTATAAGTACGAGGAATAATTAATAATAAAGTGCTCGCTTTAGGATGCGTGTAATATTTTTTTAAAAATAAACAATAAAAGTCTAAAGTACTGTAGATATGCTTAAAAAAACATTATACACAAACTACAAAAATATAATAAATTCAATTACCTCTAAAACGTTTCCTTCTAAAGAAAATCGTCTCTTCTGGGGACTCCCTTTAGCCTCCATTACCGGATGAGGCCGTATAAATTCGTTAAGTACATCTTCGTTTATCGCAAACGCGCCAACATTGGTTAGTACCTAGAATATTAAATACATCACTACAAAATTTTTAATATACCAGTATACTCCATCCAACCTTAAAAACACATAAAACAAATAATGATAATTTATCAACTAAATTACACATAAGGCCAAAAAAAAGTTATTGTAGGTCGGTGTAGGAAAAGTTTTTTTTTTTTTTTTTCAGACCAAAAATGTGTTGCCGGCAAAAAAATAAACATTTTACACAAATGATACAAAAAGACTTTAAAACACTTTTCGTAGCACCACCGCTCACGCTAGCTATAAATATTGTTTCAACAAAATTTTTAAAAGTATTAAATAAATGTATGCCTATAGCTTTTTGAAGCATAGGGCTAGGCCTAGGCCCTAGCTACCATTTTTAATTTTAAACCCAAAAACAATCAAAGATTGAAATAAACTATTTCCGTGTTATGCTACATTACGTGAGTTAACATATTATTTCAGATGAAAAATATTGAGTTTTATATTGTTTTATCCATGACGTAAATACACTGGCATTAAAGATATAACATAAAAATGTAGGCCGTTTATGAGCTATATTTTGCCGATTTCTTATCGCGGGGAAATTCCCCACCAGCAACATCGATCGAGGAGTAGGCCCTAGGCTAGAGGCCTAGTGTGTATGCCGGAACGGATGGATTATTGCTATATAAAGAACAAGTTTGAACAAAAGAGCTTACGAGAATCTTAGGTCAATTTTTATTAAATGTATATGCCTACTTCCAACCATGCCTTTTAAATCATTTAACAAGTTCGTAATCGGATCGTAGTACTATACAGTAAAACCAAAAACACCGCCTCAACAACCTTGTGCGATGTGCTGATAGAGTCCATTAATTATGAGGGTGTTTAAAAATTTGGTAACTATTAAAAACATGTCGCAACCACTGTGTAATCAAAGCGTTTATTTAGTTAAAACTTGGATCCTCCCAAAATTGGTAATCGCGTATTCCGGTTATCATGTGATTGATTCACGGTTGGTCGCACGCTTCTTTTTTTTACACGTCCGGCGAAGGTGAAATATATTTTGTCACCATTGCCGTTTTTTTGGCCTAATTACAATAAAAAATTACCTTTGACTTCGCTGACAGCCATATCGAGACATTTAATTTTTCGAAAACGTCTTATCGAAACTGGCTGCCAAACGTCTAGTTCCATCAATTTTGCAGCTACAGCACTATTCACGTTGTTCTCATAACATCCCACAACTTCATTACTCCCTTCCGCCAACACCTTTCCCATAATAAACGGCGCTAATGCAGTTTCGTACCCACCCCTTAAAATTACTCAAAATTGTTTCAATACTTCATCTAACCTACTCACGAGTTGTCTACAGCATTCTGCAAGCATAAAATTGTAAAATATCGATAACTTTTTATTTATAAATATTTTTAATCAATTTATAATTGAGCACCCTTCAGAAATCCATCGCCGGCTTAGCTTCGCAAAAATCATCGCTAGGCCAGCCGATAAAAGTACGGAGGCCTCATAGGGCATCGATCTATAGAGGACGCTGTTATGGTCATATTATATGGCTATAAAAAATATTCCTCGTAAAGAAATATTTTGTGTTTAATTATGTTGTTAATTTTTATAAATTCTTTTTAATTTGAGTGTTGTGTGTTATTGTCTTGTCAAATTATATTTTTGTGAGGGTCCCTAATGATCAGCTTCGGCTGGATGGACCACCCTCGTAAAATATTGTTGAAATAAATAAATAAACAGTTGCTTCATTATTAAATTATATATTTTTATTTTATTTTAATAAACACAACAGGAAAGAAGATAAAAAAGAAGAAATGAAAGACATGAAATGATGTTTTCAGTGTCAGCAGAAGTAAAATAAATTCTAGTAATTGATGGAAAACATTTTTATTATATAATTATCATTGTATTACTGTACATTACATTTCAATAAATTATATCTTTCTGTTTTTGTTGAATTTCTTATTTCCATGTATTTGAAGAGGTCTTTCATAGGTGAATAAAAAATGTTAATTCATATACTTCTATAAAATCTTAAAACAGGGAAACCATTAGTGATAACATTACTAATACAATTAATTTGTTATAAGCTCCTTGTTTATTGTGTAATAACAATGTAGGCTCAGGAATGAACGAAGTACTGGAATTCTTTTTATTTCATTTTATTTATTTATTTGACCTACAAACCATAATGTAAAATAACTAAAACAGAGGAAAATTGGTCAGTAGTACTTAAATCTTCAAGTCAGCAGTCCCATACAATTTATCTTCTTTTCTGTGTGAAATTCTACTATTAAAAATGAAAGAACAAATTAAAAACATAACATATATGATGATACCCACAATGATGAATACAATAATTGTATATTATTTCTTTATTAAAAATACGAAATTCATTTCGGAAATAATGCAAATTATTATTTAGTGCGTGCTTTAAACATTAGTAACTACGCCCTCTATAGAACGCAACTGTTTACTCTATCAAGAGTTAATGTCCTGTGAGGCCTCCGTACTTTTATCGGCAGGCCCTAGCGATGATTTTCGCGAAGCTAAGCTTGCGATGTATTTCTGAAGGGTGCTCAGTATTAATTGATTAAAAATAGTTATAAATAAAAAAAATATCGAATTTTTACAATTTTATGATTGCAGGATGTTGTAGACAACTCGTGAGTAGGTTGGATGAAGATTTTGAGTAATTTTAAGGGGTGGGTACGAAACTGCATTAGCGCCTAATAAACTCCCTACCATCCTTCAACATGATTCTTTTATTAAATCGCTCGGCAACGACGAACTTCACAATCTTTCGGATACTCATCTCTAACAGTTGCAGTAACATCCACACAACAAATGACTTATACTTACAGTTTACAGTGTATCACTATCAAACTTCTACAGGCAATAATATTGTAATATAACCCATTGGAATTCACCTCAAGATAAAACTTCCTGACATTGAAATCTAGCAACAATCATTGTTATGAACTGACAGGTATTGGACTCCCATTACATTAGCCATATATTATAAACTTTACAAATTCTCAACCTTTAACTAGGCATTTTAGGTCATAATTATTATCTAAAGACATGCTTTTAAAAGTTTGAAAATCAGAAAAAGCAACTTTTCTTGTTTTCAAAACACGTTAAATCATTTAAAATGGCCAAACGGTTGCCGAGATATTCATTATTTTACACCGCTAATTTAGGTACTTTAGTGTTATTTTATGTACCATTTTCAAAACAAAGAAATACAAAAGAATAACCTTTGACCCCAACAGTTAATATTCATTTGCCATTTATTGCATAATCTGTATAAGTACAGTTTTCATATTTGGTACAATGCATAATGATGACTTAAACTTCAATAATATAGTAATTTAATAATTAATAAATTAATAACTAATTAAAGATATGCATATAATTAGCATATTTTTACAAATTTTGGCTAAAAACTAGTGTATTTTCAAACACAATCTATCCAAACTACTATAAAATTGTTGAAAATTAATAACATAACTAATTAATGTTAAACCTCTAATATGGGACCATTGTTGGACCAAAAATAAAAAGTATGAAATATATGATTTATAAAAAAAAATATTTGT
Source organism: Antedon bifida (assembly GCF_963402885.1). NCBI lineage: Eukaryota > Metazoa > Echinodermata > Crinoidea > Comatulida > Antedonidae > Antedon > Antedon bifida. The sequence goes on from NC_136229.1 coordinate 11,103,821, forward strand.
GGACAATCTATCCAAACTACTATATAATTGTTGAAAATTAATAACATAAATAATTAATGTTAAACCTCTAATATGGGACCATTGTTGAACCAAAAATAAAAAGTATGAAATATGATATAATTTATAAAAAAAAATATTGGAAAACAAAGTTAAGTATCCTTACAATGTAAGAATGAATTAATTACAATTAATGAACAACAACTTCTCCTTTAGCAAGATCTTGCAGAAGAGGGTACATTTCAAGATCAGTTTTGAGGTCATAGTCAATGGCATAAACTGTCTTTTGTTTGTTTGGATGTTCTTTTTCAATTCTTATAACTGTACCGCTATACCACCTACTCTCCTTGTCAACTTTAAATAAGTGCTCAATTCTTTTGCCCACAATTAAATGAGGATTTTGGATAAAGTCATTTAAGTTTTTCTTTGAGCTTTCTGCTGCCCGCTTTTGTCTTTCATGGTTTATTCTTTCTCCAAGTTCTCTCTTTTGTTTTTCAAACTCTTCCTCTCTTTCGTCGATGTTTGTGTATTTGAGGCCGGTGTTACTTTCTTCTTCTTCTTCTACTGGATTTGTCATGGAATTCATAGTAATGATAGTTTTTACGTGTTCCAACAATTGTGAATTGCTAAACTGAATTGAATGTGAACTCAACTGAAAATATTCCTTGCTGGGAGCTTTGCATTTTAGCGTTTTCTGCATAAACTGTAGCTGGTTATACAAAGCACGCTTTACTACAGCACGTCCTTGTGATTGCAGTTCTTGGTATTTGTTTTCTGCCATTGAAACTGATGACCATACACCACCAAGATCTGCAATGTCATTAACAAGCGCAATGGTTTGGTTCCTTTGTTTTTTTTCTTTTTCACATTTTTCCTTTTGTTTTGCTTGTAATAATGACCATCTCTCTGCCTTTATTTTTTTCATTCTATTTCTGTATCTTTCCAGTATTTCACTAGAATGTGCACGTGCTTGAGCCATGTAGTATCCCTATTTTACACTTTCTCTGGGAAAAAATTAGAAACAAGTGTTTCTCAACTGATTTGTGTCATATGGGGTCTACATATCCACCAAAAAAAAGTTCCAGCTCATCTGGCCTGGGGAAAGCCGCCATTTTGGATTTTCAAAATGGCTGCCATAAAATACAGGTTTTTGCTCATATCTCCTCTTCTACATCATGCATGGAAATGATTTTGGTGGCAAAATGTATGTTTTGAGGGTCAAGGAATCTAAATACAGCATTTTGAAGTTCACTCAATGACCGCCATCTTGTTTTTCAAAATGGCCGCCTTAAAATACAGATTTGTGCTTATCTCAGCTTCTACATCATGTATAGACATGCTTTTGGTGGCAAAATGTAGGTTTTGACGGTCAAGGAATCCAAATACAGCATTAATTTGAATTTCACCCAATGGTCAATTTGAAAATCAAAATGGCTGCTATAAAATTTACAGATTTTTCCTCATATCTCAGCTTCTACATCATATGAACGTAATTTTGGTAGAAACGTATGTTTTGAAGGTCAAGGAATTCAAATATAGTATTTTAAAGTTCACCTAATGCCCGCCATTTTGTTTTTCAAAATGGCTGCCATAAAATTTACAGATTTGTCCTCGTACCTCCTCTTCTACATCATGCTTGGAAATGATTTTGGTGGCAATGTTTATGTTTTGAGGGTCAAGAAATCTAAATACAGCTTTTTGAAGTTCACTCAATGGCCACCATTTTGATTGTCAAAATGGCCACCATAAGCTACAGGTTTTTGCTAATTTATGAGCTACTATGATTATGATTTTGCTAAGCCTATGTTTTGAAGGTTACAGAATAAAAACAAAATTCAGCTTTTGAAATACAGTTGGAAAGTGATGACGAGAATAAGTCAATATGTTGGTGATAATATATGGGAACCACAATGATTATGACCCCAGGAGATACTGTACACAAGAAGATATCAGCGATGTACTGTAACTATATCATTCGCGTGAAGAACCTAAAAATAAAATATTCTAAAAATGTTTGTTAGACGACATTTTAAGATATTTTCCAAATCCTAAAGAGAAGCATGGCCAACTTTAGTTAAGCATATTCCAATCAGATACATTATAGATAAAGCAAGTAAAGCAATTTAAAGCAACATATCTTATGTGACTGAATGGATGGTTACCTAATACACTGGGGACTAACACTACTTCACCATAACTGGTTTGGATTTATGCATGTAGGTATAATGCGATAACTGGACAAATCGACGATAGTTTATGCCGATCATTCTTTTTTATCCAATTAACATGTCAACAGTTTATACAATGGTACAGCCATTCTGAAAACGTATCTAGCTGCTCATCTACCAGTCATAATAATCAGACACGGAGGAGTTTATCTTTTCAGGAGCTTTCTTGGTTATATTGGACATACTGGTGGGTTGAGGTTTTGAAGTTGTGCATAACCTACTTTAAAGAGAGCTGTATATTCTAAAGCTCTTAGAGGATGCAGCTATGTATCATATAATAATAACACGAGATGAGGATGTACCATTTTGTCTCCAGATATAGACACAGTATAGGACAATTGACCATGATGGCCAATATGCCTGAACGACAAATTTCCATATACATACAATACAAGATGTTCCAAAAGAATGGATATCATGCAACGTGTTATAATGGTGAAGAATCAGTTTTTAGACATAAGCACAATAGAGAAAACCTTATGTATCTTGAAATTTGTCTTTCAGCATTTCCAGATATAGCCTTCCACTTTTGGCATTTTGGCCATGACCAACTGCTGCAAATATGAAAGCATACTGTAGATCCTATATCTGAACCTGGAGCTCCCAATTGCACAATCATGCCTAAAAAGTTATACCATCTAATGATACAGCCACAGCTTAAATGTTCTTGATATCTTTTTGACTTTCCCAGAAAGCTCTTAAGAATCTTTCGAGTTTGACGACAAATGGCAGTTTTCTTTCTCTAACTATTTGCATTACTTTACGTCACATTGGTTGATCGAAGGTTATTAGGATGGCAGATAAGCAGCTAGATTTAAACATAAATGCAGACCATTTAGGGTGACTAGTGTTGATCTCCCAGTGTATTACCATGTATTCATAAGATATGTTACTTGCTTTATCCATAAGTTGTACTTTTAACTGCAAGTTGGCCATGCTTCTCTTTATATTTGGAAAATATCTTTACATGTCTATGTAACTTCTTTAGAATATCTTGTTTATTAGTTTCTTCTCGCGAATGATAGTTACAGTACACTCTCTGGTATCTTCTTGTGTACCTCTTTGGTCGTAATCAGTATGGATCTTGACGTTGACATAGTAATAATGAGGATTGTGATAGCGATAGATCTTGGAGACTAGACAAAGGGGATTGTACATAAATGTTGTTATTATTATATGTTGTGCCAGTTTGATTGGGAATTTTAAAACTATTACTGTATTTAACAAACTATGCAAAAAAAAGCAACATCTAAAGCCAGTGGAGCAGTAGCCTTCAACTATGAAGTTTGGTCCTAAATGGAATAAGAAGATCTGATCACTTTCCGACTCTGTATTTTAGAATGCTGATTTTTTATTCTGTAACAATCAAAACATAGACTTAGTTATCAAAATCATGTCTTCATTATGTATATGAGCTACAAAATTAGCAAAACCTGTATTTTATGGCGGCCATTTTGAAAAACAAAATGGTGGCCATTAAGTGAACTTCAAAAAAATGCTGTAATTGAAATCCTTGACCCTCAAAATATATACATTGCCACCAAAATCACTTCCATACATTATGTGGAAGCTGAGATAAGAGCAAAAATCTGTATTTTTATGGTGGCTATTTTGAAAAACAAAATGGCGGCCATTGAGTGAATTACGAAAATGCTGTTTTTCGATTTCTTGACACTCACAACTACACTTTGTCACTAAAATCACGTTCATACACGATGTAGAAGTTGAGATGAGTACAAATCTGTATTTTATGGCGGCCATTTTGAAAAACAAGATGGCGGACATTCAGTAAACTTCAAAATGCTGTATTTGGATTCATTGACCCTCAAAACATATACTTTGCCACCAAAATCATATCCATACATGATGTGGAAGCTGATATATGAGCAAAAATATGTATTTTATGGCGGCCATTTTAAAAATCCAAAATGGCGGCTTTCCCCAGGCCAGATGAGCTGGAACTTTTTTTTGGTGGATATATAGAACCTATATAACTCAAATCAGTTGAGAAACACTTGTTTCTAATTTTTTCCCAGATTGGCCCTTTTTAGACTTAAAATAGGGATACTAATGTACTTTGCTTTTGTTTCAGCATCCAGACTGTCAAGCCACGATGGTGTCCCATTGTTGACCCACATCATTAATGTTTCAAGAGTCATGGTCCTGGCAGCAGGCTTAATGCGAATCAAAAGGTCCAATTGAGCAAAATCTCTTTCAGAAATGACGTTTGTTGTTGGTACATTTGCAAATGAAGCTGAAGTTTCTTCATCTACATTCCAATACTTTCCCCCTGGGAGCTGGTCTTGGCACTGCCGTTTGAGAATCAGCAACATTGCGCATGATGCTATTTCCAATGCCTGTATACACATTGCTTCACTATCAGCATCAGTTTCCTCAAACAAATTCTTGGATATATCATCTTGTAGATTTAAATGATCACTAATCGCATCACCATGAAGGAGCGATGTTCCATCCTGCTTCCATTGCATAAGCTTTTGTTGCAGTTTGTGCAGAAGAGCATTGGCTGATAAGATATTGTCAGCTGACTGTATTGCTTTCCAAAGAGGTTCAGTTATACACTTGTAAATTATTCCAAGTGCCCGTAGTTCTGCAATGTGTATTGTTTCTGTAATATCTTCCTTTACTGCTAAAAGGAGCTGATTTGGATCTGGCAAAAATGAAACAAAATTTGCTATATGAGTGCGATGAAAATAAGTGGCTGCTGCCCCTTCAAACAGAATATTTGTTCGGTTGCCTATATATAGTTAACAATGTGGTTTTTCACACCAAATTCATGTTCCAAGTATGTTTTGAAAGCATCTTCAACACCAGATTTATCCGAGCCTCGATGATTAAAGGCTTTGCTTGCCGTACGAACTAACCTTGCGACACCCGATTCAGATGTTATTATGGTATGGGTATTTTTCCCTGATGTAGAAATTGATTAAAAGGATTTAAGTACCTTATTTATTTCATCGGCAAAGTTGATGAAGGAGTGCATTTTACAATAAAAGCGACCAAAGGATTTTGTTGCCTCTTTCACTTCTTCTGAACAATTATTCCAATTTTGTACAACCGACGGCAAAAGATTTTCACGAATTAACTGAATTCGTTCGCTAAATTGTGGCATACCAGGTCCTTGATCGCTCATTGTACTTTTAATAGTGCACAGCAATACATCATATATTGTTGTTTCATCTTTCATTTCAGATTTTGACAGCGTAGAAGCTAACTCATGCAGACGATCAGTGAAGGCATCTACAGTGCTTTCAACATTGCCCTTTGCCATCTGCATAAGTCCCATTGTACGTGATGAGCCATCAGGAAGAGTAACTTGAAAGCTCTGATATTTTTTATGGTACTTCGTTGTACCATCTCCGTGTAGGCAATTTCCAAGACTGGAGCCAAGATTACCATCATACATGGCTTTTGCAACCTCTAAATCAGAAAGGTGCCTTGCCTCTATGGCTACAGTATCTGTGACACTGTTGCTAATGATGGAAGTCTAGAAATAGACTGTTGGCCAAGTTTCTGCAAAACTATTTTAATCACTTTGCTTACTTTAGCCATCGCAACATTACATGATAATAGTTCCATTATGGTCTCTCTTATCTCATCTGTGTATCGTCCATCCTTAAAAGTGACGATATCTTTGTCCCGAAACAGCGAGACCAAGCCTTCCAAATCATAATTCTTTTTTTGCAAGGTTTCAATCCTTGACTGCATATACTGAAGTTCTTTATCACATAATTCATGGTCAAAACAGGACTCCTTTTTTTTGTAGTTCACTCTCTTTATAATCTTTGTCTTTTCATTTCTTTCTTTTACAAGTCTATCTTTTAGATTTGATTTTGCTTGTACTGTAGCATTTAAATCTTTCCTGGTATCATCAAGTTCTTTTTGCAAGTCTTCTATTGTTTGCTGTAACTTCTCATTTTGCAATTTTGAGTATTTTTCTGCACTTACTAATTCTTTAATTTTAGTATTTCTACGAGCCATCTTCCTGTTTATATTTCTGCTATCATATTTTGACAGTTTTTGTTTTATGTTACTGTATTTCTCTTGAATTGCAAGTAGCTCTGTTGTGGTTTTCTGATAATTTGCTTTATATTTTTGTAATGTATCATAACTAAAGGGGTCAAACTTTTGTGTCATTTCATCAAGTTTAAAATATTGTCTTGCTTTCTGCTGAGTTCATTGACTTCAGATTGAAGTTTCTGGTTATATTCTTTGGCATATTGACGTGCTGATGTCTCAGCAGCCAATTCATTTTTCACGGTTGAAACAACTTCTGTTGCTAAGTTTAACTTCTTTCTTGTATCCCTTAGTTCTTTGTTCTTTTCACCTAGCTCTTTTCTCATTTTCTTCTTGCATGGTGTATCTGGAAGCATGTCTTCTATTTTTCTTGCAATTTTGAATGCAGAATCCAAGAAGTCTGTCATTGATTCTTGTTTTGTTGCTTTGTTTTTCTTTTTTTTCCTGTTCGTTTCAAGAATGCGCCAGATAGTAGAAATTGTTGAGTTGAAATTAACATCAGTTCGTCCAACTAATTTCAAGATCGTTTTAGCAAGATCTTTGAGGCTGTAATTCAGGTGTCCAACAAGATATGAATGGAGTTCAATAACCAAACCATTGTTTACCGAATTAAGGAGTGGAAAGGTTCTTCCATCTGTGGAGAAGCTATCTTTGTTCAAACCTGCAACTGAACAGTACCTTCCAATCTCTATAAGAAAATAATAGAATAGAATAATTTATAATTGTTCACAATGTTATTGTTAATTAAATGAAGATGAAATGAAAGAAAAAATAAAATATTTACTTACCATTGGTGGGTTTGCTACAGGACGGAACAGAATCTTCTGGTGATTGATTAAAAAACCTACGGAAACATATTAATCATCATAATTTATTTGAAATCAAATAAATAGCAATGTATTGCAATAATAATTAAGAAGTAAAAGCCAAATAGACAGCAACTACAACTAACATAACATTACGATAGTATCTATTGGTAATGTTTATCCTAGTTAGGTTAGGCCCTGCTTGGCTGGGCCTTCTAATTCACGGAAATACGATGCAAAAAAACGTCATATAGTCGCCGGGAGTAATAGATGGACTTCGTGAAAAACAATGCTTTTTTTTAATAATTTACGTGAGTCTAACAAACATAGATCAGCAATGCCTAGTAGTGCTGGATATATATGTCAAATTAATTATAAAAATAACTATTATTACTTCCAAATATCGCTAAAAATAAGAATTTACGAAAAGTCTAGGGTCAGCGAAAAAGGTAAACAAAGCCAATACCATTTTCATCGTGGGAGCCTAACGGAAGAAAACGGAAACATGTTTTTGTTTCCACCGTATTGTTTGTCCATCATTAATATATTGGAAAAGCGCATTTTGAATTTTTTCTCAACTTTCAACACGCTATTCCTATTATCTGAATCTAGGTGGGGCCACTCTTGTCAGACGAACTTGTCAATTATAAGGGCACTATTTACTTTACGGTTAGGAGAGAACAATAACACAGGATAAAAAAGTTCAGTAGTCTATTATCAGTCACAGATCCTAGTCCTACTACGATTGCAAAAGTAGGTCTATATATTACAAAGTTTATAGATTATAGATAAATTATAAATAAATAAATTAAAAATAAAATATAAGATAAATTATAGATATGAATTCATGTATAAATTTGCCCTCCTTGAAATTATAACGTTTAGTCAGGGACTATGTCGAATAATAAAGTCCCGTGGGATTTTTATGAATAGAATTTCAACTCTATAAAGTGTTCATATCTTGGTAACCACAGACGGTAGGAAGGATCTAAATCTCCCTACTCCAATCCAGGAGTTCTTCTACGCATGTGTAGATATCTACTACGTCATCATATATATATCGTATTTTACTTGCGATCCGGCCATACTCGCACATAGCTATTTTATACCGTATTACTTAAATATATATCGACCATCCCTCAGCTATATAGGCTTTTCCCATACACATGAAATTAAAGTGTACCAAACATTTGCAGCAGTTGAAAAAGATAGTATTAGATATCATAATCGGGTTATGTTTATGCTGTAGGAAAAAGGAGAATCATCGTAAACGAATACTAATCATGCCTAGGCCTACTATTCCGGAATCCACTGTGCAGCCGTATATACCTGCCCTGACGGATGACAAATAATAAATTTAATAATATTTTTCCTTTTCATTATAAAAACCATTATTCCTTTTAATAATTAATGAACATTCATCATTATAATAATATTACACTCTCTCGGGTCATTTAGTAGATAGGGCCTGAGATCTCGCTCGATCTTGGTGGTCCTATATTATTTTCATGCATTTTCAATATGGTGCAACAATTGTGCATTATTGAACAAGGATAAAATCGTTTCGTATTTTTATATTTGAGGGCCGGAGGAAGCGTTTATTTTTTTTGGTGTAATATGATAACATGTATAATCAAATAAATACCCCTAGATAATCATGAAAAAATACAACACAATTAATATTAAGAAGTGATAAAATACAGTAAAAATTGTATCAAAATGCTTGGTAAATTGTAGATCATGTCAATAAAAGCATTCTAAAATAGATATGAGTTATAATACAATATTGTGTAGATAATGCATGTGGCGAGGCGTTTATTTGAGGAAATAAATAAACGCCCCATTCGAAAAAGTGGTGGGGCGTTTATTCCCAATAAAGTTATATGGGGGAGTTTATTCAAAGTGTGGGGCGTTTCTTCGGATAAATACGGTAATACGAGATTTTTATGTTCTAGGTTGTGTGGAGGGGCGAGGATTTATTAATTTATAATTATGTTGAAGAGAAGTCATGATCGTGAACGAACGAAACTTGGACCTAGTGGTGTACACCCATGCATGCTTACTGGCTAAACCGAGGGGCCCCGCAGCAGTTCTATATAAAATATATATTATAGCACCACAATAAATGAAGATTGATTGATGGAATCCATGTCAGAAGCACCTCACACAGTCCTTTTTTTTTGGCCTGTTGACATTTTTGGCAACATGAAATATGTTAACCTCTGGATACAGTTTATTCATGTCACACAATATCTGTGGATGCACATCATCTACAACTATATCTTCTTCTAACATATAATCAAGAGCACAGGTAAATCCAAGCCATTCATGTTTGTTGATGCTTGCCCCGGTGCTTCGGTGACTTAAACCAGTTCAAAATGAAGTATCAATTCACTGCTGTCAAATATTTTACGTTGTGGCCTGGGGTATCACTTTGTGCTGCCATCACCACCTACAAAATCATGCTGATATCGAAAGGCATCAATCCACATGACAGGGAAGAGATACGACCGTTCATAAAATTCCTTCCTAAAATTTGCAGTTTCATCGTCTTGCCACTTCTGTATATGTGCCCCCAGTGAAAAGGATACCTCCAGCAAGATCAAGGTTTTCCTGGGGCATATCTCTAATACTGGCTGGGATTCCCATCTCCCACGATGATTGTTGTGGCATATCCACTCGTACACAACCATGAAAAATGTATTGATTTCTAGAATGCTGCCACAAATGCTGTATATTTTAAAAAGTTGGTCCAGTGATGACTGGTAGACCAAGAATACAGCATCATTGTTATTACTGAACTTATGATGGTCATCTTCTTTGGACAAATTTGACTCATCCGAACTGCTTGAAGGCTCATATTCACTGTTGACTGTAGGTTCACAATCTGTGAAAATTTTAAAAACTAATTACTGTATTGAAAAAAAAATATTGTGTAAAAGATTTCTGATCTATGAAAAGGGAAAATCAAAGCAAAATAACATTACATGTGTCACTGTCAGAATGGTCTACATCTGAACATTCCAATTCTGGCTCTTTTTGAACTTCTTGGTTGGCACTAATTTGCATTTGAAGGTTGTAGTCGTAGATTTTGTGGTGTCTGTCTTTATTATTTTTACATATGAATGGTTATCAGGCCAATAAAGATACAGAATAAAGATTATTTAATTTAACTACTACAAACCTGTGTTGATTTGCTGATTTTAGTTCCATGTCTACAGTTGCACACCTCAACAGGATTTTCCATCTGCTCATCAAATGATGTGTTAACTACTGTAGATCCACTCAATAATTCTGATGTTTCAGCATTCTAGCTTTCCACTAACTTTTCCAAGTTGATTGTCTTAAAAATAAAATAAGTACTATAAATATACTAGAGGTTTTTATATAAAATTTAAATTGAGATAAATTGGTGTGTGTATTTACAACACATTCAGCATAATATTTGTAAAATCACTATTTACACGAACCTTAGAACACATTGAGTGCACATAAAACAATATAATATAAAATCACAAATATGGAGTAATTCATTTTGTTTGTAAATAAATGAAATGAGTTGTCATTCTGTTGGGGTTTGACACAACAAGGCAAGATTATTATTATAAAATAAAAAAAAGTACTATTGCTGTAATGTTTATTGCTTTGAAACTATTTTTACAAAATACTGATAATAATGGACATATATATTACAATAGCAATTGCACAGTCACTATTTATCACTTAAATACTAGCAAACTGTGGTACCTTTCGAAACAGGGCATTGTTGGCCCACACAAGGGCTGTAAGCATATTTTACAGTAGAATAAACTTTGTTTACGCCTCCTACAAACCACACAATCCGGCCTATACTTCTTGTCTTCGTAACGCGTTTGGAAGTGTCGTCCAATCAAACCGTTCAAGGGGATGCTGGGTAGAAAGTCGCTTGTACCAAAGATCGGGTTTCACATATGTACCTACTTACTGCTCAATACCAGATGGTTTGATACCACATCATTATTTTGTGGTCATACTCGAGGTATGACCGGAGCTCATCACTGCGATCAACACCAGACATGTAGTTGTTGTACTCTATCACTGCGATAGGTAAGTTGGCTATGCGTCCTTCACCAGCTCGCTCACCACGGTTACGTTGCTCTTTAGAGATGACAGCATTACCGTCGACATAATCCGCACTAATCCACAATCTTGCCATTGAGCAACAATTGAATCTTCTTTGACGAAATACATGGAATCGTCTCCTTTCTTCAGTTTAGGCCGTACATACAGGTTCGTTTTGTCATCTTCGTCCTTTCACAGGAGGTGAAATAGCAGTTATGCAAATAATGTTGTATAACTTTATTCCAAACATTTTATGAAACATCTTACCGCTTTATCAGCTCTAGCGTTGCACTAGCTTCTTCAGGGTACTGTAGTTTATATGTAATAACATACAGTATGATTATGAACATGTGTTTTACTCCTTCCAAGCATGCATGGTTTTCTGTTAATACTAATAGTGAGCTTGTTTGCTGTCAAAGTATTGCTACCTTTGATTGTTAAAACTACGGTTCCGGTGCGTCAGGATACCAAAGAATAGATATTAAAGAAAGAATAGTCTGGGGAACTATAACTTTTAGGCCTAGGAAGCTCCTGCAGGTACAACAGTAGGCACATACATCCAGTTTTCCCAATCACACCTTCCTGGATCCCAAATCCATGGCATCTTGCTTTCACAATAGCGACATTTAAGGGTGCTTTGCTGATAATAGATGATATTTTCAGGATGTTACCAGTTATCGGCTTATCATTGTGCCATATCATCAATATAATAGACATGGTGTAGTTTAATGAATCCTCCTAATGTATACTTTTAAATAAAATCTCTTGTTCGTTGTTGAAGAATTAAAGAATGGCGGATTGAAAAAATAAGTTGGGGTTCGATTGAAGCGGAAAAATCTTGGCAAATGGCTGTTGAAAACAGATGGAGTGGAGGGGGTTATTTTGTATTTTAATAATAATGCTATATGGTTCAAATAAAAATGTTATAGTTTATATTTTATTATTATTTCTTTTATTTGTAAACCATCTACTGTACCAAAAAAGTGTAGCATGGAGATTTGAAATGATGGGATTTAAAAATGGGGATGGGGTGGATCACAGAGGTGATTCTTGTAATCTCATTTTTTTTTCGTTGACAGTGTGTGTTCGGCAAGTAGAGTACACGCTTATATGACGAGCGTTACCATCATAGGCTATAGGCCAGACATACTGCCAGTTTTCCCAATTACACCTTTCTAGATCCAGAATCCAGGGCATCTTGCTTTTACAATAATGCTGATATTTAAGAAGTTTCTTTTTTATATAGCCCATGCTACGAAAAGCCTACCATTCTATTTTCGGAATATTGATTTCAGTTCTTATTAATGATCAATTTCCACAAAAAAACAGTTTTAGGTCCATTTTGTGCCAATCTGCCTGCTAGTCCCACCCAACTTGCATCTACATATATACATCTGCTGATGTATGGGATCAAAGTACAGTATGGCATGTGCTGTGTAGTAGTTTAATTTAGTGCATTTTTAAGTGTTTTCAATGCTTCATTTTGTTCCTGATCCCATTTAAACTGAGAATTCTGCCGTTATGGTGGCATGGTTTGGTATAAACCTACAAAGGAAAATAACCATTCCAAATAGATGGGCTCTGGTGCCGTTAAGGCTTTGATAGCAGAAACCTTGTTTGGATCTTGGGATATTACCTCTTATACTACCATACCAAAGAATGTAATACTAGAATAGTAGAAATTCATTTTCAAAAGTAATCTCGAAAAAGAAAACAAGCCCATATTCAAAAGAGGCCCCCCCCCCGAAAGTACTAAAAAATGAAGAAGCCTATGGGCTTCTTTTCGAGGTACAGTATACAAGCACATTAATTGATATGTGTCATTTCCACCTTATTTTGCTATCGTACTAGTGGCAATCTAAGCTCATAATTTGCATATTCAAATTAGGGTACATGATAATAGTTTAAAACAGATGTTTTAGACGTTATGGGAACCACTTATTATGTTGCTAAAAAGTTATTCAGTTCATCCACAAATTGCTGGTCTCACTGATTGCAAGTGTGTTAGAATTTATGCAAAATTCAGTCATAGGCATTTAAATATTCAAAATAACTTTACATTTCTGAACATGTTTGAATTAGATCTAAAATAAAAATGCCTAATTTACATAATGGGATTCTTACTAAGTTTAAGATGTTTTTAAAACTGATTATTAATAATAGCTGGATCTGCTTAATTTGCATATTCAAAATGATAGAAAAGTTTGTCAACAGAATTTGTTGAAGAAGTAAGAAATTCAATTTCTAATTACTAGAATTAATTATCCATCTGGAATGAATATTGGAGGTTATGGCATCCATTTTGATCATTATTAACTACAATAGATCATCTTTAACAAGGCAGTAGTATTTTTTTATGTTTGAGGGGACAATACATCTTTGCTGGGAAACAACAACAGGAAAAGGTGGACAAGCAAACAAACCACAATCAACATAATGAAGTAAGAAGAGAGCTAAAATAGTAAATTTGTACACAGATGGTAGAAAATTCTGAACTCTGTAAATTAATCAGGAAAAACTTAACTGATGGAATATCTTTCAAGGTCTATACAGTAGCAAAATAGAGGTTGAGATCCCATATATCAATATACCAACACTGATGAAATATCAATCGACATGAGGGAAGTAGAACATGCACTAAAACACATACAGAAAGTGAAATCTCCAGGTATCATAATAGATAGAAGGTGGAGGAGGTATCTGCACACAGTTAGCAAACCTGGTAATACCCAGTGAACAACAAAATATCGGATAATGAAGACATTTTATAATCATCTTTTTCACAAAAAAGGAGTATAACATATCTTTGGTATTACCACTCGGTCTCCTATCAAATATTTACAAACTTTTACAAAGATTGCAAATAGAATTACAGAGATTCTTGACTTTTAATCATTCAAGAAAGCAAACAAGCTTCAGGACTGGAATCTACCACTGACCATTTGCATATTATTAACCGATGTGATGAAAAAAGATGTCCACTTGGCTTTTATTGACTACCAGAAAGTGTTTGATAGTATTGAGATCCTTGCAGTTCTACAATCAATATACTCAAGGATATACATTCTATTTTAATAAATAAGGAAAGTGGCAACAATAATATCTGCCGATGAGTCAAAGACAAGGAGACTCTATTTCTCCAAATTTTTTAATGCTGCATTGCAAGAAACACTATGTAAACTTAATTATTAATGATAACAGTGAAAAAATGATGTTGTCAGTTGAATATATATTTGGGTCAAGCAATTAACACAAACCAAATGAAATAAAGCAAAGAATAAGGAGTATTTTTGTCAAGATAATGACATAACTGTAATGAAAAGCAAAATACATTACCATCAATAACTTATGGTGTAGAAATATGGGTCATTAACATAGAAAATGGAAAGATGAAAGAAAAAAAATGTCTAGGATTTAAGGTCATACAAAGGTTACTGATTAATGAAAGCTATAAAATTAAAGAAATTGTCTTGAGCAGTTCATCTAGGCATCATGGCTGACAGATGGTAGATGACAAATGTTGTCACTATACCAAGAAACAGTGTGAAATACAATGAATCATGAACTTTTCAATGAATTGTAAAGTGAGGTGGCATGACAATATTTCACAGAAATGTGTATAACATGGATGAGAACAGCTCAAAATAGACAGCTATGGAGCTAAACTGGGAGAATACTTTAAAATTAATAAATCGCCATTTTTAATATGCAAATTAGCCATTTCTATTTCGAGTCTATTATAATATTCATAACTAAAAGCTAAATAACGTATATACTACCTATAAGAGTACTACATTAATTTAAACTTTAAACATAACAAAAATAACGTATTTAAGCAAGTTATTACAGAATATCAAAGTTATTTTGCATATGCAAATTAGGGGCCATGCATGTAACCAAATTTTGCATAAATTCTTGCATTATACTTACAATCAATGAGGCTAGTATCTGTGGATCAACTAAATAACCTTTTATAAGTATATCAATTACCATCTTAAACATGTAGCTTTATTATACTATTAGCATACCGCAATTTGAATATATGCAAATTAAAAACTTTGATAACCATTATTTAGAATTCACCAGGACTCTATAAATAAGGTGGAAAATAACACTAATAAATTAAAAGCTTTGACCTCAACCGTTAAATATGGGCTTGTATATATTTTATCATTGTTGATGTGGCCATGGCCATGGTCTTCACAATTGTTGTAAGTTAAGATCACACTTGCCAAATATACATTGTTCACTGGTATCGTCACACACATACATTGTGTGGGAAGTCCTTCGACAAAAATATGTGGTCAGAACGCAAATATGAAAACTTCAAAAATAACATGCATTTCAGGTTGTTCTTCGAGGTAGAGGCTGTAAATGTAAAATGCTTTAATGTAAATACAAGGAACTGCTTCTGAATGTTGTCCTTATCCATCATCATTCTTCTTAAATAAAGGAGTCTTTGCTATATCTGGAAGATATGTAATCACGACAATTATAATCTATGATTGCTTCAGTTGTTCTATTAAGTTATTATTATTCTTTATTTCATATAAAACATCAAAAAACGCCACCATGCCACAAGTTACCACTAGTGGCCAAAGGCCAGATTGTGGGTAACTTTTACATGCATGTACATAGACCAATAAAATATACAAAATTTGAAACATACACAAAAAAAAATGATACAAAAATGAGTGAAGATCAGGCGTTAAGCAGGCGGATAAAATAAGGGATTGGACTGTTACTGAAACGGGCGGTTCTGGATGGTAATTGTGAAATGTTATTACTGTTACGGAGCAACCTCCCATGACTTTCAAACCGTGTCACCGGTAAAAGATCAGCAGAATGCAGTCTCAGATATTCCCTTGGCAAATCTGAGACTGTGAGCTATTCTCCTATCCGTGAGGGATGAGATGTTACAGACCTTTAGAGCTTTGTCATACGAACTAAAATCCCTTCCCAATATGGTACGGCATGCTCTGCGTTGGACAGATTCTATAGAGTTGCTAAGCGATTTGGTTAAGCCAGGGTGCCATACGACATCGGCATATTCAAGGAGGGGTCTAATGTACCCACAGTAGACAGAGCATAGTTCATCAGGGTTGAAGCCAAATTTCTTTAGACTCCTTAAAATGAAAAGCTTCCTATTAGCCTTGAGGACAATATCCCCAATATGCTTATCCCATTTTAAGTTATTTTGTAACGTGACTCCAAGTATTTTAGCATGGGTGACAAATGCTAGTTCGTTACCCCCGATATAAATTTTATTTTCATTAATATTCCTTTTACTAAAACATATTTGTAGTGCCTGGCATTTAGCAGGGTTCAGGTCCATAACATTCCTTTTACACCAATCATGAAACTCATTAAGATCATGCTGCAAGTGACCTGGTTGTGTTATCTTACGATTTTCATAAACAGATAGGTCATCAACATATTTTAAAGCATTCGTTTTAGCACCCTTAACAGCATCATTGATCATGATTTGAAATGCAATGGGACCAAGTTTAGTCCCCTGGGGGACACCAGCTTTTAACGTGATAGCACTTGATAGGGAGTTGTTATATTTTACACATTGTTCTCTGCAGCTGAGGAAGCTGCAAATCCAAGGGACGATTGACCCACGGACTCCAATGTCGATGATTTTATTGATTAAGGTGTTGTGTTCAATACGATCAAAGGCCTTAGTGAAGTCCGTAAGGACAACCGTCCCTATGTTATGAGCTTCCTCAGCTGCAGCACACATATCATGAACTAGACGTACTAAGTAGTGGCTAGTTGATGCCCCTTTGACATTGCCATACTGTCTTACATCTAATTTATTCTGGATATCAGATACCACCCATTCACAAACAAATTGCTCTGCTACTTTTGCAAAGGCAGATGTTAACGAGATAGGTCTTAACTTATCAATTTTTGGTGGATGTACCTTGGGGATAGGAACAGTCACAGCTGATTTCCATTGGGTGGGGAGACTTCCTTCCCTAAATGAGCAATTTAAAATATTAGTAAGGGGTTCACTTAACTCAAGGGCAAACTCTTTAAGAATTAAGGGTGGTATTTTATCAGGTCCTACTGATTTATGTGGGTTGGTTTTTCTTAACTTATTATAAACCTCCCATTCTTTAACTTGCGGTACAGGGCTGTTACATGGCAAATATGCCGGTAAAATACAATAGTCTAGTGGGGGTATGTCATTATTAATGCTAGCAAACTGGGAATTAATTGCATTGGCGATACCTATGTGATCAGAGGCGGATATGTCTGTAACATTAATATTTAGATCTCGACCCATTTTAGATGATGTTAAATCTTTAATTTGCGAGTGCCATTTTCGTGGGTCATTGTGCCGTAGGTGTCTTATTCTAGTTGAAAAATACTTAGTTTTGGCAACTTCAATTTCTCGTTTTACTTTATTTCGTAACTTCTTAAAAAGTGTGGTGTCCCCCCTAGCAAAAGCGGCCTGCCTCTTAGCTATTAGGTCTCTAATGCAATTAGTTACCCAGGGTCTATCAGCACAGTGTATTTTTACTTTTTTTGTCGGAAAATACTTATCTATTGCACTGTTCAAAATGTTATAAAGAGCGTCCATTTTGTCTTGAGTAGAAGTGCTATTCATCACCTCAAGCCAATCCTGTGTTAATAACCATCTTCCAAACTCACATTTTCTTGATTCATAAAATGGACGAACCACTATGTTCTTTGTAGAGTTGAGCCGCGGTCTGATCTTTGGTTTCCATAGTACACACACATGATCGCTCATACCAATAGGCGCTAATGCAGATGGTGCTGTATAAAACGTGTCATCCATATTTGTAATGATTAGATCAAGAACAGCATTATTACGCGTGTTAAATTTAACAATTTGACGAAAATCGTTGCCTTTAAGAATGTCACCAATCACCATACGATTGAAATCACCAGCTATGCAAAATCCGGTATCTGGGGACCGTGTGCGAATTTCATCAATTGTGTTGATTAGATGTTCTTTCAATAACTGTTGATGTGGTGAATCTGTGACTATATATATACCACACACTACAATTTGCGATAGTCCTCTAGGTAGTCTGGTGCCTCTTAGTCTGATCCAAAGAATCTCCAACTCAGGGGGGGCTGCAACCTTAAGTTCTTGAGCATTGAGGCCATCTTTGGTGTAGATTGCTACTCCACCCCCACGTCGGTCTTCACGACATTTGGAGAATAGGGCATAACCAGGTATGTCCAGTTGGTCTTGATGGTGGGTGGTAGAAAACCAGCTCTCAGTAATTATACCAACATTAACGGATTCCTTATTCATCAACAGATGAAATTCATCACGCTTATTGAAAGTTGTTCTATTAATAGAAATGAAGCCACCTTTTCTGTCTTTCTTGTGTTCCTCTATGTTGACATTATCTTGACAAGTTGTCTATTGACTTTATTCTTAAACGTTTCTCCTCCTCTATGGGAAGGCCTTTACTAGCATGCAATACAGCTTTTCCAAAGCTAATTGTCTCGAGTGCTTTGAAGATGATGCTACTTGGTGGAGTATTTTCCAAATCTGCATGTCATCTTTCACGTTCACGTTGGTGTTCTAATCAGATCATCCTTCTTTCACCCTTCTCTGCAACAATAGTCTAAAAAGAAAAAAAGGTTAACTATCCTATCCTCTCTTTGCTATCTTATGATCTTATATAGGCTGGGTACTTTCAGGATTAACTATGTTTGATTGTCTCTTGATGCCTGTTTAAATAATAATTGTTTTTACTGATAATAAGTACTTTAGAAATAGTCAACTATTGTAGGGAGAAAAGGTTTTTGGTTGACCTGAATCCAGATTTAAGTATGCCGTACTATGGAAATCCATCTCTCCTGTGTATAATGTATTGAAACAATTGGATTTGTTAATTCACCATATTTAGTCCATTAAAAAATCAAAATGTATGATATAAATTATTTGATTTATTTACAATTTGATTTGCAGTATTTTCCATTCAATTGTAAAGTTCCTTTTTTTTAGATTTACAATGTTAAGAAAGTTGTGATCATTACACATTTCAGCAGACCACCAAAAATGATTAATAATAGCTTTCTGCCATGGCCTTATAGTTCTGGATGTTTATTGCACGCTTTCACTAACTTCTTCCTGATAATTTTTGCCAAATGTCATATTCATGCCGTATATCTGTGTATTTCTCTCATTGTTTTAGATATTGTGGAGTGTCTATCAGTAACCAAAGTGTCAATTTTTAGGTTATAATCCTACAAACAAATTTTTGTAACAATTAATATGTAGCATACATGATGTATATAGAACTAACCTTTATTTCTTGCAAACATCTTATGAGGCCTTCATTTTCGAGCCAATAAGAATTTGGCACATCCTTTTCACCAACAGCTACAGTTTTTGACACCAAAATGAGATCATTTTGTGTGTCCATTCCTGGCTGGTCGACTGTTGGGGCCAGAACAATGTGGCTGTGATGCCCACTTGAATGCATGGTTGTTTAAACAGATGCCAGTTATTGTGAGCATACTTCCTAGCACATGCTTTTCAATCCCTACGACTGGTGACCAGCATTCTTCTTCTTGGCATTTGACAAGTTTTAGTAACTGTTCTTCAAATACCATGTACTTTTTCGAGTTATCCAATGTCTCAACTTCCTAAAGTATATATAATATATAATACTTACCCAGGTAAAAATTCCAGTTAAAGACCAGTTGGGAATTTTCCCTGTTGTGAATTGAGACAATTCCCATTCGAAAAACCAGTTGGGAATTTCTTAAATGGTCTTAAAAATCCCAGTTGTAAATTTTCCAAATGGTCTGACCGATCCCAGTTGTAAATTTTCAACTGGTCTGACCAATCCCAGTTGTAAATTTTCCCACTGGTGTGATTGATCCCAGTTGGAAATTCGATAGGTCTAAAAAAACAGTACAAAAACAAATAACTCAAATAACATAAATTCAAATTTGTTTAGTTTAATAACTTGTTCTGGATAATTATTATTTACGGTAACTGCATCCTGGGGTAGGGGCCTTACTCCACTAAGGTCTTAATGACCTGCATACCCTCAAAATAGGACTAATCAGACATTGCCAGTTTACGTTTTGCTGGCCGGTGTAAATGAGCGACCTTTTCTGTAATATAACGGTTCAGTCGACTCCCCTCAACAGAAATTTCTTACCTACCAGATGCTGATAGGTAGTGAATGAATCTATCAGAAATATACAAAGCAAGATACACCTACATCAATAATTGTCAATTAAAAATATGATTTAAATAGAAAACAAACTGCAAACACAAAGAATATTACCCGCAAGCATTCATAATTATGGTGGAAGAAGAAATGATGAAATATCAATATACTGCATAAAAAATTTGTAAAAAAAACACTCTTTTTTTACATTAATTATGCATGTTGTCTGTTTAGTTTAATGAATTAAAGAAGCATATATTTGAAAACAATTAAGCATTCATGGATGTTATACACAAAGTTATAATATTGATTTCAGAAAAAATTGGAAACTGAAACAAAAAATAGAAATTATTATAATAAACATGCCTCTAACTGCCTGGTATTTTACAGGCATCATTGCTGGCTTGGCAACACGGGTTCCTTTGTGCCTGAGACACACCTTTCCTTCCACAGAACGGTTTTTTAAAGTCTCTGAGCTCTATACCGCCACAACCAGAAACTTTACGAACATTGATGGTTGGCGGTTAGCTTTTATTAGTTCCCACTTTTCTATGGGCAGAAATACCCCAAAACCAATGTGCACCTGAAAAAATAAGTTGTAAAGAAGGTTGATTAAAAAAAGTACAGTACTTTAATCCTATCTTTTTAATTCAAAAGTGACAGTAGGATAGCAGTAAAGACAAAAAGACCTGTTTATGAGGAAACCAAGAGGGGGGAAACTGGTTACTAGGTTTGAGGTTCATTTACAATTTGGCTCTGTAATTGGCTCAGAGAAACATTGGAAATTATGTTGTGGAAGTGTTTTAGAGTCCACAGTGGACTGATGTTGTCTGAAGAAAAACAAATTAACATGCATGATTCCAGATATTGAAGTAAAGTTACAGATAAGGGTCTAATTTCTACTGCACCAACTCAATTTGTTATAACAACTTACTTGTCCATCTTGGTTTGTCAAAACTGGTGGCAGGTCATCTTCCTGGGTTTGAACTTCTGCTTGGGGCAAGGGATCTTTATCAGACTGGTCTACAGGTGGCTGACTATCAATTTGGTCTTTGGATGAGTGTGGCTGATCATCAACCTTCTTCATTTTTGCACACCTTTGGCTACAATATGAAAAAAATTCCATTTATCAAAAAAATAGTTGGTATCTAGTCATGGAACAATATTTACAAATTCCAAACAAAATTCATAAAACATTTCTGTTCTGTTCAGTCATGCCTGCTAGACAGTCTAGGCTTCAGGTGGCAAAAAAGTTGGTTTAACATTTTAATTTCTTTTTGAAAAAACATGCACGGTGTATGTTTATATTAAATTATATAAAAAAAAAACATACCAATCGAAACAACATCCCTAAGGAGTGCTTTTTGAAGATCTAAATTAATTGACCGGTACTCTTTGACCTCTTTTTGGCGTTCAGCTAGTTTCTGGTTCACGGTATCGATTTCTGTTTTCATGTTTTTGTATTTTTGACGGTATTTCTCTGCCAGTTGAGACACTTTTAAATATTCTTCTTGCGATACATATTTACTTGTTGATTGCTGTGAAAAAGCAGTACAGAGAGGATTATCCCTCTTTTTTTAAATTTCTCTTCTAGTACTGTGCTCAGAGCAGTCTTCTCAGCAGCAGCAATGCGTTTCTTCAATTGCAAGAATAACAAGAACTATATTAGAAAATGTGTGTTTTGTAATTATAGGATACATAACAAAATGTTGCTTGTGTGTAGTGCAAAGGTTGCATTTAAAAAATATCCTTTATCCATGAATTTATGATCAGTGATCATGTAAATGTGCACTACAGTTTTAACTATTAACATAATTTGAACCAGCATTTTTATACACTGAAATTTTGTACGCTTGAAAATGAACGAAAAAATTAACATTGTTGTAGAAAGTCCAGTAGTAGAAATTACTTTAACCAGAAACAACAAATGAATAGAAACATAAATGTAATTACTTACTCTTCCCTTTTTTGCTGATTGTATTAAATAAAAATCCTTGTCACTTGTTTCCTCCAAACTTGTGTCAAGGATTTTGGAAACCTTTACCCTTGATTGACTGATAAGCAGATCTAGATTAAGCATATTTGCACCATTTTGTTAACTTACACGTGCTTGTTATAAAACAGAAATCGGGCAAAAAAAGTAATTTTATTATCGATATGCTTAGACTTAGAAAATGATTTAACACGAATGTAATCATGTATCAAATCATAATCAAATGTATTGTTTCTTATTTCCATAAATATGCATTTTTTTCACCAAACCAGAATAACCACTTCAGATAATTCAACCTTAATTATAGCGGCTTGGTGCTGTATGCCATAAGGTTTGGATGATGGGTACCTGTAATAATTGATTGTTGAGCCCTGTCGTTATTTCTGAATGATACAATGTGTTGATGACGATTGTAATGAACTTTACAATTTTACCAGGAAATTCAAAGTTGGCTGTTGGTTCTTGTTTTGCTTTTTTCCTTGTCTCTGCACTTATAGATTGTCTTGCCTTTCTGGTATCTCTAGCCATGTAGTCTTTAGAGCATGTA
This sequence comes from Antedon bifida, assembly GCF_963402885.1. Lineage (NCBI taxonomy): Eukaryota > Metazoa > Echinodermata > Crinoidea > Comatulida > Antedonidae > Antedon > Antedon bifida. Next base: position 11,126,707 of record NC_136229.1, read on the forward strand.
TGCTGTGATTTTGTATTTCAGTTCTGCTCAGGGGAAATATTTTCCCAACTACTTTAGTTGTGCCTTGCTCGTTTTCTCTACAATTAAATTAACAATGTATTTAATATTGTAATGTTAGTAAAAGAATTGAACTTACTGCATGTATTTCACTGTTAGTTTATTGAACAGTTGCTCTAATTTCTGTAGTGGGTGTACTCTTAATTCTTGAACTAACGCAGGCAAGGCCTTTACCATTTCAACAGCAAATGTGATCTTTAAAAACATGATGAAATGAAAGCCTGTGAGAAAATAATAATAATAAATAATAAGACGTACCTGCTATAGACGAAACTCTACCCATGAACCATGTTCTTAACAAAGGAATTCATGGATTCAAATCCAAAGCATGAAAATGCAAACAGTGGGCCGAAGAGCTTACACACATTGACTAGGTGTAAGTTGGTGTATATTCATTGTTTGTTTTGTGTGACCTTAAAAAAAAGTACAAAATGGTTATAGTATTTTGGTTTACACGGTGCCTGAGTTAGCCTATATTCTCAAAAGCCATTTTTTAGTCTATAGGCCTATCTTTACGTTTCAATTCTGACTCCAGGATAATAAAGATACATATGTATCTCTAGTAAGGTATATCTTTGATTAAATTGCCCTAAATAAACATATTTTAAAAGTAAGCTTACCATAAATTGTGTAAATAAATCCTACAGAAATCAGTTAGTAAATGGTCAGCACACTATAGGTCTGTTCGAGTGATTTGTTCTTTTGCAAGAAGACTAATTGCTTCTTGGTATGAAGAAGCCATTCACAGCATTCCAAACCAACAAATATTAAAAATGGTGTGTACACATTTTCAGTTAAGTAAGTTTGGTAGTTAATATTTTAAATAATGAGGATGTGATAGCTTTTAGTTGCCTTGCTGCACATGATTCTGATAAGCATTTTTTTAAATGAAGATTATGCTTATTGATGACATGATATAGTTATCATTTTATAACTTTTTTTGTGGTTTGTTAAAAAATAAACCAACTAATGCCTCCAAGCACACACAGCTGGTCAAGATGAATAATAATATTTTGTTTAACATTAACAGGTTTAATAATTATGGAAAATTCTAACCTTTTGACCGATAAAATATTCTTTTCCTCTCGAATCTTTTTCCGACCCACAATTCTAATCTATGCCATGAGTGCCGATGCACCTTAAATACCTCTTTTCTATTTGGAGTTCAACTAAATTAATACTTCCATGCTAAAGAAAAATGTCAAATAAGTAACAGTTGGAGGAGGTCTACACTAGATTGGTTGGTGGCGCACAGCATATTTACAGCTCGGGAATTATCAATTTTGAGATTTTGGCCTAGCCTACATTAGCGAACATCAAACGGCGAATAAGGAACCAACTTCCATTGATGAATGTCGAAAAAGAAATAAGTAACCAACTTCACGACGCTTAATTAATACGTTAAATCATACACATCATTATATTTCACATGTATCTTTTTACAATACTTTTTACAAAACGTCCGACTTTTCCACAACCATGACATTCCTTGACAAAAGCTGGACAAGACTAATAAATAACCCCTAACCTCATTTTCTATCGTTTTGATTTGCCTTTCTGTAAGTTTGTTTGTTCATCCTGCAACAAGCAAATCTTCCAATGTCATTTCAGCACGTAATCCCTGTTTCCTTATTATAGTATCCACCGTCATTTGTATTAAATTAATTTCACCATCAATGTCGTTAAAACTTTTTATTTGCAGATTGTCTCAGTCTATTTGTTTATTGGGGCCTATAAGATGAAGTAGTAATGCCTGTTTTTTCAAATCCTGTGAGATGTTCGTGGCGATCAAGTAGTTTTTAACCTACTTACCCAGTGTGTCCATGCTGTTGGGTTTGTCGCAAAAGAAATCCACTTCTGGTGTGTCCAACTTGGCTGTCATTTTCACATAAATTTCACAAATTCCGCTTCTAAACTATAGCAACTTTTTATCTCATTGCCAATGTGGTGTTTTGTGTTAGTGATGATAGTACTAGAATCATTAATAAATAACATTAGACAATGCTAGTTTACTTCGTACTTTTATTTTCATTCTTTCTGTGCATATCACAAGTGTCCCCTAAAATGCATCTACCCATGTCAAAGAATATATAGCTTTACACAAGATTGATTTTAAGACTTGCATTTTTTTATGTTTCACATAAGCCCCTTTCTCACTGACGTGCCTGCAATATACTGGTATGATGCTGGCGTCGTGCCGGTATCGTTACCGGCATATACCCATTCTCATTGGACTATCTTGCCGGAAATATAACCGGTATATACCGGCTTTCTATGAGAAAGGAGTCGGGCATATTCGGCCAATAAAAAGTCTGACAAAATAATTATTGAGGGCGTCCTTTATTGTTATTATTTTTGTCTAGCGATATGGCGGCGAATTTTAAGTTACAGATTTTGTCTTCCTTTACAGCATATTTATGCAATACGTGCTATGTACAGTATATTGTGCATAAATTATACAGGTACAGCAATGAAATAGCCGTCATCGGCAATCTGTAAAACACTGTTTTACGCCAACCACAGCCAGCTTGCAAACAATTAACGTAAACATCTCCCGACCTTAGGGGCCGTCCAAAAACTAATTTTCCGCGATAAATAGTCTCGCTATCAATAATTCCATCTGGTGAAGCGCCAATGACACCACTTGGGTGCAGCCACAATCCAGTTGGAGTAATCTTGATATTTAACGCATTTTCAACGTGAATGATCGCATTGTCCTCGTTATCTATGCCCCATTGAATCGCCTTTACTCCCGATAAATCTCTTGGATTTGTTAGTGAATCCACAAGGGGCTGTGTTACCTTCCTAGCAGAAAGAACCTTCCCAAAATTACTTGCGGTTAGTCGACCTTTCCTGAGCTGTTGCCAAGCAAGAGTTATTCGCTGTCCTATTGTAGCCTTCACAACATCTAAAATTTTCCATTGTCAGGTGAGCTCTCTCTCTTTAAGAAGTTTCCAAGCTGTTTGCTTCCTTTTGTTGTGCCAGACATTAGCTGCTCTACAGTTGAGATCGGAAGTGTCATGTTTTCTACAAAACAACTTCTCATATTTAATTTAAATCATCTCCATCAATCATAATGACAGTTTTAGTCACAAGCAACTGCATATTTAAATTAATAATATACAATTATTGTGAGGTTTTGAGCGCAATATCGTAAATGATCGACGCAAAGGTAAAATTATTGCTTCCAAAAACTGGTTGATGACGCGACGATTCACAACCTTCCCTGCGAAATTAGAGTTCTTATTTTTTTTACTGACCAATCCGGACCACCGTTTGCCAAAATGTATACCACAGATTTACCTTGCCGTATTTCTTTAATGTTATCAATTGTGGACAAGTTGTTGGCCTGTGTCTGTGCTGTTGAACGAGCGAATCTTGCTGCTCGGTTGAAAACAAATGCCGGACCTGTTTTGCCATATCGGACTCTGGTTCTGCCAAAACGGTCAGTAAAAAAATCGACCATTTGGCAACATTTTCCGTTTTGGGGGAGATGCAGATCTGCACCGCCTTTCAATTTCCCGGACGATCCTGGGTTCGGCACTTCTTGGCGTCGCCCGTTCTGATGATTTCTTTGTATTTAAGACCATGTACCCTGACGGAATTATTTTGCTATTTTCGAAAGGGAAGTCATGATAAGGTAGTCTGTATATTCCCGCAACATTCCTGGCACACAGCTCTGTGAGAAAGGGGCTCCAAAGAACATATATTGCATGGCAACCATGTTTGACACAATCTTTATCACATATTTGAAATTTTATTTGAATTTACATACATGGTTCAATATATGCTGTCATATCCAGATAAAGATAACTGGTTCGGAATTATAAAATCATTTACATCATCAATTTCTTTAATACTATACAGTTTATTTAACAATTTTTGTTTTTAAACATATTATTGATGGTCCTACATTCATGTGACAGAGGTGACATAGCCGAGCATATAGATTTGAGTGTATTATTGACCAGAGTTGCTTAACTGACATGACATAGATATACAAAACAAAAGATGCAGCAGTCAGACTCGATGTTTCCTACTTCATGTGATGTAGGCCTACATCACCGTTTTCAACTTCTTGTTGCAATAAAGCAGCGTTGGCGGTATCGTTGTTTCCAACTTCTTGAATAGAAAAAGCACCGCCTCCAACTCTAAGCCAGAACTCATCGATTCCAGCCGTAGTTTTCCGAAAATATATATATGAACAATCACAGCATTATCCTTGAGGTTAACCTGAATATTGGTGGAAGATAATGAAATTGTGAATTTATTTTTAGTACCCTATAAAAAAAATCGTTGGGATTCCGTCGATATCCCGGCCGGGATCGCGACGGGATCCGGTAAAATCCCGCAGGATTTTCGGGCGGTATTCCCGGTCGGGAATCCCAAAAAAAATCGGGATATTTTCGGGATTTCCGACCGGGAAATTAGCGAAATTGTGTGTGGTAGGCTAGACTGATGAGGAAGGAGGAGGTGGTAGGCAGGCTAAAATACTGTACCTTTTTGACTTACAATGCTACACAAATATGAGCTTCTAGGCCTATATTTCAACTAAAGGAGCTATTATGATGGGGTTTAACAAGAAGGTGTAATTAATAAATATTAATCACAACGAATAAATCTATGAATTTATCAAAAACACCTACGGTTTGAATGCGTTGTACATCGCCGCTAGCCGGCCGGCCTAGAATTGCTGTGGTCTGGTTACAAATTTAAATCAAGGCGGGAGGAAAGAGATGCGTTAAATGTTACGCGCACGCAAGTTCCCATGGCACGCTCTTTGTGCTATTTTCACAAGCACGTTCAATTAATAAATATTTTATGATAATTAATTACAGGCCATATTAACGTGTCTAATTACAACTCCCTGGTGTGATGCTGTTACTCAGGGGTACTAATCTTAGGCCTATGTCAAAATAATACAAACAAAATTGTAATTTTAAGGGTTTTTACTTAGAAAATCCCATTTCCATAAAACAATGAATGCTTAAAGCTGTCGTCAAGACAACCACTTTCCGCTAGAACTTCCCACGCCTAAAGAGTCGAGTCAGTTTCTAAATATAGATCTTGGTACCTGCTCTACAGTCTACACAAAGAGATGCCGACAATTAAAGCCATCCAACAAGCCAGACCACGAGACTGTTGAATTCCTTTCTATGTTGACACTTTCAGGCTTATAATTAATATTCAAATAATTTTGCAGGAGGGGCGTTTACTCAACGAAAGCGTTTATTTTTTTGGTGTAATAACATGGTACATGTATAATCAAATAGCCCCTATGAAAAATGACAACACAATTAATATAGAAGTGACAAAACACTTGTATCAATATGCTTGGTAAATTGTAGATGAATGAATTCTACTACTACAAATAGAAATGTGTTGTAATAGAATATTGTTGTTCCCTATCCAAATAAATACGGTAATATGAAAATAATTCTTTTTCCACTATAAAATAAACATAATACACATTATAAATCCAAAGGCAAATTACTGAAAAAAATGACCATGCTGTGGGTATCAGTGGCTGGATCTCAATGGAGATACAAATAAAAAAGCGAAAAGCTAAATCAAAACGATAAAGTAAACAGCCAGAAAAGTTAGCAGAGCTTTCGGGCAACACTAGCCCTTCATCAGTACACATTCAATTCAATTCAATGAACATAAATTTACTGAAACAATAAGAAATTTAAATTGGAACTTAGTGTTTCAATCAACTAATACAGATGAAGCTTTAAAAATTTGGACAAACCTCTTTAAAGAAGCGTGTGATATCCATGCTCCATTCAAAATTAAGCGTATTAAGAACTCTATGCCTGAATGGATCACTCCAGAATATCTTAGATTAAGTAAAGACCGAGACTACTTCTTTTCTAAAGCTCATAAAACAAATGACCCTGCTGATTGGGCAAAAGCTAAACAATTCAGAAATAAAGCTAACAACATGAATCGTCACCTTAAAAAGAAATGTTGTTCTACTGCAATTAATGAAAATGTTAAAAACCCCAAAATGATTTGGAAAACTATTAAAAGTATTATACATGATGATAAAAAACAATCAATTAACTCTACTGAGAATGAAGTTGTCTCTGATGACATTAAAATAGCTAACAAATTTAACTGTTATTTTTCTTCTATTGGAGAGTCTTTAGCATGTAAAATTGTCAGTGATTCTAACAATACTAATGACACTTCTTTTAACAGTAAATTTTCTTTTGATTTGATTGCACCAGAAGTAGTTTTTGATCATATAAACGCTTTTCAAAACAACAAAGCTTCTGGTATTGATAATCTTGATTTAAAGTTACTTAAACTTGCCTCTCCTATTATCTGCCACTCACTTACTCACATTATAAATTTATCATTAACCACAGCGACATTTCCATCAGCCTGGAAAGTTGCTAAAGTTACCCCAATTTTTAAAGATGGGGACAGATCTAATACAGAAAACTATAGACCAATTTCTGTCCTACCTATTTTATCAAAAATCATTGAACGATTTGTTTACGATCAACTTTATGAATATCTAACATATAACAATATTATAACTCAATGCCAATCAGGATTTAGAAATGTTCACTCTACTAATACTGCACTTATTGATGTTTCTGAATACGTGCTTAATAATCTTAACAATGGCAAAGTCACTGCTGCCATTTTTCTTGATTTAAAAAAGGCTTTCGACACAGTTGACTATAAACTTCTATTAATTAAACTTGAACAATATGGAATCAGAGGTACTACACTGAACTGGTTCTCAACATACCTTTCTGGAAGGTCACAGATTGTTAAAATTAACTCAAAATTATCTGAACCTAAAGATGTTACTATTGGTGTGCCTCAAGGATCCATCCTTGGGCCACTTCTATTTATTATTTATGTAAATTCCTTACCAGAAATTATAACTACTAATTCAAAATGTGCAATGTTTGCTGATGACACTAATGTCCTTTGTTCTGCCTCTGATCCTATCGAATTACAATCTATTATTGATAAAAATGTTGCTAATATATCAAAATGGTTTAAAACAAACAAACTAACAATTAACGTTAAGAAAACCAAATTCATGCTATTTAGGCCCTGTTCAGACCCATGGCGTTAGACCGTTTTAGCGTACGACGCTAAAAGAATGTGTGTCTGAACAGTTGAGGATTAGCGTACAACGCGTTGTACAACGGTTGTAACGTTGTAGTGGAAAACGGTTGATAGTACCGTTTTAGCGTACGACGCTACTGTAAGTCAACGATGTATCCAATCAGAACGTTTCCTGTTATGACGCGAAACAAGGTTTGACCTAGGCTGACATCTTGTATCGTCAATGTGTGAGAGATGCATTTCAACAACAAAAAGGCCAGAATAAATAAGGCCTAACTAGGCTATAAATACAACTGTAGGCTACAAACTACATGTATCAACTGATTACTCTTATATTTTCTAACAAATGACATAAATAAATGCACCTTGTATTTAAACATGGTGACTACGATCCCTTCCCCTTAGGCCTAGCTAAGAGCCATTCACGCATTTCATTCAAGCTAAAAACTAGCGTGGTGGGACATCAAGTCACTCATTAATATATACAAGGCAGACTAGACTGGACAAGTTTAATGCTGAAAACCCCCTAACTCCTAAAAAAATCAGTAAACAAACAAGGCCGGGGAGCTGTGTCTTTTTTATTAGCAAGTTAAGAGCCATTGTCTGTAAGAATCAAAGAAATATCAAAAAGAGTGGCAGACTCAAAAAAATGGATTTCTTTCAAATTTTGCACATGGCTATATATGTGTTGAGAGAAATCAAATATGAAGTATTTTTTATTTCACATGTATATTTCCATGGCAACGGCCAAATTTGTGTTTTTGACAAATTTTGTCCTTTTTTAAGGTTTTTAAAAATGGATATTGGTACTACTTTGATGAACGATATTTTTGTTTTGTTCATTTAATTATAAAAAATAATTAGTGTATGCATAATAACAATGCATTGTGTACCTGTTTCAAATTTTTTTATTTTTTTTTTATTTCATACTTTGGGAGATACCATTTATTTAAAAAGGGGTGTTTTTCACTTTTTTTAAATTGTTCAATGCAACTAAACTTTACTTCACCATAACGCCCAAAGTGGTGTATTTTTTTAGCTGATTTATTACAAATAGGTAGTTCTAATGTTTAATAATTGATTTCTAAAATAAAATACTGGGGTAAATTTAAAATCTACAAGCAGTGTTGCGAGAAACATAGGCATTTTTATATAAAAAAAAAAATGGTATATAATAGTAAAAACATTTTATTTTCTTTGATTATTTGATTTGAAACTCATTGGTCAGAAAAATTCTTAATGTTTTATATAGTTCTAGTTGTGTTGTGAGAAAAAAAAATAAATTTTTAATTATAGATTCTGTAATTCCCAGTTTTAATGTCATTTTATAGGTTATATCCTCTGGAAATTTGAATAAATTATCAGATCATAAATCGTCAGATTACTCCTCTCTTATTTTGAAGCTCCTCTTTCATTTGTTTACTTCTTTTATTTGCTAACCTAAGCAGATCCCACATGCCCATCCACCACCACTTTCGACTACCACCCCTCCCCCCCCCCCCCCCCCACCCCGACTATAACCACAAAAAGATAAACTGCAACACTTTGGTCGATCATCCACTATAGAGTGTCAAATGCATGCATTCAAGCACCACCCACACTGCCGCTACTATCGCCCCAATGAATAGACGGATTCAAACTCCTCCATCCCACCCCCTCCCCCTTTCTCCAAGCCCCCACCCACCCCAAGTTAAAAATTGCAATGCAAAAGATAGGACATAAAGTTAAGTTTTTAGACCCTCGCCTTCAACCCCCTAACTATTTAAAAGTCCTGGATCCACCACTTTCCCCTCCCCAAAATAGAACCAATCAAAAGTCAATGATATACTCAGGTATGTTAATGCTACATAACAAATATTGAAGCCCTGATTTGAAATTTCATTTCATTTAAGGTCAGCATGTAAAATATCACACTTTATTATTAAATATTGGTTTTAAATTCTATATTTTTTTTACTGTGATGGTTGGATTCAGTATTAATTATTAATTAATAATTATCTGATAATTATTTAATTTCCCTTATGCATAGCAACAGTTACTATGGTAACTAAAATTGAGATATTCTTTAGATTTTGCATATTTATCTTAAATTTGTAGATTATTAGCAGGCATGCCTTATTTGCATTTTCAAATTACCGTTTCACAAGGTCATATTCGTAAGCACTTTCTTCTGTGATTATTTTTATTCATGAAAACCCCATATTTTATTTACAGCGGGCACCTCCCGTAAGCGGCCACCTCCCTTAACGGACGCACTTTGAAAAGCCTGTTTGTTCTTCCTTTCTAATTAGCGCATTTGGTGCTTACCGTTACAAGCAGCTGCGGGCACCTTTTTATACAAAAAATGAGATTTTTTGTAAGCGGCCAATCGAAAAATGTGATAATTATTGCATGGACCTATGAATTAGAGGTGCATGTTTATTGTATTTCTTTATATATTAGCTTTATTTTGAAGAGGTTTTAAAAACATTACTGTGAAGAGATGAGAAAACTACACAGATTTTTACCGACCATTTTTCATATGATAAATGTTTTTAAAATTTGTCTGAAAATGCTAAAAAATACTAAACCACCTGATTATAAATAATAATAGGCCTACAATTATAAGCGGCCACTTTTCCAGGTCCCGAGGGTTGCCACTTACGGGGAGGTTCAACTGTATTTAAAAAACAATTATCCTTAGTTATGCATAGAAACAGGTTCTAAGATAACATAAATAATACATTTTGACATAACTGACCCGACAAATGACCCTTTCACAAGGTCAGACATTTTCTGGGATTCAGTAGAAAAGTAAATTTGGGAAAAAGTAGTAAAGCTATGTAATCAATTGTTTGTAGTCATGAAACCCCATATTAAAAATATTGTACTTAGTTACGTATAGAAACAGTTGCTACAATACACTATAGGTAAAATGTTGATGTCATTTGACCTCAATATGTAAACATTTTTTTTTTTTCATGAAAACTCCATATTAAATTTTTTTTTTTAAATATCATTAGTTACGTAAACAAGTTTAAGATAACACTAAAAAGGTCATTGTTTTACCTTTATTCAGATTCGTCAAGACTTTCTTTCTGAGATTATTAGGATTCAGTATTTAAAGTAAATTTGGCAAAAAGTAGAAATGTAAAACTATGTAGAAAAAATGTTTTGTATTTATGAAAAACCCCTTATTTTTTTGAAATTTTTGCATAGAAACAGTTACTATGGTAAAATGTTGACCTCAAAATGAATGAATTTACAAGGTCAAGTTTGTCATTAATGGAATGCAGTAGAAGTAAAATTGAGAAAAATTACAAATGCAATCAATTCTTTGTATTTATAAAAACGCCATTTTTTATGTTTTTTTTAAAAATTACTTTGCTTAGTTACACATAGAAATGGTTGCTAAGGTAACACTCTAGGTAAAATATGAAAATTGTTGAGAATTGTTATGAACTATCTTGTAAATTTTGATCAAACATTAATAGTTGTAGTAAAGTGGGGACCTGTCCTGTTTTGCATTCTGACCCCTTTTGACCTCAAATGACCTATTTACAAGGTCAGATTTTTTAGGAGGTCTTTCTGTATCTCTTTACACAAAATAGATTTAAAAATTTATAAAAACAATTGACGCAATTATTTCCAAGTTTAACATTATTTTCCATCAACTAAATATTTCAATGCAAAATACTGTTTTTCTGGCAATTAATTGAAATAAACCTGGCAACACATTCTCCTATTTTATCTAAACTATTCGTATGACTCTAGTAGCATTATGACAAGCCACATATACATTTTATTATTGGATTAGCCATATTTAAATTATGTTTCATGTGTTTTGTTTGTTGATATTTTGTTATATTTTTTGTATTTTTCGTATTTTCCTGGCAACACAAAACCTATGTACGAAATTTACCCCAGTGTTTTTTTCGTGATTATTGTTGACAAACCTATTGACTATCAAATTAAAAAACCTCATTGATTTAAAAACACCACTTTGGAAGTTATAGGTACGTTTATGAGGTATACTTTTATAAAAAAAATATTTTTTTAAAACACCCCTTTTTAAAATAATGGTATCAACCAAACTCCATTTTGTAATTTATTTTTTTTCTACCTTAAATGGAACTCAATACATGTTGATTACACTGCTATAAACAAAAACTGTATACTGTAAGTATTTTTGGTTAAAATAAGTATACAAGTTTGTACTTTTTCACTATAGAAAATCTGTGAAAAATGGCAAAAACATCAAAATTTGGATAATTGACCGTTGTCATGGCAACGGAGGCTAAAAATTAAAATGAATGTTGTAGATATGCTTTTTATTGAAATGTCTATTCATGGTAAAAATTTGAGAGAAATCCATTTTTTTACATCTGCCACCAAATCTTTGATTTTTACAGACAATGGCTCTTAAGGGTTTTTTTTAACTGACTGGTCTGGACTAATCACAATCATTTTTTTCCACCCATGTGGTTAACACAATCTCCATCTTCATCATTAGGAGGCCTGCTTTATTTTCGTAACACAAGAGCCTGGGGAAAATGTTTTTTACTACAAAATAAAACAATAGAAACAGAAATTTGGCTTTACTATATTTTTCTTAAATAAATGCTGAGGTATGTTTTATTTACGGCAAATTTTGTCATAATTGTAGGGCTGAGATCTAGGCCTATATACAGTGGAAATACGATGAAAACACGTGGGTAAGAGCACATGAATATGCAACTAGAAACAACCTGAATGACCGTTGTAACGATAATCGTACGCTATGGGTCTGAACACCTAATTTTTTTCTCTGCGGTTTGTAATGTGACCTTGCTAGTAACGTTGTACGCTAAAACGGTCTAACGCCATGGGTCTGAACATAGCCTTAGTTCCAAACATAATTTTCCAAACTTTTGTAATATTTCTTGTTTAATTAATGATAACATTGTAGATAGGGTCGATAGTTTTAAGTATTTAGGAATCACGTTTGATACATTTTTTACGTGGGGAAAACATATTGAGAATTTTTGCTCAAAGATTTCCCAACGTATTGGTGTTATACGTAGATTAAGAAGTTTCATTCCAAACTTTTCTCTTAAGCTCTTAGCAAATGCCTTAGTTTTACCATTTTTTGATTATTGTAGTCCCGTTTGGTCCAACTGTTCATCAGCGCACCTTAACTCACTCCAAATATTGTTAAATAGACTTGCCAGAATTATCCTATATGCTGATATTAGAACACCTGTTGATGATCTCATGACATCACTCAATTGGAAACATATAAATCAACGATGGGACCATAATATTCTTATAATGACCTTTAAATGTTTAACAGGTACTGTTCCCGATTACCTAATTGATTTTTATGATTTTATTGATAATTATCACAATTTAAATACAAGAAGCAAATCGAAAAACACTTTAGTCTTACCAAAATGGCATAATGATTCTGGTAAAAGAACATTTCAATACCGCTCAGTCAAACTCTGGAATAATCTTTCACCAGATATTCGCAGCTCTATAAATTCATTAACTTTGCAATCGTTTAAAAATTTGATCTAACTGTATTTTTCTCTTGCTTCTTGTGATATTGTAGTCTTTAAAAACGTTTTCATAATTTTCCATTTTTATTGTTTATATTTGTAATTTGTAAGTGTTAACTGGACTTCAAGGAAGAACAATGTACAAATATTGAATGAATATCCAGAATAAAGAAAGATTTCTATCTATCTATCTATATATATATATATATTTCTTTTATTCCTGTCCACCCAGGCAGCATTTGCCAGCTTTATACTATGACGTTATCCAAATTCCTTCACTTTTCTGGCTGTTTTACTTCTCGTTTGATTTAGCTTTTTGCTTTTTGCTTTTATTTTGTATCTCCATTGAGATCCAGCCACTGATACCCACAGCATTGTCAAAAACAAACAAAAAACATTGTAAAAATACAAAATACCGATCATTTCCTTTTGACATTTTGGCAAATTAAAACGCCATGTTGCATTTATTATGACGAATGCAAATCAAATTGTAAACAAAATTAGGCCTACTCATAGTTTTCTCCTTTTAGTGATTAATTGGTCAATCTCATATTGCCGTACGAAAGTCATCATTTCATTTGTCTTTTTATTATTAAATTGAGATAATTGTTTTGCACCAGTTAGCAAATTCATTTCTATATACCCGTGTAATCTGCATATTTCACTATAATAATTACCATTCTAGAATAGAGCTATAACAGTCAATGAAAACATTAACATCTTTTTCATTTAATAACGTATTTAATATAAAACGTTCAAAGCACTTCAAGACGGTATATTCATTGCAGCAAGACACTGTTGGTTGTTGTGAACGTAAAGCAACCTTTCAGCAACTGTAGGATTTGTTCAAACATTATATTTTTAACAAATTAAATTAGTATAAAAAACTGGGTTTATTCCCAGGACAGCCATCATCATCATGTGTTTTATAATAATTGATCTTTGCTGGACACAATTCAGAAAATACCTCATAAATATTTTTTTAAATAATAGCTTATTATTGATGATGCAATGGCTGTTTCGATCCTTAATGTTATAGGAGGTAACTATTGATCGGATCTCCTGCATAAAACGAAACATGCATTGTCTATGCAGGAGTGCATATTGCACTCATCAGCTGGTAAACCAATAGCGTTAATACCCTCAACATATTAAAACAACTCAACTTGGTTATAAACATGTTAATCGAAAGGTTTGGTGTAATAAGTAAATATAGTAAGGTAAATGTGATGATAATACGATAAGAAATCAACTCGTTGTTAGTATTACTGAAGATGAGGTGTTAAATAATGATATAATAATGTGATTAACTATAACGCTCAAAGTAGCCGTGGCGGTGCAGCAAAAGGTTTGGTACATAAAGTAAACTGTCTTTAGAATTAATACTATTGTAAAAAAGGATGCACGGCTGGTTTGATCATTATTAGTACATGTATTTAAAACAAAAAATAACTCAATTCAAAGCAAAAACAACATTAAACCTAATAAAATAATAACTTACCGTCTGTTACGAATTACTGTATTACCTAATGAAATGAATACACTGGCGATTTCGAAATTAAGACGCACCAATGTTACGCTAAATATTAAGTTTGTGGAAGAGTAGAGAAGTCCAAATCCCGTCTCAATGCTAAATAGATGGTCTCGACTCTCGATTACAAGGACAAATCCCACTAATCGATGGAATCATTAAACAAATCCCGCCATGATATCGCTAAATGAATTCATGCTTAGCCGATGATGGGGACACCAAATCCCGTCTATCCTTATCTCGTCGTAGCGGCGGGATCCCGAACAACAAAATCCTGGTTGACCGATGGGAGCCACAAACCAAATGACCGAATCCCGCCATCCCGAATTTGCGATATTTTCCCGATCCCGACGGGATGGCCGTTTATAATCGGGATCCGGTGATATCACGAATTTGCGATCTTTTCCCGATCCTGATCCCGGCGGGATCCCGAATTTATTTTTTATGGGGTATGTATGCACATTTGTGTTCAGTCATTAATTTTACTATTAAAATTAGTTTTGTAAATTTGTTTCAGAATTGAGAATTTCCTCAGAAATGATAGGTTAATTTTATTTTATAATGTCAATTTCGTTCAATCTTCGTCCCACTACAGAAAGCTCTTTTAGTTCAAGTAGGGCTTGATAAATATTTACATTGGTTTCTTCTGTGTATCCAAAATGTTTAAAAATGAACTTTCGTTCATCATCTGGAACATACATTAAGGCAAACATGGTGCTTACTCTGTGTCGGTTCTTTGTTGCTGTAATGTTTGACACATTTTCAAGGTCAAGATCTTTACAAATTTTGTTAAGGGCATGCCAGCCAGAAACATGTCCATCAGATCCTCCCAAAAAAGGAAACAAATATGTTATATTGTTCTACTAGATATAACACCCTTACAGACAAGATTCCGCTCTCTTCTATGATGGTTTTAGCTAATCGCACACTCATTACTCCTGACTATATTTGTTATTTTTGCGGGGTAAAGTCTACTTTTAGCAGCCATCGAGATTCTACGACACGAGGACTGATCGAGGCAACTGTCCCATAGATTCTTTAGCTCATTACCTAAACAATCAACTGTACTAAAATGGCCATTTCCGTATCATTTTCAAGGATTTTCAGGGTTATAAATGTACACCCCTGATTTTTTGTGTGCTAGTTTAGAATAAATGTTTTATAGAGGAATTAAAAATGTTTTATGGTAAAGTTAACTTTTATTTATATCACTGTTGCAGCCAAAGCTGAATTACTGTGTATTTACATTAAAATGTATAAAACGAAGTATTTAAAAACGGTAAAAATTATACATCCAATAAACAAAAATGGAAAAAACAGAAACGAATAAAAAGCACAAATACAAAGATAAAACTTTTTTTAAAAACTGTATTGCACTGTAGTCATGATACTGGATATTGAAATAAACTGCTTTTACTGTAAGTTTTTTTTTCTGTATCAATCATTATTATTAACTGGCCTTTTGACTACCACCACACGTATGCAATCATCAAACCCTACTGCAATCTGATGTAGCTAGCAGTCGCCGCCGGTGGTGAATTGCATGCACCACCATTAGATCCCACAAAACACATTCACAGGCCAACAGACATGTCTACCTTGCATTGTAGGCCTATTCTTTATTAATGTTTACTTTTTTCTCGCTTGTTACAGCAAACTATTTTTGATGTACTTGTGGGTAAATTGCCTTGAATTTTCTGTTAGGTGCCTTAATGTCAGTACATTGTTTGCGATATTTATAGTCTCTGTTGGTAGTATTAATGTTCAAGTCTTGTCGTCATAAAGTAAGAAACAACTGAGCAAAATTGAATGCTTTCATTCTTATGAAGATTTTATCCTGTAGGACACTCATCGCTGATATGCAAACAGTATTTGTGTCATTGCCTCTTGCAAATCCTGCCGGTAGCACACAGCCCACGATCCTTGGTTTTATGTACACCTTAATAAATATGATCCAACACACAGGATATCGTTTTATACCAGCATCATTCATTGTATTATCATATTGGTTTTATAGTTCCTCAACAAAATTACTATAAACATGATTTTCATGAGATTGAGAATTTATGTTGTCTGTCTTCTTTGCTGACGCAATGATGCGCATTCCATATGTAACGCCAGCAATTCTTGTAATACATTAAAAATGCTCAATATCAACACAGAATCTGGGTACACAGCATGTAATGCATGATGCTGTTTCGTTTCGTTTATTTTCCACTCATTTAAATGCATTTAAACAAACATACGTGTACAGAGTATATGAGTGGAAGGTGGTCCCAGTAAAGTTCATTGACCCCCGTATCAGTATAATAATAACAATGCTACGGAGTAGACTAAATTATATTTTTAATAAAAATGAGGGTACATAAAAATCAAGAACATAACATTTAAATTGAATAAGACAGTAAAAATTAAGATTAAAGACCCATTCCCAGTCTTCTATTTGTTTTGGCCTCACGACGATCTTTCGAAAAGAAAGAAGGAAAAAAAAAAATCAATCCGCGCGCAATGCATGTTGGGATTTATAGCGGGCCGCTAAAATTATTAGAATTGCAGTATATATTTAATTATACTAGTCAACATTACAACAATTCTTTTCTAAGAGATTTTTCACCTTTTTTTGAAACTTTTCCGCTTTCCTTCTAATGCATTAGCTCTGATTTTCAACCAGTATCTAACTACAATTTGCAATAATTGAGCAAAATCATTGTCACCTAGTGTATTTCTGGTTATTCTGCACCAGAAAGTTTGAACATTCTCCTTATTGATAATATGGTCATACAAAGAAGCCGCCAGATAGTTACTATTTAACATCATATTAAGCTTATCCGTAGCTAAATGCTGCCTTGTTTCTATTTCAACGCTTCTAAAAAACAGGTATACATCGTCATCAACAACAAACAAGCCTGATCTATTTTGTTTGTCGATCCATTCTTAGGAATAGTCGTAGAAGGAATATGTTACACTGTTACTACACTCTTGCCACTTAGTGAGCACATCACAGTAGGCTCTGGCATTACTACTTTTACCTTTTTGAAATTAGTAGAGGAAAATTGGAGCAAAAAAAAAATTGTACCGCAACCGGCAAATTAACAAGCTGAAACATGTATAAATATGTTCTATGACATATTGGGGTCATAAAAATGGATGATTTAATTTTTGGTTGCCATGGCAACTTTTTTTACAGGTTATCAAAGGTCAATTGAGGTCAAATTTGATATACACTCCTATCTTTAGGTCTATCTTATTACTGTTATAAAATTAAAAAAATATGTTTATGTCATATTAAAGATAATTTTTTTTTCTTTAAACTGATTTTGAGATAAAAGACACTAATTATTTTTGGTCGTATTGAAGATGATTACTTTATTTTTTAATTTATAAAAAATTTGGATGGGTTTCATACTATTTTGGTTAAAATTTAGGGGAAAAAACTGTAGTTTTTATTGTTTTTAGCTCAAAAATTGCATGTATTCAAAATATTTTTCAAAATAAATGTGAACAAATCCTGTCAACTCAATGCAATTTATTTTCAAAAACTGCCCTGACATGTCATTTTTTAAAAAAAATTAAAAAATTAATTATGCAAAACATTCTAGATAATTGAGGTCATTTTAAGATGAAATTGGGATATTGGCAACCTATGGCAATAAGACAGCTATTTTCATAGAATTTGAGATAAAAGATACTAATTATTTTTTGGTCGTATTGAAGATGATTACTTTATTTTTTAATTTATACAAAATTTTGATGGGTTTCATACTATTTTGGTTAAAATTTAGGGGAAAAAATGTAGTTTTTATTGTTTTTAGCTCAAAAATTGCATGTATTCAAAATATTTTTCAAAATAATGTAAAAAAATCCTGTCAACTCAATGCAATTTATTTTCAATAACTGCCCTGACATGTCATTTAAAAAAAAATTAAAAAAATTAATTATGCAAAACATTCTAGATAATTGAGGTCATTTTAAGATTAAATTAGGATATTGCCAACCTATTGTAATATGAATTGCCATAGTAGTAATTGATAGAAAACACAAATTATTTTCATGTCATAAAATGAATTTTTTTTGTCTTTTGTGAGAATCACTCACCTATATTTCCATTTCAAATAAATACATTTCTTTGTAATCAAAGTTTTTTGTTTCTCTTAATAATCTTTTTGTATATAATTTACACATATTTCTTTAGTATTTCTATATATATATATATATAAACACATCAGGCAATGAACATTAATTCTAAACTATATACTATATTTTCCTATTTGTAAATACATGTAGTCCTCAATAAGTTATACAATTCATCACTAAAACATTTTTTTTAAATGAAAGATCAGTAGGTACACTTAGTACAGAGTATAGCTTTTTTTTAAACATTAGTTGTGTTGTCTTTAGTAACTCTCATCTTTATATTTTCCTATTTGTTATACATATGTAGTCCTCAATACGTTATGGTAATAGGGGAAATAAACATGCTTTTAATTAACCTTGAATATATCTGTTTTGTCTTTAGTTTTAAAATCATCCGGATTTAATTTAACACTGTTTTGATTACAATTTTCTTATTTCCATTGCAATGCATATTACAAAATCAGCAACCATGTTCTGTTCTAAAGATGTCACCCGTGTTAACTTTACTGCTGTTTTGCTCTTAGGTCTGAAAGACATTTACGAAGCTATTATTCTTCGATAGCTTCACCTTCACTATCAGAATCAGCATTCGTTGCTGAATATGTCAGAGGATTTGAACATGGAGTAATAATAGTAATACTATAAAATGGTAACGCTAGTAATAAATTAATAGTGTATAATAACTTATTTAAACTCACCTCTGTTAGAGCAGTAATCTAAAAAAATATGACCGTTCTAGCTACGGTATCTAAATTACATGGGTTGTCCTAAGGTTTAATCTAAACAAAACAAAATATAATAAAAACAATAATAATAACAACAATTTAATAATAGTAATAATAATAGTAATAATAATAGTAATACTATAAAATGGTAACGCTAGTAATAAATTAATAGTGTATAATAACTTATTTAAACTCACCTCTGTTAGAGCAGTAATCTAAAAAAATATGACCGTTCTAGCTACGGTATCTAAATTACATGGGTTGTCCTAAGGTTTAATCTAAACAAAACAAAATATAATAAAAACAATAATAATAACAACAATTTAATAATAGTAATAATAATATTAATAATAATAGTAATACTATAAAATGGTAACGCTAGTAATAAATTAATAGTGTATAATAACTTATTGAAACTCACCTCTGTTTAGAGCAGTAATTTTTAAAAATATGACCGTTCTAGCTATACGGTATCTAAATTACATGGGTTGTCCTAAGGTTTAATCTAAACAAAACAAAAAATGATAATAATAATAATAATAATAATAAAAAATAATAACAGTAATACTAATACTTAGATAATAATAATAATAATAATAATAATAGCTAATACTAAAATAGTAATAATAGTAATAATATTAATTTATTTGAATTACCTTTGTTAAACCAATAATTTAAAAAAATGACAACCGTCGTGAGCAGTTGGTTCTGTCGTCATTAAAATGATATTTCTTTTTGTTACAATTACACAAACCACTAAAAAAGATGAATTCAATAACTTATTAAATTAATTATAAATATGATCGATCTAAACTATTTAAAATATAGATTCATAAAAATTCATTTAAATAATAATTGAAAATAAATACATGACGTACTAAAAACAATTACTGTATACTGTACTGAAAGCTATACTAGCCTAGGCCTAGAGTGTCTATAAAAGTTAAAGGCCTAGTAGGCTAGTAGGCCTAGCCTAGCTAGCCTATTATTAGTATTAAAGGGAGGCTAGACCATACGGTTCACCTAGTCAATATTTAAAGCACAAACCTAGTCAATATTTGAAGCAAATAAAATATATTGATGTTAGAGCTGGATATTTCTATCCATTCATCATTTTTAGCTTAAAATATACAAATGTTGTATGTTGTTAGGGAGACCTGACTATGCAGCAGCAGCAAATTCAGCGGAAAAGCAAGTGGGCCTAGAAAAAGTGGTCCCTACAAAAACACAGCAAACACACAAAGTAATGCTAGAATCAATGTTTTGAGAAGCTACTATGATGCTATATGATTTATTAAGTTATTAATACTACTTTACAGATTGTAGTTATATATAAAATATTAATTAAAAAAATTAAAAGATAGTCTTACAATTCAAGTTGAAATAGTCAGCAAATGACACAGCGAAAAATGTAAACACACAAGTTTTCTCTTCCATTATGAAAAATAGGAATGTATTAAACTAAAAAAGAACCTAGAGAATATTGAATAGCAGGTTCTTTTATTTTTTTCTCATAATGTTTGAAGTTTAAGCAAAATTTAACAAGAAAACCTATCATGAAATAGAAGTGAAGATATAAAAATCTACAACTGGAAAAAAAAAATTCATATTTTCCCCATTTTATAATGATAAGTTACAAAAACTTTTTAAAACTACTTGTGGATTTTTTTCATAGAATAAAAAAGTGAGTTGTCTTTAAAGGGTTGTAATAAAAAATGCCAGCAGTTTTGAAAGTGTCATCATGCAGTTTCTGAAAGCCTATAAAATTATAAACATTTTGATATATAATTCATCTTGTTAATTTGCCAGTTGCACTAACTCCTTAAATAAGCCACTTTTTGGGCATTGCTTCCTCTACTAAATCTTTTCACAAGCGCATAAGGCACATAACCGGCCACGTACCGAATTACCTTTTCTGTGTGAAAATCCAACTGTGGGATGTCAGTTACTGTTTCCTCATGTGGCAAATCTATTTTATGCTAGTCATTTAGGATTAGCCTTAGCATTGTACGTTGCATAAATAGGTTCAGTGTTTTTACATGGTGTCCATCAGATTTGAGATTTAGTTCCTTAAACAGGGTGACCCACCTTCCCAAACTTGTACACATGTGTTGGTGAAATGCCCGGCACATCAACTCATCAGCTTCTGGTTTCATTTTCTTTGTGTTTCCTGATGTTATTACCTTCCAAAGTAATTTTGTACTGTCTTCCCAAAATGTTTTTATAATTACTGTATTTGGCAAGTCATTTGCCAATTTTTTCACTTGACAAGCTATTGGATACAAGTCTAACATGGTAAAAGTAGCATCAATGTATTAATTTACCCTGCTGACAGCTTCATCTTCACTAAACATATTGGAGGGTCGGTTGATGCCTGATAATACAGAAAAGAAAGATTATTAAGCATTTAACAGTTTTAATAAATGATGAGAATGCATTTAATATAGTACAGATGAAAGGTTCAAATTAAAATGTTATCATTCATTCAAAATTATTAAAAACAATCCTTACTCCTTTTCCTTGATTGGTTTGTTGACACTTCCTTCTTCTGATGGGTTGCACTAGTAGTAGTTGGATGTAGGCCTACACTAACATCCATACCTAAATAGCATAATAAAATTAACTCATGTTGTTTTATAAGAATGGAAAATAATAATTTATCTAAAAAATACAGACTCCTGTGTAAGTACTAATGGTTTGAGGTCTTGACAAGGTCACAGATGATAATCTGGCCTTCATAATTAATATAATAATATATATGCATTATTGATGATTGTGCAATAAAATTAATGATATATTTTGGAAAATTCATCATGGATGGATAGGGCCTAGACCTATCAATAAATCGAGCAGATAATTTTTGGCGTACAGACAGAAACGCTACAAAAATACTACATAGATCTAGCCAAGAGAGGACCACCGAATTCAGAATTATCGTTGTTACAATCAACCCGGTCGTGTAGACGGCCTAGAGGCTAGATAACAGCCTAGGGTGGGCCGAGAAGCCTTTTTAAAGAGAATAGCTAAACTTAATTGCAATATGCCTGTAGTTAAAAAACATTTATATTGAAATTGACAAAAAAAACGATAAATATTTACAATGGTAAACTATCGCCCGCCGATATGATATGGAAAAGTGATATTGAAATTGACAAAAAAAAAAAGACAAATATTCTGTGGTAAACTATACCCTGCCGCACACCGTTCCAGTATTTCTAGGATTCGGGGTCGATATGCTGACATTTAATTGTGTTCCTTGAACAGAAACATAGATTTGATCGTTTATGGAAATAACAATTGAATAACATTACTATCTGCCCAGGCCTTACTATATGAATGTGGTTTACGATTCTATGTATATGGTGATATTCTTTGATGGTGGCATATGGGCACAAAACCGTGGAAATAAAGATAATTATTTGACCACAGCTATCCTCATTTTCTTCTTTGCTATACACAACACTGCAATTGCTTTTCCTCCTGCTTATTTCTGTAGTCGCACAAGTAAATGTGTTTCCTTTTGTATAGCGGTTGAATTGCCCAGACGGTATTGCACTGTTGAAATCAATTAAAAATGGGCACAGTTTTCTGTTATAGGAAGAATTCGACTGATTGTTTCGTCAGCGCACTGACTATTATCTCTAAAATATATATATATATATATATGAAAAATCAAGACTCAAGCTCTGAGTAAAGTTTGTAAATTAGAAGTACATTGATCATAGGAAGAGACTGTTTATAGTTGATATATGCAAGCGACAGAACAATAGTTGTATATTCGACTGTTCTATTTATCTGTAGGTGTCTTTAATTCTTTTCGTCTGTCTGCATGTGCTAAATGATTTGTTCCTTTGATTAAGAGAGCAAATATCAGGCTTATATATAATGAAATATTTCTCTTGCAGACATAGGTTGCAGCGTTTACTTATATTGAAATAAGGCTTACATTTGGCTAATACTCGCCATTTAATATTATATTTAATGCTGTTATCTTTAAGTTTCCAAACATGTTGGCTAAGCGCTGTACTAATGAATGAGCTTGTACTCCCGTTGTATCTATACTTAAAAGTATCTTCTGTCAGTCCAACATATGTTTCAACTTTGTTAGTGTCATTTCTTGCAACAATGGCATTTCCCATCTAAAGGGCATTCATTGCGGCAATTGTACTGTTTACAATTATCAGTCCTATTGTTACTTAATATACCTTTGTTGCTGTATAGGGTGACGCATCACATGTCAACATTAGAGGTTTATTTCTATCATAATGTACTAAAACATTAGATGACGTCAGTAATTCTTTAGATATACGAAAGGATTTTCTCGTCTATCTGACCATACCCACTCTGTACTGTGATTTAATAACTCGTATAGTGGAGCTAAAAGTGAACTTAAATCTTTCTGGAATCTACCATAGTAATTCAATAAACCTAAATAGGCTTTTAATTCTGTCACATTGGTTGAGTTAGGTGCATCTCTTTATTGCCTTCACCTTTTTATTTAAGGAATGAAGCCCCTTTGCATCAATTTAAACCCCAAATATTCAACCTCCTTAGAATTAAATATGCATTTATCATCCCTTTTCAACTTAATGTTAACCTCTTTCAATTTTAACAAAAACCCTTCTAAGTTCTTATCATGATCACTTTGATTAGTGCCCGATACTAGGATATCATCCAAGTATGCTACAACTCTGGGTAGTCCTAATGTAAGGGGCCGTGTCAAAATTATATTACTCCGTGTAACGCGGTGCACCGCGGTTAACGTTATTCTGTGTATTACAATTCGTTAATGAGGTGGGTGTAACCATGTTCATTGAAGCGTTAAGTGCTAACGCTACTAACGTTTTGCCTCATTCATATTCATGAGGTAATTACGGATTCGTTTACTGAATATTAAAAAAACAGTAAACGCGGTAAACGGTTTGAACATTTTGTAATATATTATACATTATGTGTTGTTTCCACTGTTTTCAATTCAGGGAATTCCCATTTTTTGAACCCGAATTATTTTTTTTTTTAGCGACAACAACACGCGGTATAATGTAGTACAGTAGCATACTGTTCGGTGGACTGGGGAATTCCCTTGTGTGGCCGTCAACGGGCCGTGCTGCAAGGCTCTGGCTATACGTACATACCCTGTACAATGTTATTCTTAGTATAGTAAAGTACAGTAATGATTTTTTTTAAACATTAAAACAGTCCTTCGTTTAAGTAAAAAGCAGGAGAGCACTAAATTGCTCTCCTCGAATTTCCGCCTAATAAAAAATTCTGGGTGTTTCGAAGAAAATACATCAAAAATGTGTTTTGGCAATGTTTGCATAATGGAAAAAAAAACACAACTTTTACTACAAAGCTTAGTCTTCAAACATTTTTTTATTTATATTAATTTTTTTACATTTATTTTATTAAAGCAAAGTAAAAAACAGTTATTAATATAACAGTTACTATATTATACAATCAACCAGCGCAGACTTCGCCCTTTAATACAGTCTAGGGCCTATTGACAAATCAAAAATGTAATACACAGTACTAAACATGCATAATAACAAGACAGCAGACAGTGCGATTATATCAGCTGAGTGTTAAAAGAATTGATTATGATGATTCAAAATGACGAGTCACAAGAAATGCTAGTATTGGTCTCCTCACTGTCAAAGTACAGCATGTCCATTAATTCTGGCTCAGAATCGCCGCTGTCGCTAGAATCATTCGATCCTTCTTCCTCTTCACTTGACTCAGACTCATCTCTATTTCTGATTATAGGAACCACGTAGCTTTCCTGTTGTGATAGTTGGAGCTTTCGTCGCTTGGTTTGCATGTAATGATTTAGTGCATAATCAATAATTTCTTCTTTCTCCGTTTTCGACCACAGGTCATCGTTTGCTTTTATTAGGAGAAGGTTCTCCATGGTGTTATGTTGAAGTGACAACCTTCGATCTGAAAGCATTGCTGTGAGCATGCTAAAGCCACGCTCCACAGTGCTATTGCTTACTCCGATGGCCATCACAAATTCAACTAACAGACACACATTTGCATATTCATGTTTCCTGTATTCAAGTACTTTTTGCCACAGTTCTTTAGTTGACATTCCTTGGTAGAAGTTCTTGTAGACAATCTTCAAACTTTTCCACTCTCGCTTGACTTTTGAGTGGTCAAAACCAGCAGCTTCCAAAGTATTTGCAAAATGATCCGAGGCCAAACTCATTGATTCCAATTCAGATTCTGAATCTTCTCTCCAGTTGGCTGGATTTAACCAAGATGTATGTGGATAAATACTATGGTTAAAAGAAGCAAATCGATCATCAATGCGCTGTGTCAAACCAGTCGCAGAATTTTCTTTTACTGTGTTGGTGGTGGTCTGCAATGGAGCAGCATGTCGCCTCTGTGTCAATTTCATTCTGTCGTACGATACTGAAACAAATTCTCGATTTACCTGACTTCTCCTCATGTGTCCAGTTTTCGGGAGTTCTCGAGAGATTGTGTGATCATTGCTGCAGGTGAAGCCAGCTGTTGTGACCAAGGTGGATGCATCTTCCCCATCTAGCAAATCTTGTTAAAATCTCATAATATAGACAAGTTGTTTCAAGGAATTGTGAATCTCTTAAGTGCTTAAGGATACCTTGCAACTTTGCATTTAATGTACTGTGTTGTTTGTTGGCAATTGAATTCTCAATAGCCTGGGCTAATGGGATCCAGTTATGGAGGAGTATACGGGCTCCCTTCATCTGGTGACTTATAAAACGTGTCCCATGTACCTTTGGGAATTTATATATCTGAACATCCAACGCTTTCGCTGTTTCCTCGAAATGGCGTTTAAATTTCCCTGAACGTTTCATCAGGTAAAAAATTGTTATCATTACGTCTTTTATTTGCTGAAATGATTTTTCCTTCATTAACGTGTCTTTTACAGCAAGCTCTAGCCTATGTGAGGTACAGTGGATTTTAATGAGCCATGGACGTCCAGCCCTTGCAATTCTTACCAGAAGACCATTATAGATTCCTGTAAGAAAAAAAAAAACAAACAAATGTACATAAAATTCTAAATTATTAAATATCATAAATAATAAATTTAAATTTTGCATCAGAAGAAAAATAAATTAGGGAACGAAAGTTGCATTATGATTGTTAAAAAAAGTATAAGTATAAGTATAAAAGTTAAATTTTCTTATAACAACCAACCTGTATTCACAGATGCTCCATCTGCTGTAGTGGATACCAAAGCTTTGATATACTTGTCTTTGGGGATCTTAATCTTTTCATGAAGTGCCTCATCAATTGATTTAAAAAGATTCTCTGCTGTACCATCTCCAAAACTATCTATGTCTTCCAATGCAACAACAAAATATACTGGCCCGCCATTCTTTAACAAGCGAACCATTACAAGCTCCTTCTCATTCCCAGTTTTCCTTGCCTGGGACCCATCACTGAGCACTGAAAATGCATTGCAAGTGGACAAGAGAGAACCAATCTTCTGACGAATAGCATCAGCAATTTCACTTACAAACTCTCTTGCTTTATCGCTGCTTTCTGTGCCTTGAATTAAATTTACTCCATTAGTTTTCTGCACCCTCACAAGGGTCTTAAATGAAGTAAGTGGTAGCCCATCAACAGCTAAGCAGTAAGCAGTTGTCATCAACTTTCTGTATGCATCGTATGCTTGTTTGTGTATTGCATAATCAATACAGGGTTGTGTTCGCTTGACAGCAGTAGATGGACCAGCACCACTGTCCTCTTCACCCGGAGTTAGTAATTTTTGGTAGTCTAGACCAATGCTGTGAGCCTTTAAACGCAAAGCAAACATAACAATGATTATTAATAAAAAGACATTGCGAACAACTAGGGTTAGTTTTTTTTTCAATAATTTTTTAAATATTTTTTTTATTTATTTATAAAAATTCAGGGTGGGGGGGGGGGTGGTAAAATATTTTTCTATTTAATCAATAAGTCATGTACAGTAATGAATAATTTTAAAGAATATATTTACTTTATTATAATAGTATAGTAATAATAATAAGCATATTATTAACAGCAAGTCAATTAACTGTCTCCAAAACTAATTGTCAAAAATAAAGTATTCCTATCATAATTTTTATCAATTAAATCTTGTGTTTGTCTACTCCGCAGTCGAAAATACAAGCTCCGATTTCTTGTTTTATGTAAACAAAATGTTGCGGCATGAACGGATAACAGTAGCCATGGAAACGAGAACCCTGGACAGCACAGCTTTTATTCACAATCTTCAAACGGTACACCGCCGCATGCTTACCCTGGGCGGCTCCTTGTCCAACGAGATGTGCTAGCGATCAAATGGAGCATGTATTGTAAATCCAAACACCCCGAAAAACAGAATTTCACGCTAGATACAATACATCTAAAGTTTATTTCTATTCTTAAATCTTAGCTCATTAAAATTTATTCTAAAACGGAACTTTGTTTAAATTAATTTTATTAAGAAATTAATTTGCCTACAAATTGCTATTTTTTAAAACAAATATAAAACATTATTTTATTTAGGTTAACACAAGTTAAAGCTATAAATAACTTTTTGATCGAAAGCACGTGACTTTTTTCCATGTCAGTCACTTTTATTAAAACAACTAGTTCCTATTGGCGCAGCCCGTCTGTGAGGCGGGATTTGGTTGAACCATGGACCTATAATTGAAAACGATAAAGTTCTCGGCTGAGAAAAATGATCCGATTTCTTGTTTTATGTAAACAAAATGTTGCGGCATGAACGGATAACAGTAGCCATGGAAACGAGAACCCTGGACAGCACAGCTTTTATTCACAATCTTCAAATGGTACACCGCCGCATGCTTACCCTGGGCGGCTCCTTGTCGTTCAACGAGATGTGCTAGCGATCAAATGGAGCATGTATTGTAAATCCGAACACCCCGAAAAACAGAATTTCACACTAGATACAATACATCTAAAGTTTATTTCTATTCTTAAATCTTAGCTCATTAAAATTTATTCTAAAACGGAACATTGTTTAAATTAATTTTATTAAGAAATTAATTTGTCTACAAATTGCTATTTTTTAAAACAAATATAAAACATTATTTTAGGTTAACACAAGTTAAAGCTATAAATAACTTTTGATCGAAAGCACGTGACTTTTTTCCATGTCAGTCACTTTTATTAAAACAACTAGTTCCTATTGGCGCGGCCCGTCTGTGAGGCGGGGTTTGGTTGAACCATAGACCTATAATTGAAAACGATAAAGTTCTCGGCTGAGAAAAATGATTATGTAGAATTAATAATCCTTTTGTACGGTTGTCACGTAAAACAATTTGTGATTATACAATTTAAGGATTATTTTATATTTATTATTATTTACAACACAGTTACTAAATATACAAACAACAGTCACTGCGCAAAACCACGAGACAATTGTACAGTCACCGTGGCTATCGCACCACATGCTTTTTAGTAAACAACATTGGGGCTTAGTTGAACGACGCAGTTCTCGGCCAAGAAAAATAATAAAAAATAGAATAATTGATTTGTACGGTTGTCATGTGAATAAAACAATTTGTAATTACGCAGTTTTTTTGTATATTATTTTCAAATAAATTAAAATTAACAGTAGAAAATATCTAAAATAATAATAATGTTTATGCAACTCACCTTTGATGATACGTGTCGTTGAGCAGTATGTTTCGAGATGAATGAGGATCCTTCAGCATACTTCACAATGTCCTTTAAAGCCTGACCACGGATTCGACCATCTCCCTTTATTTTCTCTATATACTTTCTGCAAACTTTGCACCAGATTTTCGTAACCATATCTCTGGCATTTATAATTTTTGTTTCATATCCAAACATTGAAAAATTCCAAGCGTTGAATGTTGATAATTGTATAGGTTTTCCTTTTTCGGCCGCAGCCATGTTGACTCGGTGAATGCGACGGAATAATGACAATAGTCTACTTGTTAATTTCATCTTATTTATTCATTATCTAAATTCAGGATGTTGATTACAGGGTCACAGACGATTTGGTACCATGTTCCAGAAAAATAAAAACAATGAGCAGCCCTGTTATTTTTTCGGCTCTCTTTGATCTTCGTTGTCAGCGGGTAGTTGATAAAGCAGCTTAAAACTTTTCACAAAAATAAACAAAAACATCTGACGTGTTCGCGAGATAAGACAATTCTTTGAATAGACACAGGTGTTACTTCAGAATGTTTTTAAAACGAAGAAAAACAACATATTTTTAACAGTTATTTATTTGAAACAAAAATGTTTTTATAATACTGCATTTAATTGTGTTACTTAGCATATTTATATACAAAAAATATAACATGCATACAAACAACACTTAACCCGCGCAGTGGTAGCGTAAACATAAAAACAAAATTGATTATCGGGAAAAAAAACACTGTTGCACGTGAAAGTGCATGATGTTGTATTATTAAAAATCATGAATTGTTAATGTTTGGAATTAGAACAAATCTATCTAGAAAATATTTACGAACTAATAGTATCCGTTATCCAGTTTACAGTCAGTCACAACAGAGATTGGTGGTACGACTGCGCAGCACCACATGATTTTTTCTCTTGGTTTCTTTGCTCTATGCATCAATGATCTTGTTGGGTTTCTCACGCCTACGCACGTCGTGTGTTCATGATGTTGAGTTTAACACAGTCGGTCCTATTTTAAGCGAAGCCGAGACCATGTATAATAATAGGTCTGGCAAACAAACCGCATGTTTTGTTGTTGGTGCTCTATTATAAATGAGTTTTGTATGTTGACTTCGTTCGCGTGTTATTATTGTACGCGAAACGTAGGTTGTTTTTTTTTATAATGTCCATGATTTAAGGAGCGCGATTAGTTGCTCTCCTTAAATCTTGTTAAGGAGCGTAGAGAGGAGCGCGATCGCGCTCGCGCTCCTTAAAAACGAAGGACTGATTAAAATACAGTTTTACATATTTTCATTGTAAATTTTTTTGGCTGATCTAAATATTTACAATAAAAAATCACAATTTTCCCACGGTCTTTCACATTTTCCCACGGTCCCAATACTGCACGCACGGTCCTAAAAAGGCTTTATACTTAAATGTAGGCTATTTTATTTTTATTTAAAATAAACCTAATCATCATGTTACGTGTATTTAATGCGAACGATCTTTGTAGAAAAAAAAATTCATAAGTAAGAAACTACCGTGTGTTCGTGAGATCAATCGTTGAAAAAACAATTCCGAGCGAGCCGAACGATTGTTGTAGAAATTCCATTTGATGTACATGCATCCATCTGATAAGAAATTACCGTGTGCGAATTTGTTGCCCGAACGCCGAACGACTGTTGTGAAATTCCATTTGATGTACACGCACCCATCTGGTAAGAAATTATCGGGCAGATAATTTTTGCCGTACAGACAGAAACACTACAAAAATACTACATAGATCTAGCCAAGAGAGGACCACCGAATTCAGAATTATCGTTGTTACAATCAACCCGGTCGTGTAGACGGCCTAGAGGCTAGATAACAGCCTAGAGTGGGCCGAGAAGCCTTTTTAAAGAGAAGAGGCCTAACTAGGCCTAGCTAAACTTAATTGCAATATGCCTGTAGTTAAAAAACATTTATATTGAAATTGACAAAAAAAAATATTTACAATGGTAAACTATCCCCCGCCGATATGATATGGAAAAGTGATATTGAAATTGACAAAAAAAAAAAAAAAACAAATATTCTGTGGTAAACTATACCCTGCCACACACCGTTCTAGGATTCGGGGTCGATATGCTGACATTTAATTGTGTTCCTTGAACAGAAACATAGATTTGATCATTTATGGAAATAACAATTGAATAACATTACTATCTGCCCAGGCCTATATGAATGTGGTTTACGATTCTATGTATATGGTGATATTCTTTGATGGTGGCATATGGGCACAAAACCGTGGAAATAAAGATAATTATTTTACCACAGCTATCCTCATTTTCTTCTTTGCTATACACAACACTGCAATTGCTTTTCCTCCTGCTTATTTCTGTAGTCGCACAAGTAAATGTGTTTCCTTTTGTATAGCGGTTGAATTGCCCAGACGGTATTGCACTGTTGAAATCAATTCAAAGTGAGCACAGTTTTCTGTTATAGGAAGAATTCGACTGATTGTTTTGTCAGCGCACTGACTAATATCTCTAAAATATATATATATGTTGTTGTGAAATTCTATTTGATGTACACGCACCCATCTGGTAAGAAATTACCACGTGCGAATTTGTTGCCCGAACGCCGAATGACTGTTGTGAAATTCCATTTGATGTACACGCACTCATCTGGTAAGAAATTACCACGTGCGAATTTGTTGCCCGAACGCCGAACGACTGTTGTGAAATTCCATTTGATGTACACGTACCCCTCTGGTAAGAATTTACCACGTTTATATTCATCATGCGAGTTTGTTACCCGCCTAGAGGCTAGATAACAGCCTAGAGTGGGCCGAGAAGCCTTTTTAAAGAGAAGAGGCCTAACTAAGCCTAGCTAAACTTAAATGCAATGCCTGTAGTTAAAAAACATTTATATTGAAATTGACAAAAAAAACGATAAATATTTACAATGGTAAACTATCCCCCGCTGATATGATATGGAAAAGTGATATTGAAATTGACAAAAAAAAGACAAATATTCTGTGGTAAACTATCCCCTGCCGCACACCATTCCAGTATTTCTAGGATTCGGGGTCGATATGCTCACATTTAATTGTGTTCCTTGAACAGAAACATAGATTTGATCATTTATGGAAATAACAATTGAATAACATTACTATCTGCCCAGGCCTTACTATATGAATGTGATTTACGATTCTATGTATATGGTGATATTCTTTGATGGTGGCATATGGGCACAAAACCGTGGAAATAAAGATAATTATTTGACCACAGCAGTATCCTCATTTTCTTCTTTGCTATACACAACACTGCAATTGCTTTTCCTCCTGCTTATTTCTGTAGTCGCACAAGTAAATGTGTTTCCTTTTGTATCGGTTGAATTGCCCAGACGGTATTGCACTGTTGAAATCAATTCAAAGTGGGCACAGTTTTCTGTTATAGGAAGAATTCGACCGATTGTTTTGTCAGCGTACTAACTATTATCTCTAAAATATATATATATATATTTGTGTTGTGAAATTCCATTTGATGTACACGTACCCCTCTGGTAAGAATTTACCACGTGTATATTCATCATGTGAGTTTGTTACCCGAACGCCGAACAACTGTTGTGAAATTCCATTTGATGTACACGTACCCCTCTGGTAAGAAATTACCATGTGTGTTCACCATGCGAGTTTGTTGCCCGAACCAACGACTGTTGTGGAAATTCCATTTGATGGACGTGTGTTTCGCGCTCAAGTCGAATTCTCTGGATAGAAGAAATAGAAAAAATAAAAGACCATTTTACGTAAGATATTTGTGTAACATCAATCGCGATGTAATTATTTTATTTAATGATTTTTAATGAAAATAAAAAAACAGTACACGAATATTTTTATCATAATTATATTTTCACATAATAATATTAGCGCCGTCTTGTTCATCCTGCTAGCCTAGTCAACAACGTCATGCGTGTATATATCACCAACGACATCGTGCTATATTTAGACGTTGACAGGGTTTGACCACTGTCTGGTCATGAAAGCGTGCGGCTTGTTTTTGAACGTCTAATGGTATAAATAATAGTAACAGTAGAATGTAATAATAAAATTAGGCAGGATATTTATTGTTTAAACGCTTGTATTAATTTAAAAAATCAACGGAGCGTATCTCCTGTTTCTGCTGTACTACTCATGAATATTCATTTCCTTACTTATGAATAATCAATTTGCTAACGCAATTAATGAAATCCTCAAGTTTATGCATAAATGAACATCCGTTAGGAGCGTTAATGCGTTAACCGCGGTAAACTTTGTGTTTACTGCGTTCCACGGAGTAATATAATTTTGACATGGCCCCTAATACAGTACTATCAATAACTCTCTGGAATATTCCAGGAGCTGAACTCCAAACGGTAATCTGTTGTACTTATACAATTTGACTCTTCAGACAACATAAGTTGTTGATATGCATGCGACATATCTAACTTTGAGAAAATTGTACCCCCGCCTAGTTTGGCGAACAAATCATCAATTAATGGTAATGGGTACGTATCTACCTTCGCAATCGTTAATTTGTAGTCTCCGCAAATTTGTACAGAACCATCAGACTTAATAACAGGGACTGTAGGTGCAGCCCACTCAGGCGTAATTGTACCTTCTTGCTTTAATCTGTGTAATATATACCAAAGATTATTGGCCTAGCTTTACGGAATTTGGGAACAGTCCCTTCCTTCATAAATAGTCTGGCTTTAAATCCTTTAATCTAACCCATTATTATTATTATTTCACTATTTAACAGTGATCTTTCTGTTTGCACTTGATTTTGATTTTACCCCAATCTAATTGTAGATTAGTTAACTCCGGCCAAGGTGGATCCTCTCCCTGGAATTACTACTAGAGGTAACCAGTCGTTTCACCTTTACATGACACACACCAACTACTTTAATTTCTTCTCCAGTGTATGTTTTCAATGTAGCATCAGACGGTTTAATTATGGGTCTATCTTTAACGTTAGACCACACTTTCATCTTATGATCACTTATCACAGATACAGCAGCATTTGTGTCAATTTACTTTTGTAGTATGTCATTACAATCTTTACTACTAGTTGGTAAAGCTACCGTATTATAATCATATTAACAACAATCTTCATATTCATCATTTACATCTAATTTTCCCAACTGACCCCTAACATTTCTATTAGTAGTACTGTATGTCCCTTTTTCTTTCCATCAGGTGGTTTATTTTTACTTACTACAAACAATTTCAAAATGTCCCATGATTCCACATCGATGGCATTTTGACCTCTTTGAGGGACAATTTTCATCTCTGCTAAGATGGCCTTCCCTGCCACATTTCCAACACTTTGCTTTCTCACCATAGTTAGGTTTCACCTGTCTTGAATCTGGCTCTAGGATTACCGTGAATTTGTTTAACTTATGCATCAATCAATGGGTATCCTGCCTCCATATTAATATTATGCACTTGTTTGTCCACTGCCAAAATTGCGCTAGAAATATCAACCGCCTTTTTAAATGTTAACTCCGGTTCTGCTAACATTCTCCGCTGTAATGAATTATCACTAATACCTAAGGCAAGACGACCACGCAACATCTCTTCTAATGTCCCAAAGTCACATCGTTCTGCTAGCCGTCTCAATCGTGCTACGTAATCCGCTACAATAGAATTTAAATCGACTAACTATAATATTTGGCTTTGGCTCAGTATGCCCAGTTATCAAGTTAATTAAATCTTCATATTATTTGTCGGTCACCTTCGCTGGTGCCAGTAAATCTTTCATCAACTGTACCTTTTTTTTCCACATACTGTCAGCAACACTGCTCGTTTCTTCTTGTTGTTGTCGATATCGTTCGCAACAAAATACTGTTCTAGCCTCTTAACATTATCTGACCAGTTTTCTGTTAACAAAGCCAAAAACCTCAAGTGTGAATAATTGTAATATGTGAATGTCTCAAAAAATTACAATGTTTAAAAGATCTAAATTGTACATTTATGCCGGTAGGGGCAAGAGTGCCAAGCTTAGCAATTATTCTTTCTTCTATAATTCTACGAGATGTCTCGGAACCATTACATACCTTAACACCAGAAATTGTAATATCCGAAAGGGAATGCTCATTATTACAAAAATGGGTGGCTACAGGTAACCCAGGAGTCTTTAGTTTAATAGACCTTAAATGTTCTACAAACCTATCGCCTAACCTGCGTTTAGTTTCACCAATATAAAGCATATTACATTTACTACACGAAATACAATAAACTAGATTTCTAGTGGTGCAAGTAATACGATCTGTGATAACATAAGGTTCAGGGACGATTCGGCCCTGAAACGATTCGGCCCGGGACTATTCGGCCCACTTTTGGTGGGACGATTCGGCCCACTTTTGGGCCGAAACATCACACTTTGTGTGCCGAAACGTCTCACTTTAGACCAAATTCATATTCATTTTTTTGGGTATTTATCAAGTTTTTAAAGGTGTTTAACAATCCGTATTTTATTGATATTGACAATTTTGATATAATATATATAATAAATTACTAAAAAAACGTAATTTTATATTCAATTTATTACTTCGAAAACCTTGTTTATTTTGTGCATTCGCCAAGCTGCCAACTGACGGCGTAACTTGTTTACATCGTTCGCGTGACTAAAAATTGATCATTTTCGACAATGTTTTCAAAATGTTTGCTTTATTGCATCTTTATCCCTAGTAGTACTACCCCATAGTCTCTCTGGAAATAAAGTTTGGGGAAAAAGCTTATTTTATGCTTATAAAATGCATATCAAAGCCGATAAATTTAAGTGTGCCGAATCGTCTCAGGGCCGAATAGTCCCGGGCCGAATCGTCCCAGGGCCGAATCGTCCCGGGCCGAATCGTCTCAGGGCCGAATCGTCCCGTTACCATAACATAATTACCAGAAGGTCCTACTATTTTGTTAAACTAATATCAAGGAAAGACACACACTTGTCAGAAATTTCATGAGTAAACTTTATAGCAGGATGAAAATTGTTCCCGAAGTTAATGAAATCATTAAGTTCATTTAAAGTTCCCGACATAATTCCAACACAATCATTAAAATTACGCATCTAAATGTTCAAAGCCTGCGAAACAAAGTTGATCAAATTAATGTACTTTTAGATAAAAATAACATTGACATACTATGTTTAACTGAAAGTTGGCTTGATAAGAATATTGATAACACAGAGCTCACTATAAATGGGTATAATATTTGCAGATTTGATAGGAAAAACAAAATAGGAGGTGGAATTTTGTGTTATATTAAAGAGTGTATTGTACATAAAATAATAACAAATAACATTGCTGACAATGTTGAAAGTCTATGGATAGAAATTAATTTACCACATACTAAGCCTTTTCTTGTTGGAACAGTTTACAGACCCCCGAGTGCCAATATAGATTACAAACAGACATTGATAGTTTATTCCAACATTATACATCTGAATATGATGAAGTAATTGTATTAGGAGATTTCAACCTTGATATTTCCAAAAAGGTAAATCAAACTAAAATTAAGAATTTAGAAAATCATAGTAACTTAAAACAATTAATGAGAGTACACGAATCACCGATTCAAGTAAAACAATATTAGATCTTATTTTTGTTTCAAATCTCAAGATGTATTCTGAATCAGGAGTTTATAGTCTTGGAATAAGTGACCATTCATTAATTTACTTAATTCGCAAGTATAATAAAATAAAAGGTCAACCAAAAACAACAAATTCTAGGTCTTTTAAAAAGTTTAATGAGAACGATTTCATTGACTCTGTTAAAAAACAAGATTGGAGTTTAGTCATGGAATGTTCTGATGTAGATAAAGCTTGGGATATTTGGTCAAATTTATTTAATTATGCTTGCAATAAAAATGCACCTCGTAGAATTAAGAGAGTAAAAACTTCAATGCCTGAATGGATTACTAAAGAATACCTAAAATTAACAAAAGATAGAGACTATTATTTTAAGAAAGCTCATAAAACAAATGATGAGGCAGACTGGAATAAGGCAAAAAGTTTAAGGAATCAAGCAAATAAACTAAATAGATCACTTAAAAAGAAAATTTGTACAGATGCTATAACAGCAAATACCACAAATTCTAAAAAATTGTGGGAAACCATTAAAAAATTTATTCCTGATAAAAAACAAGCTATCTCCTCTGTTCGGGTTGGTAGTGGACTCTCAAATAATGATAAAGAAATAGCTAATAAATTTAATGATTATTTTTTTTCTATTGGTAATAATCTTGCTAAGAAACATAATCTACCTTGTAATACTAACACTAACCCTACTAACATTATTTTAAACAATTTTGATTTTCACATTGTAACTCCTGATTGTGTATTTGATATAATCAATAGCTTTTCAAATAACAAAGCTTCAGGCTTGGATGGTTTTGATGTTAAGCTCTTAAAATTAGCTGGTCCCATTGTATGTCACTCACTTAATTACATAATAAACTTGTCGTTTATTACAGCAACATTTCCTTGTAAATGGAAAACTGCTAAAGTTACCCCAGTGTTCAAAGGAGGAGATACATCTGATGTTGGAAATTACAGACCAATTTCAGTATTGCCTATAGTTTCAAAGATAATTGAAAGAATAGTACACAATAAACTTTATTACTACTTGTCGGAAAATAATATTTTAAACCCTTGTCAATCTGGTTTTAGACGTAACCATTCAACTAATACGACACTCATTGATTTTTCTGACTACATTCTAAAAAATATAAATGAAGGTAATGTTACAGCTGCTATTTTTTTAGATTTGCAAAAGGCTTTTGACACCATAAATCATAATCTGCTTTTTAGTAAATTAAAACAATACGGTGTGCATGGTAATGCCTTAAATTGGTTTATATCATACTTATCAGGAAGATCACAAGTTGTAAATATCAAATCATCTTTGTCATTTTCTAAACCTATTACTGTTGGTATACCACAAGGGTCAATTCTTGGGCCATTGCTTTTTATAATTTATTTTAATTCTTTACCAGATGTGATAAATAATAAATGTATCATGTATGCAGATGATACAACAATATTATGTTCCTCATCTGATCCAGTTCTTCTACAGAACATGATTAATCAAAATGTTAGTAAGTTCACTACCTGGTTTGATAACAATTTACTAACCCTCAATATAAAGAAAACAAAATTTATGTTATTTGGAACTAGAATATCACTTAGTAAATTCAATAATATTTCTGTTTCTATTAATGGCAATGATGTCGAAAGAGTTGACAATTTTAAATATCTTGGACTTACATTTGATTCATTTATGTCATGGAAACAGCATGTTGAACAAGTAGCTTCTAGAGTATCACAACGTATCGGTATTATTCGTAGATTAAGATATTATATTCCAAATTTTGCTTTAAGACTACTTGCTAATGCAACAGTATTACCCTGTTTTGATTACTGTAGTAATGTTTGGTCAAATTGTAACTTAGAACTTGTTAATCGTCTTCAAGTACTTCAAAATAGAGTAGCTAGAATCATTCTTTATGCTGATATGTACACCCCTATAACAGAATTGATGTCCTCACTAAAATGGAAGAGTGTCCATGACAGATGGGAAAATGATTTATTAATTATGTTATTTAAATGCCTACAGGGTTTAGCACCATCTTATTTAGCAAATCTATTCAAATTTATGGACACTTTTCACACAAAAATACAAGAAGTCAATCAACTAAAACTCTAAATGTTCCAGCATGGAACAATATTTATGGAAAGAGAATGTTTAACTATAGAGCATCAACCTTATGGAATAATCTTCCTGTACATATCCGTAAAAATTATGAGACACTTAGTCAAGTTGAATTTAAACATCTTGTATAACTTCTATTGTACATAGTTTTAATATAGCTTTTACTTTTATTTTTCTTGTATTTTTTTTCCAAATCTGGACCTCTTGGGAGACCAGTACTTGTGTATTGAAAGAGCTATTCCAGAATAAAGAAAGATTTGTATTGTATTGTATTGTAAACGATACCGTATATCTCTGGGAAAATGC
This sequence comes from Antedon bifida, assembly GCF_963402885.1. Taxonomy (NCBI): domain Eukaryota; kingdom Metazoa; phylum Echinodermata; class Crinoidea; order Comatulida; family Antedonidae; genus Antedon; species Antedon bifida. The sequence goes on from NC_136229.1 coordinate 11,165,424, forward strand.
ATCAAAACCCTTTTAGCACTGGTACAGAGAAATGGACCAGCCATTCTTGATATTCTGAAGCTTTAATGAAATATAAATAAGTTGTACTTAGTACAAGAATAATTATGTATTGTCTTTTTTAATTAATTATAATTAGCCAAACATTAAATAAAGCCTACCTTTCCAGTGCTGATTGTCTTCTAAGGTACTCTGACAACGCGCAATAAATTACGGCACCCTGATGCTCATTAACCTTTTGTTAAAAAGATCAATCTACAAAAATAAAAAAATATTGATATTATTACAGTATTATTAATATTAGTATTATTACTAACATTATTACAGTATTGTTTTTTTTTGTATCGTTCCATTGATTCTGTACTGTAGCTACGATCCCGGAAACAGATACACACAACACCAACAAAGTACAATATTGTATTTGGAAATGATACCTTTGGTTTAAAAAAAACTGTTCGCCTCTTGACATCTTCCTAAACCAAAGGTTTAGCATTTGTTTGCATACCAAGTAGAACACAGTTCATCCAGTCGATTGTGAATACTGTCGACATATCGAAATATCCACCTTCCACCTCCACCCTCTCCCACATTCCTTCCTGCATCCTCTACCACTCTGCCTCCTCCACCCTCTCCCACATTCCTCCCTGCATCCTCTACCACTCTGCCTCCTCCACCCTCTCCCACATTCCTTCCTGCATCCTCTACCACTCTGCCTCCTCCACCCCCTCCCGCTCTCCTACCTCTTTCTCCATCCCATTAAAGCTTACTCCTTCTTCCATTCCTGCTGCTTGTTTCTCGCTGATCTCAATTGTTCTACCTTCTTCTAGTAACACTTTTAATGTGAGATCGGGCGTGAGTAGAGCCTTGCGTCGTAATCGCTGAGAAGTGCAGCTTTGAATTATCTGGGATTTAATTTCTTTATCTACATTGATAAACTCACAATTGATTGATATGTCGCAGCCTTGTGGCAAATTCATTGATTGTTTCACCATTTTCCTGTTTTCTGCATCTAAAAACACATTACATTTACAAGCCTCTTAGATCAATTTCCAGTATGGCGCGCCAAGCTGTCATTTATTCAAGCAATAGAGATATCTTAGTTTTTAATAGAGATATCTTAGTTTTAAATAGAGATATCTTAGTTTTAAATAGAGATATCTCTATTAACAGAGATATCTCTATTTAAAACTAAGATATCTCTATTAAAAAATAAGATATCTCTATTAAAATATTAATTATTATTAATATAATAATATAATTATTTATAATTTACATAAACAACCTACCTGATGCAGTTAAATCTAAAGTATGGATGTTTGCAGATGACACTAAGATGTTTAATGTTGTGCATGAAAACAGAAATGATACTGTTCAAAATGATCTCAAGGCATTATCCGATTGGTCTAAAAGATGGCAGCTGAAATTCTACATCAATAAATGTAAAGTAATACATTATGGAAATTCAAATCCACAATTGCAATTCACCATGCCAACAGAGGAAGGTGACGAGGATCTGCCAAATGCCAATACTGAAAAGGACCTTGGAGTTACTTTTGATCAGTCTTTAAAATTTTCACTACAAACGAATGAAGCTGTAAATAAAGCAAATAGACTCATTGGACTGGTAAGGCAATCTTTTGCTTACATGGATAAGGATATGTTCCTGCCCCTTTATAAAAGTATAATTCGACCTCATCTGGAATACGCAAGCTGTATATGGTACCTTCTCCTAAAAGGTGATTTGGATAAGCTTAAAAGAGTGCAGCGTAGGGCCACTAAAATTGTCAAAAAGTTACGAGATAAATCTTACGATCAGAGATTAAAAGAGCTTGGATTACCTACACTGAATTACAGAAGAAGGAGAGCGGACATTATACAAGTGTTTAAAATTATCAAGGGCTTGGATGATATTGAAGCCGAAACCTTTTTTGATTTTAGAGAGGACAGTAGAACAAGGGGCCATCAATTCAAATTAAGAAAGCCAAGAGCCCGACTGAAAATCAGAAGCCACTCCTTTTCAAGTAGAATCGTCAACACATGGAACAATCTATACCACACTACAGTACAAGCAGAAAACATAAATGCATTCAAGGATCAACTAAACAAAGACAGAGCAATGGGAGATAAATTTAGCTACCAATTCTAGAAAATACAGAAGAAATGGAGGGCGTTTAAAAGGCATTTGCCTTAATCATGAGCCCGAAGATTCAAGTAAGATTCAAGTAAGAATATAAGATATCTTAGTTTTTAATAGAGATATATCTATTAATAGAGATATCTCTATTTAAAACTAAGATATCTTAGTTTTTAATAAAGAAGTCTCTGTTAATAGATATAGGCCTATCTCTATTAATACAGATATCTCTATTAAAAACTAAGATATCTCTATTAGAAACTAAGATATCTCTATTAATAGAGATATCTTAGTTTTGTTTCCTGTTGCAAAGTATGAAGGGTATAGTTGTGAATAAATATTGAAGAAATTACACACAAAAAACATCATTAAAATGAGTTCTAGGACGGGTAGAATAGCAAATTTTTACTCTGTACCCCGACCGAGGGCCCTTGGCGGCCCCCCTGGCCCCCAGCCAACAATGGTGCTCGCTGCGCTCGCAACCTGACCACGCTACGGCCCTGATTAACCATCGTTTTCATATTAATCACAGACTGATATTTTTATTTACGGAACTAAAATTATAGAACAGTAGTATACCTAGGCTAGGTCTAGTACTACTTACCGTCTTTGTTAAAGACTTGCCCTATTTTCACCCAGGCAGTTTGTTTCATCGGCCTGTTCTTATAGCCCTCACAGTGAGTGTCCCAGAGACATCTATATTTTCTGACCACTTCCAAGAACAGTTCCTTGTCAAATTCAAGTGCAACATTTGGCTCTTCGATGTTTTCCTCGATGTTTTCCTCAATATCAGTAGCATCAATTGTACTATTAATTGAACTAGTATCACCGAACCACGACATATTATTTTCATCCATTTTTTTCTCGGGATGAGGAATAAAAGGTCAGGTCTGGTCAGGTTACAAGTATGACGTGGAAATTTCAATCGATTTGATTGGCTTGCGCTTTATTTCGCTGCGACGATCAACGAAAAAGTTAAAACTGGTCGAACTCACTTTTTCGTTGCGGCGAAAAATTTCTTCTTTCTTGATTCCTTATGTGTATGAACAGAAAAGTTTGTATAAACATGCAACTTTGGGTAGGTTGGGGATGAGAATTCAAAGTGGCCCCCAACTACTCCAGCTATTAACTGGATAGCTGGACTTGGAAGCAGACAACAATGGATTAAAATAAGATATAACTCGACAGTGATATTTACATGAGAACTTTAGCTAGAGTTTATTCAGAACTTATATTATTATATACATGTACAGTACAATAGAATGTGATTGGTCAGTTAATTACCAAAAAGGGACATTCCACCCTATCATGGGACATTAAAGGTGCTAAATCAGGTGTGTTTAAAATAGCTTGACAACTGACCTCCACTATTTACTTGTTCCCAGACTACAAGACTGGTAACTTAAAGGACAGACTTATTTACAATTAAATGAGAGCCTAGACTTTAACACCGCTACTGGCGCGAAAGTCTTATACATTAACATACATACAGATTATTCTATTACAATCTTAAACTACTAACAAATTAAAAAAATAATACAGATACATACTGTATATTAAACTACTTTTACAGTAATGGTTATTAAACTACATTCTCATAAATTAAACCAAAGATACATTTCTGAAACTTTTGTAGTTCAATTTGGTTGCTGGTTTTGTCATTATGTCAGTGACCTTGGTTGCTGGTTTTGTCATTTATGTCAGTGACCATGTTTTCTGTACGACAATACAGATTTTCTAATGAAATGGTATCTGATATCAATATGTTTGCTTCTTTATCTATTTACAGAGTTTTTAGTCAGTGCAATAGAACCTTGGTTATCTTCATAGATTAAAACGTATTCATGTCCATATCCCAAATCAACTTCACTCAATAGTTGAGTGATACACAAACTTTCCTGAACGGTTGCACTTAAAGCGATATATGATGACAACGCTACAGTGGGTTGTTTTCTAGATTTCCATGAAATTAAAGGAGTTAATTAAGTTCCTTCTGAACTATGTCAACTTCGCTATGGTTTGTAGAAAAGGTTGGTCCCTCGGGCTTTGGACACCAAATAATATCATCATGGTTACCATTAGGAGCATCGGGTTGCGTTGCTTTAGTGCACTTCTTAGCATTATGGATTTAACCACCCTATGTCTAAGGACTTTTTCACTCTCTAATACCAAATAGACGGGGCTTCCCTTGTCATACCCTACAAATATCCCTTTCTTACATCGATCCTCTAATTTGGTTTTATTCTTTTTATAGGCATTCGCTTCCAAATTCTATCATACATTAGGGACTTTGCCCGTCAAACTGAAATACAGCGTTTGTTTAGTTATTGTAGCACCTATTTCTGATACGTGCTGCGCACATAAAAGCATACGGCCAAAATGTTTTCGGTAGCTTAGATTGTGCTAACAAGCACCTGCCCATTTCGAATAGGGCAGTGCCGTTTTGATGCGGCGAGTAAGGTGCTGAGGTTTGATGTATTTTATGTTTTAGTTAGGAGTGACTTAAACTCCTTCGATATGGATTTAGATCCATCTGATTTGAGGGTTTTAATATTCCCAAAGGGAGCAGAATCGGCTAGAAATTTTTCCATTGCCTTAATGGTATCACTTTTTGACTTTAGGAAATATGAAAACGCTGCCCTCGTAAAGTCATCGGTAATGCACATTGCATACCTAAACCCTTCAGATGAAGTTTGTTGGATTGGGCCAGCTAAGTCACTCTGTACTAGATCTAATGGTGCTAATGCATCAGCCTGTCTATTCCTAGTTTTTACCATCTTTCCTAACATACAAACTTCACAATTTATGTTAGTACCCATGTCACCTTCGATTTTCATCCTTCCTACAACACTTTGTAGTTTTATAATATCATCTTTGTTACAATGGCCAAGAATATTGTGCCATTCATGTATTTCACATGCTACACTTATTACAGTACTGTATTGTAACATTACAAGTGTTCATGATCGGGGTCATTGTTTTATAACTATAATTAGTTGTGCTACTAGCACTGGTCAATGCTGACTACTGCTTTTCTTTCATTGATGTCGGGAACTACGGGTCAAACAGCGATGGCGGAATTTTCGCTAGATCCGACCTAAACCGAGCTATTACAAACAAAACCTTGGAAGTACCAGAAGATGTCAATTTACCCAGTGCCCCAGAGCTCGGGGCAATGCCACATGTCTTCTTAGGTGATGAAGCCTTCCCATTGAAAACTAACATTATGAGGCCATATCCTGGAAAGGAACTGACCGACAAAAAATAAATTAAATAATGAATTGTAACAATATAAGTAATTTACATTTTATTATCTATCTGTCATCTGTATATACTTTTTAGTTTTATTTTTTTTTTGCGGGACCTTCATCGAGCGAGCCATCAAGCAGTGGGTTCTCATTCTGAACTGGCGGCAGAACTTCAAATGAAGTGTCAGAATCTGTTAAACAAATAAAAAGATCAGATTTGAACTTTTGATTCTCATTATTTTAAATGTTTTTGTACACAACAATGTTATCAAACCTTTCAAATAATACAACATATTCTTTTTATTTAGAACAAAATAAACTAGATATAAATTAAAAGCAATAGTTAGACCATACCTCTGTTCTCTTCATCCAGGCTTGTTGAATCCAGGCCTGTTAATTCCAACCCTGATGAACCAGGTTCAGCTTGATTTGGAGGCTCTGAAACCTCCCCCACGTGAACCGTAACCTCTTCATCTGACCCACTCAGATCGGCGTCCATGTGGTGGTAGGCCTTAACATTATTCATTGGTCTAATTCATATTTTACAATTACTGAACATTACTATATAGGCCTATGTATGGATGGTAGGCCGGGTGACAACAGGTATGAAATGAAAATATCGACGAAACTGAATGATTACATATTTCAATTTGTAAGTAAGCTTGATCTAGGCCTAGGCCTACTTACCAAGAATCTCATCTCATCTCTGCGCTGCTATCTGGCACGGTATTTTTTTTTGAGATATTCAATTCTATCCCGTACAGATTCCCATGTCTTGTATGGGCAATCTGGAAAGGCTTCCAGCAATTCTCGGGTGATACTGCCCCAAACCCTCGAATTGTACTTTATGCCCTCGAATCCTTCTTGATGGGATTTCTGGCCCCATATTTCAATAAGAGCATGCGTCTCCGCATGGCTCCAGTTTCTTTTTCTTATTTCAGTTTTCTTCTTCCTTTTGTCTGCCATCGTTATACGTTCTCTACAGCTAGCTTTGTTTCTCAAAATGGTTGTCCGTTCGCGCGATTTTTGACAATGTGGAAGTAAAGGTCACGATACTGCGCCCTCAATAGTTCCTTGTTTAGGCTGTTTGTTAGTTGAGGTTAAACTAACCAAGTGGAACAATCCAAGTGCGAATGATGATAAGATTTTACCTTTGGAAACTTTACCGGGATCTCAATAAATCTGCCTATAATGTAATCAAGTGCGAATGAGGCTATACACTTCAAGAAAATGCAAATAAAAAATAGGTGTTCCCGAGCATTCTGACGATCTATATTAATTTTAAAATTTAGCATATTTTCATCATTTTGTTAACTTACATGTGCGTAGCCTGTCACTTTTGACGTGCTCGTATAACGCAATTTCGCGTTGAAAAGTGAATAAAATATGATGATATTATTAAAGAAAGATTGTACAACAGAAATCGGACAAAAATAGTGCAGACTGACGTTTAACACGCAGTGCGCGTGCAAAAATCTGCGCACTCATGGCAATTTTTTAAACGCTTAAAATTGCCTGGCAATTTTTTAAACGCTTAAAATTGCCTGAAACGTACTCTAATTTCATCGAAAATAAATTTTGAAAATTTTGAACATTTTAAGAGCGCGTACGCATGCATTATATGCGCTACGCACGTAATTATATTGTCATATGATAAAATATGACCTGAAATTTAAGAGTACCAAATTTTGTTTAAAAGTGATTCATGATTATGAAGATATGATTACAAACGTGATTTCGTTAAATCGCGCATAGACCGCGTAATTTTTTGATTGTGCACCGTGAAAACATAACCACATCGATTCCAGGCCATAAGAAATACTGTATACTCTGAAAAATTGACTTAGCTAGATGAAACTGATATCAAGATAATTGACGGACAAAATAGTGCTAAGGAAAGAATAAATAAAGGAATAAATAAATAAATAAAGATTCTGACAGAATCAAGAGGTTATTAGCATGATAATGCATATAACCTAATAATAGGGTTAATTGGTCGTCTTTGGGAGTTTCTCGTTTCTCTTTTAAATATTCCATTAACTGATGGTTGCTAATATCATCTTCTTTTGGTTGGTTTAAGGCACGCTTCTTTCTCAATACTAACGGGCGCTCTTTCTTCTTCTTCTTCAAATGAACTCATCATGGATGACGTTCCTTCTAGTGATGATTCATACTCTGTTACCTCTGGTACCGTAATGTTACTAACACACCTGAAAGTTAAGTAAAGTACAGTAAGATGATCTGAAGCATGAGTCCACTGCGAGAGCATGAATGGTGCTTATTATATTGATTAGGCTATCTTCAATTATTTACAATGGCCATCTATACATCCGTAAAACCAAACCAAAAAAATCCATGTTTTATCATCGTCATGACATTAGAGAACAATTATTAAGCATTGATTGGTTGTCGTTCTACTTCAAAACTCATCCTTGGTACGATAATATAGTGTCTACTTGTGCAAGGGCATCAGTCACAGAACTAGCTTTCACTTCAATTTTACATAACCCAAACTGTTATTGAGAGTGGGCAATGAAAAAAATATATAATAAAAAAACATTAGCCTGGACATACTCTCGATGCGATAAATGCACCTGAAGAAATCCCAACTGGTAAGCCCACTTGTACTTCTTTGCTTTGAATGCTTATCCACTTTTTAGAACTTGTGCATCCCTCCATTTCTTATAGGAGTCCCGGATACTTTCAAACTTGGTCTTTGCAATTGGATCTGTGTAAATATTAAGTTAGATTGAGGTTTGTATCAATGCATTACCACATTTTGGTCTCTTGTCAAATTTATGGTTATTTTATTAGGTATTATAATACTACTAATAATATAATAATAATAATAAAATACTCACATTCAAGTCCAACTTGCTCTCCAATAGCTTTCCAAATATCATACTTTTTCTTGTCATTTTTGTATTCAGATTTTTTTTTTTTTGTCATATAAGACTGGATTTTGTTCTACTAGCAAAAGCAACTTCTCAATCTTTGCATCATAGCAAGAATTCATGTTCACACAAGGCAACTGGAAAAAAATATTATTGATTTATACTACAGTATTTATTAATTGAATAATAATTTTTTTTCATAAATATCATTTACTAAAAAATTGCGAACTATAAGTTGGTGTATGCTAGTAGTAGTACAGACAACTACTACTAGCTAGAGAGTAAATTAAAGACACCTTCCCTACGTTTTTTAGATCTAATTTAAGATCACAAACTATATTTAATGTAAAAATAATACTATATGGTCCTATTGCGATAACTTTTTTCGTCTTTAAATGGTTAAAAATGTGAAAAATAAGTCGATTCTAATAATTATAGCGGCCCGCTATAAATCCCAAAATGCATTGCGCGCGAATTGATATAAACCGTCAATAGGGGTCATCAATCACTGAAACAGTCTCTTAAAGTGACAATATCAAGAGACCATCAACTGAAGTGACATAGTGGATGACAGTACAGTGAGAGGTGCTTTCAACATTTGTATCACAACATCTTGTATCACTGCCAGATCACGTTTTACGGCTTCGTCCGCCAAGCGTTATGCCGTCGAATGGCCCTTTTCCATGCCCAGCTTCGAAGTAGTCCCATTATGGAATTGCTTCAATTGGTTTTCACCACCACATATCTACCAGCAAAATTCAGGTATGGCCATGGGTAGTCCATGTTCTCCGATTGTTGCGAATTTATTTATGGAATGGCTGGAAAATGAGGCAATAACTACAGCGCACACCAACATAAAACCGAGGATATGGAAAAGGTATGTAGATGACATTATAACATTAATTCCCAAGGATGCGACACAACCATTATTACAATACCTAAACAAAATCGATGACGACATTAATTTCACTTACGAAGAAATGTCCACAGCAGACAACTCTATCCCATTCTTGGATACTCTAATTGTAGTTGATGGGAATGGCAACATCAACACCAAAGTCTTCAGGAAAGCCACCCACACAAATCAATACTTGGATTTTAACTCACATCTTCCACTACAACACAAGTTATCCGCACACTTCTACACAGATGTAACACAATAATCACAAAGAATGCAGACAAACAGAATGAAACTAAGATGATACATACTTCACTAAAACAGTGTAACTACCCAACATGGACAATTAGAAAGGTACAACGTAACTTAGATAAACAAAAAACGGACACAAAACCCGAAACAGAAGACATAAGAGGGTCGATATCCATCCCATATGTTCAAGGCCTTTCAGAGAAAATCAAGAGAACATTTAAAAAATATAACATACGAACATGCTTTAAACCATCTAACAAAATTAAAAACTTAATCGTCCGACCGAAAGATAAAGAATGCAAAGAGGATTCCTGCGGTGTTGTTTACAAAGTGGGTTGCACCAACTGTGAGATGGTGTACATTGGAGAAACGGGTAGGGCAATTAAAACAAGAATTAAAGAACACAAGAAAGATGTTGAGGAAAACACACAGAACATACAGACGCGTGCATCGCGGAAAGTTTCGTCCTCCATTTTACATAAATCAGCGATCACGGACCATATGACCACACATAATCACATACCTAACTGGGACATAGTGGGTGACAGTACAGTGAGCGGTGCTTTCAACATTTGTATCACAACATCTTGTATCACTGCCGCATCACGTTTTACGGCTTCGTCCGCCAAGCGTTATGCCGTCGAATGGCCCTTTTCCATGCCCAGCTTCGAAGTAGTCCCAGCCATTAATATTAGGGAAAAGTATGTTGTGATTGGATATGATTGAGAATATTGTTTTATAACGGTATTGTGATGTTGGACTATCGGTCCAATACTGGATAGTCAATTTTGGCACCAGCTTCTTTAAAATTGCAAATACAGTAGAAGCGTTGTGTGCATGGGTGTCTGAAGCCACTACCATGCTATTTTTTTTCCTTTTTTCTTCTTTCTTCTCCATCGTGAAAGTAAGCAACTAGAGGGTGTAAAGTAACACCGGTCTAATTCCAGTAGGCGCTTTGCACTTCTTCCATTGACACGCATGTGTAATTCTAAGCGAAATCCGTATGATGCTTTCCCCTTCTTGCAAGTTTTCTTTACATTCTCTTATAGCAGTGTATTGTGCTATAACCCGCATGTTTTCGGAAATCAATAGCTGTAGTTACAAATAAGTAAATGTGCTTTTGTCGACTCTTTGTTGTACAACTTTAGTTCTCTTCCTACCGAAATTGTCCGGGACACGTTTCCATTTGACACAGACTTAAGTGTTTCTTGCTGTGAATTTTACGAATTTGATATTGGCATTTCTTTGGCGGATTTTCTTAAACGAGGAAAAAGAAACCTTCCGTTGCTCAGGATTTTCACTTTTGTACTTGGCAAACAAGTTCATCATGTTGTCATTTAGATACCTTATCTGGCATCTTTCTTTGGTAGAAGATGTTTTGCAGGCATCTTGTCATCCTGGAGTTGTCTTTCCAAGAAGCCTAATACTTCATTATGAAAAACTCCCCATGCCTTTTTTACATACTTCGCAGCTGTGATCCCATGCTTTTTTGTCTTGGATAGGTTACAATGACCAAGGCTCGACTCCCTTAAAACACGCCCGATCAACCTATATTTCTTGATTATCTTACCAGATAGAACATTACTAATCATTTATCTATCATCAATAGAGTTGTTGTATAGAAATTATAATAGAGAATGTATAGAAATATCTTTAGAAATTTTTTAGAATAGAGTTTCTAAAGATTTAATTTAATGGAACAAGTATAGATATTTCATAGAAATAGATAGAGTTTTATAGATTTAACTTCTGACCAATTCTATGTTCTATAGAATTCTGATATATTTTCCGGGGTTAATATTTGGTTTAGATATAAATTATACAAATGAAATCTTTATGTTAACTTGTATTCAACAACAAATCATGGAAGTAATCCATTAACAAATTAAGTTGCTTATAACATCTTCCATATCTATCTTTTCTTTTTTCCTATTAAGTTCTTTCAACTTGTTAGATAGTGAACTTTTAATCCCGCACTGGTGCAGTTGGGGAATTTTCTGCATGAAACACACCAGACACCTTTCTTCACATTCAATGTAAACGTGATTATTGGACTTACCAACTATAGGACTAATGTTTGCGGGGTCTAAACTTTCTTTTTCTGTAGTATTTTTTAAAGCATTTGACGTTCATCCTGTAAGGCTCTTTCCCATTAGCTCATGTACGTCTGGATATACCAATGTGAGTAACCTTCTTGCAAAAGTTGTTAATTAATTAAATTAATTAATTTAGCCTTTTCCACTAGGGACACCCCGTCCAATGTCAATCTGTCGAATAGAAAAAAAAGTAATAAAAAAAAAATGTTTGTCACTACAGTAAACATTTCAAATTAATCATTTCCTTTTTTTCATTATTAATCATGATTAGTTTAATCCGAAAGTTTTATCGAAGCACATCACGTACTGATAACATTGATTCAAATCAAATGTCATTATTTTGTAAGTGTATAATAATATGATAAAAATGAAGAATCACAAAAATGTTAATACACATCACATTTGTATCAAGAAACGGGTTGTATTATTTGTATAATTTTATTAAAAGAATTAACCTACTGTCGTAATGGAATGTAATACATTCATCTTTTTGCAGTGAACATAATATATTTGATTAAGTAATCAATCATTAAATTATGGCATTATCAGCTGCTTTGATGAATCATCAGCCAACATTCCCGGTAGTTCCTGGTAATATAAACAGTGCTATGTTTTCACGCTGCTGCTCTAGCCCGCTACTGCTCTAGCCCGCTACGTCACAAGAGATGACGTAATGACGTATAAAGCAAGCAGCAGTTTTAGTACTGAGAGACTGACATTTTTGCGAAAATGGAAACTCCACTATAATTTATAGGTCCCAGCTGTTAGACCCAAAAAACGTCTGGGTTCAATGACAAATCCAAAAGCATTTCTGGTATTTATGAGTCCCATATGATATTATATAATACTGTAAATCAAAACAGTCCATGAAAGTTTTTGTTTGTACCATATGGAACTATAATTATAGTTCCATGTTTGTACTAAAGTGACAGAAATTGAGTCTGTATTTCATATCAAAGTTATTTACTTCTGTAACAAAAAAATAATGTTTATTCACATATAAAAAGAGAAAAGAAACGTTTAATTATAACTCAAAAACCATTGTCTGACAATTTAAGTATTTTTTGCTTTAAATTACATTTTTTCAGGTAAAATAACTATTAGCCTATGTGGCAATAAAATGACACATTCAAAAACAAATTTGAAATAAAAAATATTTTTCAGAGGGACAATATATCTTTAAAACTGTTAATACGTCAATAAGCGAGCAGCGTTTTTTGTAAGAAATATTTCTTGTTTACACTGCATTCTTATTTTGACAATATAGATATTATTTTTATATTGTCCAGGAGTGTTTTTTAGGGGAGGCGTTTATTCTTTTGGGTGTAAAGTCTTGTCTACATTATCAAACTTAAAAACGATGAATTTCAGCAATAACGGACCTTGTTCACAAAACTACTAAAGAGTATTTATGGTACGCCCATAGTGCCTTTAATAGGAGAACATTAGCAGATCAGTTAATATTGTGTGTTCTTTCTTCTAACGTTTTTCGCCGATCCAATTTGTTAGTGTGAACATATTGACCTGTTTCCAAAGTTATTGTGTAGGCCTATAGTACAAAGTATAAATTTGACAATTACGGATTAAACAATTTAATATTAAAATGTAAAGAAAAAAAAAACACTGTGGATCAAGTTTCATTAATTATATTATTTATCCAATGTCAAATATGACATAATCATTCCTTTATAACTTAAAGAACCAAATTTTGTATGCATAATTCCTTTTCATTTTTCAACATAGACCTATAACATAACTGTAGGGCCTATATTTGATGAACAAAATTTAATTAAGTTAAAAAAATGACAGATTCATAAAATAATAACACCAAAGAACAACTAAAAAAAAGCTGTAATAATATACTGTATTACTGTTAAACAAATTATAAACAAGTGTATAATACGGAAAAATCTCCCTTTCATTTTACAAATATTTACATTAAATCAGTTCAATAAGTGAATATAATACTTTCTATGTCATAAACATATACTATACAGTATAACACAGGGTTAAACATATAAATTATAACCAACATACCATGATAATATTAATAGACAATCAATTTTCATATGATGTATATTATTTCTAGTTTAACTTTAAAAATTACACTTTGTGAGAGATTGCCATAAAAGATAGATACATTTAAATATTGTAGCATAGAAATACAGGTTTATTAATAACATTTTGCTTTAAAAATACATTTAAAAAATAACAAAATAAAAAGTTTTGATTAAAAAACAACAGTGTTTTCTGTTGTAAATCAGTCTGGTTTCATGTTGTTAATTGATGCTTTGTTTTTGAGATCATTCTGATCAATTTTCGTCAAAGTACAGTGGCATTGTTGGCGAGTTATAAGTACTAATGTATGACTTTCTAGGCAATTTAGACATGCAAGCAATACATGGACAAAAACAAACCTTACAATACGGAAAAAATGTCCCTTGTAATTGAAAACAAACAACATATTATGAAATTATAAAACAATCAAAATCATCTTAATAAATGATGTTATCAAAATGAAATTGTAATACTAATAGTACATTAATATATAAATTAGGGTTGATAATTAATTTTTAATAAATACAGATTTTGAATATTTGCATAGTGGGTATGTGTGAAATAAATCCTGGTAAATTTTCCAAAAAAATGCATACAAAAATAAAAAAAAAAGATCTACCTCGATATCTTTTGCAACACATTTGTAAATGTTCTAAAAGCTACACTGTATCTTAAAGAAAACAAAAAACCTTAATGTGCAAGTTTTCTTAATCAATATCATTTACAACAACTTTATAGGCCTACTGCATCTGGGCTTTCAAAAGCAATTATTCATAAACCAAATAAACACAAAATTGCAAAATTTACCTCTAATGCCCTGCCTTTAAAAACACTTGGACCAGGATTGTATTCTTCGGGACCAAAATGTTCAAATGTCTTTCCACAGATTCTGTAAATACAAAAATATACAATATTATCCCATAACAAATTCTAAAAATATAGGCAATTCATAAGACAATTATCTTTTAAATCCTAGTAACTTTTAGAAGATTTGCTGACTTCATCAGTGCTAATTTTTTTTTCTCTGTCTTGAAATTGTAGATAATAGATACATTCAAAAAGTGTTTAATGTATAAATATATAGAGTAATATAAACTATACAATCCTACTATCCTAATTCATTCTGTTCTATTGGATGTTGTAAGACTTTTAGAAATGTCATTTCCATTTTTTAATATTATTACACACAGTATAATCGTAGATACATTCTAAAACTTGAGACTAACCTGCAGGGTTACCCTCGTCAAATTTGAATACAACTGGACACCCAACTTCTGTTCGTCATGTAATGATTCCCAGTATATGCAAAGTAAACATCTGAGTTTCCACATCCAAGGTTACCAAATGGAACTGCAACTGTCATTCTCTATTGAGAAGAAAAGAAAAAATTAAAAATAAAATCTGAACAAGAATAAAACAAACTAATTAAAAGAAATAACATTACTTCTCAGCAAGTAAACAGATTTAAGAATGCCTGATGAGTTTGTCTGGATATTACCAAAAGTTTACTTTTAAATGCAATAAACTAAATAAAATTTTGTACCATACATTACATTTGTTTAAATTTAAATTTTTGTTTTTAACAATTTCTTATCATGTTTTATACATGCCCTATAAAGTATAATTTTCTATTTATCATTTAGATTTGTTTGATGCATAATTATGAAAAAATAAAAAAAAATAATAATTTTCTATTTATTATTTAGATTTGTTTGATACACTAATTTTTAGAAAGCAAAAATGTCTATACGCATACCCCTTTCCAATCAACAATTTTACAGCAGCAGCAGCTCACAACATGGTTAGCCATTTGCTGACACGGGCCTATCATTCTTCCCATGTACATGGGCATTCTTCTAAGTTTGGAAAATCAGCATTTGAAAAAAAAATGCAGAAGGTCTTGCTTAACTGCAGTGCCCTATGTTCAATTAAAAAGTCACTAATTATTTCATTTTATTTAATTCATATAATTATATTTATTTTGTTTTAAACTTTTTCTCCTATTATACACTGAACATTAAAATAAAATTGATGAGACCTTTAAAATGCATTTTTTTTTGTAGTAATAGACCTAAATTCTACCACCTTTTTAAAAGGTTGTAATGCATACTCTTTATTTTCCAAAAAAAATCGGCTACTACTACTAGGCAATGAGTAAAAGAGGATGGTCAGTAAAGCCGGCATAAGCCTGGGTACTCCATAAAGCCTCTTGTTCTCAATAAAGATCATGTTGAATAAATTATAAACACACCCAGGCGTTCCATAAGTCGATAGCAATAATTGCATCCCCGCCAAATGAATACAGTATAATTTAAATAAATAATTATATTTAATAAAGATGAATCTAAAAGCACGATAAACTTACATTTTCAATTGAAAAATGTGCAGCTTGGTAAAAACATCGGTTTTCATTCCACGGTGGATCTGCCTTTTTTGCTTTGAGAAGGCACAACACACAGTTAGACATCTTAGGAGATCGACCTTGTATTCTGAAATGACAGTCTTTTCACACACGCTCGAGAGTTCTCTCGTGCAGAAATTTTTATTCGCCAAACATTAAACTCTTTCTAATCATTGCGGCATGTTCTTTGATCGGCGTATCGGTTACCATTTATTCGCCGCCAACAGGAAGTCAAGTTTGACTATCTATGTTTTGCGGATGCTGAAGTTAAAAGGGAGGTGAGTCGGTTTGCTTTTGGAGGTTATTACCCGGACCAATATGAAACTAAAAATCATTGCGAAGTAAGGACGAAATAATCAATAAATATTCCCCCGCAGATGGCCGTACAGTGTTAATAACACATGCTATTTTCTTTAAAGACCAGCACCGTGCATCCATGATTGAAATACAAAGCACGAAGCATGTCCGTATGCCAATCAAGCTTGCTTGCCTCGCACTTTGTCAACACTCGTTTTTTTTTCAACCCCTTTCCAGCCGGCACCAAATCAATCAAATCAAATCTTTATTCATTCCATATATAAATAAAGAATGTACATGGAAAAATTTTTTTCCTCGACAGAAAAATATGGTAAAACATTCACAATTGCATACTTATAGAACAAAATTACAATTTAAAAACATTAAATTAAAACATATCCATCAACTATAAAAATATATATTTGCATGTGCGCTATTATGATCTAACAATCTTTGACCTAAAAATATGAGTTGAATTTGGTACAAAAGACGAGCGAGGCACGCCAGATATTTGTGCGAGGCATCATTTTATCATTTCCAAATGTGCGAGGCATGCAAGGCATATAGTTTACAATTTCAAAAAGGTGCGAGGCACATCTTAACGTGCTATTATGCTATATTATAGGCATAATAATCAATTATTTATATTTGTATAATAGGCCTAGCGTATCTAAATAGATTCGTGTATACACTCAACATGTTTAACGATTGTTTTTTTCATTCAAGTCATATCGTGTCAAATTTTACTTTCACAAAAGTGCCCAAACTGTTCAAAAGTTGTGCATCCGTAATTCGGTATGCGCATGCATATTTTAAAAATCTGAACGACAGTCTTCAACTTTCGATAAACAATAATTGTTATAGCGACACTTATCATCAAATGTTTGTTGGCATTTGGAGCGTGTTCATTTTACAATTAATTGTCTCTCGAACATAGCAGAGGGAAAATATTATTTTGTCACACCCCCGCGCCTCGATCCGGTAGACCAGAGAGATGGAAAATCCCTCTTTACTATTTAGCATGTAGCGGCGGAGTGATTCTGCCCCGAGAGGATTTGGCCTTGTGGCGATTCCCCTCCCATATAGCACATGGTTTTAGCAGCAACGCACAGATTTCTCTCTGAGCGGCGTGCCAAAGACATTTTTGACATTCCATTCTCTAGGAAATCAACACGTGGACCTCTCTCGCAAATAAAATAAACAGCGATGGCCAGGACAAGTTCAATAACTAGCGGTGAATAAAAGGTAACTGATATGCCGATCAAATAACATGCCGCAAAGAAAAAAAATTGCTTGAGAATTCTGAAGCGCGTGTGAAAAAGACTTTTGTCCGAAAATCGTAATACTGGGCCTAAAATTAAACTTTAGCTAATATGCTTAGCCCTAACCTAGATGCCTATGCAGAAAATAATTTAATCAATTTTTATATAATAATAATTGGTGTAATATTTTAATAATGATACACTATTCCTGTTTTAGTAGGTTAGGTATATTACGATTTTTATTTATTGTTGTCCATGTACGTACTAATAAACCTGGCGCTAGTTTCCTTCGCTTGTATTTTTACTCCAAATTTGATAACTAGCTTTATCGTGTGAATAGCACACTTTAGAAGTATACCTCATGAGTACTTTAATGAAAGAATTACATAAAAAGTAACAAATAAATCCTTAAAGGAATTATTTTACAGGCGTGTTCCTCGCACACTTTTCGCGAATTTCACGCATGTTCAATATTTTGTGTTTCTACGATAATAGAGGACTAAAACTCAGTGGAATCCGTCAATTTCTCATGCATTTATTGGTGAAAAACACGTTTTATTTCAATATATTTGTTAATCTGTCAATAAAAATACTGTAATAATGTTACCACTGATACTGTTCTGTTTTCAAAGAATAATAATCGATTCTAAATCAACATCACTACCTATCCTAGACCTAGGACATCCTACTAAGGATATTAGGATGAATTGTTCTATTTTATTCTTTAAAAGGTTAACGAAACCGTGTACAGTATCAACAGTAACATTTTTCCTTACTGACTGACAAAATCTTCACCAAATAATGCGTTAAATATATAGATTCCACAGAGTTTTTAGCCCTTTAATTAATTTTGCTCTTTTGGCGTTTCATAGAAACCAAAATATTGAACATTGAGTGTGCGAAATTCGCGAACAGTATGCGAGAAAAACTTCACCAATTTAACGGATTTATTTTTCATTAAGGTAGGCCTACTAATTCTAAGGTGTGGTATTCAGGATAAAGCATGGTTAACAAATTTCGAGTTAAAATACAAGGCAGGTGCAAAAGGAAACTAGCCTACTAGCGGGCCTAGGCTACTTCAATTTCGGTGATTTCCTGCCTCGCAATTTTGAGAAATGATAAAATGATGCCTCGCATTTTTTGATGATGGTAAAACGATGCCCCGCATAAATTTCTGACTTGCCGCGCTTGCCTCGCTGCCTCGCACTTTGTTACTACCCACAAAAGACAGTCGGTATCAGCTCTAGGAGCCCATAGCCGGCCTGACTTGTTCTTCTAAAATCTAATGTAATGGATGGATGGATCAAATTACCAACCCACCGAGCAAGTTAAAGGATTAACCTTCCAGTGATTATGTCATTAGCATTTGGGTGGATATACGCACAAGTAATATATATTCTGTTAAATTCTCTCGGAAGATAATACGGTCTCAACGAAAGTGTCAACAATTCAATGTAAACAGAACAATATTGTTCCTTCACCGAAACATTTCTGCACCATTTATTATTCACGTAAATACCCACACCACCGCCTTTAGCTTTACCGGTGACATCCCTGCTTCTATCCATACGAAATAAGGAAAAACCATCAATACTAACAATTCATCCAGATCGGTATTGCAAAACCATGTTTCTGATATGCATATCACACACACATTTCGGTATTCATTTCGATATTTACAACATGCTTGTAATTCATCCATTTTGTTTCTCAACGATCTAGCATTACCAAAAATTATCGTGGTCAATGTCGGTTTAAATCTACTATAGTTATTGTAATTCCTTCTTCTTACCCGTGCCTTCATACCTCCTCTGCATCCTCACTTCCTTTTGTGTATATAGTGAATAGGAATCTCTTTAAAACCAATTGGCTTTAGAGTTACATCTGGTTGTAGGCGAATTAATTCAGTGGCGGATCTAGGGGGGTGAATAGGGTGGCTAGCCACCCCCTTAATTCTAAAAAAAACCCAAAAAGATGCAACCAACCACCCGCGACCGTCGCTAGACGTGGATTCAACGCACCTGACTTTTTTTAATTAAGAAGAGTAGGCTAGAGCTAGGGTTAGCATTATAGTTGTGTAAATAGGCCTACATAGTGAAAGAGCTAAGAGCTTAACTAGGTTTGAACTCGTCACTATGGACGAGTTAGGTTATCCGCAGCGCAAATGCCACGTGCACGTCATACGTTAGAATATTGCGCACAGAAAAACAATAATGCTATTGAAAAAATGTTAGTTTGCTCTCTATTTTGTGTCACGTCTAAGTATATACAGTATACACTATATATTGTATACGTACTACATACAGTGCAGAATAGGTGAAAATAAGTGACCAAAGTTATTGATGCTTTTGAACATGACGTCATCACAATTTTAAAAATGGTAAATCATGTGAAAGATAATTGATTGACCTAGACAATATAAAAAATGAGGAGAAATGGAATACAGATAAGTAGAGATGTGCTCTATTAAATGTGATGAGCTATGACGATTTTAATATTTGTTAAAGCCCTTAATTAAAGTTAAAGTTCTCTACAGTCAGTACATATTCCAATACATTTACCCTATATATTTTTAACATAATAATTTAACCTAAAATACTATAGATACACCTCTGATATCAGTCTTGTTGTCATGGTAAATGATGAATATAGTCGGGGTGGGGATATAGTGTAATTGGATCTGTGTAGTGTACGCACTAAGACTAGGGCAGGCCTAGCTAGGTCCCAGGCCTACCCAGCCAGGTCTCCCAAACAATTTAATCCCATTTAATATAAGCCTTAGCCAGGCCCCTGGCCCATGTTGTAATAAATAATGACGATCCTGTGGATTAAGGCTAGGGTTAGGGGTGTCCCTAGCTAAGCTTAGCTAGTAGCAGGCCTAGGCCCTAGGCTAGTATAATAGTAGGGTAATCACTTACCAACATCATCTTTGACCGCATTATCAACATCACCACTTGTATTGTAATGCATTCATGTTTAGCAGGAGGACACTCACAATATGCACAACATATCATATCCATGCTTGCCATAAAACCATCGCATTCAAAACATTTTAGGCAACGGCCTCTCAAAACTCCTCGCTTAAGGCCCGGTCACACCTAACCGATAACTATCGGACGTGAAATATCGTTCTCAATCGCGGTCACACTTCAACCGACATCGTTTCGTTGTGATGACGCCCCCAACGGTTTAAAAAAGTTGTTGTTGTATGTACATACGTAATAGTAATTAAAGTTAAAATATACATGATGGCAGACGACAGCGAAGAAGTACTTCTGATGTATTTGTTATTAAGAAGACAAAAACTTCGACAAAAAAGACGTGGATTGTGGGTACACCCAATCAATGAATCTAGGCCAATGTATGGGGA
Source organism: Antedon bifida (assembly GCF_963402885.1). Classification (NCBI taxonomy): domain Eukaryota; kingdom Metazoa; phylum Echinodermata; class Crinoidea; order Comatulida; family Antedonidae; genus Antedon; species Antedon bifida. Next base: position 11,186,331 of record NC_136229.1, read on the forward strand.
ATTCCATACATTGTTCACAGAATTGTCATCTCATGAAGACAAATTTTATGAATACTTCAGAATGTCAGGGCAACAGTTCTATACTATTTTAGACTTGGTACGAGCATGGATTAAAGAATAGAAGGATATGCATCGACGTGAGATCAAGGGTTCCTTGACTCTCGCCGACAGACTGCGGACCGCCCACAATGTTACAGTTTAATTAACCGCATGGTAACAACGAAACGGTCGCGTGCCTAATATATTGTTTACTGCACATGTGCAACGACATTTAACCTTGTTGGCTACGCTTCTTTCGCGCGTTCTTTGGTTTCCGGTCCTTCATAGAAACTTTACTGCTACCACATAGCCTACAAATCGTTTGCAGACACAACTGGTGATTGCTCATTTTCTATCTAGAAAATAGAAAATATTGTTGCACCTATGTATTCATACATATTTGAACAGTATAATCAGTGGCGTAACGACTATGTGCGCTCACTGGCTAAACCCAGGGGCCCTGAAGCTTGGGGCCCATGAGCAGTGCCCAGAGGAACAGGCATAAAATATGTCGAAAATGCTAAAAACGTCCCAGGCCTCGATCTTTGAAACTTGGAGGGCCACTTAGGTTTCCTAAACAAGTGGCTTTAGGCCTCTGCTTCACGCCACTGAGTATAATTTTTATTGAAAACAGTTATTAAATTACATTGTATGTTATTGTGAAGACCCTAGTGTAGGCCTACTTCATCAATATACCAGATAAAAACAATACTATTTGTTATTGGCTTAGAATTGTAGATACTATAATTGTAATTAGTATAGGTTTCTGCCGCGATTGATCTTCGCTAATGTTTTTATGACATTAAAGTAGCATTTTATGACCTGTAGTAGCCCTACATCTGAGACAAAACTATTTGTTGTCTCAGCCTACATGTAAAATTACAAAATCAGCAAGAATACTAGGCCTAGGCCTTCTAGGCTTACTAGTAAACCATATGATTTGCCGACATTGATACTGCTAATCTTAAGTGTAGTAGATACAACATTTAATCATGATCTATATACTCACCGTTGTCTTACTTCTTGTGTGAATAATAATAGGTACTTCGTTTGTTCGTGATTAAGTTTGCCCTGCGTGTACTTTTCAAAACGACCGCTAGGTAACGTATCGCAACTATACATAGCCAGCCAATCCCGGATCAGGGATCGCTGTTTTCATTCAATTAGGCCCGGTGATTGGATGTGATGTGGATGACATAACCACTAGCCAATCAAAAGGCACTACAATTTAAATATAATCACATCGATAATTAAGGAGATTTATGAAGAAACCACTGCTTAGCCATATATTAAAAACACGATTGTTGTATGTGTGAACACCGGCCACGCTAACAACATACATGGTCAAATGCATAATTTAATATTCTATAGATTAACACAATTTTTAATGACAGAAGATGGCAGGCAAATAATGATAATTCAAATATAAAAATTGCATATTTTATTAATATTACCAACTACTTAAAATTACCAGTCGTAAGAAAGTGAACTTTTCGTAATCCGATTGTGATGAAACTAAAACAGAATTGTTCAGCAATATATTTTTGTTGTCAATTAATCATCGACGCAGACATGTCAATAGAACATTCAGACTGCGCATACGATTTCTACATGGTTACGTTTTGGTCTAAAAAAATGTAACAGTTGATTCGCAGCGTTTTACAGAGGGCCGCGGTTAGAGACACGGAGTTCAATGAGCGTGTTTGTTTGATTGGCAAGCGCGTTGTAAAATCGTTTGATGTCACCGTCGATGCATATCCTTCTATTCTTTAAGCCATGGTACGAGGTAAAATACAAAAGGAAGACACCTTTTTTATTTAGAAAGAGTGTAAGTGCAAAGGAAAGGCTAGCAATATGTCTTAGGTAAGTATATAATTCTTAAATATAATAAATTAATTGAGCACTCATCATAATTAGTTAGTACTACAGGCCCCTGACTAGAGCAGGCCTCTCTAGCGCCTAGGGTAACAGTAGTACCTACTTTAGTAACAGCCTAGGCCTAGTAGTAGCAGTAGGCCTACTAGTACTACTACAAGTCTAGGGTGAGTTACAACTAATTACTATAGACCTAGGCCTAGACTACTACTGATCAGACCCCACATTTTCGGCTTTAATAATATTGCTGTGAGATTATTTTGTTAAATTTTTTTTAAAATGAAATAAAAGTTAAGTAATAAATACCCAAACAAAGGAGACTCAACACTGGTTAATTCAAAATTAAAAAACGTTTATTTTAATTGCCTTCTTTGAAGTATTGCCAGCTAAATTAAAATATTTAAAATACTGCAATTTTAAAGATATAGTGTCATCCCGGAAAAATACAAGTTAATTTATTTTTCTTGTCAATGTTAATGTACAAAAACAACATTTTCAACAACCCGAAAGTGTTGTGGAACAATAATAATAATCAATTTATATACAATTATTTTGATAAAATAAAGTCAAATTTAACAATAAAATTCAAAACCTAAAACAAATACTCTATCTCAGCTTCATGGACCAATTTGTGAATTTTAAATCGGATGTCAGCCCTGGCCCTTTCAGGCAGTTTTCTTAAAATTTCGGCCATTGACAAAAAAAAACAATGAATGTCGTCTTTCTTGTTTTCTTTCTGATCTTCGAGGTACTTCAAAATTGATTTGTCAATGTCAACACTGTACTGTCATCTGGTAACTTTCTTTTTTTTGGTGTGGGTTTTTGTGTAGATGTGTGTGGCAAGTCTGGAATGTCCTCGTCATTAATATTGCTTTTACGCGATATTTCACTCAGACTATTGAGGTTATAGTAGGGTAGGAAGGAGGGGTTACCGTGCACCCCCATGATGTATTTTTTTAATGTACATTTTTGTAATCCTGAATATATATAATTAACATTTTTTGATGTTCCCAAGACGAAATATTGTCCCATGGGGTTTTTTGGAGGCCATTTTGGTGGCCATCTTGGATTTATCAAAATCCTAAATATAGACGGTACTCGACAAAGAGTGATCATAGAGGTCTGATTTTGGTCTTAAATTGTTAAGAATATGCACATTTCTATGTACTATAATGAAAAGTTTTCGTTCACAATGGCCGTAAATGCCACTTTTGACCTTTGACCTTGTTTTTACATAAGGGTCATATCTCGGTAACCCCTGGTCATAAAGATTTTATTTTTGTCATAAATTGTTCAGAATATCCATATTTATATTAGCTTTAATGAAACATATTTTTGAAATTTGGCGGGAAATATCACTTTTGACCTTTGACATTATTGCACGACGATTTTCACAATAATTTTGACTATTTTTGTATTCGTTCTATATCTTGACAACCAGTGGTCATAGAGGTTTGATTTTGGTCTTAATTTGTTCAGAATATGCACATTTCTATGTACTATAATAAAAAGTTTTCGTTCAAAATGGCCGGAAATGCCACTTTTTGACCTTTGACCTTGTTTTTATATAAGGGTCATATCTCGGTAACCACTGGTCATAAAGATTCTATTTTTGTCTATTTTTGTTCAGAATATCCATATTTATATAAGCTTTAATGAAACATATTTTTGAAATTTGGCGGGAAATATCACTTTTGACCTTTGACATTATTGCACGACGATTTTCACAATAATTTATACTATTTTTATATTCGTTCTATATCTTGACAATCAGTGGTCATAGAGGTTTGATTTTGGTCTTATATTGTTTAAAATATGCACTTTCCTATGTAAGCACTCTCCAGTAATTTTGTATCGGCTCTCGACTGCTATCATATGGCTTTAACTGCTTTGGTCAACCTGAGTCGTCAACCTTCTATTGTTGTGCACAGACAGCAGCGCAAGCGCAGCTTAAGGAAATCAATCACGTTGAGTTCTGTGATGATATTCGTTCATCATCACTGTTACTCAATCCTTCTGACTGCCTAAACACCCTAGTCCAACAATACAATTCTCTTCTTGGAAATCTTCTTGACAAACATGCGCCTGTGGTTGACCGTAAAATCACTTTACGTCCCCATGCCCCATGGTACAACGACCAACTTCGGAGTGAGAAATGTCTAAAGCGTATTGCAGAGAGAAAGTGGAAGAAGTCAAATAGCAGTACTGATAAACAGTCTTATTATCGTTCCTGTCGTGACTACTCATTACACCTTACTGAAGCAATGAAACAGTATCACACTACTCGTTTTCAGAAATGCGATCAGCGTAACCTTTTTCATCTCGTCAACGAACTTACAGATCCAGGTGATGGTTTTGCCTTCATATGCTGAACCAGATGCCCTCACTGAAGAGTTTGCTGATTTTTTTTTAGATAAAATTCAGAAGGTCAACGACCATATCTTTGTCAGTTCAAGTGTCGATTTACCTCCGGAACCTGCAGTGCAATCACCAGCTACTTCAAGTCTGGAAAACTGGGATGTTTTAACATCAGAGAACATATTGGAAGTAATCATGGCATCTCGCACACGATCATGTGACCTTGATCCTCTTCCTACATCCTTGCTGAAAACTCACATAAATGAGCTCATAATGTGTATAACATCCATTATAAAAACCTCATTTTCAACAGGAAAAATTGCCATCACACTTAAAGCACGCCATCATCACTCATATAATTAAAAAACCTAAGCTGGATCACAATATACTTTCTAACTACCGGCCGATCTTAAACATTTCCTTTCTTTCCAAGGTGCTTACAGCTTACAGCATACAGCTTCAGAATTACCTTGCAGAGAACTTATCGGAAACTGCTGGAATACTGCATACAGGGCCAACCACAGTACTGAAACAGCACTAGTCCGTGTGCACAATGATTTGATTAGGGCCATTGATACTGGTCACGACGTTCTTTTAGTTCTATTGGAATTCTGCTGCTTTTGATACTGTCAACCATTCTCTTCTACTTCATCGTCTCAAATCAATGTATGATATCTCTGGCAAGGTCCTCACTTGGATTGAGTCGTATTTAGTTTCTCGCACATATGCCATTCCATTTCATCATCGCTCAGTTTGTCATGCGGCGTTCCTCAAGGATCCGTTATTGGACCCCTTCTTTTTATCTTATACACCACTCCACTAGAATCATTAATAAATGCACATGGTCTAAACTGCATGCTCTATGCTGACGATACACAGCAGCTGTATTTGGATTTTTTACCCTGTAATCTTCATAATACAATGTCTAAAATCTCTGCATGTTTGAAAGACATACACACATGGTCATTCAATCATCTGCAACTTAACATACAGAAGACAGAGCTTATTCATATTACATCACGATTCCGAAAATCTCTGCCATTGCAACCATCTTCTGTATAGAACTTAAACCATCCCCAGAAGTTCGAAATCTTGGGGTTTACATGGATTCCCACTTGCGGATGGATGCTAAAATGTCATTCTGCTATGGTTGGGATTAGGAAGATTGGTCAAATTCGTAGGTTTCTGGATAGGGAAACAACTACACGACTTATGCATGCCTTTATATCATCACGTCTGGACTACTGTAACAGTATTCATGTCGCACTGCCCAAGACTCTGCTTAGGAAGTTACAGATGTTACAAAATAGTGCTGCTCGTCTAGTGTGTCAAACTAAGCATAGAGACCACATAACACCTATCTTGCATGAACTGCACTGGCTTCCGGTAAAGGAGCGTGTCAACTTCAAGATATTGCTACTCACATATAAATCTCTTCATGCCCTTGCACCGAGGTACATCGACAATGTTCTCACTCCACAATCATTATGTCGCAATCTTCGTTCCAATTCCAATTCTCAGAATCGTCTTGTTCCTGCTAAAGTGAAGACCATCTCATATATTACTTGAGGTCCTGAAATGAAAAACAATTGTTAATGGTCTATAGACTTATATTACCTTTGATGTGATATACATTTGAACCACAGGCAAAATGTTCATTTGTTTAGTAAATATATTATGTTGTTTACTATTTATACAGAATTGAATTAATTATTATTATTAACATTAGATTTTACTTACTTTCTGTGTTGGATAAATGGTTTTAAAAAGGACAAGATGTCTTCGAATTTGTACTTCTTTATGTACTTTTTGGCATCTCCACTTTTAGATGCAGCTTTTCGTTTACTGCTGTTGTACTTAGCATCCCTGATGTTGGCCCATTTCTTGCGTGCCAAGTCTCCTGTAAATATAAAAAAAGTGTAATTTTTAAATAAACATTGAAAATATAAATATTATGTAAACAGCTACTGTAGTACAACTAATTAATAGTTACAATAAACATTATTTATCTATTTTTTTGTGTTGAAACGTTATACATATCAACACATTGCATACTGCACATTATATTTTAAAGTCAAGTAATAAATTAAAACCATTTATCTTTTTTTTACAGATACTTGGCTACTGGAGACTCGTACAAAACTATTTCTTTTAGTTACAGAGTTGGAAAATCAACCATTGTCAACCAGTGGTGGCGCCAGCGGGGGGGCCAGGCGAACGTCGCTAGACGCGGAATCGACGCACTTGACTCTTTTAATTAAGAAGAGTAGGCTAGAGCTATAGTTGTGTAAATAGGCCTACATAGTGAAAGAGCTAAGAGTTTAATTACTATTTATGAATTATTCAAGAGTTTAAAAAGAAAACGCGATTTAAAATCTTCGGAAAAAACCCACAACTGAGTTATTTTCAAAACACATGCATGCATCCACTACCAGCATCACGTTGTCTTAGCTCGCTCCTCGTGTGAATGCTGACGTCATCACTCTCCAAAAATACACCATTTTCCGCCCTGGTCCGTGTGGAAGCGTAAGCGTGGACCTGTATATTTACACCCCTGTACAGAGTAGAGTGTAATATCGTGAACTTTTTTCTCGCGTATGAAGGTTTTTTATATAACGGTATGCAGTATAAACGATAAAAAAACGAGAAACATGATGTTCTTTTATTATTATTTCATAGGCATAAAACATAAACATGAAATGTCTTGTTCTATGTACACGGCCGAAAAAACGTGTGTGGCATATTTGGCATTTTATTGATTTGTGTTATAGACACGGCGATTACGGCAATCATTGTATACTAAATTACATTGAGTTATTCACCCGGCTATAGGGTATATATCTGAGGTTAACAGACCACCAAAGCACATGCACTATCGAGGCATTTTCGGAGTGCCGCATTACCAAATGTTCATTTCGTTTGAAGTGTTTTTCGATCAAAGTAATCCAAGGGGATCTTTTCTTACATCGCCCTTTACCTTTCGGAATAACCTTATCAAAAATATCAGTAAGAATTCGTTTAAAATTTGTCCAAGTGTGATTAATATTGTTATCGACAAAACAAGATTCCCAATCAGCACTTTCAAGTTCTTCATGTAAAGTGCTGGGATTTAATCCAGAATAGATATTTATCTCTACCATTATTTTTAGATTTGATGCTGTTATTTGAGGCATAGATAACAAAGGAAATTCCAACATGGTCACTATTTGCCAAACCAGGGGTTGACTCTACATCCAGTAACTCATGTCTGTTTGTAAAAACAAGATTAAGAGGATGACTATCACAATGTGTTGAGTCATTATTAACCCTTCTAGTTGGAAAATTAACTAATTGTGTACAGTCCAAGGAGTCCATAGAGTCAAAAATTAAACATTCAAAGTTATTGGTTAGCAATTGCCTTTGACTCTTCATATTAAAGTCTCCACAAAGTATAATAGCTTGGTAGTTGTGGCTGATGTCCAGTACGTCTTCCATAGCTGATGTAAAATCATTAGTGTAAGAGATAGTAGCACTGGGTGGACGATAAAAAACAGCCAAGCAGGATCTTTCCCAGTTTTGTCAGTAGTTCAACCCAGACTATCTCTATCTGACTATGAACAAGCTTAGAGCACAGTGATGGTTTATACTGTTCGTTGACAATAATCATAACACCTCCACCATGTCTATTGCGGTCTTTCCTAAAAATAAGAAAACCGTCGGGTGCGAGTTCATTATCATGAATCGTATACTATCTAACCATGTTTCCGTAACGGCCACAATATCGGGTTGCTCATAATCAAGAATAAGATGCAGCTCAGTAAGCTTATTTACAACACTTAAATAACAGACCGTGTATTTTGGGCCGATCACTGTGCGATGAAGTAACAGAACTACTACATGTAGTACTACCAGTACTACCATGGCTTAAAGTAGTTGATATAATTCCTATAAAGAATGACTCGTTATTGTAGGAAGAGCGCAATGCAGACAAGTCCAACTTTGTTGCGTCACCAGCAAATCAACGAAAAAAGCATCAGAGACACCTTGACATCCATGGTGAAATTGTTGGATGCACAGAGAACAAGACTTACTTAGTAAGACCTATCTCATTAAACAGGATAAGATTTGTGCATTAACCACAAGTAGGTCCACCGATCAACGTTGCTTCACTTGCTATGCGGTGGTGACCGTTATCGCCGTTAGTGCCAGGCTGGATTCCTAGGCCTAGAAATAATAGGGCCAGGGTTTGAGTGAACATCACCTGCTAGAATGATCAGTAAGTTAAACATCGCCATGCTATTAGAGTAGTACCTCAAGTTGGCGTGCAAAAACCTTCGTTTCTGTTTCTTAGGCCTAAACTCATATGAGCACACTGGTGTTGGAACAAAGCCTGGAACATTCCCTGCGGCCGTGGGCGGCAAGCGTTGTTCAATCCGAAAATGGAGCTGGGTAGGCCTGCGTAAGTGAGCGGCTGTACATCCAACATATAAACAGTCTGAAATATCCGATCCATTACAGAAAGACAGGATAAACTTCCCATTGTTTGCATATAACTCATGTTTGTGAAAAGCAGGCTTGGAGGATCCACAAAAGACCAAAACAAGCACAGCAATTGTGAGCGAACTGCAGACGGCATACGACGCCATGTTGTCTCTCTAATCTCTCTCTAATGTTCTCTGCTCCATCATCAGACTGCATTCTCTCGGAAATTCTCACGGAAATTCTCTCGAATAAATTTGATAGATCCTGAATATCCTTGTTGGTCGCCGCCGCATGTTGGTTATCACTTTCACTTATATCTATCTGTTGTTGGGTTGCTGTGCAGGGTGATGTATTTGCGCGTTCGGGTAAAAGAACATCGGGGTCGCCATCGGGGCTGTGATCCCCATCGGGGCTTGTGGTTTCCTTTACGGTTTCGGGTAGTACATCAAGAGATGAAAACCATTCTTGGTTAATGTTTTCACCAGTGGCAACAAAATGGAGTTTGCTCCACTGGATTTCGTATCGGCACAAAATTGAGACATGCTAAGTTGAAACCCTTCACTACTGCAGCTTGGTGCTTGCAAGGCGCACCTGTCTTACCAGCATAACATGTACATACAGCCAACTGTATGTCTACCATATAACTCTGACTTTTTCGCTTGGAACTTCAAATTCTGTGTCAGAGAGGCGTCGGATCTTGGTAATGTCCACTTTGGATGCTTGTGGCATGAATTTGGTTAACTTGGCATTATCTAAGCGATTTTTTGCCACATCCATCAATTTTCGCTGGTAGTAACAGTCCATCCGGGTGATTATAAAGTCCAGAAGCTGTATGACATTGAATGCTTTTGTTCTGCCTAACACTTTATCCTTGAGGACCCTCATAAAGGCTTCAAAAAAGTTATTTGTTGTGTTTCCCCTTGCTGGTAAGTGGGTTCTTAGGCAAATTGCCCATTCATTGCGTCGCTCATATATATTTGATACGTAATGTTCGAACTTGCCGTATAGTTTTGATACAGGGTTTTCGGAAAGAATCTTGAAATTTTCCGTCAGCGCCTCTTCTGTCTCGGCGTACACAAGATTCTTGACTTGTCGGAACAGTACCTGTCGATGTTTCATATTTATGCCGTGCTTTGCTGCCCACAGCCACCGCCATACGGCCTGCAGTACATGGAAGACACAGAGCAGCAGTTTAGATTGTGGATAAACCTTCTTCAGTGCGTTTCGTTCAGAATCTGCATCGTCCGTCATTATTATTTGCGGTCCTCGTGTCCCTCGGGCATGAAATGCGTCTTCTCCTGCAAGCTGCACAAACAATGCCAATGCGTCATTGATATTTGATGTCGATTCGCTAGTGGTAACTAAGCATCCAATGGGCACACCCCCAACACATGTATGTGTCATTAATAGGAACACACGTATGTTGTGTCTGTCCATGTTTCCAGTAGAATCCACGAACATTAATTCGCCACTTTGTCGAAATGTAGCAGACACTCTGCGCATCAGTAGCGTCACTATTGCCATTGCCAGTTGGCCGTTGTCAGCTGTCATTGATATCATCTTTTCTCCCTCGTTGCATTTCTCTACAGTCATCTTTAGTCCTTCTATCAATTTGGTTCCTCCTGATTCACCATATGCCTGATTGAAAAGGTTGTAGTACAACCTAAAAATATAATAATAATCATTTTATAGCATTTAATTGTTGTGTGTTGATATGAATGTTATTTGTATTGACATCTTGTTACTAATTGCGGCATGCAAGTGGTGCTCCTTTATTGTACATGTGCATTTACTATTATCGACGCGTTAAGTACGGTAATTATTATTATTATATTATTAAGAGAAACATTAGATAACCGCAAACCACAATTCAGTCTTAATGCCCTTAACATTAACAACGATAACGCGACGGCAAAAAGAAATATTACTATGATTGAATAGCCATTTTTCGGGAATAAATTATGAAACAAAATATATTTTCACAAATCAAATGACGTAATAATCATGGAAAGCGATTAGTAAATGTTACCGCTCTTCATGGTTTTTTTTTTGCTGCTTTGTAAAATATTTTTGTATCCATATTCACGATAAATCGTTACCCCGATGAATCATGCTAGTATAAAAATAATTGCTTTTTACCGTCCGTGACAAACCTGCCATAACACCATTGCATGTCGGGAAGCAATGCGCGATCCGCAGATGTGAATGTAAATTTATCGCCATCTTCGCACTGCATCGAGTATTTATAGACTTCCCACGCTGACCCAGGGCTGTGCCCAGTTTCAAAGAGAGCCACGAATTTCTTCCTGGTTTCGTCACTCACATCACGATGTCGCAATGCATCAGCACAGTCTATCTTATGGTTGTGTTGAAATGACAATTTTACTGTTGTTGGGAATTCTTGCGCATGTTCATTATCTTTCCTGCAACCAGTAACAATGTTCGTTATTGCTAATATTCATTCTAATAAGATGATACAAGTGATTTATCATTTGTGTTTGACTGCAACTGCAGGCATAATAATGCTCTTTATTGCGACTCCGAATTCTAGCTTTACCGTTAGCGCGCTTAACGTGACCGTTATCCCACTTTATTATTGTCTATTTTCTTTCATTTTATCTTTATTAATTGGTACAATTCTACTGGCGCTAATCACTACAAAATACAAAACATTATAAAGTAAGAAGTCCTAGATAGTCAGTAATGTATTTTTAAACAGTACACATTAATTAACATTCAAATTAGTTTTAATCACTCACGCCCCAATTGTTTCAGTAAGTATTACCTTAACTTTTTAATTGCCTGATTTTTTACTCAAAAGTTTTCTAAAGTTAATAATATAACAATAATAATCAAAATACTAATATTAATAAAATGCATATATATAATACCTTCTTAAGCGATCACCAATTCGTTTTACTATGACCACCATAGACGCTGGGCAGTTTGTATTCTTACAGGAATGTTTGTCAGCGACTGTCAGTGGTGATTTTGTATTATGCTGACATCGAAAACTTACCTATATAAGACACAAAGTAATAAAGCGGTATGCGCGTACATTCACATACAATAAATCTATATAGTACCATCATTGTTCTCAGTGACCACAGCTAAGCTTACACAAATTGCGATTAATAATTGAGAATTGTCTAATGATGTCCACCTTTGCAAATTATCCCAAACGCTTATAACACATTTCAAAGTGGGTTAGGACATGATAATTAACCATTAATCATCAATTAATCAGCAACCATTAATTAATCTGTACTATTTTTGCTAAAATAGTACTGTTGTGGAATCGGTGAGAAATAATGAGGTGAACACGTTGTTGCAATATGTTGTCTTTATTAGTTTTATTATTCAACAACTGTGTTGGGTTGTCTATAAGAACAAACAAAATACACTAAGTAGATAGTTCTGTAGTCAACAAATACTTCGAAACATATGATAATAAAGAATAGTACGACTACCCCCTCTATAGTAATAGAAAGACGTAGACACTCGTACACCGACTCAACTTAAACGAAATGATAATGTCAAGCGAGGCCTATAGATATATGAACTAAAATATATAATTTTTAAAGGTGTAAACAACTCAAAGACTGCCCCCGCAGACTCCTGGCTAAACATATTAACGATTATAAAGTTTTTTAGTCGCGTGCAGCTCACTATGTCGGTTGGTCGATAAACACTAACTTGAGCACGCGACTGCAGCCATGTATATGACCTTGCTTTTGGGGGTTTATGTTTTCGAGAAATCTCAAAAACAGAGATGCGCTATACAACCTAAAGTTGAAAAATTTTGTTGGGGTCTCTGTTTTTGAGAAATATCAAAAACAGAGACCCGGGCCCCTATAACATAATTATTGAGAAGTTGTTTTGTTCAATCTTTGAATGATACAATACAATAACAAAAGTTTTTGCTGAGGTTTCTGTTTCGAAAAATCTTGAAAGAGAAACCTGGGTCAATTGATTCTCTGTTTTTGAACACCCTAATTAAGTTAGAAGGGTTCTCCATCTTGAGACTTGCATCTATGCTATCTTGGTTTTTGCTTTTATGACTATACTATTTATGCTCGTTGGTGATAAAAGATCAAACTCCATAAGCAATCAGAACCAAATATTTTAAAAACTGAGTGGATCATTTATGATTCAAAATAGAATTATATGGTACAACAAGAAACAATTCATTCAGTGATAGGTTCTGCATGACATGGTACATAAACATAATACACAATATCTTTTCGACCTGATGGATGATGAGAAAGTAACAACTTATTGAAAGAGAAAAAAAGTAGAATTTTATAAGCCACTGAGAAAGCATTGCTCTAAACCTTTGCGGATTTCTATAAGGCAACCATTTCTAATAGTGCATATCAAAACAAAATTTACGAAAAAAAGCTGACAGAAAATCTGCTGACCAACCATTGAAGTTGGTGAATATCATAAAGTAGAGCATGATCATAGACCAATTTCAATTTCTTCAGCCAAATCTGACTTCATACATATCTTAATGGATGGCGTTGACATACTCACAGATGTTCCAGAAGCTGAAAACTTAAAAACATAATAGCCATTCACTACCAGTTTAAGGATTCAGTAAACATTGCTGTCAGGCATTTTAGTTACCTATATAATGAATACAGAGAGAACAGTACAAGAATGATACGAGTTGGCAACAGTGAGTAGATTTTCAAGATGCAAGGTAAACAAGAAGAAATGATCTGCTATGGCAATCACAAAGAAGCTTATGTGCTTATACATGACAGTTGATGTGTAATGATGTGCACTTTTTAACTCGTATAGCAAAAACATACTAAAGGACGATATCTGGTATAGTGAAAAACAAAGTGGCTAAAAAATCAAATCACCTTTCGTGCCTTACAGGTTGCAAGACATCATCATTTGCTGGTTATGGGAAGGCGAGTCATACTGGAAATCATTCGTAACGCATCCACTCCTTGTAATGGAATTTGCAAATCAGTATTATGGTTAAAATGAATTGGGTCATTTGGAAGCCCCTATCCCAGTTGTCAGTTACATAATGTATGTAAACGAAAGAGCCAGATATATTTGTTGCCGTAAACATGCATGTGTGATTGCTGAGTACCCAGCTGGCTAATATGCATTTGTCATTATGTAATAGAAGAAATACCCACCCCAGTGCGGGTACCTCTCCCTATCCTACACTAGTAGTTTAAAACCTTCAAAGTACAAATTCCGGTCATGTTGATATCCAATGGTCATGATGAAGGAGAATCAGCTGTCAAAGAGTCATAAATAAATGACATTTGTTGAAAAAGATTGATATCAGTTTTATTTAAGAATTTAATTTAAGAAAATTATGTACGGAAAAAATAGGGAAAGTATGAGAAAGACTATTCGAATGGGTAATAAGCCTAATGGCCTTTTTTTGTAAAATAATAAGTCTATCTATAGATGTCTTGTAATTATTAGCCCAAACAATATTGCAATAATTTAAGTAGGGCAAAATAAGAGAGCAATATAATAAACGCAAAATTGTTAAAGGGATATAGTGTGAAAGCCTATAGATAATTCCTATATTTTTTTAAACCTTCGAAGCAACCGAATCAATATGACATTTCCATGTTAATTTAGAATCAAGAAAAACTCCAAGAAACTGGACGGTATCAGTGAGAGGAATATTAATATTATTTAACAAAATTAAGTTATTTCCAAGAATGAAGGATTTGTTAGGACTGTGAAAAATAATAGCACTGCATTTTTTAAAGTTTACCGAAAGTTTATTAGCTGAAAAATATTTTAAAACAGACTTAAGTTTGTTGTTAACAACATCAAAAATTGATTATCAGGATCTCTTTCAGAATTTAAATTTTTAAATACAATATCATCATGCGTGCCCCTGGAGGGATGCGTAGGACGAGACGACATAGAACAATTAGACGGAACATTAAACATTGATAAAATAAAAAACTAGCAAATGAAAGAGCAGCCGAGATCGATTCAGGACATGTTTAGAGACGAGGCAAAAATTCAAAATGCAATATTAGACAGCAGTAAATATAAAGCAAATAGGTGTACAATTGATCAAGTGAAATCAATATATGCGGACAGAAAAATCGGTACAAATTATGCAAGTACAGAATTCAATTGAACAAAGAACATACACAGATGCATATACAGTTTAAATATTCAAGGAAGAAAACAAGATATGCAAATATCAAAAGGTGGTACAGATATGCAAATACGGAATTCAATTGAACAAAGACATACACTAATATGCTAATACAATTAAAATATTCAAGGGAGAAAACAAGATATGCAAATATCAAAAGGTGGTACAGATATGCAAATACGGAATTTAATTGAACAAAGACAAATATGCTAATGCAGTTTGAATGTTCAAGGACGTAAACAACAAGAACCGACTAATTTATTCAAGATGCAATGAAATAATAAATGGCGGTTACAGCGGCATTAACTGTTTACAAGGAAAAAACAACAAAAGAAAACAGTTCTTTTTGTTGTCAGTCTGAGTAATCTTGAGAAATTAACCAAGTTGATCAAGCGATTTTATTAGCGCAGTGACTGTTGTCCCACGGTTGGTAAAAGTTGCATAAATTCGTCCTCCCAACGCGATGAGATCGGTCAAGTTACCTTAATACCTGGAATAAGCTAATGAAACATGTTTTTTCATGAATAATAAAACTCTTTATTCAAATGCTTATATTATATATAAATGTCATCAATAGACTAGTTACAATTCAACGCCAACACATAAAACTGCCAAGATAAGGTTGTGAATTAAGACTTTTACTACAGTATTACATTATGAATGAGATTTTCTTTTACCTGGAATGTATATGGGGATGCGGCAAGTTTTTACATAATGCATAAATGTTTAAGAAATATTTATAGAAATCACTAACCATGTTATGCGTTAGAATATGCTTAGTAAAGTGCTAATTCTTGATCTAAATTAAAATTATACATAACTTAAAATAAAATGAGGTTTCATTTATCATACTGTATTACAGTATATCACAACACTTGGATACATCTCAATATTGACATTTGCTGCTGAATATTGTGAACATAATATCAAATAAAAAAAATAAACATATTAATCGTGATTGTCTATATCATGCTAAAATCACATATCATTTTTTTAGCTACTTGTTTAGTTTTCTACACAATGTCCATTACCCAAATGTTATTTTCTAACACAGCACTGAACTCTGATCGAAATTCAATGTAGTCCTTGAAGCTAGAAGCCAATTCAAGGATGCAACTGGACGTCTCTCAAAGTCAGACTGTTTAACATAACGCACTGTTATTTTCTTTCCCAACATTTGATTAGCTCCTTTAAATAAAGAAATAACAAGGCCAACAGCCATTAAGTCGCGTGCTACAATGCATAGTGATACCGGACCGACAGACAGACCGACAGACAGACCGACCGACATAGTGAACTATAGAGATAAATAACTAAAAGATAAATACATATAATGATATTTAATAACATATTATTAATAATTTAAGGCTAGCCTCTACTACTAGTAGTACTGAGTGAAAAAACTGAAAACATATGGGATAGAGTTCATCTTCAATCATAGTGAAACATTTTTTTTTTCCATATTTGAGGTCAAACCTCATTTAAAGTGATCAATATTGATTAGATCACAACTATAACTATAAAAGGTGATAATTTATGGGGAAAAAATTGAAATGATGTAAAGTTTGCCAGTTTTTGAGTAAAAAAATCATTTTTACATTAAAGATTTCACAGCGCAAATCTAAAAAAACACAAACCTCCTGCAAACCACTTATATTATATTGATTATAACAATAACATGATTAGATCTAAAAAGAAAACAATTAATAAAACAAAATTATTGAAATTAATGCAAGTTTTTGGGTTGAAAAACATAAATTTTTCTGGCAAAAATACTGGTTTCAGAGTGCAAATCCCTAAAAAACAAATATCATTCAAACCAATTATTAATTAGATCATATAGAACTATAAAAGGAGATAATCTAAAAAAAACCTTTGAGAAACCTCCTTCCAACTAATTAATAATAATATTAATTAGATCACAACTAGAACTATATTAGTTGTCATCTAATCAATATTAATTGGTTTAAATTGTTTTTGTTGCACAGTTAGTAATACCCTTTAAAATATACCAGAATCTTTTTTTTAACTAATTTGGAAAAAAGTATGTCTAGGGATAGAGGCTAGCCTTAACATCGGTTAAAAACCTTATTTTCAAATGAACTTACCTGTAGTGTATCTCATAAACGTCATTTACTTGTCCACAGACAGACTCTTTATAAATTTGAGAAGAAGTTTAGTAGTATTTCTTTGTTCTTCTGATGCATCTTGTGGTAGATTTAACGCAGCTATGACAAGCTTGGTTGTTTGAAGATATCTGTCAAACAGCTATACCAACAATCAAGCTCGTCATATCTTCAATGTTCTATCATCGTATATAGAGCGGGTTTCAAGTGTTCTACAAACATGCTGTGCCAGCATCTACATATGTATGCTGTTCTCTGTATCAAGGTACGGTGGGCAGCATCCTGTAGAATTGCTCTAATATTGTCACTCGTAGCATTTCTTTTTACCTTGTAATTGTCGAGGATATAAAATAGGTCCTCTTCATCCACATCTGAGAAGTTGTTCAGTGCCGTTTCTAAAACAATTTTTTCACTGTCTGCAACTAATTATAAAAAAGTGGGTATCATTGATGGATGGTTTTGATTGATAATGGTGTCATCTCCAGCCATCACATATTGTAAAAATGGTACTGCTAATTTGAACGGGAAGAAACTTTCCTGCTTATATCCGATAACCAGAACTTTTGCTGTGGCTTGCCACTTTTCTTTGCTCATATTATCCCGTAGACAGGGTACCTTCAGATGTTCTCCCACAGTATACAAATTGTAGAAATCCTCCCAAAATTCACTAAGAATATCTCTTAATACACCACCAAAGTCTTCACCAAGTTCAAGTTGGCCATTAGGCATAACCATTTCGACCTCAATAGGACAATCAAGGTCAGTATTGATAAAGAAATCTGTAAGTTCTTTCAAAACATGGCCTCGGTGCAGCCTTACTTTAGTATACTTGGGAATAACAGGATTTTCACTCTCATCCTCAAAATTTAACAAGTCATTCATTATAGACAGACCTTCATTCATATCGTCGTAATTCAATAAATCATTTGCTATGGGAAGATTATTGGCTACTACTTTTGCTTGCACAGTCGGTGTGCCTAGATCCACAAAGGTATTCGCATCACTGTCACTGTCATCACTGTTAAGTAGAACCTTAATAGAGGGAGGCCTGTTGATTCATAAAGCTCTCCTATTGTTTCGCTTTCGCTCATTGCTTTTTCCTAAAAATGTTGAAGGTCAAATGTATATTGTTCCACCGGTCCAAATTTATTTCCAGTTGCAAAAAAGAATCCTTTAGCATTTGCCACTATATCTTTCTTCAAAGATCTCTTCTCCATTCTAGCTTCTCTTCGCCCTCCGCCAGTGGATTCCTTCTAATGTGTTTTCCATAATCTTTCTTAGAGTTTTCACTGCATTTGAAATTCCGGGGCGTGAAAATGATTTGGACTTTTTCTTCTTTGTTTCTGTTTCACTTTCATCTCGTAAGAATTTTTTTCTTAATCTTGTTAAGAGTGTTGTATTTTTTGACTCCGAATCATTCGAATCTGACGAATCCGACATCTGAAAAACCAAAACAAAGTGAAACATTTGAAACACAGAAAGTGGTTGCTGATAAAACAGGATGATTTGATTGGTTGTATTGACCTAAACATGTATTTGATATAGAAGATATGTTTAAGATGTAGTTAAGTTTGGTTGTTGATTTTATGAGAGAAAGACTTCACTTCCGGTGATAGCCTGGGTGCAGTACAAATTTTGAGGGAAAAAAGTATAGGAACATTTTTTTTTGGTTTTTCTAATAGAGTATACCATATAGAATGTCAGAAAAAAAATCCCCATCCCAGGGTCTTGGGCAAAATTTTTTACGGCACTTTTAAATTTTGGCCAATATAACACACACAAATACCTATATATAGGGGATAGGGAAAACCAATTCACGTTACTTGGAGTTGTGTTATGATGATTCAAATTAGCTGAGGCTTACTTTAATAACTACTTCTCATAGTAGTTGATAAATCGAGTCGATAACAATGACATCATCATGCCAGAATCCAATATGACGTCCAATTTGGCGGGAAAAACAGGGTATTGCTAACTTCCCGCAAACCCCCGCAAACCTCCAAAAAAAACATAGCAAACCCCACCGAACCAACATAAAAGTGATTGAATGTAAATGTATATTAGCTATTATGCCCGCCGGCCGGTCTAGCGCATCACGCATTTCACACGCACTTCCTCCTCTGTGCGGCCACCATCAAGAAGTAGGCCCAGCAGTACAGTAGGAGGCTAGTCACTAGTGCAAGCCTAGTAACGATAATTTTCTGGAAGATAATTCTGAAAATTGCAGTTTGCAAATAATTATTAGGGATTTGTTTAAATGTTTATAATAATAAAAATAATTTACTTGTAAATTAACTATTAACTATAGAAACTTATTTTGGCTAGCCCATCTCAATTGTTTAATTGTATTTTCCCCCAATTATATTTTACTTACAGGGCATGATGTGCCTCTTTCTTAATTTATATTTACTTCAAGCTTGTATACATTGATATAAATACTTATTGTATTTGTATTATAAATTATATATGTATTTATATTAAATTTGTAATCGTATTTAATTTTGATTCGATTTATCAATTACACCATAATGTGCTCTATTTAGGTCTACTCATAAATAATATTGTAGCTAGCGAATAATATTGTAGCTACCTTATAGCACTCTACATCGTATAATATAGATGGACCTATGCTTTAAACTTTAAAATCATACATAGTTTTTAAATATTATTCACGATGTAACCGGCCGGACCAGTTTTGGCTCTAAAATTGTGGCCAAAAGCAGTCCGCCACTGCCAAAATCGGTCCGGGCTTTTCTTCTGTCGATTTTAATTGAATTACTAGGCCTATGATGCTGTTTTAAGTTGTTTATGGCTAGAAAAATATCCCATGATATATATTATATTATCTTGTCGGATAAATACTATAAATAAATGTATTTTATCTAAAAACATGACTTAGGTGTTCAGTCATATTTCGGCCTGCCACACACTCACATGAACGGGTATGAGACGCTGATATTGCCAGCTAGATTATCGACGGTGACATCAAATGATTTTATAACGCGCTTGCCTATACTAAAGCACTGCTGCCAATCAAACAAACACACTCATTGAACTCCGTGTCTCTAACCGCGGCCCTCTGTAGAACGCTGCAAATCAACTGTTACATTTTTTTAGACCAAAACGTAACCATGTAGAAATCGTATGCGCAGTCTGAATGTTCTATTGACATGTCTGCGTCGATGATTAATTGACAACAAAAATATATTGCTGAACAATTCTGTTTTAGTTTCATCACAATCGGACTACGAAAAGTTCACTTTCTTACGACTGGTAATTTTAAGTAGTTGGTAATATTAATAAAATATGCAATTTTTATATTTGAATTATTATTATTTGCCTGCCATCTTCTGTCATTAAAAATTGCGTTAATCTATAGAATATTAAATTATGCATTTGACCATGTATGTTGTTAGCGTGGCCGGTGTTCACACATACAACAATCGTGTTTTTAATATATGGCTAAGCAGTGGTTTCTTCATAAATCTCCTTAATTATCGATGTGATTATATTTAAATTGTAGTGCCTGGTGATTGGCTAGTGGTTATGTCATCCACATCACATCCAATCACCGGGGCTAATTGAATGAAAACAGCGATCCCAGATCCGGGATTGGCTGGCTATGTATAGTTGCGATACGTTACCTAGCGGTCGTTTTGAAAAGTACACGCAGGGCAAACTTAATCACGAACAAACGTACGAAGTACCTATTATTATTCACACAAGAAGTAAGACAACGGTGAGTATATAGATCATGATTACACGTTGTATCTACTACACTTAAGATTAGCCTAGGCCTACCTAGGCAGTATCAATGTCGGCAAATCATATGGTTTACTAGTAAGCCTAGAAGGCCTAGGCCTAGTATCCTTGCTGATTTTGTAATTTTACATGTAGGCGCGCTGAGACAACAACTAGTTATTGTCTCAGATGTAGGGCTACTACAGGTCATAAAATGCTACTTTAATGTCATAAAAACATTAGCGTAGATCAATCGCGGCAGAAACCTATACTAATTACAATTATAGCATCTACAATTCTAAGCCAATAACAATATATATTGTTTTTATCTGGTATATTGATGAAGTAGACCTACACTAGGGTCTTCGCAATAACATACAATGTAATTTAATAACTGTTTTCAATAAACATTATACTCAGTGGCGTGAGGCAGAGGCCTGAAGCCACTTGTTTAGGAAACCTAAGTGGCCCTCCAAGTTTCAAAGATCGAGGCCTCGGACGTTTTTAGCATTTTCGACATATTTTATGCCTGTTCCTCTGGGTACTGCTCATGGGCCCCAAGCTTCAGGGCCCCTGGGTTTAGCCAGTGAGCGCACATAGCCGTTACGCCACTGATTATACAGTTCAAATATGTATTGTTGCTAGCGCTAAAAACATCATGCCACCAAAGAACGCGCGAAAGAAGCGTAGCCAACAAGGTTAAATGTCGGTGCACATGTACAGTAAACAATATATTAGGCACGCGACCGTTTCGTTGTTACCATGCGGTTAATTAAACTGTAACATTGTGGGCGGTCTGTCGGCGAGAGTCAAGGAACCCTTGATCTCACGTCGATGCATATCCTTCTATTCTTTAATCCATGCTCAGCCTAATCAATATTGGATAATTGTTTTATAATAATTGTATTGAATTGATATATTGATTGATTAACCATAAATAATTAATAAATTAAATTGTTTTTAACATCATGGGGAAACGATGTTAAAAAAGAACAAAATGGATTAAAAACAGGCAGATACATATTGTATACAAAAAGCCTAACAATTGGTACTTATTATTGATGAGTTACTACTAATAATGATAATAAAAAAAACAGGCTTAATTTATAATATTAAAATAACAAATAAAACCCCATAGTTTTCAATATAATGACTAATCATGGCCTTTTTTTAATGATATATACATTATGACTCATTTTGCGCACCATATATTTGTAAGACCGGACCATATTTGGCGGCCAAAACAGTCCTACTGCCTGGACCAATTTTATCAAGGCCGGACCAGTTTTGGCGGCCAAAATTGGTCCGGCCAGACAGGTTTTGGCAGCCATAAATGGCCCCCCTGACTGATTTTGGCAACCAAAACTGGTCTGCCAGACCGATTTTGGCCCGGACTGATTTTGGTGTGACATAGACTAGATTAGCCAAGGTAAAGAGACTATTTATATATATTTACTTATTCACCTAGGAGGACAATTAAGTCTCTTCGGTATAACTATACACTCATCGTGCGTACTCACCTAATCTTCTAGGCTTGTATACTTGATGGGTATAGTTTTCTATTTATGTCCTTCTCGGTGTCTGTCTGCTTTTCAAGATTGAGACTCTTGTCTCTCGCACATTCAACCCCTGGGGCTGGTCGTGACGTATCTCGCCACTGGCCAGTCCCAGGGCCAGATTCGGGGGTTGAGTCCGTTTAGGCCCGGCGATTGGATGTGACGTAGATGACGTAACCACTAGCCAATCGCCAGGCACTACAATCCTCCTCGTTTTATTTTCTTTGTTTCCTGCCCCCCTGACTATTCTCGGACTGGTCTTCCCAAGGGAGGCAGGTACATTTTAGTTCACTGTCAGTCTGACATTACTGTCCAATTTGATGTTGAATTCAAGTTCATTTGAAAGTTCCTTTGATTTCAAGTTCTTTTTAAAGTTCATTTGATTTCAAGTTCCTTTTAAAGTGCATTTGATTTCAAGTTCCTTTTAAAGTGCATTTGATTTCAAGCTCCTTTTCCCATGGTGGGTCCTCCACTCCTTCCTCTTTCTTCTTTCCTTTTTTTTTTTTTTTTTTTTTTTTTTAAACATGTAAAAAACCAAACACCAGAACGTCAAGGTGGGGGAAATGTACCCCAACAATTCGAACATATTGAAGCCAACAGGGGACTAAAGAGTCCCGAATAAAAAATGTTGCCATCACAATCGAACAATGGGCAATACATACGAACAATGAAGAAAGAAATTAAGGAAACAAGAAAATCAACTCCCTACAAGCCATATGGCATAGGGTATCCACCGGGTTGCAGACGGGCACCGCGTGACCAGGGATCACTGGCAACCGCCGGCCCCCCGGAAGAGAAAAAATCTTAGGAACACCGTTCTAGGGGTACAGAATAACAGATTTGAGAAAAGAAGGCACAAGCCTATGGGGATTGGCAAAAATTTAGCACACAACAGTAAAATTTTGTTCTGGACTTCCAGTATGTGGATGACCGTTTGTGTGTATACAATATTTCTAGTTAGGGAAATCATCAGAAAGAGACCGCACTGACAATCGTAATTTAAACAAGGGACTTATGGTCCCAGCTAAATAGGTAGAGGACATGTTGGACCTCAAATTTTGGGGTGGGAAGAGGATTTGCTCTTTGTCAATTTTTGGGCGTGCGGTGAAAACTAAGGACAGACAATTGTCCTGGGGTTAATAACAATCAAGGGTATAGGTCTACAGAAGTCCAAAAGGATATACTGTAGATCATAAGAATGTATAACTGAGTTATGGTTGAAAATATGATACGCAAGTACACCAAGAAGGGGTGTACTGTATTTAAGTGATTAGAACGGTGTGGTGGTAGTGAAATAACAATCGTTTTGAAGAATTGAGTCCTGTTAAAGAATTGAGTTCTTTTACTCCTTTTTTTCTTTTTTCTTTATTGTTGTTTTTTTTTTTTTTTTTTTTTTATATTTAAAAACCAAAACCAACGGCCTGAGTGTTTTGGCGCATATCACTGTGGCTCCAGTGGCATGATCGCTCTGCTTGTCGTCATTTCCTTAGCTGCCCAATTCTTCTTCCAAGGTCAGCCCGTCGAGGAATACTTGCAGCATCCGGACCGCCGCTTCCCTTGTCCTTTTGTGGGCTGAGCGTCGGACACAATCAGCCACAATCAGCCACCCGTTGGTTTGCCTTGTAGCCCATAACAAAAAGTCTTAGTAGTTATAGCTCTATAGCGGTTAGCCTTATAGTCTATCCGGCTTAGTAGATATAGAGCTGTCGCCTATTTATCACCTACTAGTAGATAGATATTTGATAGATTTTTTATAGTTGTTAGTAGATTTTTGCCTCATTAGCATATTTCGCGATGGTATTAGCAGGTGACACCTACTAAATACGACTATTATTAGACTATCAATAATCTATCTAGAACTGACTCTAAATTAGCTATTATTTGGCTTTTAAAAATCTACATTAATTGGCTATTTTTGGGCTATTAAAAATCTACTAATTAAATGGCTATTATTGGGCTATTAAAAATCTCTATAAATCGGCTATTATTTGGCTATTAAAAATCTACATAAAATGGCTATTATTTATCTATTAAAAATCTACATTATTTGGCTATTATTAAGCTATTAAAAATCTACATAAATTGGCTATCATTTGGCTATTAAAAATCTACATAAATTGGCTATCATTTGGCTATTAAAAATCTACATAAAATGGCTATAATTTGTCTACTAAAAATCTACATTATTTGGCTATTAATATGCTATTAAAAATCTACTAAATAATTGGCTATTATTCAGCTACTAAAAATCTATATTATTTGCCTATTATTAGGCTATTAAAAATCTACTTAAAAATGGCTATTATTGGGCTATTAAAAATCTACTTAAAAATGGCTATTATTTGTCTACTAAAAATCTACTTAAAAATGGCTATTATTGGGCTATTAAAAATCTACATTATTTGGCTATTATTGGGCTATTAAAAATCAACTTAAAAATGGCTATTATTTGTCTACTAAAAATCTACATTATTTGACTATTATTGACCTATTAAAATGGCTATTACTTGTCTACTAAAAATCTACATTATTTGGCTATTATTGGGCTATTAAAAATCTACATTATTTGGCTATTATTGGGCTATTAAAAATCTACATAAATTGGCGACTATTGGGATATTCAAAATCTACATAAATTGGCTATTATTGGGCTATTAAATATCTACATTATTTGGCTATTAAAAATCTACTAAATAATTGGCTATTAAAAATCTACATATAACTATTATTGGGCTATTAACAATCTACATATAGATATTATTGGGCTATTAAAAATCTACAATAAATTGGCTATTAAAAATATACATAAATTAACCACTGTTTGGCTATTAAAAATCTACATTACTTGGGCTATCATTTAGATACTTAAAATCTAGAGAAATTAAAAATCTAATCTTTTCTGGCTATAATACAGATACAGAACAATAATCCATCTTATTGGCAAATAACAAATGTATAGTGATTAAAAAAATAACAAATTAATTATTTTCCCGTATTTGTAAACCTTAATATCTTTTCCATACACATGCGAGTCCGAAAACTTTAAGCACATATTTTAACTCAGTTGGACATGTAAAAGGAAGAATACCGAACAACAACAGTTACTTTTGTAACAATTTAGACTTATAAATGAAACAAGACATAGTAACCAAATATACAGTATACATTTTATAAATTTATTTAACAAAATATTAAGATAGTACAGTATTTGTAAACCTTAATATCTTAACCATAACATTGCACATGTTTTAACTCAGTTGGACATGTGACAGGAAGAATACGAGCAACAGAGCAACACTCATCACTTTTGTAACAATCTAGACTTATCAAATGAAACAAGACACAGTATCCAAATATACAGTATACATTTTATTTAAACTTCAAAATTCAAAACAATTCCTGAATGGAATTAGACCATACAATAAGAAATGCACCAAATATTGCCACTATTGACATGAAAATTAATTACGCAAAAGCACACTTCACCATAAATTAATCATCCTTGCACTTGACCATCAAATTTGCACTAGTATAGGAAAAATCATCTCTCTGAAAAAATAATTGTTTAAACATTTTTTTGTTGAATATGCCATTTGAATTTTGCTATACAAGGGCTACCTACCAGTAACCTATTAACAGACTATAAACAAACTGATAATAGCCAGTAACTATTAATAAACTATTTATTTTATATACTTAGGCCTACTAAGAATTATTACAAATAGATACAGTAGATATAGATGACCTAGGCCTCTAGGCCTAGATACTGCATTAGAAATCTATTATTAATATCACAGTTGTAATATCTATCAACTGCTTACTTACAATAGCTATACTAGGGCTACCAATAATAACCTATTAATAGACTAGGCTTAGGCCTATTAACAAACTGATAATAGGCCTAGGCAGCCCAGTATAACTATTTAGGGTGTGTAGAAAGCGAAGACCTCGAATTGGACGACCCCAACGACCCGGGCGACCTCGAATTGGACGACCTAGAATTGGACGACCCATTAACACGAAACCGACGACCCCTATAGCCTAGCCTAGCCTAGGCCTAAGTGTGGTATAACATCCCGAAGCCGAACATAGCCAAAGATCTTTAAACCATCTTATATAATACTCGCAAGCAAGCAATTGATTGAAAAAATACAGAAATATCGCCATTTGATACTGAATGTGTCGACACGAACAAACGAACAGATATGGAACGCCAGGAGTGCATCATTAAAACTGCATTCGACATAAATATAAATTAAAAAGAAATAAATATTATACATTACATGGTTAAACCATGGACGTATAACTACATCTCGTCTTCTTATAACGAACACTATAGGCCTACCAAGCAGCGTGTTGCGAACATGTGCATGGGGAGGGCCATAAGAAAGCTTTACAATACATTTCACATATGCATTGTATACGGTCAAAACTTACCCGCCGCTGAAAAAGGTTTACCATGTTTATGATATTTCGTGTGCTAATCGAGTCGAATGCAGTTTTAATGATGCACTCCTGGCGTTCCATATCTGTTCGTTTGTTCGTGTCGACACATTCAGTATCAAATGGCGATATTTCTGTTTTGATTTTTCTTTTTTCAATCAATTGCAATTGCTTGCGAGTATTATATAAGGTATGGTTTAAAGATCTTTGGCTATGTTCGCCTTCGGGATGTTATACCACACTTAGGCCTAGGCTAGGCTAGGCTATAGGGGTCGTCGGTTTCGTGTTATGGGTCGTCCAATTCTAGGTCGTCCAATTCGAGGTCGCCCGGGTCGTTGGGGTCGTCCAATTCGAGGTCGTCGCTTTCTACACACCCCAAACAGGCAATGTAGGGCCTAGGCTAACTAGTAGTAGCCCTATTAGGCATAGGCTATAGGCTATTAGAAGTATAACTTCGGATGAAAAATGCCTAGTGCACTATAATTTAACAAAGACTAGGCTAGGGCCTACCTAGCTTAGTAGCCTAGCCTACTAACTAATAATAGGCCTCATGGCTAGGTTATAGAGCCTACTAGAGGCCTACTAGCCTAGCTTCTAACCTAGCTTCTAGCCTATCAGGAAAGAACACTTTAACTTTAACAAATAAAATGTAAAGATATGGATTGATTCACTTACCACTAAACTGACATTGTGGTTGGAATAAAAATAAACATTCATGGTCTGATCGAATAGGCCTACAACAAGCGAATGCTCCTTTTTTCTCTGATCATCTGCATCGTGCATGCTGCTGCAAAAAAAAGAAGCGGGAATTTGGGTGTAACAAGTATACACATGCACTAATAGATAGACAACAGCTATCTATAACCTATTAACAAACTACATTTTACATTTAACTTATATTTCACACCTACTAAATATCTATTATATATAGATAGATGGAGGCTACTACAAGTCTATTAGAAATCTATGAGTAACACAGTTTTGTATTATCTATCAACCGTCTACTTATAATAGATAGACAACGGCTATCTATAACCTATTAACAAACTACATTTAACTATATTCCATACCTAATAAATATCTATTATATAGATAGATGGAGGCTACTACAAGTCTATTAGAAATCTATGAGTAATACAGTTGTGTATTATCTATCATCTGTCTACTTATAATAGAGAGACAACAGCTATCTATAACCTATTAACAAACTACATTTAACTATATTCCATACCAACTAAATATCTATTATATATAGATAGATGGAAGCTACTACAAGTCTATTAGAAATCTATGAGTAACACAGTTTTGTATTATCTATCATCTGTCTACTTATAATAGATAGACAGCAGCTATCTATAACCTATTAACAAACTACATTTAACTATATTCCATACCTACTAAATATCTATTATATATAGATAGATGGAGGCTACTACAAGTCTATTAGAAATCTATGAGTAATACAGTTGTGTATTATCTATCAACTGTCTACTTATAATAGAGAGACAACAGCTATCTATAACCTATTAACAAACTACATTTAACTATATTCCATACCTACTAAATATATATTATATATAGATAGATGGAGGACAACAGCTATCTATAACCTATTAACAAACTACATTTAACTTTTTTTTCATACCTACTATATATAGATAGATGGAGACTACTCCCCGTCTACATTAAAACTCTTAAGGTGAAAATATCTATTAAAAACTACCAACAATGGTATAGCTTAAAGACCTACTTTAAATAGTGCTACATCAACTATGATACAACTACTTACTGTGTAGTCACCTATCTATTTTATGTAGTCAGAAAGTAGTCAAAGAAATTATGATAAAATCCTTAGTAGCCAAGAGAAAAAAACTACTAACGGCCTATTAAGCCTACTAAGGATAGAGCTATTTCTATTAAAGACTATCTAAATCGACTATCGATCTGGATGCATCCTCTCTCCTGTTAATATTTGGCGGCGGGTATAGCAGCGCCAGTGGACACTGCAGCTCGGTGATGTTTACCCACGTTGCTGGCTCCTCGCATCCCACTGCCTGAGCGGTCGACCGCAGGATTTGTCATCCACTTGTTGGACAGGTGGTGGGAGCTATTTGATGGCAGTTTCTGGCGGCACAGCGTCACTGCTCCCTCCAAAGTCGAGGCTTGCCTGGGTAACAGGGAGACCACTCCTCTGACAAACTCCCAGCGACAGCGGTGGGTCCTAGCGTCATCCTTACGTTTGCACTTCCTATGAATTTAGGGGCGTGTACCAACAGATGATCTTTTGACGTGCCCTGGTTCACGGTACATGCTTTGATGGGGCAGGGGTAGCTCGTCCGCAACAATAGCTTCGGTGGTGATGGACTATGACCCCGACCTCTGGTCTGGCTCCTTTCGGCAGTAATGTGGCTTGCTTCTGTGGCTCCTGTGGGCGCCGCTTGGCATCCCACTTGAGCCCCAGAGGCATGACTACCCAGTGTGCGACCTTGACTGGACCTGTCCCGGCGATGACTTCCCCAACTGTTATCCGACCGGAAGGCGCGCTTGCTTGGTTGCCTCGATTCTCGAGGTGCCGCTTCCTTCAGATGATCGGTGGGCTTCGTATATCTTACGTCTGTTGCCCCAAAAATTGGGTCCTCTGCCTGGGCCATCCTCTTCCCGACCAGGTCCCCGACAGACAGGGTGCCGAGGTCCGGGCCCTCCAGCCGGCAAGTTATTCTATCTGGTCCAATAGTTTGGGTCATACGACCTGCCACAACGCCCCTGGTCAGATCTTGAGCCAGGAGGCGGGCGGTGCAGTCGAGTGGCTGTCGAGGCGGCAACCCCGCAATGTCGATGTTGGCTTCGAACTCGGTGCCATTCTGAAGCCTCACAATGGCATCGAACGAGCCCCTCGCGGATATTCGGCTATTCCTCTTCAGGCGCACCTGCTGCCCAACACTGACCCGCGGTTCAGTATTTGGCCGTAGCAGGAGCGGCGATGCTAGCCTCTCTGGTGAGGTGGAAACACTTCCCGCTGGCTGGCGCCTCCCTCCTTCTAGAAGTAGAGGAGACGTCGCTGGCGTTCTTCTTCGTGCTGGTGGCTCTTCTCGGTTGTTGTCCTCTGCCCCGGGGGTCAAGAGGAGTGCGGCCACTAGACATCAATACATACAGATTTCCACTACTGGACTGAGGAAATGGTCCTGCAAAGTCTATGTGAACCCTTTCCATTGGGGCCCCCGAGTGATAATTAAACTGTTCTGAGCGGCCTTTCTTGTTCCCCCTCTTATGGCTGTTACATATGGGGCAGCCTATTACATATCTTTCGATATCCCCGGCCATCCCAAACCAGTAGTATCGTTGTTTAAGACGGAGCTTAGTCCGTTTAATACCCTGGTGGGCGGCTGATGGGAGATCATGATAAGCTTGCATGGTTGTTTTAATTAATGATTTTGGGAGAACAAGAAGGTCCTCCTCCCCCTGTTTATCTTGAATGAATAAAACCCCGTCTCGCAAGCACATCCTTTCCTTACTCAACCAATAATGTTTTGTTGCTGGGCTAGTAGCGAAAAGCTCATTTGCCGAAGGCAGCGCGTCACCCTTAAACCAGAGTAACATGGGCCCCAGCTCCTGGTCTTTCCCCCTGAGCCTCTTGGATTTCCTGGGTAGAGAATCCCCAATGAGATTGCTCCGCCCTATCCGCGGTTAGTTGATGGACATGTTGGGAGGGCAGGACGGGCTGCGAGATAGGTTGATTTTGATGTGCGTGCACACCAGTCAGCGGAATGACGTCATCGACCTGGTCAATGAACGCCCCCCCCCCCCCCCCATTGCTGGTGCGCACGTAAACAGTACTTACACCCCTTGCAAGGTAAATCAGATAATTTCACCCCATGTTTGTAATGATTAGCCATTTCAGGTGCCAGTGACAATGCATCGGCATTGACATGTTTGTTACCAGGGCGGTGTTCTACTATCATTACATACTGGCTAAGTTCTTCTATCCAGCGGGCCAGTTGCCCCTGAGGTTCCTTGAACCGCAGGAGCCAAGTCAGGCTACTGTGGTCGGTGCGAACTTTAAATGGTTTACCCAGCAAGTAGTCTCTAAATTGACGTGTGAATTTAACAATTGCCCACAGTTCTTTACGAGTGGTGCAGTAAGGCTGTTGCTCTGATGTTAAAGCTAAACTAGCATAAGCAATCACACGTTCCTGAGCTGAGGACCATTCAGAATTGGAAGGCTGAATGATACCCCCCTCCAGCGTTTTATCAAGTTCTTTGCGTTGTTCGTCAGCAAATTGTAGCGGGGTGCGGCGAAGTCGGTGCCTCACTGGAGCTGCATCGGACGCGTCTACCCGGTGTTCAATAATAGGGAACTCCCCAATATCGAATTAATCCTTGGCAAACACATCTGCGAACTCAGTAAGCATCTCCCTCACCACCCCTGCCTGATCTTCCGATAAATCGGTGATAGAATTTTCATAGGTTTTACGCATATGGTGTGGTAATGCGTATGCGGCCGGGGAGGTTTCCCCCGGATGGGTAAAAACTTCCCCAGCTACACAGGATTCCCTTTGTTTTATTTCACAGCTGGCTTTCTCCACCCCGGAGAGTGAGAGGAAAGTCGCTGGTAGTCCTTCATCTTGGTCAGCTGGTCTTTCCCTCCCCTGAATGGTAGGGGAAGGTCACTGGTGCTTCTGTTTGTTTTATTTAACAGCTGATAATACATTATCTTGTGGACGGCGGAGGAAAATCCGCTGCGTGTTGATCCTTTTGTTTTTGGTCAGCTGGCGTCCTTCTTCCCAAGAAGGAAAGAAGAAAACCGCTGCTGGTACTTGGCCATTGATGGGCCTGGTGTTCTAGGGTAAAGCAGTGGATCACCCAGCGGAGACAGCACAGAGACGCAGGCCCGTTCAGAAAAAGTCTGGGTGCGATTAAGCATCCTGACTACCCGAACCGAAGCATTGCCAGCGTCCCCATGACCCCCTCTTGCTGTGGTCACCTACTACCCTACAAAAATTAGTTGTATACTCGTCCTTCACGGTCAAGAAAGTCCACGAATTATTGTCGACCTATTGCCCTAGATGTTGAGATATAGTTGTTTCTCCAGATTTTTACTGGCCTGGCCAGCACCCCGGTCATCCCCATGCACCCAACCACAAGCGATAGTAACAGCATCCACGTTATGTTTCTGCCAGTTGACTATTCCTGCAATTGACTGCCTGGGACATGTTCTAGGGGCACACCTATAGAAATAACAGATCTACTTTTCTGTATTTTTTTTTTTTTTTTGGACATTGGTACTCGGAATGTACGGGACAATATAATATAGTACTGTACATGTTACGAGTAAAAATTAAGCTGCATACGGTACAAGACACAGTGATAACAAAAGTACAGTATACAATAAAAAACAGGTCTGACATGTTACACTGTGTGACAGTTAAGAATCGAAATTCATACAAGACATGTTGAAAATATTCATGATAAGAAAAAGCACATACAAGAACATGTGAAAGTAAATGAGACAAGACACGGAAAATATTTTATTTTGGAAGAAAAAGGCATACAAGACATAAAAAATTATTCTAGGTAAAAACCTAAGATAAATAATAAATATTTTATTTATTTATTTATTTATTTGAACTTACACCTTTAAATCGGTGGCACTCAATCAATGACAATTGTTGCGTTCTTAAGTAAAAGTTACAAATTCACAAACTTAACTAAACAAATATGTAAAAAAAAAAAAAAAATTCATAAACATTAACTAAAGTCTCCAACAAAATAACAATTTAAAAAAATTAACTGGTAATATTCAGTAATACAGATCTTAATCTACTATAAAGATTGAACATGCTTAATTTCTGATCTTTTCTTCCAAGCTCTCTTGACATAAAGTTTACAAAATCTATCAAAAATCTGCTCTACTTCATTAGGTAGAGGAATAATAATAATAATATTTATTCGGCAAAAGTTCATAAAGTACAATTCATCTTGCCAGGAGCAAGTAATAGGCATGAGCCCAAACAGAAAACTGCTCTTACTCAATCATTACTTATAAAATACAAAAATAACAAAACTAAGTAGCACAAATTAAGTCAAAATAAAACAAAACAAAACAAAGTTATATTATGAGATACACCAATTAAAAATAAGCTGCATTGAATAAACAATATAAACAATTACAACTTAATATTTTGAGATCAAATGTTTGGTGAGTTGGGATTTAAAGTCTGAAATTGTAGCACATTGTTTAATTTCATTGGCAAGTTGCTCCCATAATCTAGGGAAAATAAGAAACGATGAATTTAAAAATGTATTGGTCTTTGCCTTCCAATGTATTAACCGCCCTTCACACCTCTCACTTGATCTCACAAACTCATTAAAGGATGAGGGACAGAGGCCATGCATTATTTTAAAACCTAATTGAGTCTATACACTTTAAATACTTAAAATATTTAGGGTCTTTAACCTATATAAATATGAAGTGTCCCAATTTCCTTCTTTTCTGTACATAATTATTCTAGTGGCCTTTCTCTGAACCCTTTCAAGTCTGTACATATGAGATAATTCAGTAGGTGCCCACATACAACAACAGTAAGTCACAACAGGTAGTATTAGTGCTTTGTAAAGATTTAGCATTGCCATCCAAGACATTGCTTTACTACATCTTGAAACAAAACCAAGAAGTTTGCTTGCCTTACTACAAACATAATCTACATGAGAGTGGCATGTTAATTTACTGTTGATATATACACCAAGTAGTTTAAATTCATGGACTCTTTCCGTTGAATCGGAATTGATATCGTAAGCAAATATGATGGGATCTTTACACCTGGATAAACTCATTGCTGCACATTTTGATGCATTTAATGGTAGTTTATTTAAAACTGACCATTCATAAATCTTATTTAAATCACTCTGTAACTTTATACAGTCTTCTAATTCATGAATAGGTCTTGAAATGGTATTGTCATCTGCAAATTGAAAAACTGAAGATTCTATACCATATTCAAGATCACTCACATACAATAGAAACAAAAGAGGGCCAAGAACCGACCCCTGGGGTACCCCTGATATTACATTCTTCCAATGCGATATTTCACCTCTATAGATAACTCTTTGTTTTCTATTTAAAAGAAAATCCTGAATCTATTTATTTAAACCTTTGTTTAAGCCAATATTGTTAAGTTTCTTAATCAGACGCTTATGGGGTACTTTATCAAAAGCTGTTGATCCTAAAACATAATACAGTTTATTATTGATAGTTGAGTTTGAAAATTCATTCCAGATATTATTATAATTAATTAATGCATGTTCAAGCTTATCCAACTCTTCCAATCTTATGTTTGTAAGAGCTGGACAGATAAACAGGAAGTGTCTTATAGTTTCCTCTTGATTAATGTTACAAAGTGTACAAAAACCATTATTTTCTTCAGACCATCTAGAAACTCTGCTATCCAATGCTAATGTGTTCGAGCGAAGTTTAAATTTTAGGGATGCTCCTTCAAAATCTACTTTATCTAGTAAATATTCTTCTATTTTTATTGTGTCCTTAAATAGGACAAAATCTGTGAGAGATGTCTTACTAGCAACATTCTCTTTCCATTCATTATGAATTATTACTTTTATTTTATCAATTAGAGGATTACCCCAATATACATTGTCACGATTGTTAAGCAAGTATTCTAGAAGGTCTTCAGATTCACATTTTGTAAAAACATCATATATACACTTAATAAATTTGAAGTGAAAATCATTAGGATCACCATCAAGAAGTTTAGTTGCATTGAGAAGTATATTTGGCCATCGATACGATTCCATTTTAATTAAGCGACTAAAGTATTTAACTCGAGAAATGTCATGCATGATATGTATTGGTATCCAGCCAAGTTCCCCATAAATTACAGATCGTGGTGTACTCATAGGAGCCTTTAAAATATATCTAGCCATCTGTAATTGAAGTTTTTCTATTTTATCTATATCTGATTTATTTATGGTACACCATACATCTGAACCATAATTAAGTGAAGGAAGGGCAATTGTCCTCCAAAGGATATCGCCAAAATATACCCTATTGAAATTATCAAAATTGTCAACAACAGACTTGATATAAGCAATCAATCTATTACCTTTCTTTACAACACTTTCAAATTGTTTGTGATCATTTAAATTTCTTGAAATAAGGACACCTAGGTATTTATATGATTCGGCTTCACTAATATAGCCATCTCCTAATTTCCATTTTTTCTCCTTATTTATATGTTTTCCAATAACTAATATATTCGATTTCTCAAAATTAAAATTAAGCTTCCATTCTTTTGAAAATGTAGAGGCTAAATCCAGCATTTTGTTCATTTCAAATTCATTGTTTGCAAGCAGTGTGATATCGTCTGTCCAGAATAAACCACCTAGCCAATTTCCATCAATCCTTACACCCAAATCATGTGAAACAAGTAATTTTTTTAATTCATTGATAAAAATACTATTAAAATAGAACTGGTTTATGGAATATATAACATTTCATGACAACAAACACAGTAAATACAATAACATGAAAAAAAAAACTTTTCCAATGCTATTTTTTAGAGTTTGATTGAATTATTACTTACCCAGGGCTATTATACATGGAGTGATTGGAAGAACTTCAGTGTCAATATCGGCTTCTAAACTTGTCTCCTAAAAACAGATTAAATTCATATTAAAAATATCTTTTCTGTTCTACAAACAACACATGGCTCAACATCATCCAATGTAGGTGTGCAGAAGTAAATTGCAATCAAAATTATAATTACAGTGAAATGGTAGACAATAAATACAATTGTGTATTTTGTAAAAGCAATAACATTAATAATAATAAATATATGAATTGACCTTAAAATAGAATTATTATAACATACTTCTTCAACAATTATTAATTCATTTGTTTCCTCCCCGAAAAATGTTGCCAATACCATCAAAAGGCCAAGAACATCAGGGCTGTTGGTACCATCACGCTTTGCTTCCACTATTTCCTTCAAGATTTTCCTGAGTGCTTTATTTGTACTTTGTTTGCATTCATGAACTGTAATACTCTGGGAATTTTAGAAGTCAGTGCTTCTGTAAAAGTGTCTTTTAAATTATTTCAATACCCACTAATCTTTTGAAATGATGGAGTAATCCAATCTTCTCAAACAGAAATGGCCACTCCTGCTTTAAATTTGCAATGGAGCTATTGCCATCATTTATAAGAAGCCTTACAGTAGGATATACATCATCAAGATAGTCTTTTACATCATCTAAACTCCAATCTTTTCTTGAATGATTATCCTTCATAGCTTCTTTTTTCAAATCCTGACTTGATTCATCTTCTTCAGCTGGTAGCAGAGGCTGATACTCAATTGCAATAGTGCCGTAGGATGAAATAACAGACTTTTTTTGTTTTGCTGGCATATCAGATTCCACAAGATCAAGACTACTGGGCCTCTTCAAAGTTTTGGTAGACCGGTTAATGTTTTGAAATCTGTGTTCGAGTTGTCGTAGGAGGGAATTATAGCCAGTTCCAACTACTACATCATCCAAACAGTCTTTAAAACTTTCTGGAAATTCTGAAACTACCTTTGAAGCAACGTCGGCAAGCTGACTCCTTGTGGGTTTACTAAATTTCTTGGAAATGTCGTCGGCCAATATTCAAATCATTTCACGCCTTTTAGATGGAAGAGGTCTTTCCTTTTTTCTGATACTTTCCAAAAGACTTTTTGACATTTTGGACCAGGGTAATGTGTATGAAGAACTCCAACCGCTAGACCTGTCTGGAGAAGAATCTGTTGCACAACTTGAATTTGGTGATGTAGAAGAATGGCCTATTGTCCGTTGGGTAAATCGCATTCCTTTACGAAAGTAAAACAAATTTATATTTAAAAATGTGATGGACAGCAATGAACAAACGATTTAAGGAAAGGTAGCAAAATTATGGTAGCATGCCAATTATAAATAGAGTCTTAAGGGTTTGAGAGCCCAAGTATTTTGATCACAAAACTACTGCTTCTGTGAATACCACAGTAAATCTAGAGTAGTGATATTCACGTAATTTGCATAATAGCTGTACCATGGTACGAATCTAAGGTTTAAGTGTAGACATGTCACTTCTATGAACGATTGATAATATTGTATTTCAATAAAAAAAAAGACCTTGATAAAATGAGCCAACAATACTTTCACATGTTTGTGAATTGTACAAGAATGATTCTAAGTTGCAAGTACATAGACCTATATTGGTGATCCACCTCCTCCCAGCCTATAAGCAGGTTATGTAAAAAAATATGATTCATCGAAGGTACTTACCAATTTAATCATTTTTTACACACCCCTCCCCCTACCCACCATGAAATTAAATAAGAGGGAAATAATAAATCAAAATATTTTCACCAGTAGTATGAAAAAAGTATGAAAACAAAAAAAAGAAAAAGTAGTATAGAAAGCAATAAAACAATACTATACCATAAAACAGAAAAGGGATTTGGGGGACTACAGTCAAGGGATATATTAGAAGTAGGGGTGTGAGGTGGAGAAGAATACTGGCTTGAAGGAAAGAAAGGATAAGATTGGAGCATAGGTAGAGAATTAGTGGTAGAAGATTCTAGAGAATGAGCAGAAGCAGGAGAGGGAGGAGGAGTGCAAAAAGAAAAATCATACGGAAAAAGAGAAGATGTGGAAGAAGGTTGATACATCCCTGGAAAATATAATTGAAGTTAAAATAAAACAAAATGTGGTAAAATACAAGCTTCACAAGGACTTCAACCGAGAACCTACATACCAATAGCTATAATAGCATGTCTGACAAAGCTAATTTTGACAACAAAGTATGCATACTACTACTAATATTAACCTAAAAATACATTGCATCATCTTGGGATTCAATGTTTCACCATTAAATTATCATCACTGATGATTTTTAATATCAAAATATTGAATCCTTAATCAAGTGAATCCTCTGGTGACTTTGACATGGATTTAATCAAATAAACTTTATAATAAATTTCAAAGCAACAACAATAAAAGTAGAAATCAAATTTTAAACAAAATAGTTAATATCAAAACTTACCATCATTAAAGCTTTTTAATAGCTTACGAAGTTGTATTTTTCGTAGGTCAAGTGACTGTAAGTCTGCCTCATTAACATACTCCAAATCTGACGGTTTTTCTACACCAAGTTCTAAGAGTTTTTCAATGATGTCATCTCTTATATTATCTGAAACTCTCAAAACATCTACTATAATTATACTCTTTGAGTAAGTCTAAGTCTACTGTGTCAGTAGTGAGTGTATCACTCAAATCACTCATATTTGATGCTCCTGTAGGTCAATAAATTAGGTAGGTAGATCAATGAATTAAACTATAGCAATATAGAAATTCTACATAGTTAAATAAGTAGTGGTATCTGCTACTTTTTACCTACAGTATGTCTAAATTACTCTAACTATTATGCAAAATTAGGACACAACTCAATAAAGTATAGTATTTTTAGATCGATAATATTGATGAAAACTGTAGGCTAAAAAGGTTAAAATGTGAACATTTTTATAAATTTGTGATTAAGTGTTCTATTTTATATGTCTATATATTATACAAAATAAAATAATTTGCATATTTTTTACCATAAATCAAAGGTCAAATAGTAAAACTTTATTCATAATCAAAACAGACTGAAACTACAGGGTATAAGAGGTAAAACTTAGATTTTAAATTATTGCTTAATTAAGGCTTCACAACTAAAATTACAGGTTGCTGTGGCATATTTTGAACATAATGACCTCTGAAACCATGATTGTTTGATTTGTCATATAATATGAACTCTATTGATTACTTGGGCAGATATCTAAATTATTTTGCCCATTTTTAGAGCTAATAAAAATATATTTATAATAATGTATAAAAAAAATAAAGTACTTGATAGAAAAAACAAGACAAATTTCCTATTGAGGAGTTTTGGGTTCTCTGTTTTCGCGATTTCTTTATATAAAAGTAGTTTTAGCCTCCTTGAAAATGTTTTGTTGGGTCTCAAAAACAGAAACCCTGTTGAACCCACAAATGTGAAAACAACCACAAATGTGAAAACGTATCACCCACAAATGTGAAAACGCATCACCCACAAATGTGAAAACAGCGCCCACAAATATAAAAACGCATCACCCACAAATGTGAAAACAGCGCCCACAAATGTGAAAAAAAGAGAGACCTTTTTGCCCACAAATGTAAAAAAAAATCCAAATCAAATTTAGTGCTAGGCCCAAAAAATTTTGATTGAATTAATGTTAATGTATTTATATACATTGTATTGAGTTGTTTCAATAATTGTGTGTTCACGATACGTCTGTTGTTAGGGTCGTCCTTAACACGTTGGATTATTACCATTTGCTGCTCGTGCGCCCGATATTTGCATGTTAACTCGTTGGTTTAATGAACGTATAGTTCAAGACGATATTTGTTATTTGCTGCGCGCATGAACGATACTTCAAGATCAAGGCCATGTTATATCATTGTTGCTTGTAGTGTGTGGTTGTTAACTCTTTGGCTTACTATTATGTACGTATAGTTCCAAGTCTTGGAACTATACGTACATACAGTAATAGTAAGCCAACAACCACACACTACAAGCAACAATGATATAACATGGCCTTGATCTTGAAGTATAGTGCACGCACGCAGCAAATAACAAATATCATACTTTAAACCAACAAGTTAACAATAACATGCAAATATCATCAATATATTTTTTTTTTTTGTGAGTGAAAATTCTCTATATTTTTTTTACATTTGTGGGCGTTATGACGTTTGTGGGCGATGGTCGTTTTCACATTTGTGGGCGCTGTTTATTACATTTGTGGGTCAGATGCGTTTTCACATTTGTGGTTGTTTTCACATTTGTTGGTGATGTGTTTTCACATTTGTGGTTGTTTTCACATTTGTGGGTTCAAGAAACCGCCTATACAGTATAAGTAATATTAAGAAGTTCTATAAAACTCTTGCATGCCTACACACACAAGAAAATACTGGTATAAATATATAGGTCCTATATGATGATGCCGTGTGCATTATGAAAAGAAAACCTATATTAATAACAAAAAGCAGTGCCGATTTTAACTTTAGGTTCACTAGCTGTTTCTGACCAATGTACCCATACCCCAAAAAAATTCTCAAAATACCTCCAATTTGAAATCGTGGATTCGACTTTTAATGGGTTTTGTGTGTAGCCTTTGTGATATGTCATATTTATCACGTACAAACACGACCTGTTAAAAGTCATGAATGATTGAAGTGCCCTTTTTTTTACTGGATCCCCTTTAGAAAATGTCTGGATCCGATTTTTATTGATTGAGTTAATCATATCACACCATTTCTGTTCCAATCACTTTGTTAAAGACACTACCTACGTTTTTTTTACCTAGTTTTATACAAAAATAAATACTATATAGACCTATTGCGATATTTTTTTTCTTCTTTAAACGGTTAAAATGTGAAAAATAAGTTGATTCTAATAATTTTAGCGCCCGCTATAAATCCCAACATGCATCGCGGGCGGATTGAAATTTTCATATTCTGATGTGATGCACCCACTTCAATCGATTTTGTAGAAAAAAAACCCTGAAAAAATAATGTTTTCACTTATAAAATGACAAAATAAACTGTTAAATTCAACCAAAAACCCATTGACTGGCAGCCAATTT
Organism: Antedon bifida; assembly: GCF_963402885.1. NCBI lineage: Eukaryota > Metazoa > Echinodermata > Crinoidea > Comatulida > Antedonidae > Antedon > Antedon bifida. The sequence goes on from NC_136229.1 coordinate 11,226,775, forward strand.
GTCTATTTTTTGCTTTAATTTACAGTTTTATCAGGTAAATAATTTTTTTTTCCGATCCAATTTTATGACAAAGTGAATAACTATTATATGACATTAAAATGGCATATGTGAAAAATATTTTCTCAGGAGGACAATACATCTTTAAGACAAGAAATGACCTGATTTAAAGTTTATTTATGCATTATTTTTTCAAATTGCAGGTCTAGTGTCTTTAAATGCATAAAATATAAAAAAGAATAGAAAATAATTATAGAAAGCTAGTTATGAAAGCTACTTTTAACAGAACTTGTGCTTCAATGCAATCACTGATTGACCATTAAGGGAGTATGAAAAAAGAGGATACCAATCAAGCAGATCAGATACTGCAATGCATGAAACTATGCAAGATTCAGAATCTTCTAAAAGGCTATACACACCCATATCTGACAAATATGTAGATTGATAATGTCTAACAAAATAAACAACTTTGCATTCCTTGACAACAATCATCATGATACAACCAAATGTGTAAACGTTTTCATCTGATATAATAAGAGGTACATACATTCCTTTCTTATAGACTGTGCCATACAAAGTTACCTCTTGACAAACAACAGAATTTTCAGCATTTACTCGAAGGTTCTGCACTGCCCTTGTTATTCGTTGTTCATAAATATCAGGGTACATAGGTATTGCCCTATTAACTTCAAGTTTAGCTGGAAGTACAGATCCACCACTGAAGTAGGCCTGAAGGAGCTGATGTCGTTCAGAGAGAGAGTCTTGGTGACATTTTTTACGTTATGACAATTGTATGCACACCTTTTGAAATACTGATGCTTGCTTTCGAAGTGCATTGTCCAGAGTCTGAAGTGGTCCAAACTTTGATATCAAAGAAGGGTAATGGGACAAAAAGTGATGTTTTGGTTTCAGCTTTTGTTCTGGAAACATAGTTTTTCTGCTTTCAAGGTACTCATCTAAAAGAACTTTGAGGTAACAAATTTGCTCTCTAGAAATAGACGTAGCACAAATCAATTCAACAATATCCCTTAGCAGCAAGCATATAGTTAGGGAATATCTTGATTTTTCTGTGAAAAAATTATTAACAAATGTTTTTGCAGATTCATACTCTATCACATACCAATATACACCAAAAAATTCCTCCAGACATCAGGGGATGGGGAAAGTGGTTAGATTTGACCTTTGACCTTACAAGACATATGACACTGTATCTCATTAACCATTGGTCCGAGAGATTTAGTTTTTGCACAAAAATGTTCCTTATATACATATTTATATTTACTATAATGAAGTATTTTTTCAAAAATTCATTAGAAATGGTGGAAAATTACCTTTGACCTTTTAAGCATATAACAGGTGTATCTCAGTGATCCTTGGTCCTAGAGACTTAGATTTGGCATCAAAATGTTCCTTATATACATATTTATATTTTCTATAATGAAGTACTTTTTCAAAAATTCATTAGAAATGGTGGAAAATAACCTTTGACCTTTTAAGGCATATAACACATGTATCTCGGCGATCCTTGGTCCTAGAGACTTACTTTTGGCATCAAAATGTTTCTTATATGCATATTTATATTACTTGTAATAAAGTATTTTATAAAAAATGAATTAGAAATGGTGGAAAATCATGACCTTAGATGATCATGAAGCTGTATTCGGAAGACCATTGGTCGTAGAGACTTAATGTTTCTTATGGGCATATTCATATATATTAATAAAGTAGGCCTATTCTACCAAAAATTGTTTATTATGGTATTTTCCTCAAAAAAAGCTTTATTTAATGCTGAAAAACATTTAGCCCGATTACATATTTGAAATCTCCTATCATAATAAATTCAAATTCAAAATAAACATTTATTTCCTTCAATTGCAGAATAGAAACATAATAAAGAACAACAATGAAACGTAATAATAAGGTTTAAAAAAATAAAATGTTACATACAAATCATAACTTTCATCAGAGAATCATTAAAAGAATGTCAAAATTTCAATTCTGTGTAATAAAAAATAGAAATTAAAAGAAGGTGGCAAAGTCCAAAAGGCAAGTCTGAGTGGGAGGAGCCATATATTAACTAAGGTTCGAAACAAAATGCCATTACACACACAAAATAAACACACACCCATAATGTATCCCTATCCGAAAAAGTTAATTATGTCTTCTGACCACACATATTTTGTTATTGTATAATAAAGTACCCTTATCCCAAAAAGTTAATTAATTATGTCTTCTGACCTCACATATTTTGTTCTTGTATAATCATGTATCCCTATCCCAAAAGTTAATTTTGTCTCCTCCTAATCTCACATGCTATATCCATGGGCCATACCGGCTCTGTAATGGACATGGGTCAAACATTTCCCATATAGTCTGTCTCATAACAGGATAAACTAAAAAAAAAAACCTAACCCATATGGATTTGCCCGAATGAACCCTCTAAGGACCCTTTTGGGATCTCTATGTGGTGCGCTACATAAGGCCCTGTATTACTATTAGTAATTAATATGGGGTGAATAGTTCATAGATTGGACCATATATAATAAAACTAAATATGCACCCTTGATCTTGATTATGGATTTGCCCAAATGAACCCAAGGGCCGATCTCCCATGGACCCTTCTGGATTCTCTATGTTGGGCTACAAGAGGCCCTATATTGGAAATACTGTATGTGGGATGAAAATGTGGGTTCATATAGATATGTCCATGGAATAAATCTGCCTGTGCACCCTCGATACTTAAGGAACATTTATGGATTTACCCAAATTAACCCAAGGGCAGGTCCTTCATGGATACCTTCTGGGTTCACTATGTGGCTGGGGCTACATAAAGCCCCATATTGGAAATATAATAGATGACAATGTGGGTTCATGGAATAAAGCTGCCTGTGCACTCTCGATCCTTAAGGAATCCATAGATTTTTTTAGATCTAGTTTAAGTAGGGCATGAGGCGCCCAAGTCCGGGATGACCGAGACACAACTGGTGCTGTCCGAGGTTCAATTAGACCGATCTCTGGTTAGTGACGAGAGCATATCCCCTTACTTCGGTTTGGGTTTTATTTTTTGCATGGTTGGAATCCCTTTAATCGTATTAGTTTGTGTACATCGCTTAGAGGTTTCACAATATTAGGAGCTATATAAATCCAGGATATTATTATTATGATTATGTTCAGTTCTACATTTGGCCCATGTATCAGATCAATGCATTTGGCTACATAAGGCCCTGTATTAGAAATATATCGGGTAAAACTGTGGATTCCAGCCTATCTGTGCAACCCTGATCCTTTTAAAGGAACCCATTTGGATTTGCCAAAATGAACCAGGGGTATCACCTCTGGATTTTCTATGGCCATACATGCCCTTTATTGGAAATACATGGATCTGGATGAAACTGTTTGTCTTATAATATGGATTCGACCATATGGGAAAAAGCTATTACATACGATTCTTAAGGAACTCATATCGATTTGCCCAAATGAACCTTTTGGGTACTCTATGGCCTATAAATTGGCCTTGAATCGGAAACATGTAGATCGAACTGTGGGTCCCTTGCATCGGTCTATGTGGGAAAAAGTACTCAATAAATCTTTAAGTTGGTCTGCAGCTCAAATTTTAACTTTGGTTGAGACATATTAACACTGTATTATGTTGTCCAATAACTTCTGACCATTCTGTAAATATTTCTTTAAATTAAGATATACTATTATATGTTACCAAACAACCACCACACACCCCCCGCCCCACCACCTCTTTGAATTAAAATCCATCCCGAGAGGCTCCTATGTACTTCTTGTATAGTTATTTTCAAACAATATAATCCATTAGATTAAATATAAATATATATCTATTATAAACAATTTGCGCTTAGGTTCCAACTCTCTATGCCATGTCATTATTTAGATGAGAAAAACAAGTCAAAGGTTAAAATTTCATAAAAAATGGGTGATAGAAGTAATACCAGAATAAATAAACTATAAATTTATGTCAAAGGTCAATAACCACACTTCTGGTCATTTTCAGGCAAGATCTTCTGTTAAACTGAATATAAATATATATCTTGGGAACAATTTGATCTTAGTTTTAATTCTCTCCGACCTGCCGTTACTTAGATATGGCGAAAAGAGGTCAAAGGTCAATAACCACACTTCTGATCATTTTCAAGCAAGATCTTCTGTTAAACTGAATATAAATATACATATTGGGAACAATTTGCTCCTAGTTTTAATTCTCTCCGACCTGCCGTTACTTAGATATGGCAAAAAGAGGTCAAAGGTCAAAATTGCTGGTTTCCGGTCAATTTTACAAAAAATTTTCTATTAGAACTAATATTAACATATACATTGTGAACAATTTGACACCAAAATTAACTCAATACAATATAGCATGTTGTATGAAAATAGTGGCCATTTTGTTTACATGATAAACAGTACAGAGTACATGAACAACATATTTCTCAGTTTTAGTCTCAATAACTTCAATCTACACCCATGTCAACAATCAACTATCAAATGATTCAAATTTTTTTACACATGATCATTATTTTATTGGAGAGATATTTTTAGAGAAGTTTCGTTACCATTGAGTGCTACCTTAATTTTTTTTTTCTGGTGTAAAAAATATAATTTTTTTTGTTTTTTTGGAAAAAATGCTTATAAATTAGTATTAATTGACCAAAATTCATACTATAACCCAATATATACCTGCATAACTATATATCAAAATAAAGATAATTTAGTAAGCTATCATTTGATACTAAATAAAATGAGGTACATTCAAAATTCACGTTATTAAAACAATAACAGGCGTATCTCTAATTTGACACCAAATGACATTTGACCTTCAAAATGACCCCCTTTCCCCAGGTCAAAATTCATGGAGGAATTGGGATGACTTGGGATGCATTAGAACATGAATCCACTGAAAAACCTTTGTTAATAATTATTTCACAGATTGGCATTTTTTTGACCTAAAATTCCCTAACTAATACCTGCCAGCAAAGATTGTTGGCGTCTTGTATTTTATCACCTATAAATAATGGCAAAAGTCTGAGAAGACACCAATTTTGTACAGCGTGGCCCCCAAGCACATTCCTCTTTAGATTGACTTCAGCAGGTTTATTTCTTAAATCTGTAGCATTATATTTGAATTTCTGTATTCTTCTGTTCAAAATGTTGTAAGTGAACCAACTTTTAGTTTTGATGAAATATTTCAAGTACAAAGCCAAATCAAAATTAACAACACCCTCAAATAAATCATGTCCTAAACATGGAGGAAGACCCGAAGGGCATACATGAAAGTAATCTAATGAATTGAATGCTGAGTCAAACTTAATTCCATTATATAAATTAACCTCTGGATTCTCTTCAAGATATTTTAGTGCATCATTGTAACTTGCCAGACTACGCTCCTTACCAATAGCAAATGCATTTCCTGTATCAAATTCAACATGTGTAATTTCACAATATCGACAAAAATATGGTGTAGTGTTGAAGTTTTCTGTGAATCCTCCTATACAATGTGACCCTAAATTATCACCTGTAATAGAAACAACACAACCTTTGAGCAGACCAATAGGGGTCTGTATCCCAACATTTTTAATTCTTTTAAAGACCCCTTCCCTGCAATTTTGGACGTTTTTTGGAAAATAATACATATATATCACTTTAAAAACATTAAACCATGTCATTCCTTGTCTTAAATGTACGTTTTATGGTTAATTATGATAAAAAGTGAGAAACAATGCACTACCTAAGTAGCTCGCCGCGATCAACCTCTCGTGGACGGTTTTAGGCCTAGCCTAGCTAGGCTTAGTTTTGTAGGCCTAGCTGGTAAACATCGGTAACGTACGAACATCGTACGCTAGCTATATACCTAGCCTGACGTTGTATAGTTGCTGCATTAATTGTCTTTCTATTTTTGCCAGACTCCGTTGATACAAATTGGGGAAAACCTGGTATTTTCGCTGAAAAGTTAGGAGTCTTCCATTTGTTTTGGCCTCACGATCGATCGAAAAGTGGGCGAATTACAGGTGAAAAACAAAAATATCAATCCGCGCGCAATGCATTTTGGGATTTATAGCGGGCCGCTATAATTATTAGAATCGACTTATTTTTCACATTTTTAACCATTTAAAGACGAAAAAAGTTATCGCAATAGGACCATATAGTATTATTTTTACATTAAATATAGTTTGTGATCTTAAATTAGATCTAAAAAACGTAGGGAAGGGGGCTTTAAGTCTTTAATTAACCTTCCAAAAATCTTCTCCTGCCCAAATTTCTTAAAGTCTTTTTCTTTGCACAAAAGAACAAGTTGAATATTGTTGATAGATGACCGAAAACTGTCATGGGATATTTCCTAGGGACATGTAAACTCCTAACATCTTATACTTCTTTTTACTAGATCCTAGTGGGTTTACAATCTCAAAGGCATCTTGGAATAGTATGATTTGTAGTGATCTACTATGCAATTTAAAAAAATCATTCTCTATAAACGCACTTCCATCAGTGAAATCTGACAAAATACCAGACATATTAGTTTTATGAAATGGTTTGATATGGGTTTGAACAGATTGGTCTCTCATATGCATAGGCAGGGTTTCTCTAATGGGTACATAGTAACAACAAACAGATCCTTTTAGGTGGTTTCTTTGTAAACATATAGATTCAGCCATTACATATATCATTTTGGATTGGTAATAGTGTTTTCTCTTGTAAATAGACCTTAAGGTTCTAGATTTTCTGTCTAAAACTTCATTCCATTCCTTCTTACATTCCATTTCATTGGTTATGGCAAGAATAATGTTTTCTTGTAGACCTTGATCTTGCAATATTTGTCTTAGTCTACACATATAAGAATCACTAGCAATAGTTTGTATGCTTTCTAATTCTTCAACTATGGTTTGTACAGTTCTTTCTGGGATTATGTGTTCTGCTTGTAGTTTCAAGCAGAAAAGTGCCAAGTTATGAGTAAAACTGTCAACATCTTGGCTATTTGTATTATTATTATCTGAAAGTGTTAAAAATAATAATAAAATTAGCATAACTACTGTCTGACCCTGTGTGGGTGTCTTCTACCTCTGGAATCATGTCAGTACTGGGTCTGGAACTACCTGGCCCAACTTGATCATCTAGAATAGGGGACCTACTCTGTATCAAATAGTTCCTATGGTATCGAGATACATGAGACTTGAAGGATGATTTATTATTAAATGATTTTGTGCATGAACTATAGGGACAACTTACCCGAGTGCCAAAATCAATGTGGGTTTTCATGTGTTTAATTAAAGAGGACATATCACTACAATACTGTTCACATACCAACATTGCATTTTATAGATAGGCCTATATCTGAAGATATAGGTCCAACCACTGAATTTTCCACTCGATACTGTTTATTATTCCGACTAATGTGACTGTTAAATGCAGAGTAAGTAGAAAATGTTTTAAAACAGTTTGGAACACCACAGGGAAAGTTGAAATTATGTACATTTCTATGAATTCTATAATGCTTAGAATATGATTTGATTGAGTACGTTGAATAGTGACAAAGTGGACAGGTAAGCATTGCAATGAAGAATAAAAATCCAATATGCAATATTACCTGTCTAATGTTTAGTATAATAAATAAATGCATTGGTTGGGCGACAATGTAATACAACTTTCTATATACAATTTGCAATACTGTAATATGATTATTTACTGTTTACTTCTTATTATATTATTGCTATTTAATAAGAATCTTTATTTTACAATTTTATTTAGGCCTATGTATTGTTATTTCAGCTTAGGTTAGACAAACAATTAGCTAGGCAATATAGTTAGTACTAATATGTTATCAAGTCTAGCTATAGAGGGCCTACATACATGCCTAATATTAATTACACTAGCCTAGGCCCAGGGCCAGGCCTATATTTATATAGGCCTAGGCCTTGCGTTTTTAGGCTACCTAATCTCAACGCAGTGAATATAGATGCAAATAAGTAGGCCTACACATTCATCAACCTTAAAAAGTTCAAATGAAAAAGCTTGTTAGTTCGATTAATTAATTGCCGTAACTAATCTGTAAAACATTCTCTGTAAACTAACAGAAAACAATTAGATAGATCTCCATTGTCCGTATAAAACAGCGAAAATGTAAATTCCAAACAGTTAGGGAATTAATTTTAATAATTAAAATTAATAGTGGATATGTGTAGAATTAAAGAGAAATTGATTGTGTTTTTACAGTAGGCTAAATGTTAATTGAAAATAGAAACTGTTCTGTAATGTTATATTATTAATTTTCACAGAGAATAATTATTTTACTGTATATTTACAAATAATAATAGTTAATTTAAGCCTACGGTCCGTAAAATAACAGAACACTTTCAAACATATATTTTTAAAACACATTAGACCTATGCCGTAATGAATCTGTAAAACATTCTCTGTATTTTTGTAAAATTACAGATTTAGATAGATATCTTCATTGTCTGTAATAAAACAGTGAAAATGTAAATTCCTAACAGTTTTGTTGTTAAAAAACTAATAGTCGATATGTGTAGAATTAAAAGAGAATGTGATTGTATTTTGACAGTAAAATAAATGTTAATTGTAAATAGAGATTTTGTTCTGTAATTTTATATTATTTATTTTCAAAGAGAATAATTATTTTATTGTAAATTTAGTAAATTTACGGTATTCAGTAAAATAACAGATAACTTTACAGCAAAAAATGTATTTTTGAAATAAATTGTTCTTTAACTGCAGAATCTGTAAAAAACTCTCTGTAAAATTACAGATATCTAAAATTGTCCGTAGTAATACAGTAAAAATGTAAATTTATTTTACAGTTATGTTGTTAAATTAAATAATAGTCGAAATGTGTAGAATTAAAAGAGAAATTGACAGTAAAATAAAATGTTAATTAAAAATATAGTTTTTTAATGTAATTTCAGATTTTATATATCTATTTTTATAGATAATGTATTTTTATTGGCCGTATATTTACAAATATGTAGTTAATTTATGGTCTTCTGTAAAATAACACAGACCTTTACAGTAAAAGTGTATTTTTAACATAATTAGTTTGTAAACTGTATCTGTAAAATATTCTCTGTAAAATTACAGATTAATTACCTAAAACATTCAGTAATAATACAGTATGAATTTAAAATTCCAACAGTTATGTTGTTAAATTATTTTTTTCCCGTCAATTTACAAATATGTAGTTTACGGAATTTCATAATATAACAGAGAATTTCACTGCAAAAATGTATTTTTTAACAAAATTATGCTGTAAAAATAAATAACAAACAAAAAATGTAGAATATTATCTGTAAAATTACAGATTTTTTTTACAGTGTACCTTATGAAGTGATGTTTGTAGTTTCAATGGCATTATGTTATTCTTAACTAATAATGGCAATAGACTAAACTCAACCAGATACACATAAATTCAAATTGCACATCCTTTATTATAACTGTTTTAAAAGAAATTGTAAATATAATTTATAAATCAGAAAAAAAGAAAAAATATTACGATTACTATTTTCTAATGTATCTTTTGTTTCATTACAGAATTCAATATATACAGTACATACAGTACTGCTATTTGTTGTATATATTATGATTGTATCATATATGACCAAATATAATCTCTTGCTTGAGTATGATGACCCATCCAACAAATTAGGATAAATTTGGTTTGGTATATCATTTTATTAAGGGCTTTGTACCTAACTCTGTAAATAACCTCAACTATGAACTGAACCTAACCCTCTAAATAATCTCAACTACTGTATCAACTAAACCAAACCCTCTAAATAACCTCAGCTATGAACTGAACCTAACCCTCTAAATAACCTCAACTATGAACTGAACCTAACCCTCTAAATAATGTCATCAACAAATCCTAACACTCTAAAAAGTCTCAACTATCAACTAAATCTAACCATGGAGCTATAAAATTTTTTCTTTGAGGTCCCCAGAACACCATACTAAAAGTCCCAAAATATCCCAATGGGGGAAAGACGTCTAATTTGCATAAATCCAAAATGGCCGCCAAAATTCAATATTTTGACATATTTTGACTTGTAGACGACCTATTTGAATGTTTTAAAGTTGCAGAGTAGGGTATTGGCCCATGCCTTTCATTTGAAAAAGGGTAACATGATTTAGGAATGGTTAATTATCATATTCATTTGCATATTAATTTGCATATTTTTAAATAAGTACATAAATCCTATTATCTGCTGGTTTTATGAATATAGACTAAATTTGTTCATACCTTTTCAAGTAGAAAGAATAGTAAGACTTCTTGGTAGAGGTGATCCAAGCATGTTTAGAATGTTTATGAATATCAGATGGATATTTGTTGAAATAGACATTTGTGTAAAAAGCTGAATAATAGTCTTTTCGAAAGTTGGTTGGTTCCTTATTGTAAGTCATTTGCTCTTTAATCATCTTGCTCACTAATAGTACTAATAATTTTCACGTAAGTCTGGTGGCTCGGAATTCCTGCAGCTTATTCCTCTGCAGTCTGTACACACATCACTACAGAAGATAACATGGTATCGACATGTACACCTTTCTATTGCACTGAGTCTTGCAACCACAGCAGATAACGTTCAGCAGTTTAGATGGTGCTGGGGATTTATCAGTCTGCTTCGGTAGATATTTACCATCTACAATATGCCAACCCCATTCCTCTGGCTTCATATTTCTGTTTGTTCCTTTCCATTGCATTATTTGAAAATACACACGGAGGCTGTGATAAACAGCAGCTGCAGAGGTTGGTGGCAATGTTTGGGGCTCCACATGTGGAGTTTCCTTGGAGATTTTTTCACAAAACTTTCTATAGCGTAGAGTATCTAATCGTTCTAAATCTCTTCCAACATAAGCCTTTCCTCAATCCAAATGGACGTGATGTCACATCACAGCCAAGGAAGGCGTGGAAGAAGAGAATATTGTCACATACATAAGGGCCTAGTGACTCTTTTTTTTGCTTAACAAACCATGATTTGGTTGTGCTGACTTTTTTGGCTCAGATCTCAGAAAAAGCTCATGTGCATTTATTGCAGCATGGTGAAGTAAAAGAACTAACAGGTCTGTGTCATCTCCTATCCTCCTACAGCTGTCTGGACAATAAGGACATCAGCATCATCCTTCGCATGGGTTCGGTGCAGCCTGCTCTTTCTAGATTGTCACTTACAAAACAAATGAATCGCTGTTTGTTGATTTTGTTGTTCAGAAACTAATCCATCTTATATTGGAGAACCATTTCAACTGTGAAGTGCATTGTAACGCCGATAAAATTTGATGTTCTCCGAACGTGGGTTGCATCTTTAATCATTGGATCACCGCTATATCTATCAAACACAATGGAAGCGTGGCCAGTATTTCTCTGTCACATATCTAACGTGTAGCTCACAGACCCTCGAGGCCATGGCACTCCATGGATCAATGCCCCGCCATCAAGAACATATTGGAGCTCTTCACTGGATTTGCGTTGCTCTTCTGACATAGCTTTGCAAAGGGTATCAGATAGGACTGCCTTCTTTGGTTGCAGTGGAGACAAGATGAATCAAACAATGCAAGAGGATGGCACATCTTGGTAGCGATCTCGAATAGTAATAAGTCACTAGAATAACAGCTGGGGATCAACCGTAACAGATTTACCTTACAGTTGACTGTGATGTTAGTGTGACTGCTTGGTCAGCTTTTCGGAATTTTTAAATCTTCTACAGATTTTCCAACAATCGATGAAATAATCTTTTCTTCAATATCTCTTGATCTTTCTACATTGACTCCTCCTTGTGCTGCCATGCCATTAGCTATGTTAAACAATGAGTTATTCTCAACAAAAGGACTGATATGTATCTCTCACATCTCTTGCGTGTCTAGCTTCTGAAGTATCTTTGTGCTGGTCACTAGTTTCATGACACATCACTTAACTTCTGCATAGCTTCATTAGTGCTTCCACATGCTGGCTGACAGCACCCACACTAGTCGCTGATTTTCTGACAATCCTTTTCCTCTTGTGGGCCCACCATCAGTCTTATCAATACTATAATTAAATCTGATGATAAACCTGCCCAAAACATGTCACTCCTCACAACATGATAACCTTCCTGAAATTAAACATCTGGATGGGTTTCTTGTAGACTGAGCATTTTTTGCAGGTATACATATGCACATTTGGCATAAAGAGCATGACCAGAGGCCGTAAACAGTTTGGAGTGCAATTCTCAGTTTCCGGTTTGTTCAGCCTTGAGAAAGTGTTGAAGAATGCTCACCATGTCCATGTACTGAGAAGAGCTGTCTTGGATTTATTCTTTGTCTTAGATCATTAAGTTCGCATCTAATTCTTTTCAACACTTCCGCTTTGCACACTTCCTCTGCTGACAATGCAAAAGACATTGCCTCCTCATAGAGTTGTCTTGCTTCTGTTCGGTGGTTTGATTGATGGTATCAACATTTTGACCAACAACATCTCTTATTCCAATAGTTGGATCTCCCTTCTCTGTGCATTCACCATCTATTTCTATTGTTGTCACTTGTGCATTGTGAAAGATTCCTTTATTTTCTAAAGGTACATCTGTTGTCGGCATCAATACACTTTCTTTCAAACTGTCAAGATGATCATCCACATCTTCCTGTGGTCGCACATTACAGCTGACCACTGTCCTCTCAGAGTTGGCATCTACCTGGATGGTTTGCACATGGATACTTTGTGCCATTCTGTCAATGTCTATATGCAGGGTATCACCACCATCTACCATCTTCGCAGAATTCTTTTCAATATCAACATCTACTTCCATGTCTGGCACTTGAAAATTGTCTTTACTGCCTGTGTGTTTGAACAATTACGTCTGCAGTTGGTGTTTTGACATTGTAGGCCTTTGCTATAAGAATAGTGTTCAATGCAGCGTCAAAGCTCTTGCAATCCTGAACTTGCCATGAGGTGTCCAATACTGCATAGAAAACTCATTTCCATGTGGAACCCACCGAGTCGGAGAACTATGCTCTTCAGATCACTGCTAGCTGGTTGAGACTGTATAATGGTCAAGGCCTTCCAGTAAAGGGGTTGTCTCAAATGTGAGGATGGGAGTTACATTCTACTGCTTTGCTTGAGCTGATATGAACTTCATAGTAGAATAAATACAGTGTTGGTGGCCTTATTGCATTTATGATATTCAATAACATCCTAAACATGCTTATACCACCTACCAAGAAGTCAGAAAAAAGATCTATGGTATGAACAAATTTAGTTTATATTCATAAAACCAGCAGAAAATAGGATTTATGTACGTATTTGGCAGCTATTTAAAAATATGCAAATAAATATGCAAATGAATATGCAAATTAACCAGTCCTAAATCATTGTACCCTTTTTCAAATGAAAGCCCATGGGCCAATGCCCTACTCTGCAACTTTAAAACATTCAAATAGGTCGTCTACAAGTCAAAATACGTCAAAATATTGAATTTTGGCGGCCATTTTGGATTTATGCAAATTAGACGTCTTTCCCCCATTGGGATATTTTGGGACTTTTAGTATGGTGTTCTGGAGACCTCAAAGAAATGCATTGCGGTGAAAAAAATTCTGTTGCAATTTGTTCCAAGTTTGGCTAAATTTTGGGCTAAAATGACTGGATTAAAACTCATGATCCCCGTTTCTCAGCTCTTGCCGGATTGAATCAGTGTTGCCAGCGATAAATTTAAATTATGCCGTAGCCTGTCTCAAATAATGCCAGATTGGGAAAAATAATGCCAAATCCCCAAAATGTGGCCCTAATTTAAAAACGTCTGTAAAACCCCAACTGACACAAAGTGGGCCAAAACTTTTATCCCATGTCGTTAATTACAAATTTATATTTTTAGTTTTGTGTGTAATAAATAATATAATTCCCAATATCTGAGGTGCGAAAATGGTAATTGCAAATGTCACTACTAATTTCAAAACCTGCTACAGCCACGGAAATTTTTGAATTTTTTTTGCTGAAATATGTTTGGAAATATCCTAAAAATATATTAATGTCTTCAAGACCTCAGCCCCACCATGGTTGGAAAATTGGGGAAAATAGAGCTGCTCGATGGCAGGAAGCGATATTTCTTTTCGTACATAAGTTGGGGACACCTTGTGAAACGTCACAAAATAAACATGAATATTCATATAGTCATATCCATAAGGTGTGGTTATGGTTAAGGTTTAGTTATATTTAGGAAGTAAGTACTGTAGTTCGGCTATCTTTCACATGGGGTCCCCAACTTATGTACGAAAAAACAAATCGCCGGCCGGAAATGGCACTTAATTTCAAATGAAATAATTAATATATTTATTAGTGCCTCCAGGATCTCAGCCCACCATGTTCCGAAAATAGCACTTATAATTTAAAATAGGAAAAAAATGTATGGGGCTGAGGTAAGAAAATTTGGAAAAATAGAGCTGCTCGATGGCCGGAAATAAAAGTCTCTAGGACCTCGGCCCACCATGGTCACTGGGGCTGAGGTAAGAACATTTGGAACAAGGCCATACATGGCTGCAGTCGCGCGCTAAACTTAGTGTTTACCGACCACCAACCGACCGACATAGTGAGCTGTAGAGTCGCGTTGCACGCGACTAAAAATAAGGCTGCTACGATGCAAATGGAACTGAATTTGAAATATGGAAAACAAATTCTCTAGGAGAAAATGTTTTTGGTTATCCGCACTTACCCCTTGTTATTGTCAGGATCTTTTTTTTTTCTTATCTTTTCTTATTCTTCTTTCTTTCCTTTCCACCAATTTTGCTGTGCGTGTATCTCCCAATCTTCTCAACATAACATTGTATAACTATATCAGAAGATTGACCTGTATCTGAAGATGTCGTAATAAGGTTTTCGGTGCTGTCCAAGTTGCGCAGCGTAACATACGCAGGATTATACAATTTTTAAAAATTTATCTTAAATTCAGAACCAAAAGAATGATAATTCATATCAAGGGTCAAATTTCTATGGAGTAAAAATGGAGTGTTGCACGCAAAATTACGCAGGCACGCGTGTTTAAAATTTTAAAATGCGAACAATCAAATCAAAGTGCTCTAGTAACTATCGTTTGGATTCTCACAGCTATACTAGCTGGGGTTCGAATCGGTATGCATCTTTAAAAATAAATATAAAATGTTAAAGAGAGATATTTAGAGAGTCAAGATAATTTAAGATAATAAATGTAAAAGATTAATAACATCAAAATTGACCGCCGCGAATGACTAACAATTTAATGTCAGAAAAAAAGGAATTATAACTCTCTTCGTCTTCGTGTTTAGAAAATAATTTATATCTCCTCGTTGGTATGTCGGCGTTGTTATGCAAATGAGTTTGTGCAGGTGTAGTGGTCACACGCCACACTGTTTAATTTTGATTTTTGTGCTAAACATAACATTTACAACATCAAAAATCGGTTGGCGAAAGCCACAGAAAAATAAAAGATTTTATCGTGTGCTCTACCCGCCCCGACACTAAGGCCAATTGAAGGCAAATGTGCTCCTTCATTTTTTAGTATTCTTGGGCGGACTTCTTTTCCAGATGGACTTCTTTTCCAGATGGACTTCTTTTCGAGATTACTTTCAAACTAAATGAGGGGATCTGCTAGGTTCCTGCCCGGAGAAATTGTTTTTTTACAAGATTTGAATAATCTTCTAATGTAAAGATCAACAACATCAACATTCAACAGTGTGGCGTGTTGACCGCAATGACTAACAATACCATCTTCCCCATACACCTGCACCAACTCATTTGCATAATAACGCACGACATACCAACTGTTCAATATTTGTATAGGGGTAGCAATCAATGGGTTGGTTGGATGGCCAGGCTTTATTCAGGCTGCTATTGTTCATCATTTAATTCATTGTATCAGTTGTTTTGATTTCTAACTATCAATTATTCACTTAATTCAATATCATTTATTTATGCTCAAACACAGTAAAATGTAGTACATGGTTTGAAATCCTTTTCGTTTGTTCAAAGTTAAAAATTCACAACAAATTGTGAAAATTATTTATTACAATAATGTATATGTATTTAAATAAATAGAGAGAATACACTGGCCAGGCCAGGCATCGGCATCTTTACACATTTCTATTTATTTGTTCCTAATTTTCTGACATAACTTAGGTGTTCTTAAAATTGAGGGCGCCAAACATAAAATTTACGAGATCGGAAAGAGGCAGGTAGCCAAAAAAAAATTATGGTGTGCTCCCTTGCCTCTAGCACGGTAAGGCTCTCTCACAGCCTTGGGGGTACCACACATCAGATGCTTTGATGTTATTGCCTCATGATGTGTGGTGGAAAGGGGGACGTTTAAATCTGTGAACCCCAAACACAGAAGCTCGCATACAGTAGCTTTAACTCTTTTCCACCGACCGGCATGGGGTTTGAACCCACGATAATCGTGTTCCACGACGCTCTACCGACTGAGCTATCCGGCCCTCTGGTTCATAGCAACGTTAAAACTAGATTCGTTTCCTCAAGATTACGTCATGAACATGCAAATTTATGACGTAACGATTAGAATGACGTAATATGAAGCTTGTATAAGACTATACTATTGTCACCTTTCATTACTCGTGTACATTGTGGCATAACGGGTAGTGCTCTAGTAACTATCGTTTGGATTGGATTCTCCCAGCTCTACTAGCTGGGGTTCGAACCTCTAGAGAGTCAAGTTAATTTAGGATAATATAATTTAAAAGATTAACAAACATCAAAATGTTTAGCACAAAAATCTAAATTTAACAGTGTGGCGTGTTGACCGCCGCGAATGACTAACAATTTAATGTCAGAAAAAATGGAATTATAACTCTCTTCGTTACGTGGTTAGAAAAGAATTTATATCTCATCGTTGGTATGTCGGCGTTGTTATGCAAATGAGTTTGTACAGGTGTAGTGGGAAAGATGATATTGTTAATCATTCGCGGCCAACACGCCACACTGTTAAATTTAGATTTTTGTGCTAAACATAACATTTACAACATCAAAAATCGGGTGGCGAAAGCCACAGAAAAATAAAATATGTTATGGTGTGCTCTCCCTGCCTCAGCACTAAGGCCAAGTGAAGCCAAATGTGTTCCTTCAATTTTTGTACTCTTGGGTGGGCTTCTTTTCCAGATGGACTTCTTTTCGAGATTACTAAATGAAGGGATCTGCTAGGTTCCCGCCCTGAGAAATCGGTTTTTTTTACATGATTTGAATAATCTTCTAATGTAAAGATTAACAACATCACAATTCAACAGTGTGGCGTGTTCACCGCAATGACTAACAATACCATTTTCCCCACTACACCTGCGCGCACCAACTAATTTGCATAATTACGCACGGCATACCAACTGTTCAATATTTGTATAGGGTAGCAATCAATGGGTTGGTTGGATGGCCAGGCTTGTTCAGGTTGATATTGTTCATCATTTACCTTACCTTGATTTACCTTGACCTTTAGACTATAAACCTGTTAAGGTTTGTGAGTCCCTCTTTGAACATCTTGGTTATATGGCTCAAACTTTAGGTTTTGGGTTTTCCAGTGTGTTTCAAGATGGGTTTTAAAATTATTTATAGAGGTTGCATTTACTATATGATATGGCAAACTATTCCAATCATTTACTGCAGATATTGAAAAGAATTTCTGTTGTTTTGATTTCTCACTATCAATTATTCACTTAATTCAATATCATTTATTCATGCTCAAACACAGTAAAATGTAGTACATGGTTTGAAATCCTTTTCGTTTGTTCAAAGTTAAAAATTCACTCAACAAATTGTGAAAATTATTTATTACAATAATGCATATGTATTTAAATAAATAGAGAGAATACACTGGCCAGGCCAGGCCAGGCATCGTTACACATTTCTATTTATTTGTTCCTAATTTTCTGACATAACTTAGGTGTTTTTAAAATTGAGGGCGCCAAACATAAAATTTACGAGATCGGAAAGAGGCAGGTAGCAAAAAAAAAATTATGGTGTGCTCCCTTGCCTCTAGCACGGTAAGGCTCTCTCACAGCCTTGGGGGTACCACACATCAGATGCTTTGATGTTATTGCCTCATGATGTGTGGTGGAAAGGGGGACGTTTAAATCTGTGAACCCCAAACACAGAAGCTCGCATAGCTTTAACTCTTTTCCACCGACCGGCATGGGGTTTGAACCCACGATAATCGTGTTCCACGACGCTCTACCGACTGAGCTATCCGGCCCTCTGGTTCATAGCAACGTTAAAACTAGATTCGTTTCCTCAAGATTACGTCATGAACATGCAAATTTATGACGTAACGATTAGAATGACGTAATATGAAGCTTGTATAAGACTATACTATTGTCACCTTTCATTACTCGTGTACATTGTGGCATAACGGGTAGTGCTCTAGTAACTATCGTTTGGATTGGATTCTCCCAGCTCTACTAGCTGGGGTTCGAACCTCTACGGATTTTTTTTTTTTTAAATAAATATAAAATGTTTTTCTTTTATTTTGAAAGAGAGATATTTAGAGAGTCAAGTTAATTTAGGATAATATAATTTAAAAGATTAACAACATCAAAATTCAACAGTGTGGCGTGTTGACCGCCGCGAATGACTAACAATTTAATGTCAGAAAAAATGGAATTATAACTCTCTTCGTTACGTGTTTAGAAAAGAATTTATATCTCATCGTTGGTATGTCGGCGTTGTTATGCAAATGAGTTTGTACAGGTGTAGTGGGAAAGATGATATCGTTAATCATTCGCGGCCAACACGCCACACTGTTAAATTTAGATTTTTGTGCTAAACATAACATTTACAACATCAAAAATCGGGTGGCGAAGGCCACAGAAAAATAAAATATGTTATGGTGTGCTCTCCCTGCCTCAGCACTAAGGCCAAGTGAAGCCAAATGTGTTCCTCCAATTTTTGTACTCTTGGGTGGGCTTTTTTTCCAGATGGACTTCTTTTCGAGATTACTAAATGAGGGGATCTGCTAGGTTCCCGCCCTGAGAAATCGGTTTTTTACATGATTTGAATAATCTTCTAATGTAAAGATTAACAACATCACAATTCAACAGTGTGGCGTGTTGACCGCAATGACTAACAATACCATCTTCTCCACTACACCTGCACCAACTCATTTGCATAATAACGCACGGCATACCAACTGTTCAATATTTGTATAGGGGTAGCAATCAATGGGTTGGTTGGATGGCCAGGCTTGTTCAGGCTGCTATTGTTCATCATTTAATTCATTGTATCAGTTGTTTTGATTTCTCACTATCAATTATTCACTTAATTCAATATCATTTATTCATGCTCAAACACAGTAAAATGTAGTACATGGTTTGAAATCCTTTTCGTTTGTTCAAAGTTAAAAATTCACAACAAATTGTGAAAATTATTTATTACAATAATGCATATGTATTTAAATAAATAGAGAGAATACACTGGCCAGGCCAGGCCAGGCATCGTTACACATTTCTATTTATTTGTTCCTAATTTTCTGACATAACTTAGGTGTTTTTAAAATTGAGGGCGCCAAACATAAAATTTACGAGATCGGAAAGAGGCAGGTAGCCAAAAAAAGAATGATGGTGTGCTCCCTTGCCTCTAGCACGGTAAGGCTCTCTCACAGCCTTGGGGGTACCACACATCAGATGCTTTGATGTTATTGCCTCATGATGTGTGGTGGAAAGGGGGACGTTTAAATCTGTGAACCCCAAACACAGAAGCTCGCATAGCTTTAACTCTTTTCCACCGACCGGCATGGGGTTTGAACCCACGATAATCGTGTTCCACGACGCTCTACCGACTGAGCTACCCGGCCCTCTGGTTTATAGCAACGTTAAAACTAGATTCGTTTCCTCAAGATTACGTCATGAACATGCAAATTTATGACGTAACGATTAGAATGACGTAATATGAAGCTCGTATAAGACTATACTATTGTCACCTTTCATTACTCGTGTACATTGTGGCATAACGGGTAGTGCTCTAGTAACTATCGTTTGGATTGGATTCTCCCAGCTCTACTAGCTGGGGTTCGAACCTCTACGGATTTTTTTTTTTTTAAAATAAATATAAAATGTTTTTCTTTTATTTTGAAAGAGAGATATTTAGAGAGTCAAGTTAATTTAGGATAATATAATTTAAAAGATTAACAACATCAAAATTCAACAGTGTGGCGTGTTGACCGCCGCGAATGACTAACAATTTAATGTCAGAAAAAATGGAATTATAACTCTCTTCGTTACGTGTTTAGAAAAGAATTTATATCTCATCGTTGGTATGTCGGCGTTGTTATGCAAATGAGTTTGTACAGGTGTAGTGGGAAAGATGATATCGTTAATCATTCGCGGCCAACACGCCACACTGTTAAATTTAGATTTTTGTGCTAAACATAACATTATTTTACAACATCAAAAATCGGGTGGCGAAGGCCACAGAAAAATGAAATATGTTATGGTGTGCTCTCCCTGCCTCAGCACTAAGGCCAAGTGAAGCCAAATGTGTTCCTCCAATTTTTGTACTCTTGGGTGGGCTTCTTTTCCAGATGGACTTCTTTTCGAGATTACTAAATGAGGGGATCTGCTAGGTTCCCGCCCTGAGAAATCGGTTTTTTACATGATTTGAATAATCTTCTAATGTAAAGATTAACAACATCACAATTCAACAGTGTGGCGTGTTGACCGCAATGACTAACAATACCATCTTCTCCACTACACCTGCACCTACTCATTTGCATAATAACGCACGGCATACCAACTGTTCAATATTTGTATAGGGGTAGCAATCAATGGGTTGGTTGGATGGCTAGGCTTGTTCAGGCTGCTATTGTTCATCATTTAATTCATTGTATCAGTTGTTTTGATTTCTCACTATCAATTATTCACTTAATTCAATATCATTTATTCATGCTCAAACACAGTAAAATGTAGTACATGGTTTGAAATCCTTTTCGTTTGTTCAAAGTTAAAAATTCACAACAAATTGTGAAAATTATTTATTACAATAATGCATATGTATTTAAATAAATAGAGAGAATACACTGGCCAGGCCAGGCCAGGCATCGTTACACATTTCTATTTATTTGTTCCTAATTTTCTGACATAACTTAGGTGTTTTTAAAATTGAGGGCGCCAAACATAAAATTTACGAGATCGGAAAGAGGCAGGTAGCCAAAAAAAAAATGATGGTGTGCTCCCTTGCCTCTAGCACGGTAAGGCTCTCTCACAGCCTTGGGGGTACCACACATCAGATGCTTTGATGTTATTGCCTCATGATGTGTGGTGGAAAGGGGGACGTTTAAATCTGTGAACCCCAAACACAGAAGCTCGCATAGCTTTAACTCTTTTCCACCGACCGGCATGGGGTTTGAACCCACGATAATCGTGTTCCACGACGCTCTACCGACTGAGCTATCCGGCCCTCTGGTTCATAGCAACGTTAAAACTAGATTCGTTTTCTCAAGATTACGTCATGAACATGCAAATTTATGACGTAACGATTAGAATGACGTAATATGAAGCTCGTATAAGACTATACTATTGTCACCTTTCATTACTCGTGTACATTGTGGCATAACGGGTAGTGCTCTAGTAACTATCGTTTGGATTGGATTCTCCCAGCTCTACTAGCTGGGGTTCGAACCTCTACGGATTTTTTTTTTTTTAATAAATATAAAATGTTTTTCTTTTATTTTGAAAGAGAGATATTTAGAGAGTCAAGTTAATTTAGGATAATATAATTTAAAAGATTAACAACATCAAAATTCAACAGTGTGGCGTGTTGACCGCCGCGAATGACTAACAATTTAATGTCAGAAAAAATGGAATTATAACTCTCTTCGTTACGTGTTTAGAAAAGAATTTATATCTCATCGTTGGTATGTCGGCGTTGTTATGCAAATAAGTTTGTGCAGGTATAGTGGGAAAGATGGTATTGTTAGTCATTCGCGGTCAACACGCCACACTGTTAAATTTAGATTTTTGTGCTAAACATAACATTTACAACATCAAAAATCGGGTGGCGAAGGCCACAGAAAAATAAAATATGTTATGGTGTGCTCTCCCTGCCTCAGCACTAAGGCCAAGTGAAGCCAAATGTGTTCCTCCAATTTTTGTACTCTTGGGTGGGCTTTTTTTCCAGATGGACTTCTTTTCGAGATTACTAAATGAGGGGATCTGCTAGGTTCCCGCCCTGAGAAATCGGTTTTTTACATGATTTGAATAATCTTCTAATGTAAAGATTAACAACATCACAATTCAACAGTGTGGCGTGTTGACCGCAATGACTAACAATACCATCTTCTCCACTACACCTGCACCAACTCATTTGCATAATAACGCACGGCATACCAACTGTTCAATATTTGTATAGGGGTAGCAATCAATGGGTTGGTTGGATGGCCAGGCTTGTTCAGGCTGCTATTGTTCATCATTTAATTCATTGTATCAGTTGTTTTGATTTCTCACTATCAATTATTCACTTAATTCAATATCATTTATTCATGCTCAAACACAGTAAAATGTAGTACATGGTTTGAAATCCTTTTCGTTTGTTCAAAGTTAAAAATTCACAACAAATTGTAAAAATTATTTATTACAATAATGCATATGTATTTAAATAAATAGAGAGAATACACTGGCCAGGCCAGGCCAGGCATCGTTACACATTTCTATTTATTTGTTCCTAATTTTCTGACATAACTTAGGTGTTTTTAAAATTGAGGGCGCCAAACATAAAATTTACGAGATCGGAAAGAGGCAGGTAGCCAAAAAAAAAATGATGGTGTGCTCCCTTGCCTCTAGCACGGTAAGGCTCTCTCACAGCCTTGGGGGTACCACACATCAGATGCTTTGATGTTATTGCCTCATGATGTGTGGTGGAAAGGGGGACGTTTAAATCTGTGAACCCCAAACACAGAAGCTCGCATAGCTTTAACTCTTTTCCACCGACCGGCATGGGGTTTGAACCCACGATAATCGTGTTCCACGACGCTCTACCGACTGAGCTACCCGGCCCTCTGGTTCATAGCAACGTTAAAACTAGATTCGTTTTCTCAAGATTACGTCATGAACATGCAAATTTATGACGTAACGATTAGAATGACGTAATATGAAGCTCGTATAAGACTATACTATTGTCACCTTTCATTACTCGTGTACATTGTGGCATAACGGGTAGTGCTCTAGTAACTATCGTTTGAATTGGATTCTCCCAGCTCTACTAGCTGGGGTTCGAACCTCTACGGATTTTTTTTTTTTTTAATAAATATAAAATGTTTTTCTTTTATTTTGAAAGAGAGATATTTAGAGAGTCAAGTTAATTTAGGATAATATAATTTAAAAGATTAACAACATCAAAATTCAACAGTGTGGCGTGTTGACCGCCGCGAATGACTAACAATTTAATGTCAGAAAAAATGGAATTATAACTCTCTTCGTTACGTGTTTAGAAAAGAATTTATATCTCATCGTTGGTATGTCGGCGTTGTTATGCAAATAAGTTTGTGCAGGTGTAGTGGGAAAGATGGTATTGTTAGTCATTCGCGGTCAACACGCCACACAGTTAAATTTAGATTTTTGTGCTAAACATAACATTTACAACATCAAAAATCGGGTGGTGATTTAATTTAGGTTAGGCAGGGGCTGGTCTTAGAGACTTATATTCTTTCCATATTAAGTTCAATTTCCGGGCAACTCTATTTTTCTAAATTATTAACTCCACCCAACCATGGTGGGCTGGTCCTGTAGACTTATAATTTCGTTTCATATTGTTTTTATTTAACCATGTTTCATGGGGGTAGCCCATCGAGCAAAGCTGATCGACAATACAATGTACATAATTGGTCAATCACGGCTAGCCTCGTCGGTTTCGTTGTGCTGCCTCTCGCACACACGGTAGTTTGTGAGCAGCCTTCCTATCCTTAGAGTCGATCGAGTCCGAAACAAAAGGATGGATGCACTATTGTACGAAAAAACCTGACAAACCTGTTTTGTACGATATGATATTGTGTAAGGTGATATGTACGAAATTGCAAGATTAAACAAAATATTATTCTTGTTCTGTGGTATATTATTTTTTTAGTTGTTCAAAAAACACAAAATTATGCCAGATTATACTAAAAACGGATAAATAATGCCGCGGCATTATGCCAGATGCAGTGGGCCTCTAAATAATGCCAAAAAGCATAATAATGCCAGAAATGGCAACTATGGATTGAATTAAATGTACACTCTAACTGTTCTGTAACCTGTGGCACACGCTTGCTTGGTTGGCAAAATTGATTAACCAGTGTTGCCTGTGACCTTAACGATTGGATGCGGAGGATCTTGTAATTGTCCCATATGGTGTGCGCCACCTTTAGCTGGGGTTGCATCATCATCAGGTCCCATCTGTGGACGTCCCTTCTGTGTAGGCTGTTCCTTCTGTGGAGGCTATTCCTTCTGTAGAGGCTATTCCTTCTGTAAAGGAGGTGCCTTCTAGGGAGGGGGTTCCTTCTAGGGAGGAGGCTTCTTCTGTGGACGAGGCATCTGTTGGAGAGGAGACACTGATGTTTCGGCAGTTTTCAGTCTGCAATATACCACTCCGGAATGGCTGAAAGGTGTCAGATGAAATCGGTCGCGCTTGAAATCGGTCGCGCTTGAAATCGGTCGCGATAAAATCAACTTCCGGTATTTTGTATGGCGCGCCGCTAGAGCTATACTTTTGATTATATCGGTCGCGTTTGAAATCGGTCGCGTTTGAAATCGGTCGCGCTATTTTGTATGGATCGAGCGGGATGCATGCTAGAGCGGGATATACATTTTTCGTTTATATAGATTTAATTGCTATTTTTTAGGAACTAGATTATTTTTGTGGATATTTTTTATTTGGTTAATAAATATTTATTGTCAATCATTAAATTAATTTTTTTCTTGTATTTCACAGGTCTCGGAGAAGGACTGTGTCTGTTCAAAATGGCCATTTCTAAACACGTTTAAATATTATATTAGACATATAATAATTTACCTCTATTTATATGTACTGTAAATAATATATTATATAGAGAATATACGTCTGTCGTGTCTTTTATTATGGAAACAATTACGTATGGTTTTAGGATATTAATAAAATATATAGATAATATGCCGTTATAATCAATCAGGGGGATTACCACCTATCTGATAGGACAGTGATTAATTCACTATTGGTAATCCTTGGCCACATTGCCTAAAGACATAAAATAAAATAAAATAAAATAAATCTACCGGCCTACAGTAGGACTATGATGTACAATGATAGATGTGAGAATAATAGTGTATGGATAATAAAAGTGGACACGATTCTCAAAGAGGTAATCTGCACTGATATTTAAACATTTATATTTATGTAATGGATCGGAAAGCTTCCGAAGTTTCTTATACCTACATTATTGGTGGCGCAATATATTGCATTGCATTGCTATTGTTCACTACTGGTATTCGCGGGCGTATTTGCATATCAGGTGAATGATTATATCGAATAGGCTGCGTGAGCGTTGGTTCTGCAGAAGTTGTTTTAGTTGTTGTCTGAGTAAGACATGTTACATACTGTATTTCTTTTAAGTGTGGATTCTCGCCAATACTGTGAGTAGATATTTTCTATACAACCATAATGTTTTACAGTATTACTCCATGTGCATAACCGAGTTAAGTTGTTATCGTTCATTATTTGTAACGACAATGAATTCACTGTTTATAATTTCTCTTTGATATACAGCTTTGTCTTATTAGATAGCATACATGTTGAAGTTAGTTGTATCACATACCATGTTGAAGTTAGTTGTATCAAATACCATGTTGAAGTTAATTGGATAACTTACCAGGTTGACGTGATTAGTAGTATGAAATTGGTGTATTGGATCCAGGTATAAGTTCGTTAAATGTTATATACAGTAATACTAATGTTATATACAGTAATACTAATTGATAATTAGTGAAGTGACCATATTATAGTAAGCTTGCTTGTGATTGTTTTTATTATTGTTGAATTATATTACACTGCTGATACATAATAATTATGACGTTGTTTTATACAGGGTTTGTTCCTGTTTAGAAAAATAAATGATACAGAGTAAATGCAGCCTCATCTTGCGTATTGTTTTGTTGCATGGGATACATGGCTTCACAAACCAAACCTTAATGGTCTAAACCTAGCAAATCAATATTAAGGATTCCCGAACCACGACATTTACGAACGGGGTATGAATGTGAGACACTGAGTTGCACATACTTAATTATTTACATTAAATGATTATTATAAATGAAGAAATAAAAGATATTCAAATTAAAATCTATAGTATCGCCGACGTATATACGTAAATTCTATATAAATCATACTGTCAAATTATAGAAAAAGTGCTTTATTGGGAATTATTATGGATAAGCAAGCCTGTGAGCTACAGCGATTTTAATTACTTTTGCTTATCCTTGCCTCCTTAGATTTCCACGTGTCTTGATTTGGTTACCTATGTTTTAAATGTATTTCGATTTTAAAGGCTAAATAAAGAATGAATGAATGAATGAACATGATCTCATACTCGCGTCGAGCATCTATAGCTCATTGGATCGTTTCACAAAAACACGTGCAGGAGGCCTATAGACGTTTCAAACGTATGGATGGTTATTAGTAATAGACGTCATCTTTACCTCGCCATGGACAACGATCGTACGTGTTTTGTCCATGATTTGACACACTAACAAGTGCGTGTTTTTTAAAAAGGGGAAACCCCGTCAGCAAAATAACGTATTGTTAGAGGAAACAGCTGTACTGCACGATCACATTTTACTAAAATCTATTTTAAACATTAGAAATAAAAATATACACGTGATTTGCCTCAACAATAATCATTATACACTTAATATTATCCTACATAACGGAGAAATAAAATAGAAATAAAAATAAGGTGATCGAATAGTATGTTGTTAACGACATGGATATGATATAATCTGTCACAGTGCAGTATGCATAAGTATAAAAATGGATACGCTGGCTTTACGGGCTAATTGTAAACATTGTTTTTAAATAAATTGTTCTCTTTTACGTAATTGTTTGCATAATAAAAGACACGACAGACGTATATTCTCTATATAATATATTAATTACAGTACATATAAATAGAGGTAAATTATTATATGCCTAATATAACATTATGCCTAATATAATATTTAAACGTGTTTAGAAATGGCCATTTTGAACAGACACAGTCCTTCTCCGAGACCTGTGAAATACAAAAAAAAAATTAATTTAATGATTGATAATAAATATTTATTAACCAAGTAAAAAATATCCACATAAATAATCTAGTTCCTAAAAAATATCAATTAAATCTATATAAACTAAAAATGTATATCCCGCTCTAGCATGCATCCCGGTCGATCCATACAAAATAGCGCTACCGATTTCAAACGCGACCGATTTCATCAAAAGTATAGCTCTAGCGGCGTGCCATACAAAATACCGGAAGTTGATTTTATCGCGACCGATTTCAAACGCGACCGATTTCAGACGCGACCGATTTCATCGTAAACCGGCTGAAACCATGGTCATCAATTGCATCTCCACCAGTTAATGTAGGCCACTATGTAATTTCGTGTCATTTTTTTGTTAAAAGCAAAATTCCAGCTGATTTAGTATCTTTAGGATGTAAAGTAATAAAAAAAATGTGTTGCCATTTTTTAAAAAAGCTTAAGGGTGTCAAATCCAAGATGGCCGCCAATACGTAAAATATCCAATAAATGTACCATATTGAACAAAGTAACACATATTATGAATAAGTTAAAATTAATGCCATGTGGGTTCTCTGCTATATAAGAATTATTATAAACCTAAATTCATCAGTATTCTGACATTTTGAATTTCAAAATGGCCGCCATTTTTTAAAAATGGATACAATTTCTTAAAACATGTGCAAGTTATGACGTTGATTAAAATCACATAAAATGATAGGCCTATAACAACATGGTGATTAACACAAAATGGCGGCCATTTTAAAATCCAAGATGGCCGACAGATTATCGCTTTACATAGTTAAGATTGTATAATGGGTAATACCATCAAAACGGACTTGTTCCACATTCATAATTTGTGTTACCGGTGATATTCTAATTTTAAATAGGGTTATTTGAAGGTTGGCGGCCATCTGGAATTTGGTCGTTTAAATGTCTTTAGAAAAAAATGGCAACATATTTTTTTTCATTACTTATATTATGAAGATATGAAATAAAGTCAAAGTTTGCTTTTAACAAAAAATATATACGACATTCATATAAACGACATACCAACCTACACTAAGTAGCAATTGTTTAGAAAAGCTCTCTCATGTCTACAGACTGAACAGGGAGGAAGTTGCTTGATTGTATACTGTATTTGTGCATAATAGCTGCTTGGTGCTTGCATGGAGCACCTGTTCTACCTATTGGGCATGTGCAGATTCCAATGTCCATGTTAACATTGTAATAAGTGTTTTCCCTGGCACTTTTTACTGTGTACTCTTGATAATTTCCTAGCTTGGTGACAGCATCCGGGGAAACATCTTTCAGGCAAGGGAAACATCTTTCGGACAAGGGAAACATCTTTCGGACAAGGGTAGAATCGATAAATCAAGTTGTTGCTGTTGAGGCGATGTCTGTCAGCTTAATTCCTTACATTATAATTTTCCAGCCGGGTCAGAACAAAATCAATAGGTTGACAGATATTGAATGCATTCAGCCTGTAGAAGATTTTGTCTTTAAGAATTCTCATGGCAGCTTCACAATAAGCTGTAGTGTTGTTGCCCCTTGTTCTCATATCTTTCCTGTGGGCTAGTGACCATGTCACTCTGCGCTCATAGATTTCATTCACATGAGCTACAAAGCCTGGATACTTTAGGGAAGTAGCATCAGCTTCTGTTGTTCTTTTAAACATGCTGTGTAGGGTCATCCTCAGTCTCAGCATACACCATGGCTTTGAAGATGTTAAGGAGATGGGGTCGATCATTTTTATCAATCTTGTGCTTGCTGTCCCACAGGAATTTGGTGTTTTTGGAACCTTTATTCAGGTCAGCTGTTGAGGATCGTGGATGGGTGTTATGGTGACAGTGCAAGTCAACTTGTTATAAGAAAACATACATCATGTCAATCAGGAGGTGGCAGGTTCCATCCATTAAAAACAGGACAATAATTATCTGATGATATGTAGAAAATATTTATTACGTAAAGTAATGTTTACAGACTTCAGATGATAAGTATTTGGTACAATATTGCAAAATATCGGTAAGGCAGCATTTGTGCCCATCTGATTTGGAACTTGTTATCATAGCTAGTTTATTAAAGATCTTAATCTGTCCAAATCAAACCATACAAAATTATGCAATGTGAACTTTTATCGAATTCATGATAATTCTTCAAAACCTCTAATAAAAACAAAAACAAAACTATGGAAATTAGCTGATAGTGATAAATTCCTGTCAACGAAACACAACACAACTTTTCAAGTTGGACTAATATAGTTACTGAAAATACAAATAGCAAACTCATTAATGAATTAATTTATGTTTTTTGTTTTGTATATTTTATATCGTTCTTGGTTTTAATGTTAATTTTATTCATATGTGTATGCATTGTATGGGTATATATGTGTGTATGTATATAAACACAATAGGCATATTATTACATCAGTGACCATTGTTTTGTAGAGACTATTTTATCGAGACCAAAACCGAAATGTACCCGTCAAAAGATAAAGTTTTGAAAGATAAATAAAATAGATCACACGAACTTTGATGATATGAAGCTTTGTCTCAAGTAGTTATATCATCAACGAATAGCGATGATATCGACGATTTGGCAAATCACTACAACACTCAACTACTTGCTGCTCTGGATAAGCATGCTCCTATTGTTGAGAAGATCGTTACCTTGGTTTGATGACGAGGCTAATGTGTTGAAGAAGCAACTTCGTCGTGCTGAGAAGACCTTACGGAAGTCTTCCACCGACGAAAATAGGTCAGCTTACAATGATCTACGCAATTCATACAAACGTTATCTTCGTTTAGCCAAGTACGAATTCATTAATGGTGCTATCAAAGAAGCTGGCAACAACTCAAAAAAGCTTTACAAGATCGTGTTTGAGCTCATTGGTAGACGTAAAAATAACCCACTTCCACTACATGAAACTGATAAACAGTTAGCAGACGACTTCATATCTTTCTTTATGGGCAAAATAGAGAAAATACGAGAGGAATTGGAACACTTCCCTTTGTATGAGCAAGAACGGCTAATGGCAAATGAATTTATTGCATTTCAGGAAGTTAGCAAAGATGATGTTAGGAAGTTGATCATATGCGCAAAACCAACAACCTGCTCCACTGACCCCCACCGTCGACACTGGTGAAACAGCATCTGGATACACTTCTACCACTTATTACAAGGATGATCAACAACTCGTTGTGTAGCGGCGTATTTGCTCATAGATGGAAAATATCAGTTATAAAACCGCTCATAAAAAAGAAGGGTGTTGAATGTATCCTCAGGAATTATAGGCCAGTAAGCAATCTGTCCTTCATATCCAAGCTGATTGAACGCGCATGCTTGAACCAATTCATGGCTTATGTTGAGAACAATACCTTATTACCGGCGTAACAATCTGCCTATCGGAAAGGTTTTAGCACAGAGACGGCTTTGGTTAAGTTAACCAATGACGTACTCTGGAATATGGAGCTGCAAAGGGTGTCTGCGCTGGTATGCATAGACTTGTCAGCCTTCGACACGGTGAACCACGAAATACTCCTCGACGTTTTGCAGAACAAATTCGGAGTGGCCAATGCGGCATTGAACTGGTTTGTCCTCGATTTGCCAACGTAACAATCGGCGAAACTAACTCGGAGACAGCCAATTTGTCCTTCTCTGTACCTCAGGGTAGTATATGCGGTCCAGTTCTATACACCATATATGCCAGCACTTTACAAGATCACTTCAGTAAGTTTGATATTTCTGTGATGGGATATGCCGATGATCACTCAGTGTATGATTCATTTAATCCAAATTCTAGTTCTAGTATGGAAAATCACCAAGTTACAAGCGTGCCTCATATCCATCAACGACTGGATGAAGTCCAACAGACTAAAAATGAACAGTGAAAAAACAGAGTTCATACTATTGGGAAGCAGAGCTCAACTCCTGAAATGCGAGAAAGATCATATCATCGTATGTCAGGACAGAATACAACGTGGTTCATCTGTAAAATACCTTGGTGTTAATATCGATGACCAGCTATCTTTCAAGAACCACATACGCGATAAATGAAGAACGATAGCGGTTAATTTATACTATATTCGTCAAATCCGTAAATTTCTCTCCAAGGACCTTTGCCAACAACTAGTTCAATCGCTCGTGCTGTCACATATTGATTACGCCAATGCATTGTATTATGGTCTACCTGCTAATACCCTTGCTCCAATGAAGAGGTTACTGCACCAAGCTGCGAAAATAATTGTCAGGAAAGGTCGGTATGACAGTGCGACTAACGCCATGCGATCCTTGCACTGGCTTCCGATGTCTCATAGATGTCAATTCAAAATAGCGTGTCTTGTATGGCGTTCGCTTAAAGGTTCCGCTCCAAGTTACCTGAACTCGTTCAAGCACTGTTAACCTGACAATCCCACGAACTAAACGAAAGACATTTGCTGACCGTTCGTTTGCCGTAGCAGGACCCAAAATTTGGAACAGATTACCAAGTCACATTAAACACTTAGACGACTATAATCAGTTTAAAAAACATTTAAAAGCACTATATTTTAAACAATGTTACGATACTAATTGATGTGAAGCGCCGCTGATTATAATTAAATGTTGTATAAATGTGCGCTATACAAGTAATAATAATAATAAATAATAATAATAATAGAACATTAATTCTAAACCACCCGGTGCTATACTGAAATATAATTAATTAATTTGAAACAGTAAAGATGAGGAAATCTGTGAGTATATATATGAGATATATACGGTGTGTGTGAATGTGTTGATATTATATATATATATATATAAATATATAAACTAAAAGACACAGATTATGATAAATAAGTTAACAAACGTTTCATAAGTAAACAACTTTTTATTAAATATGCAATATATTTTGTAATCAATCAATCAATAATAATTTATTTCTTAAATAAAAACAAAATACTGTTAACATTTTGTAAAATAATAGATAATAAATGAGCAATTTTAGTAAGTTCTCGATTCATTAAATTAATAGCTTGGTAGATGTCCTTATGATTAATAAATAAACTGGTATCATCTGCAAACATAACAATTTCAGCACAATCACTTACATAATTTAAATCATTAATAAATAACAGAAATAAAAGCGGACCAAGGATGGATCCCTGTGGCACACCACACGAAACTGGCCGCAGCTCAGAGGCAATATCATTAATTGATGTATATTGATGTCTGTTACTTAAATAGTTTACAAACCACTGAAGTGGTACACCTCTTATACCATAGAAACGTAGCTTATTAATTAAAATATCATGAGAAATACAATCAAAAGCCTTTGACAGGTCAATAAAAACTCCTACAGTAAATTTTTTATTATCAATAGCAGACAAAATATTATGGATTGAATGATGGACGGCATGTATTGTAGAATGTTGGGAACGAAAACCAAACTGAGAATTGCTGAGGCCAGGATGTTAAACTTTGTAAGAAATGAAATAGTTTGATCATAGACTATTCTTTCAAGTAGTTTTGAAATAGTTGGCAAGATGGAGATGGGCCTATAGTTATTGATATTTGAGACCTCATCACCTATATTGATGGGTACAACTTTAGCAATTTTCATTGCATTTGGAACCACACCCTTTACTAAAGACATGTTCATTATGAATGTTAGTGGTATAGCTAATGCCAATGGACATATCTTTAGTATGGTCCAATGTTATAAAAACCAGGAGCTGTTGATTTTAAATTATTTATGTATGTTACTAATTCTTGTTCACATACAGGTTTGAAAAATAATTATGAAGGAAAATTATCCTGAAGGAAATCATTGTAAGGTTGAACATTGCCATTGATTGGAGTATTCGAAAAAGAATTTGCAATATTTGAGAAAAATGAATTAAAAGCTTCGGCTTTTTCTTTGTCGTACCTCCATGGTCATTTGTATATTCACATTGACCATTTATTAGTTTATCTGGGAATGAATTTTTCCTTTTTCTACCCATTACATTATTAATTTCGCGCCATGTACTTTTCATATCACCTTTACATTTACCAAATACTTTGTTATAGTGCTCTTGTTTACTATATCTAATAATACTATTTAGTTTGTTTCTATAACAACAATATTTTCCAATGTGAAGGTGATGACGAAGCTTTATATCTAGTATACAGCTTTTGCCTGGTTTTGATTGACTTGGCTATACCTTCAGTTATCCAAGGTGATTTGAGCTTGTTTCCAAGGTGATTTGACCTTGTTTGCTCGAGTACGTATATTTTGCAGTGGAAAATCTCTGTTTATTACGTAAAGTTGACTTTTTTAACTTCAAGCGCTTACGGTCGTCTTATGATCGTTACGTAAAGTTGAAATTTTTTCTTACGCTTCTGTGTTTGCTCGATCGATGGTTGCCCATGTTAGGCAATTGTTTTTCAGGTAGATAGCCTAGGCTTAGAAAGGCATACATGCTGTGTGGCATATACTTTACATATAGGCCTAGGCCTAGCTACATAAAACGGAACATGCCTAGGCCCAGGCCTAGGCCTACATCATAACCACTACTATTTTACTGTAATATAGGCAAGAGGCCTGTACTAAAAATGTCCTAGACCGTAGCCTTCTTGTAGGCCTAGCCTAGGCCTACTTAGTAATACTAGGCCTAGGCTAGCCTACTACTAAAAGCCTTTTTTAGGCCTACTACCTACTATATAGCCTAGGCCCCTAGTACTTAGTAGTAGTAGGCCTCCTATACTAGCCTACTAGGCTAGGCCCTACAAGTACTAGGCCTATCCCAATTAAGTGGACCACCATCTGTAGGCCTTTTTTTTAGTGTGATTTTTTTTATATGATACTAATGATAGGCCAAATTTTAAAAAAAAACATTTTAAAATGTTAATGTATTTGATCTACACACTCTACACAATAATTCCAACTTCTAAACTGCAACAAAAATGATCTACAGTGAAACTTCTCTTTTACATGCCCTTTGGTTGGAATGTGTTTAAAAACTAAATGTTTGTAACTAAAAATGTTATTTATACTGTACACATAACTATAACTAATAACAGTAGTTCAGCTGCTTAACAGGAAAATGCTATAAAATTAAAATGTGTAGTCATTAACTTAAGAAAAACAAGTGAATAAATATGTTTAATTATTTTTCTTTGATTTAAAATAATTATTGAAAAGCTTCAACACACTAGTTTTAAAATGTTAAATATTTTTACAGAGCAAATTTTAAACACAAAATGAGGCCTATAATAATTCCAAAGTAAATACTGCCCAGTACATAGGAAATATCACACTTATTTATTATTAACATTTTTACATGTGAACAGAAAGTCTGCTTCTAGTACCACTGAAAATTAAACAAAACATTGATATTAACATTGATAATGTATCAACATTGAAAGTGTATGTGTTGCATTTACAAATTGTTTTGCTTTATTAAATAGATATACAAGAATGACACCAGAAAGATTGAATCAACTTGTGTCCTTAATTCAGCCCCATCTGAAAGAGAGAAATTACAGTACAGTGTACCACAGTTTCAGAGTTTAAAAATATGTTTATAGTTTTAGTATTCAACTTTTTAGATTTATTTAAAGGTTTAATTTCCTGTATCGTATATATTGTGTGACACAGTGTATGCAAAGAAAGTTACTGTAGGGCCTATATCACTTAAGGTAATCAGTAAAAGTGTTTGTGTTTGCTTTTTAAAAATGTATTTAGTTAATAAGTAAGTAATTAGTATTTAGTTAAAAGTTTGATTTTCGGTATTATATATTCTGTATGCCATAGTGTATGCATCTATTATTTTTTAGAATTTATATAAATGGCCTACAGTAATCCATAAAATAGTATTGTGCAGAATGTATTTGTAAATAAATTTATTTAACAAGTATTTACTGTATTCTTCTTATTATTAAGTGTGGAGGGATGTTGAATGGCAATATTATTTAATAACTTTATTATTATTATTATTAATTGTTATTAAATATCTTACCTTCTGTATTTAATATTACATCTACTGCATCAGAGTCTAATTGCATGCTTCTTATAACAACACAAACAACAAAAACATTGATTAGAAAAACTCAGATGGAGCAAATAGTGCCGGTTTAAATTGTTTAAAAACATCGAATCATTTCTCCTAATAAAAGAATAGTTAATGAACTTAATTACCGGAAGGAGAATATGTCAATATAATAAAGAAAAGTGTGAATAGAAAGAACTTTAATATAATTGTACGTTTTTAATATAGGGCTAATTTTTATCCTTTTTTTGTAAAGAGGTGTTGTAAAAAAGCTGCTTTTATTAATGAAATTCGTATTTTCGTATCTATTAAAAATAGGCCTATCCTTTTCCATTGTATATCTTGCGCTTACGACTCTTACGCTTACGTAAAGTTGACTCCAAGTCAACTTTACGTACGAATCGTTAATAACGCAACGCAAGTGATCGCAAGCAATAAAATCCCGGTTTCCTGTAAATTCGCGATAAATCGACGTATCAGACGGAGATTCGATACCCCGGTTTCCTGTCGATCGTCTATTTTTCTTGCGTTTACGTCGATTTCACCAAAATATTGTCGTAAGCGGTTTCCTGTCAAATGTTGGTTTCTTACGTAAAATCGACGTAGCAATCGTAACTGACGTTAGACTCTTACGTCGACAGGAAACCAGCCTTATACAATCGTTAAGTATGTTATTAAAACTAGAAAGAGCTATATTTACATCACTTTGTTCAAGTACTTCATTCCAGCTTATGTTATGTAAATTGTCAATGAATTCTTGCTTAGATCTATCATTGTAAATACGTTTCTTAATAAATTTAGGTGCCTTTTTTTTAATATGGAAGGACGAGTTAATACAAAATGTGGGAAAATGATCAGTTAAATCGACAGTAAACATTCCGGATGTGAAAGAGGGATATAAGGATTCAATATTACAGTAGATATTATCAATAATAGTAGAGCTATGCAAGGTAATTCTGGTTGGATCAGTAATAACAGGCTGAAATGAATGACTGAAAATATTATCAATGTGATCCTGGACATATTGATCTGTATTAAGAAGGTTGATGTTAAAATCACCAGCTAAGTATGCCATTTTTTTATCTTTTTTTTTTATCTTTTGTGGATAACTACCACCTTTATTCATTCATTGTTACATAAACAACAATTACAGAATCTCATATATATATTTACATTATTTTCTGTATATTTTTTGTTATGTTATCTATTACAAAATATATTGTATGTTTAATGAAAAAAGTTTTTTATCTTCATTTTCATGACTGATGATAGGTCCATATTTAAGGTGTTAGCGTTGGTGTCAGGTGGACCGTGTATATAATTCCAGCAATAATGTTTTTACCAGAGTCATTCTCAATTTCAATAAAAATTGATTCAGCTGACGTAATTAGGCTTGAGAGATCTCCTTTTAAAGTCAACATGAGTTGAAACGTATAGTGCAACGCCACCACCTTTTTTATGTTCCCTGTTATTTAAAATAAGGTTGTAATTTGGAATGCTTAGAAGATTGATGTCGGTAGAATCCTTAATCCAAGTTTCAGTTAGGGCAAGTAGAGTAAAACTATGATTTAAGGACTGAATAAAGTTACAAAATTTATCAAACTTATTATTCAAACTTCTACAATTTAGGTTTAATATTGAAAAGTTAGATGACGTTTCTGAACCATATATGGTATTAAACAAATCTATATCATAATAACTTGAGCAATGATTGCAATTACCATTGACATTATTTTGCATTGGAATAAGTTAAAGAGAAAAATAAAATTGAAAAAGAACAAACAATAAATACCGTATAACTATAAGTATCCAAGCAAATCGACTTATACTAAGTAAGACGTACATGTATAATTGCCTAATTGGTAACTATGTGTGACAACCGTCGCTCCATCAATAACAGTTAATGTACAGTACCCAGGGGCGGATGCAGGGGTGTTGCCCCAGTTGCCCGGGCAACACCCTAAATTTCATACTAAATGTTTTTTTCTGCCACTAATTAAAATTTATATAAATTCATATTATATATTAAAGATGTATTGTCCCCCAAAAACATGAAAAATGAAGATTAATTAAATCAGACATTAAATATGTTATTTTATAGTTTTAATAAAGTTGTAATAAAAGCTTTCTATACACATAACTTTGATTTCTGCAAAAAAAAAAAAAAAAAAATCTCTGTAATAATGTACTTTAATTACTGTAATAATCTAGGTATAGATTATGTTGACCGGGCCAGTGAGAGGGCGATCGACTGTACTACCATAAGTCCTCTAGGTGTATACAACTTATTTCTTGTCTACAAAGTGTATAGTAGTATGCTAATAGTACTATTATTAGATTAGGTAGTTGGGAGTAGATTGGAGAGATACATCTATTTATAAGAGAGTACTGTATATATGGAACTATCTGTGTTAGCCGCCTTTGTATTTTTAGATATAATACCAATAGGTACTATGTATGTATTGGGATGCAATTCAATAGTTATGAATAAAAAAAGTCCTATGTACTCTGTATGTTGGAGGAAATAAGCATAAGAGAAAATAAAGCCTTGACCACAGGGTGTAAGTCACTATTTTGAATCAGTAGTATGACTTCTTAGGAAGTAATTTTAAAATTATCATTGTATGATCGAAAAGAAATATTATAATATCTAACTTTCTCCTTTATATAAATATATTATTTTATCCAAGAGGTTGCAAACACAAGTGTTCACATGTCTTGTTATGTATTGCACCATTGTCCTGTCTTTATGTTGTCTGTAATGTCACTGCACTAACGGGTGACCGGTAAACGAGCTTCGCTAGTCTTACGGTTATCCATCCATATAAGTTGTTCATCTTTTATGTTCAGAAATTGAAATGGTAATAAAACTGAAACTGAAACTGTGCTTATGTGGTCCAAGTTGACGAGCCAGGAATGATGGTAGTGCCAGTATACCGTGTAGTTTAGCCTCAAGGCAATACCATGTAGCTGGAGTAGCTTGGACAAACAGTAGAGATTTATGAGACTTGGTGTGTGATGATTCAGTATGATAAATTTGTGCTGTGAAAGACAAAATTGTAGAATTATGAAGAAAATATTGTAAAATATAACAAGGAAATTATACTATAGTATAATTAAGGGGTAACCGTATAATATATAATTAATAATAATAAATGCAATGGCAATTACTTATATTATGTATACATTACAATATTACAAATAAATTCATATATTATTTTATTATGATATGGAAATCTGTTTTAGAATGAGAAAAAGCCGTCCCAACCCAGATTTGAACCCAGCTATTAATAAAGCTATAAAACAAAATAGACCATATTGTAGCTGGACTGGGTAGCATAGACTTACTTGAGGACTAGGCCTAGTACTATATTAGCTAGAAGGATACAGGTCAACCTGTACCCGGGCCATGCCAACTCGCTCGTACCCAAATTTTGGTTTACTTATAAATCCAACATTTTGGCTTACTCGTACCCATCATGATGGGCTGGCTGCCTAGTAGTAGTAGTAGTAGCCTAGCCTAAGGCAGCAGGCCCGGCCCTAGCCTACTACAACTTAAGTCTAGGCCTAGCCTAGTACTAGTAGGCCTAGGCCTAGTAGTTAATATATATACGCCCTAGAGCCTAGTAGTAGCTACCTAGTACTCTACTACTAGCTAGGCCTAGGTAGTAGCAGTAGTAGTTATTGTAGTAGTATTATTGTATTGTAGTATTAGTTGTAGCTGTCCGGTGGTCCTTGGTCACTTGTCTAACTAGCTACGTCTAGGCTAGATCCCCTAGTAGGCCTAGTACGTAGTAAAGATAATTAGTTATTCTTCAACAGTCACACAATTCAGATTCTGCCGCTGATTGCTAGTGAACAGGGGGAGGGAGAGAAAGAGTTAGAAGAAGTGAAATAAGCCGTGACGTATAAATAACATCATACAAAATAATAATATAACTACCCGAAAGGGGACAAATTGCCATCCAACTTTTCTAGACCAGAATTTTCCGTAGATTACGAATATGGAAGGTAATCAGGATAGGAAGCGTTTTCGAGATATAAGGGGTCAAAGTTCAAAATTTTACCAATTACAACAATGTATTATGTATAATTATGTATAATAATAATTTACTGGACGTAGTGAGATAATTTTGGTGTCAAATTGTTCACAATGTATATGTTTATATTAGCTCTAACAGAACTTTCTTCTTTGTAAAATTGACTGGAAACCCCATTTTTAGCAATTTTGACCTTTGACCTCTTTTCGGTATATCTAAGTAACGGCAGTCGGAGAGAATTAAAAATAGGAGCAAATTGTTCCCAAGATATACATTTATATTCAGTGTAACAGATGATATTGCCTGAAAATGACCGGAAGTGTGGTTATTAACCTTTGACATAATTGAATAAGGTTATAAAAACATAAATTAATAAATATTTGTTGTAAGGAGCCAATTTTGGTGTCAAATTGTTCACAATATATATGTTTATACTTGCCATAATGCAACATTTTGTTCAAAAGTGACTGAAACACCTATTTTTCTGTAATTTTAACCTTTGACCTGTTTTTCTCATCTAAAAAACGACATGGCATAGATATTTCTAACGGCCAATTGTTTATTATAGATATTATTATTCAATCTAATAGATTATACTGAAAAATACAAGTGTGATTATTACTATCGGGGCGGATTTAATTCAAAGAGGTGTGGAAGGGAAATACTATACTACTATACAGTACAATGTCTTTCAGAAACATTTGAGCAATTTCAATCAGGTATCCATGTATCTCCAATAAACGGAATGTACGGCTCATAGAGAATCCAGAAGTTACCCTTGGTTCATTTTGGTAAATCCATATGGGTTCCTTTTAAAAGAATTGAGGGTGCACAGACAGGCTTTTCCCATGTAACCCACAGTAACTTATGTAGCCAAATGCATTGATCCGATACAGGGGCCAAATGTAGAACTGAATATACAGTAGAGAACCACAGAAGGGTCTAAATAGATGACCTGCTGTTGTTTCATTTTAGGCAAAATCCATATGGGTTCCTTAAGGATCGAGAGTGCACAGGCAGCTTTATTCCATGTGCCTGTCTATATGAACCCACAGTGTCACCCCTTATATGTCCATTATGGGGCTTAATGTCCATCCATGGAGGACCGGCCTTTGGGTGGTTAATTTGGGCAAATCCATAAGTGTTCCTTAAGGATCGAGAGTGCACAGGCAGCTTTTTTCCATGGGCCCCGCCTGCCTATATGAACCCACAGTGTCACCCATTATATTTCCATTATGGGCTTAATGTCCATCCATCGAGGACCGGCCCTTGGGTTAATTTGGGCAAATCCATACATTTTCCTTAAGGATCGAGAGTGCACAGGCAGCTTTATTCCATGGGCCGCACCTGTCTATATGAACTCACAGTGTCACCCCTTATATTTCCATTATAGGGCTTAATGTCCATCCATGGAGGACGACCGGCCCTTGGGTTAATTTGGGCAAATCCATAAATGTTCCTTATGGATGATCGAGGGTGCACAGGGATATTTATTATATCTCTATGAACCCACATTTTCACCCCACATACAGTATTTCCAATATAGGGTCTCTTGTAGCCCCACATAGAGAACCCCGAAAGGTCCATAAAGGATCAGCCCTTGGGTTCATTTGGGCAAATCCATAAATGTTATTTAAAGATTGGGGGTGCATATTTAGTTTTATTCCATAGTTCATCTATGAACTATTTACCCCATAATTATGTAGCACACTACATAGAGATCCCAAAAGGGTCCTTATAGAGGGTTCATTCGGGCAAATCCATATGGGTTATTTTAGAATCCTTTGTGTACAGGCAACTCTTTCCTCACTATCTGTGGCTATATACAAATTGTGGTCTGTCTGTGTAGTGAGTTGTGGATTGAATTTGGCCACCTGGATCTGCCTATGCCCTATCCTGTGAACGAATTGGTATTCTCTGGTTCGGATGAATAGTAGTTTATTTTCCAAAAACGAATATTTTAGCCCTAATAAATGCAACTGTATAGTGGCAAATCATTGAAGGTCAGCGTAACATTTTAACATCATAACATTTTAACCGTCATAATATTAATGTTATTATTTATTTTACAGTATTATTAATACATTTAAAATAATGCGCACTAGAAAAAATATAAAAATACCATAACTTCACTGATCAAATAACGTGATTACATTTATAAACATCGATCTCATAGTTTGAATAATGTTTCATTATTTAGTATATCACTTGTTCAAATGTTGACCTTTGACCTATGTAAACTGGTGTAATGATGAATGTGCTCTTTTGATTGTGTATGATTGATAGATGTCTTAACAGAATGATAAAACATAACATTTTGTCTTAAATGTTAGTTTTTATTTGGTTTTATATGCAAATTTTGTGATTGGTCAATATTGACATTTGACCTTTAATTGTAAAGTATTTGTTTTATAAGGCGACTGAATAGATACCTATAACCATACAAATGTATTAAAAGACCAAATGAACTTTAATAAATTGGTTATAATAGCCTACATAATGTATATAATACATTGTTATAATTGGTCAATTTTGAACTTTGACCTCTTATCTATTCCTATTCGCTTCCTATCCTGATCGAAGTCTGATTTTATTAAATACAGTATTATAATGAAATAACATAACTTTACTGATCAAATAATTTGATTACTTGTAAAACCATCAATATCATAGTTTTGACAACTTTGCAGTTATTTGTTAACTAATACGCGTATTAAAATGTTGACCTTTGACCTTATGTCAACTGATGAAATGATGTATTCGCTCTTTTACATTGCGTATGATTGATTAACAGGATGAGAAAACATCCAATTTTTAAAATTAAATATTAGTTTTTTTATAGGTACAGTACGTTCTATGATTGGTCAATATTGACATTTGACCCTTAATCACAAAGGTTTTTTTTTTCATAAGTTGATTGAATAGACACCTATAATCATAAAAATGTAATAAAAGACCAAATTGTGCTTCAATACATTTGTTATAATACATATACATATTACATTGTTGTAATTGGTCCATTTTGAACTTTGACCCCTTATATCTCGAAAACGCTTCCTATCCTGATCGATTACCTTCCATATTCGTAATCTACGGAAAATTCTGGTCTAGAAAAG
Organism: Antedon bifida; assembly: GCF_963402885.1. Taxonomy (NCBI): domain Eukaryota; kingdom Metazoa; phylum Echinodermata; class Crinoidea; order Comatulida; family Antedonidae; genus Antedon; species Antedon bifida. The sequence goes on from NC_136229.1 coordinate 11,269,168, forward strand.
TTGGATGGCAATTTTTTTTTTTTTTTTATTCAACTTTAGGCAAATTGCCAAGGATAACCACAAGTGAACTCAATCACTGTCCTGTCCAAAGGTGGCTCTCCTGTTCACACGACAAACATTTACACAAGATGCTCTACATAAACAAAGACTTATTACAAGTCTTTGGGAGTGGAGTTGCAAATTGTCATGAGAAAAAATCCTGACATATGACAGGACCCTTAGATTGTTAGCCAAGCATCATAACCACCAAGCAACAACTCCACACCCCTTTCGGGTGGTGATTCCCGCCTCCTGCCACCGGACTATATGGGAGATTCAAAGTGCTGGAGGACGGAGCGGTGTAAATGGTTCCTCTGCTTTTTGGTTATTTTAGGATATTGTATGGATCATTTTTGTGTGTAAAGCGCTTAGGAACATTATATTAGGCGCTAGGCTATATAAGACTACTACTATTATTATTATTATACCGGTAGTTAGATTCTTACATCATTATGACATTTGGGATTAATAGCTGGCTTATTTTGGCAATTTGGTGGAGCAGTGTGGTTATATAAGATTCCCATTTTCGAACTTTTTTCTGTTCTGTTTTCTTGTCCAATACGGTTTGGTTAGTCAGGCTTTTTCCTGGTTTATTTATTTTTCCACCGCTTCTATATAAACGCATTGAGCCGACATTGTTTGTATAAGGCGCTATATAAATATTAACATTAACATAATAACATAGTATGCGATGTACTATTATAATTAATATCATATTCTTTCTTATAATTTATGCATGATTCGCAGTGATGTCTCGCTGCACCCAATGGTGTAATGCAAAACACAATATAACAAAATTAATACAATTATTTTATTGATAGTCAATTTGTTTTTATCATTGATAATATTATTTACAAACTTACATGTTTATTTATTTAAATGTTATAACCATATTGATATGTTGAGAATTATAAGATAAATGAACCGTTACATTTTTTTTAACAATTCAAATTATTTCTAACCTTTTTATGCTAAATCTATTACTGTATATTATGTTTATAATAGGGAATTAATATCCATAGGCCTAATACGATATTGAAATTAACGATTTATTGGCCCCCAAAACATGAAAAATTAACTATGTAACATGAAAATTGGCTATTCATTGGCCTATAATTGTTTTTTTTCTGTTTGTTAATATATCTTTAAGTGAATCAAGTTCTATTTAATTACATAGACCTATTAGGCCTATTGTTTCCATCCAGTAACTTCCTAATCCCGAATAAACATCATTATAACAATTCTTAAATTTTATCTGTCAACCTCAATTTACAATCATCATTTGTGAAACTAATATCATCATTTATACATGTTAAAGCAAAAACAAAATACAATAATTATTTCATCTTATTAATTATTGTCCCTATCCTAAACGAAAACCGAAACAAAATTGGGACACTCCATATTAAATGGGACACTTTGTTAGGTCCCGGCCCGTGTACTGTAGTTGCCTAATACACAGTAACGGTATAGTCTAGGCAAAAAATCTGAAAAAAATGAGTTAGTGGGAGTGGAATGTTAGAGGCTGTCAACATGGCCAGATATCCTAATTAATCCCTTCTGATCACTCTAAGCCCCGTTGACACTTCAATTTTTGCCTCGTCTTGAAATGGCGGCCATTTTTATATAAAATGTGCATAAAATCAGATCTAAATAAGGTAGATACACAATCTTGGTTTCTAAACACATGTACTTCAGACTTGGAATCCATTAGGCCTTGTTGACACTTCAGTTTTTGCCTTGTATTGAAATGGTGGCCGTTTTTCAAAATGGCCGCTAATTTTACATAAATGGGCATAAAATCGGATCTAAATAAGGTAGATGCACGATCTTGGTGTCTAAACACATGTACTTCAGACAAAGAATCCATTAGGCCCTGTTGACACTTCAGTTTTTGCCTAGTATTGAAATGGCGGCCATTTTGAAAAATGGCCGCCATTTCAATACTAATTTTATATAAAATGTGCATAAAATCAGTATCAGTTTATGCTAGATAAATGTTTTGACAAAACGTTTGTTATTTTCCATTAATTAATTTCCCAGCCTTTTAACCACATTCGACATTTTTCAACTGACGAATCTCTTATTTCTTTCTGTGTTTGCTTATCAATTGCCGTAATTGTTGGTTCTCGTGTTAAAATCGGTTCCTTAAAACGAACATCATATCCAGGATATGTTAATTGGAATGATTTTTCACGTACCAATCTCTCTGGCTTAACGAAAGGCAAAGCTGATATTTCCTTATCGGCAGGATTTTTCTTGAATTTGTTTCCAATAAATTCATTTTCTTCTGTTATTTGAGTCTGTGGACATTTGTGTGTGTGTAGGCCTATATCTATTCCTGGGGCCCGATGCTGGCTTGCTTTCTTCGTTGAAATACGCGAAGAATTTCTAGTTCTTTTCCCGTTGTTTGTATGGTTATTCCTTAATTTCACATCGTATTTTCGTTGTTTTCTTCTTCGTTTTGTTTTTATTCCATTTTGTTCTTGTACATTTACCTTTTCTATTTGATCGCTGTTAGGCCTGTCATTATATCCTTGAGTTGTACAATTTTCTACTATTGTTTTCTCTAACTCTGTATTTATGTCGTACTTGCATTGTACGGACGTATCATCATCATTTTGTTTTCTATCACATTGTATCGCCTCAATACGGTCCTCATCAGTCTGTTGCAAATTGTGTTCTTGTAAGTAATTTGTGTTTGAAAGTGTTGAGTCGGGTCTCAGTTGGTATATTACTTCTTGCGCTTCACTCGATTGTTTAGTTTGCCCCATTATCTTACTTCGACGCTTTGAATGCCGATTTAAAAGTTTCTCTGTGTTATCAAAGGCCAACATTGTCTGACCAAGACCAACGAGTTCCCATATATCCACATACGTATCTCTGTTAGTGTAAGGGGCTGAATGTGATCGTTTTGGAATGTCGAGTATAGATTCTGAATCGACTAACGGTAATGATTTCCTTGCACTGTTCAATTGTCTATATGATGAACGTTCACCAATATCGACCTCGTTTTGTTTGCTCGAGTGCGCAGATCTGTGTTTTAATTGTTGTTTTCTGAAAAGAATTCTTTCTCGAGGCCCTGATAGAACATCAGTTCGTGACCACAGAACACCGCCCTCTGAATTAGTTTGTTTGCTGTTGTCAAGACAATGAAGCATCTCTAGTGCTGTTAGTCCCTAGGCAGATGAACCACTAAGGATACCTGAAGAAAAGACAAACATTATATTATTCAATTCTATTTTTAGGTATTATAAATAAACATCATACGAACGTTTCTGCTGTTTTGTAATCTATACGAAAGCCATTAACTACACTTAAACAAATATAAGCCTCCTAACAATGGGCCGGCTTTCATAATACGCTTTAGAAAATAACGGTCAATGTAACCAAATACTATACTTAGTATAGGCCTACTTACCCAAACATACGATTAGTTTATCTTGGTACAAAGATAAAATGTGTTTACTCGAGATGACGGAAGAGACAATACTATTTAATTAAAATGTATTGAAGATTGCTATTAAATTAAACATGCACGTTCAATTGAATTGGTTAATATTTAACTTCACATCATTTTCACATACTTAGTTTCCCTGTAGGTTTATGTTAAACAAACGCCGTACCAATAAGAAAATAACAATTTCTAATATGATTCCACTGTTTTAATAGCCTATCCATACCCACATATTTCATTAGTTATGTGTCTAAAAACATTAAGATGATTACCTTAATCAGTATATTGGTGTATATGAACTCAACAGTGTATAACTGGTGTTAGTATAATTTGTGTATGTCGTTTTGTCTCATTTTAAGAGACAGCTTTTGCTGTTTTGAGTTTAATTTTGAGTTAAGTATACAACCTACAGTACGCAATAATATGCCCATATGCACATACAATACAATTAACATAGTTTATATTTTCATTTCGATTGTAAAAAACGGTCGGTAAATGTTCCTTCCCAGACAATCACACATTATAGCAGTGGTGCCGAAGAAAGTGTATTGAATTACGAATTATTTTAAAGAATAATGATACCTTATTGTATATTCATAAATCACATGCTGATTAAACTTTCTATATCAAACTGAACTTCCTATTCAGTCTTTTATTTCGATAGCAGAGCAGAAAATAACAGCGTATAATCTCGGTCTCAAATAAAAAAAAAATCCAAAACGATCACGCTGGGAGTTCAAACCCAATTAGGAAGCTAAACTGACTGGTAGAAAAGCCATTTCACTTTTCGGACTAAACTTAATACCAAATCCGCTATTTTAGTTAACATCCATTGTCGCGCGCTAAACTGAAACCGGTGTTGTATCGGGTGTTGTGATAGCTACCGCCATATATTAAGAATATGCTTTGTTTTGTATTGATAATATAATTATGTTTTAGGTAATATTTTGTAGGTTATTTTAATTCATCATCGAGATGCTTTTTATTTAATAATAAAACAATAAGTATGCATGGATGTTAGCCTGCTTCGTTGTGTTTGACTTTTTTGCATAAATCTATGCTCTACTTACCACGTTAACATTTGAAATTATGGTCGTACCTGCTTTTAATTGAATAAAGACAGCTGTTTAAAGACCTACATTTCTGAAAATTTAAATTTCTGATTGTTCCAAAGAATCAATTATGTCTTTGTCATGTGATCTACTTGATGACAGTGATTTTAAATAAGAAGTAATAACTTGGAAAATCGAATTTGTCAAAAAGTCAATTTGAAATAATATTGACAATTTTCTAATTAGGTTATTTCAATTATTTAGGACTTACATTTAGTTCTGTGTGGAATACTCATTACTCCGAATGTTATAACTTCTTTAGGCCCTATGGTTTGTTTCAGTACTGCTATCAGCAACAGAGGTGAATATTGTTAACACTTTTTAAGAGCTCGTTAATTTACATTTAAACTGAATTCTGTATTTCACATCCAATGATGCATTTTATGTTTATATTTACCCTTTCATGTAATTTTATACATTGATATTTAATCATTATTTTGCTCAATGATTTTTTTTATATTTAAAATTTGTATTTCGTTTTAATATTTATTTATAATCGATATTTATAGGCCTAATTCTTTTTACTTTAAAATATGCAACAATTCAGCTTTTGGCTTCCATTGTATTTTACCTTTTATGTTGAACAAAGATACTAAGATAAATATATAGTTAAAATAACAGATATAAGATAGGGCCTACTGTAAGAACATTAAGCATACATAGTTGTATAATGCATGAACTATATTATACAAAACCTACCGTACTTTTGTCAAATACAGTTATATATGAATATGAAGTTAATTCTAATAACAAGATTACTATAATTTCAAGTATCAGCAGTCCTATAAATTAGTTATATGAATACAAATTTATTTGCAAAACAGATTCAAGGTCACTTATTAACAATTATGATTTAATAAAATAAATAAAAAAATAAAAAGCAACAAATGATGACAGAGAATTGATAGCCGATAGGGCGTCATGTATAACAACAAGAAGCTACATGACTTATCTTATTGTCGCTACACCGTATGCATGGGAATCAATTGAAATGGAAATAAATTAATTTTCTCAAAACAAAATAAAATAATACTTGAATACATATTCTGGTAGTAATGCTTATTTATAATCTATATGTCTACATGGGCGATGACTGACGTGACTCAAAGCTGTATATGTATAGGGGCTATGCCGTTGGGGATTATTTACGGTATCAACACAACTATAATACTGTAGTACAGTATAATAAGAAGATAATAATAAAAGGTATTACGCATGTCATACGGTTACTTTTTAATCCATTATTGAATGACAAGAAGCCTAAACATAAACACCATAATTCCAACACCATAATTCTTTGTTTCTTACCTTCATGTTGATCAGCAAACATTTCAAATTGATCATTGTACCCTCATATACCGTTGAGGTTGATAGCATTGCTAGCTCACGGCAATTAAATGATACAATGCAACACTATTATACTTCCGTTTGCTTTGATTTAATGTTACTATATGATCACGTGATGAGTTACATGTGAAACTAAATTGAATATGTTATAATATTAAGGTACTACCAACAATTTGGTTATAATTGTAACCAAAAAACAGTGTCAATATCATACAGTGTTTGCATTATCTGTTTGTATAACAAAAGGTAGGGTTTTTTTATGCAGGGATATTACAATTACTGCAATACCCGATCTTCGATTTTCAGGTAGCAAGTTCGCATGCAGTAACCTGTCGTATCGGTGGTCGCGCCAACGTGGAACCGGCGACTCCATCCAGTTTAAGTAAATATTTATTTATCTCGATATCTCTTGTATTTCGTGTCATCTTTGTAAAGAAAAGATTCGCATGTTTGTAAATAATATCTGTATTACCCGCTAATTTGGTTACACAAATCAAAAACATGCCTTGATAAAGACGTCGTTAAATACATTAATCTTTTGTGTAACACCCACCTTCTGTGTACTCTTCACCGGTTTAAAGTGTTGTACGCTTATTAACAATACTTTTTTTTAATGCGTTTCGTCCTCTTTGACATCTCCGTTAATGTATTTGCATCATTTTAAGAACTGTTTTTTTTTTCTTATTTTTATCACCGAGATATATCTTTCTTCAAACGGCACCAGTGTGATCCTCACGAAAAACACATATCCTTACCTAAGACACTTATAATTTCCCACTTGCCACAAATAAGGCCAACAAAAAAAATTTATTGTGTTGGCCACGCCCGACCGACCCTAAACTGACGAAAATGAAGGTCGGCTTTTTTTTTTTTTTTTTGGGAGCCAAACGGCAATTGTGAAACGAAATGGTGAAAAATATTGTCTTATTTGCCAAATTGGCGAACATATTTCACCTCCGCCGGACGTGTGAAAAAGAAGCGCGCAACCAACCATGAATCAATCGCGTGATAACCAGAATACGCGATTATCAATTTTGGGGGGATCCAAGTTTTAATTAAATAAACGCTTTGATTACACAGTGGTTGAGACAGGTTTTTAAACACCCTCTTAATTAATGGACTCTACCAATGTTGATCTGCAGCATGCAAAGAACAGATCGTACATCGCACGAGGTTGTTGATGCGGTGATTTTTGGTTTCACTGTACAGTACTACGATCCGATTACGAACTTGAATAAATGATGTAAAAAGGCATGGATTCGCCAAGCAAGTAGGCCTATATACGTTTAATAAAAATTTACCTAAGATTGTCGTAAGCTCTTTTGTTCAAGCTTGTTATTTATATAGCGATAATTCATCTGTTCCGGCATGTACGTAGCCTAGGCCTCTAGCCGGCGGACCTCTAAGCCTATGCCTACTCCTCGATCGATCGATGTCTCTGGTTGGTGGAATTTCCCCGCGATAAGAAATCGCCGAAATATATGGCTCATAACGGCCTACATTTTAATGTTATATCTTTAATGCCAGTGTAATTACGTATGGATAAAACCATATAAAAATCAATATCTTTCATCTAAAATAATATAATAGGCTATGTTAACTTGCCGCTTGTAATTGCGTAATGCAGCATTAACACGGCAATAGTTTATTTCGACCTTGATTGTTTTTGTTGGAAATGGTAGCTAGAGCCTAGGGCTAGCCTAGGCCTTTTTGCCTAAAAAAACTAGGCCTACGTTTATTTAAATAAACCTTTTTTAAACTTTTGTTGAAACAATTATAGCTAGCCTGAGCCTATGGTGCTATGAAAAGTGTTTAAAAAGTCTTTTTGTATCATTTGTGTAAATTGTTTATTATTTTGCCGGCAACACATTTTTAGTCTGAAAAAAAAAACACTTTTCCTACCGACCTACCCATTTTTGGGATTTACCAAAAACGTGGCCAACACAATTTTTTTTTTTTGGCCTAATCAAAGAGACAAAATCAAGTTTTACATGTGTTGGGTTCGAATCCCATAATGAGAAAAGGTGAGAGAGAGATTATTTAGAGGTTTGAGTTAAGTTTCAGTCAACTTTTCACATATAAAATAATAATATGAATGCTAACCAACGTCATTTGAACACACAAAAGCGCAGTGCAATTTACATCTTTATTTAACACATTAATAATCTGGCCAGTGCTTGTTCTACTGGAGGTATTTATTCGATTACTGTATAATATTCTAATTTGATAACTGTTTACACTAAACATTAACACTGTACTTACAAAAACTAAGCCCCGAAGTAGCCGTTGCCTTTCCACGTTGGATGAGCGACCAGGAGTGACACCGTATGATTTCGGTAAATATGTCTATCTAAGCCTATCATGTTTATTTTACAGGCTCCAGTACCATTATGATTATCGTATCCATATAGAGATAATTATAGTGTAATATATATTATGCAGTATCTTACGAATCGAATGAAAACTACCCAAACGATCAACATGGCATCATAATTTCTAAATGAGCCCGGCGATAGTCATATTTATTGATATGCCGTTAAGCTTGACATGACTTCATCCTACTATCATACAAATATCAATCGATCATTTACTTACTGTAGGATAACTCCTAAATACAAAATAAAATGCAAACTATTATTACCAACGTTAGGGCATACCTCTCCTGAGCCATTTTTATATCAGATTTCATTTAATACATAAAAGATGTTTTTCATAATTTGTCGGAAAATTATCACAAATGGAAAATTATTTAGGTAATCTTCATTGTTACGACACCTGCAATAATACACTATTATAAATCATAGGAGCACAAAATGCGTTTCCTCCGCTCTTAATCCACGTTTATTGATGTACAGAATAAGGTCGTTTCTTAGCTCAGACGATCGATAAGAGCATCATTAAGATTTCATTAGTGGTAATATGCCATATCGACAAAATTGAATAAGGGAAATTATACAGTAAAATCATGCAAAGCAGATCAATATTGAACTTATATTATGCGTCAAATGTGGATTGCTGTTTATTATATTAATTTGTAATCTATGAAGTAAAGTATTTCTTAAATAATGAATTGTCTTATAAATGTTTACTTATTCTATGCTAATTATTTTATCAGAATATTTTATTTATTCTACGGAAGGTAAAACGTTATAAAGGGTGTAGGCCTACCATAGAAATAATAATAGTGTAATGTATAATAATTTAAAGATATAATATTGTCCCGATGAAAAACATAATTTTATAAATGTTTTTGTTGAATATGCCATGTTAATGTCACATAATACTTATTTACTTTGACCAAAAATTGGTGGATCGAAAACAAATAATTATTTACCTAAAATAACTGAAATTTAACGAATTGTTATTTCAATAGGATTTTTGGTTGAATATAACTTTTTATTTTGTCTTTTTATCGGGGCCTTTGTGAAAACATAATTTAATAGTTCTTTTCAACTGAAGAACTTTATTAAAACTGCGAAAGCCTATTGAAAGTCTTATTAATCTTCATTTTTCATGTTGGAAAAGTTCATGGGGACAATTCATCTTTAGCGTAGTTCGCCCACCAGAGAACATTTGGCTGTTAAACCCTGGTGTTTTGAACTCTGGAGTTGTTTGATTTTAATTAATTGTCAAACCTCCGAGTTTTGCTCGTTGATGTGACGTGAAAGGGGTAATATATTCTGCTTCTCAAAATGCATTTTTTTTAAATCAAAAATTATATATTTTTCTTAATTTAAAGTGGAGCTCCACCAGAAAATTGCTATTTTTCATACATTTCAACTATTACTATACTATTTTTTCAATGAGTACGATTTTCTTGAAAATCACGCCTTTTTGCGTTTTGGGGGGATACCTTGTAATTTCCTATTCTTTTACATGCAAAAAGGGGGTATATTATTTTGTTATCTTCACTAAAAAAAAATTTTAAATGTTTTTTTATGTAATTTTTCCAGATCTTTCTATTTCTGGTATTGTTATCGCGTATACATATTTTGCGTAAATAGACACTTTCCCCCGTTCGGGTCCAATTGGGTTTTTTATTTTGTTAGGGAGTATGATCACGTGACATTTTTCAGGATCACACTACTGCAGCTGGCGATCGATCGGAACTGAATTTGTAACACAGGCATCATAATCATGCGATACTAATCCAAGAGCATAACAAATAAAGTTTGTGTCAATAACCATCACATCGCATCTTTGAAATTTCTTATGGCTATCTAAGGTCAATAAATCACAATCATGTTCACCCCAGAATTTAGAGATCTTTTTAGTCGCGTGGACGCGACTCTATAGTTCACTATGTCGGTCGGTCGGTCGGTCTGTATGTCGGTCTGTCTGTCTGTCGGTCCGGTATCACTATGCTTTGTAGCACGCGACTTAATGGCTGTTGGCCTTGTTTATTCCAAGATTGCATTTTAATATATAGTTGAATGATTCACTATTTGTGAAAATTATCAAAAACTGCTCTTGGGAAATCTATACCTTATAACACTGTCCAACATCTGCTACCTACCAAGATTGCTCACAAACAATTACAGAAAAATATCAACTTTGATAGATTCAGACGAAGGAACCAAAATAAACACCAATCTAAAGACAAGGTGTAGTGCAAACTGTAAACGACAGCACACCACAATTAATTTTTCAAAAGATGTACGTGGTCAATTTCACAAATAATGATTCATAATTGTATAAAGGGGCGATCTTGAGACAGAATAGATCACTACAATTAGATGTGAGGGTTATTATGATTTATTGACCATTCAGGCATGGTTTTGGTCTCTTTTCAAGATGGGCTTTTGCAAACTAAAAAGTGGGCTTCTTTTCGAAAAGAATGCTTTCATTTTTGGGGATTGCTACTATAATAATATAATTTTTAAAATATTAACTGCCAATTTTACATATTTGTTATTAAAATACCATCAAAATACCTGTAAAATAAATCTATGATATAAACTCGATCATCCATTATCATCCAAAGTTTATCTGGAATTAAATCCCCTTGTTTCTTTGATATTCAAAGAGTCTATCACGAAAAGAAGCCCATACTATTCTTAAAACTTCATTGGAGTGGAGCTATAGCTTGGTGGTTAACATGCTTGCCTTCCAATCCAAAGGTCCAGTGTTCAATCCTGACCTAGTGTAACGGTTGTAACTCACTAATCTTTCAACTCCACTCCTTAAGCCTCAAATGAGACTTTTTGAGCATGCTAAAAGTTAGTATAGTTGTCTATATTGTAATTTGGGGAGTTACTCGCTGTTGGATGGGTATGAAATAAGAAATAAATAAAAAAAAGCCCAGTGGGCTTTATTTCGTGAAAGCTTCTTTTCGAGATTACTTTTGCAGACCAAACAAGGAGGCCTTCTTTTCGAAATGGCCTTTTTCCGAGGTTTTACGGTATGCATAGTGTACTTATGTTTATTTATCATCGCCACTAACAGTCTGTACACTATACATTTCAGTCAATATGATGTAATTTTCAAATGAAAAAGTGAATTTTGTTTGTGATTCATAAAATCAATAGAAAGGGTAGTCGATTATCTAGAAGCCAAATTTAAAAAAAAAGTGATCATTCGCATATGAAGTCGGTGGATGACGGAGGGTTGATTTGTTGTTTTTGTGATCAGGACAACATATACATTCATTTAAAACTGAAAAACCTTTGCCTACAATTTTGTCCCGCTCGTATTATTTTTTTTCCTATTAGGTTAAGGCAGAAACTATAGAGGGCGTGCATATATCATGAATATTCATGATTCATGCCTGATCTCATGACGTCATACTTGCAAAACACACTGTCTGATGCACGTTAGCAGTGCAAATCGGAGTTACTGAATCTTTTTTTCTCCATGTTGATACTGTCTTCGTTCGGGTTCTATTCTTATGTCTTGTCAGGACGCACACACCAGAAGTAACGACGATACAATAAAAAGATTGGTTGCAATTTGGTATTCTTTGTTTATGAATATCAGTACTCAAGGTGAAGAACACAACAGCAATGAAACGAAAATAAAAACCTCTAAAAAATAATCAGAGAAATTCTTTAACAAAATGTATTAAAGGTGACAATACATTATCTGTCTCAACTATATAAATATCTACTCCAAACAAACAACAAGTTCTTAACATTTCTTTATCTATATAACATTAAGAATATTTCTGATAAAATCATTAACTAGGCCTAAAATCAGTAGCAGCCACCTTGAATCTTTGTTTCAGAGCCATATATAGAGATAAAAAATGTATAACATTCACAAGGCTATAAATATCGAATTTAATATCAAAACAATCAATTTGTTTCTCTAAACCACCCGGTGATATATTGAAATTTGATTAATTAATTTGAGACGATAAAGATGAGGAAACCTGTGAGAATGCCTCAACCGAGACTCGAACTCGGACCGTCTGCTTGATATGCAGTTGTCTTTAACATTCTCTTGATCTCTGGTGCGCGTGCGTGCAATTGAGGACTACACACTTAAAACTAAAGGTGCAATAAAGGGTGCAAACCTTTAAAAGGGTGCTAATTTGCGCCTTTTTCTCATAAAATGGTGCAGAGTTCATAAAAGGTTTATTTTTGCACCTTATATATCGAAAAATGCAGACAAGTATAAAAAGGTGCAGAACTTGCACCACAAAGGCCCAAGTAGCCTACGCCATGGTGACTGTGTGACAAAATAAGACCTATTAGTATTAGATTAATGAACGCTTCTTGATATATTTAACTTAGGGCTTCTAAAAACTTAAAAGGTAATGATTATGACAATTTTTTTAGAATGACATTATTGTGGTAAGTTAAAAAAAAAATAAGAAAGATTCATAATAATATAGGTTTGTGGGGACAGCTATCGGAAATCGAAAAAATCTGTTTCTTACGGAACATTAGAAAGTCGCTGGCTTGTAACTGAAAATTAAAGTTTTATACCTTTAACATGATAAATTCAAAGGTTCAACTGGGCACCCTATAAGGTTTAACATCAGTTAAAAGGTGCATAATAGCACCTTTTTGTACAATTTTCGTGCCGTATGCGCACGCAAGATGTCTGTAAACAATTTTTTAAATATTGAATTTCAGAGGTTATTTACTCTGGTTTTCTTAAGTCTAGAATAAGTAAACTTTTCTTTCATATTTAACAATATTATTAGAATATTTAATATCATAATGTAGGCATCTGTTGTAAATTTATTTGAAACAGGAATTGAACAATCATTTTAAGCGCGTGCAGTTGCAGTTTAAATATTGAAAGGAGTTTGCGCCCAAAAAATCAGGCCTATAAAACTAGGCCTAGCTCCCGGATCCCACATCTCTCCAGTGTAGGATAGCTGTTAAAAGTAAGTAACGAAGCTTTATAGGCATGTAATTTGGTGGTTTTTATTAGATTAATTATTATATAGGCCTATAAGCCTAGGCCTAAAACTTAAAAATTATAGCTAAATAAATATATAAGGCCGCCTAGAGGGTAGGCTAGGCGCGGCCTCCTATCTAGGCCTAGGTTAGGCCTAAAGTAGGCAGTCTATAGGCCAACTTGGCCTACAGTAGCCTCTCGGGCGGGGGCTAGTCCTAGACCAGGCCTAGCCTACTTACCTGGGTCTAGTTAGTAGGTTAGGCTAGGCATAGATAGGGCCTAGCTAGGCTAGGTAGACCTTAAACTTAATTTAAAAAAGCAGACCTAGGCCTAGCCGGCTAGGCCTAAAATTAATAATAGGCCTAGCTAGGCAGGCTAGGGGCCTAGTTATTAATATTAGTTACAGTAGCTGGGTATTATTAGGCCTAGTATGCCTATAAGCTATAACCTATATTAATTCTTATACACATTATTTTTAATTATAAATAGTTACAGCCTACATGATGTCATGGAGGGATAATAAAATAAGAAAGGGCACCTCTGCTCTGATCAGCAGCAATGCAATGAAGATGTTCAGAAAAGGAGAAAGAAATGTGACCACATGTACCGTAATACTCTAGTATATATAGGACCTACTATACTACGAGCTGAGGAAAGGGAGAGGAACATACTTTAAAGTATGTGAAGCATGTGGACAAGGTAATTTGACTTTAAAAATCAGAACAATGCCAATAATGTATTGTATGATGTTTTTATATTAATGATAATATTAATAATAGTTTCCATTCCTATTTCATGCTTTTAGGAAAGTACATAATCAGGTGAAAATGTTCGGAAAAGGTGAACCAGACATCAAGAACACTGTTTCAGATATATGGGAATAAGAAGATAATACTGTCAAAGATGTCATTATTAGATACTTTTAGCAATAGGCCTATTGTTGGTTTGAGAAGAGATGGCCACACTCTATTTAAGGTGCAAAGACTGGTAATTGCCATCCAAAAATTTGTTGAATTAGTTGAATTGAATAATGTAATGTTTTAAAGTTGAATAAAATTATACCAAGCTTAATCAATATTTTTTGTTTTTTAGTGATTTTTATTTGTGCACCTTTTTAACAGAAATTTGAACCTTAAAAGAGCATTATTGAACCTTTTATTAGGGTGTAAAGTTGCACCTTTATTTAGAGGTTGAATTTTGCTCCTTTGGGGAGCTGCTATTGTTGCATTTCGTTTGCACCTTTTAGGGTAGAAAATTACACCTTATATGGTGCAAATATGAACTCCAAAGGAGCATTAAAGCACCCTTTATCAGGGTTCAAAATTGCACCTTCCGTCAAAGGTGCAGTTGTGCACCTTAAAGGGAGCTGCTATTGTTGCATCGGTTTGAACCTTTTTAGGTAGAGATTTGCACCTTTTTTTTTTAGTGTGTAGTGCTGTTCCGCCGTACCTTACACAAAATATAATTGATATAAAAACATCAACATGCAAAAGTGCAAAGTAAAACTGTACCAAAAAATAAAAATGACTACTACTAATAATAATAATAGGTAATATAAATGACAGTCATTACTATGCTCCCATATAAAAAAGAAAGAAATAACGTCAAATTGTTTGGTTCGTTTCAGTAAATATGGATGATGAATGTTTATCAGAATATTTGTTATTCCTTTTATACCAACAGGAATTCCAAATACCGAAATAACGTCTAGTCACTGGTCTCTGAGAATTAAAAGAAGAAATGAAATGATTAAAATGAAGGCCATGAAAATAGCAATCTAACATATATCCAGAAAACAACAAAAGGGAAATTGATTATTTACGTTAATGAAAAATGATAGGCCTATAATACAAACCTTTTTATTTTGAGCAAGTTTTTCAACAATGAATTAGTCATGGTGAATTACAGGAGCACGTTATAATTATAGATTTAAAACCTGAAAATAAAAATATATTATTTTGAAACAGTTTCCTATTGGATATGACAACAATTATTTGTATTTTTCATTACGAGACGGGATCTCTGTTTTGTTATTCTATTACATTAATACATTATTTATAACCCGTTTTAAATTGCCTTGTTGCTATTATTTTTAAGTTAAATACAACTGTTACTGTTACTGGAATATGAATACATAAAAGATTAGATGCTTTCATTTATTATTGGAACATATCATTTGCATAGTTTACCGGATATAGGTATAGGTATCTGACAAGTGCGACCAGTATATCCGCTGGTACAAGCACAGGTGAAAAGTGAACTCGTCAAAATTAGAGAACAATTCCCAGAATTTTGACACGGATTCGGATTGCAAGCATCTAAAGATACAGAAAAAAAGTTTATTGAATTTAGTGTTATTAAATATGTTTATAAAAATCACAGCACATATAAAATCAGTATGAAATTATTATAGTTCAATGTTTTTCTTCAAAAAAAATAAAAGTAGGCTATAACATTTAATTTCATATTTCGTAATACAGTACTAAGTATTTAACATTTTTAAACATGAACAGTAAAATGTTAAAAAATGTTTATTAGCAAGTAAGTAAAGATAACAAATTACTGTAAGAAATTATAATACTTTGGAACATGTCTCATTTGAATATTTACCGGGTATAGGTGTCTGACAAATGCGGCCAGTATATCCGCTGGTACAAGCACAAGTGAAAAGTGAATTTGTCGAAGTTCGCGAACAATTTCCAGAATTTTGACACGGATTCGTATTGCAAGCATCTAGATTTAATAATGTAAAGAAACAAAATTCCTACAATAAATAAGCATATAACTTGTTTGTAATCGGAAATGTTATAGTTCGGTGTTTTTTTTTAATGAAAATGACAAATAAAACATTTTAAATTATATTTCATAATACTGTACAGATACTATCTAATGTGCCTTTTTGTATAACTTGTTGCATTTTTTTAATATTTATTTTATTGTCAGCTTGACACCACTACCTTGAAAAAGTGCGATGCGAACGCAAAAAACATTGGTAACTTCAACGTTAATTTGTCCTTCACTAGAAACGAAAATTTGATTCTAAAAATGCTTATTTAATTTAAGAATCGTCTCATACTCATTTACGCGCTTTGCCACTTTTATTAAATGGGACAGTAATTCTGTACAGCATGCATTCAGTGTTTTTTTGCTGGCTTAATTTGTAATCAGTTCATAGTGTCTACATTTCTAAATAGTTTGCTGTAGCATTAAGTTTTCCGCTATAATTCATGGCTAATTATCTAGTTCAGTAGGACTACTTGTAATATACTCGATGTAACTTGAAGTTTGTTTTTCTTGCACTTCTGTCACATTATTAGGTGTACACCGCTCCAACATCTGTTGTTTAGTAATATTCATAAATAAGTAAACTTCAACGACACGTGTACTTTCAGCACCATCTTTATTTAACATCATCAAGCCTGTTTTCCACTAGGCGAATGTGTTCGCACGAATCAAAAGTAGCAGCTTATACGCATGCATTAAGCTCAGCAGACACGCGTTGGATATAAAAATCGCAGCTATCGCTCTTGTAGTGGAAAGGGTAGTGCGATTTTTTCCACTGCAAAACATTGGATTCGCGTGAACAATTTTGCCTAGAGGAAAACAAGCTATACCTATTACCAAATCAGGTGACATCTATTATTAGAGTATTTGGTTTAATCATTCCTTTAAAGTTTGAAAATATACAAATCGTCATCGTCACCACGAAGTGACACTAACCTAAAAGTCTGTAATTTTTGAATTATTTTTTTTTTCGATATTTTTATTATGTATATCAAACTCTATGTTTTCACAAAATCTAAACTTTCAAATATCATTATTTAACTAATTATATTAATTAGACAATATCAAAAAACACCATCATATGGATTTTTAGTCGCGTGACCGCGACCCTATTGTTCACTATGTCTGTCGGTCTGTCTGTCGGTCCGGTATCACTATGCATTGTAGCACGCGACTTAATGGCTGTTGGCCTTGTTTTACGAAGTGACACTATTTATTAAATACCCGTATGTGCTGCTTGCAAGTGCCACATGGGTAATGAATTTTGCGCGTTTGTTTACTGTTTTAGCCTAGCCTATAGCCTAGCTAGGAGGATCTGGGCGCACACTCCAGAACATTGCATTTTATCAAGAAAGACGGTAAGTTAATTAGTTTATTGAAAGAATTTTAGTCCGCTCAGGTATCCCTCATGTCGAGGCCTATTAGGGGCCTATATATTTATTTTATAATTTATAAAACAGTAATTTGACACACTTTTAGCCTAGTACTGCCTACTTTACTGTGACGTTTAGGCATAGCTAGCTGGCCCAGATCTAACTAGGCTAGCCTCTGGCCTGGCGTACATTATTCGGTTAGTAGGCCTAGTTAGTTAGGTCCTAGAGCAAACTAGAGTATGCGTATGCCCAGGGAGTAGTAGTAGTAGTAGTACTTGGCTAGAGTAGAATCTCTGGGCTAAACTACTCTGCTTGATTTTTAACAATAAGAAATCACTGTTAAATTGTGTTTTTTATTTTCAGAACAGTTTTAAGAAAATAAGATGGGACCAACCGAAATTCGATCAACAAGCAATCTATCTAAATCAATGGAGGGGAGAAGGTATCAAGCCCAAGGTTTAAAAAGGGGGAGGTGTAGGCAGCCTGTAGCAAGTGTTTATGTTATGATAATATGAGCATTTTAGATGATGTGTACATCAGAGAACCTCACAAAAATACAATTTGATAAGACAATAACATACAACATTTAAAAATTAAATCAAAATAAATAGAATTTATGAAAACTAACAAACTAAAATAATGGAAAAATGAATAGAATCAAAAGGGAAATCAATAAAAACAATACATTAAATGGCCATCTCAGAGGAGATGGCCATGTAATAAACAAGAGATGGTTCTTGAGCAAAAATTTGATGGAAAAGGAAGATGAAGCAAGTCGGATAGTGGGCTTAAAAGAGACATGAATGTTTGTAATGTATATATAATAGTGTTAACTTATCAACATAATTGTTATGATGTAAGATCATTGCATTGGAAAGCTATGAATTAAACAGTAGTACCACTTCCAACGCACTAGAAATACGCGGTGAGATGGAATTTGCGGTTTCACGAAGTGACACTAACTGCATTAGTGTCACTTCGTAAGCGTAAACTACGTAGGGAAATGAATTTTTCGGTTTCGGTTTTAATATGATTAAAATTAAATTAAAGTAATGGGTAGCTGGATTGTCTAACTTTGTATGTGATGCTTATTTTTCTTATTGAATTTGGGCAAAGTTTATTACTTTCGTGGCAACCCTTTGACGCCATGATTCGCGAGAGAATATAACATTTTCAGCATTAGTTCGAGAAAACTTATGATTTAATCATCTTTATGTAGACTGTTTGTAGAGTACAGCTCGTGTAAGTAAGATCATCATTTCCATAATTATACCGTACTCCGGGTTGTTGATATTATAAATTATGTTGTGATTAGCTAGCCCATAAACGTACATAGTACGTCGCAGCCTGTGTTCAGGCGCGTGTGAGGGGGGTCGAGGGCTAGGTGTATTGCGATGTTGCCCTAGGTGTACGTCATTTCGCTAGTAGGCCTTGTTTAATGACTGGAATAAAAGTATTATTGTACCCGTTCATAAAAAGGGGGACCGCATGGATCTTAATAACTACAGGGGGATTTCCTTGACTCCATGTATCTCGAAAATATTTAACCGAATCATTTCAAACAATATTTCTGACTTTCTGGAAGATAAAAATGTGTTGTCAGAAGTACAGGGAGGGTTTAGACCTTCGCGACGATGTGAGGATCACATATTTACATATTTACCCTCAAAAGCATAGCTTCCTGTCGTCTGCTTGAAGGGAAAAAAACCTTCATGGCCTTCTTAGATTTTAAAAAAGCATTCGATACGGTTTGGAGGGAAGGAATGCTAATGGCAGCATGATTCCCAGTTTTGCTAAGACGTGTGCGTCTATTAATAATTAATATGGACATCGACTCAATTTTCAAAACTTCCTACCTTGGCAATGACCCTGATAGTCATTGGGTTAAGAGATTTAAAGAGTTGATGCATGACACAAACATTGCATTTTGGAAAAGTGAAATGCTAAGAAAATCGTCACTTCAGGCATACTCTCTTATTAAGTCTAATCCGTTCCTTGAAAAATATTTATTGGATTGTACAGCCTTTCTAGGATCTAGCCTCAAATTCAAACTACGTTCTAACACCCTTCCTTTAGGTCACAGGAGTTGTAAGTGGCTTTCTGAATATGATGGTATCTGTAAAATGTGCAAGAATGGTTTAGAAGACATTCAACATTTTCTATTCACATGTAACCAACTCAATGGCATAAGGATTGAAGAATATACCAAATTAGAATATATGTTAATCGATATCAATCGTTTAGATGTATGGGAAAATTTTATCTCTGGTGACCTGAACACCATATTAAATCTTGTATTAGGTGGAACTGATAACTACTATCATTATATGTATGACGTCGATTCCATATCAAATGTCTTTGATTGTTACTGTAAGCACTATGTTAAAAGAGCTTGGGCACACAGATGTATTGTTATAGGCGAGTAATGTTCATATCAATCAAACTAAATGATTGATATCTATCTCATTATAGTGTTAGGTCTACATTGTTGTTGCCCAATTCATTTTATATTGTACAGTTCCTACCTATTCTATATGTTTATTTCTTGTAATTCTGTACTTTTAGGTGTCAGTGGCTTTCCTGCTGCTGTAGTGTTAATTATCAATGGTATTGTAGTTACTGTAGTTGAATTGTTTTGACATGTTGACCTACGTCGACTTTTTATTGTAATTGTTTTTTTCTATATCATGTTTTTTTTTTTGCGTATATTTCTTTTGGATGCACCTTCCATTTGGTCGAGTGCCACTGTTGTAAAAGTGTAATCTCCAAATAAATTATTATTATTGTGTGGATGCGTTCGACCGCATCGTTGTGCGGACAGCCGGAGTTGAGGGCGCTGTCTCCTTCCGCTGTTTTGTTTGATTTAACATTTTAATAATTTATTGTATGCGTTAGCTCTGTATCTTGAGTGAGTTTGAGGCTGTCATGAGGGCGCCCTTTGCGCCTAATTTTAATTGTTGTTTTGTCATTTATTACAGTTTACCGTATTATAACGTATCGTACATCGGATGCAGTTTTACGTTTCGGCGTTTGTGTATCGATGTCGTAGAGTATCGGCGTGAATAAATGTTCGTTCAACGTTCAATAACTGAGATTGTGTGACACGAGTATTCTTACGGTTATCTATCTGAATAGCGGGGCAGAGATACGCTTCGCGAGGCCAGAGCATTGTATGTATGTAAATTAAAAATCTTAGTGACATTTTTTTAGGACGAAATCGTGTGTTTTGTGAAGCTCATTTCTTCAATCGCGTTTTTCTCGAAACGCTGTTTTTATCAATTACGCGGTTAGTGTCACTTCGTGGTGTCGACGAAATAATAATAATGGATATTAAGACAGTTAGCAAAGGATAATTTTGTTTAACCAATAATATACTTTTATAAACACAATTTTATTTTTTCTAACAATGGGTGGAAAGGGGGTTCTTTTTGATTTGTCATTAGTGAATTGTAGCTCGATTTACCCAAAAATGCTCGTGCTGAAATCTTAAAATGACATAACATGGCGGCCTTCTTAAGAAGTTGTCGCGAAATGCTGATATTTAAAAAAATCTATGAGTGGAAACGCAATATTTATATTTGCTTACCTGGACCTATATGTATGCCAATTGGAGATGTAAGAGTATCGGCGATACTACGTAATTGTCCATTCCTTATATCAATACTCATCATACCGTCTGTAGTTGAAATGTAGAGGTAGCTTCCATAAATTTCAAGATCGTACATGTTCCCCGTAGCGATTCGAGCAACTGTTCTTCTGCTGGTTCCGTTGAGGTTAGCTTCTTCGATTCTACTTAAAGTGAGATCAGTCCAATACATCTTCCCGTCTTGAACAAATATAAATAAAATGTGATAGAGGTCAGTTTATACCTCACTCCCTTTTTTTATGATCACGCAAAAAATATTATTCTGCTCTACCACCTCACCTTGACCGCTAATACTTCCATATCTTAGACACTAGACACACAATGCACATTGATGTTTTTGCCATTGCCAGACGACGTTTGATCTCAACGGTACATCCAGTGTGGTTCGAAATTATTATTATTCACTTTCTTTACATAACTAATCAAAATTAGCCGTTAGTGGTGGTACGTGTCACAATATAAAAACCTCTGTATAAAACGCGTGAAGCTGTCCCAGATGTGAACGCGACAGGTAGATTTGATAAATATTTAAGCCAAGCTATTCAAAGTTAATGAGCAGAGGTATTCTAAATGACAATGTGTAATTTATATAAACGAATGCTATGTCTTTGTCAGAAATCATTATATATTTATAAATGTACCCGTCACATAAGGTCTTCTTATTCCGAACATTATGTTGCCCGGATCTCTAGTTTTCATGGGCGTTGGTTAAGGTCCCGATAACCATCCAGGTACCCTCTAGTAGGTTAAATAAATGCAAGAAAATATGGTAAATATAGATTTGAATTCGTTACTTTGGACAAGTAAAGTTTTCCGCGCAAAAGGAACATGCACACGCACACTAAAATATAAACGCAGACAATTTATTATGCAAGGACATTTACAATTTGGGAGAAAATGTGGCAACAAATGGGAATTTCCATATGATGACGTCACATAATCTTGTAGGTAAACATTTTACATGAATTCATCTACAACTTATCAGCTTCCATAATAAGTTGAAAATTGGATATTGTAGAGCGCACGATTTTTAAAGTTTAACGTGCATTTGCGTTGTTATTTTGCAATTAGATTTCATGAAAATGAATGGAATTGATCATGAATGGTATGAAGAACAAAAGATAGAAAGTTAAACCTTAGAATAACTTTTGTCAAGTTTCAATGCAAAAAAAACTTTTATGATCAATCTTATGACGCAGTTGTATGGTGGGTGGAAATACACTACTTTGGTTTGAGAACTTCCTACACAGATACATCCGGTGATCAAACCCGTGAGTAGAAAGCGCACAACCATCAGGCATAAGGACACGCTTCTGAATATCCTCAAGGCGAGCCATATGATATATTGCACCAGTTAGTTCTCCGTCTCACACAGCAACGGCATATTCTAGTAAATAGGACGTATATCCTTTGTACCGTATACTACAAGAATATTTGGAATCAAGTCCAGCATGCTTGCCCAACATAAACCATTTTCTTTTTGGCTTTTTTAACCATTTACTTTTCCTTCCTATTTTAACAACGCCTAATAAGTTTACCTCGCTGACAACAGAAAATTTAGTAGAAGTACATTTTTCGTTGCAGGGACGTACACTATTGTGATCCAAAAAATGTTCAAATTTACTTTGCTTTCGTCGACAACTGAACTTTAAAATTATAGAGAGATTGATTTTAAATGAACATTTTTCTAATCTTCTAATGAAATGTTTTTTTGTCAATACAACGATTATAAGTATTTAAATCTTGTATGGTAAAACACTCCAAATTTACTTTATTTGATGTTTTATTTATTCATCGTCAAAAACAGTAAAATACATGTCTTGAAATTGTTTTTGCTTGGTAAAAGAATATAAGAATGTAAAAATGCGGTTAAAATTTAACAAAAAACTTTTAAAAAAACATTTCAATCTTAAGAAATAAAAACAATGGAATTGTTATTATTGTTGCGTACGTGACATAGGCCTAAATTGACATTCAGGTGTAATTCCAAGAACATCCAGTTTACCTAGCTGCAGTTTGTTCTGCAGAAACTCCATCTAAGGCCATATACATTTTTTTTTTACATCTCCTTTCTAAAGATAAAATTTGCCAACGCAATGTTTTACTTCAGTAGCATATGTCTTGCTGTTTAATGACATTAATTTACAATAGTGTACTGTAAATTCGGTAAATTGAAAGGTTGTTTTTATTGGCTGTAAATACTACTTGTTGATAGAGGAATTTTACAATTAATTTTAACAGAATGTTTCAAAATGATGTAATATTCAACACGCCAGTTAAAACCTTCAGCTAATATAGAATCACTAACATCTTATGTGGTAAATAAAAAATCTACACCAGCTAATGTAGCACGGTCAACATCTAATGTTACTGTTGCTGTTCTGTTGATGGTACGAGCTACGTTACTTGGAATTTGACGGGTACTCTCACCCCGGGTCAGGGGATCCCGGAGCTCATCAGGGGCAGGGCGCTCAAATCCCTGAATGTAGTAATGAAAATTGTCTCACATCTACTGTAGAAGTTTTAAGTTTGATGAGCTGCCATTGTCATAGACATTATTATTAAAATAGTCACTAAACCACTTTAAAACGATACCTCTATATTGCGCTAATTTTCTCGACAGAATACTGCGATCGGTAATGTCAAAAGCGCTAATGGACCAAGTCGATTATAGCGGGAAGATGGGTTTGTTATTTTAATGGAATTTTATTTCCTATGTTACAAAATCAATGTTGGTTGTTACTTAACATTTTCAACTTCGGTAAATAACTTTATAAGTGTTTTTTCAATAATCTTTTAAAAAAGAAAAAAAATAGGCAGTAGAAATATAATAATATGAAATTGGTGTATCCTTTTTATCTTATACTGGTATGTTATCTCGAAGCTTCCAACCGAAATTAATCATTGTTATTTGTAACACTTGATTCATGTATCTATCTATTTCAGCATCAGTATAAAACCACAGACAAGAACAAGTACCAACAAGATAAACATCTAAACACTATAAATATATTATGAGAACATATAAAGTCATCCACATACTTATTTTCACGAATAGTTTGGGTGGTATAGTGTCACCCCGTCGAACTCCTCTTCTGATGGAAATGGGTTTACTGTCTTGGTGAAGTTAAATAAGCTAAAATAAGCAAATTTAGCGCGTTATGCATTGCCAAAATACGCAAATAAAGCCAAAATAGGCAAATTGAGGGCGCTATGCTTTGCCAAAATACGAAAACCATGCTAAGAGAGGACGACCTTCTTTATTTGCAGTGGAACTGGGAAAACTAATGTATGCATGAACTCAATTAGGAAGAAATTAAAAAAATTGTAGTGTTTGTGGGTACTGCATTTTGCGCCTGATGGAAAATAACATGCGTGTTTTAAAAAAAATAGCTACTAGAGAGACAGGTAGATCTGTAAAAACGGATCAACGACAAAGAAGACTAAACCGTCGCTCCTGTATATATGCATGTGAATTGTTTGTATCTGGTTTGTGTGTGTGTGTATTTTGTTATATCCTAGACCCAATCTATTAACTTAGTAGGCAATATTTATTAAAATAAGAATGTGGTTCATGTTTGTACGATTGCATTTTATTACTTAAGATAGAACTATATACAACACATCTGTTATCCACGAAACACCACATTTAAGAAAAATTTGAGACAAAATAATGCTATCAAATTATATTAGTTGGTGCCATGTTGATGTTGTAGCTGTTACTCGTTAAATATTTATAGGCAGTAAATTATTACTTATTTTGGTATGATTTACTTCCTTATACAAATTATAAATGAAACATAATATGTACAATATTTGTTACAATCATTTCATGTCGTTTTAAGAGACAAGAACAGAAATAACAAGTAGTAACCAATAATGTGATGTGTGTCATTCATTGATTTTTTCTTTGAATTCCGATACTGAATTGATCTGTGCGTGTTGGTTATATAGGTGGAAAACGGCAATTCATATGTTTCATTATCATTATCATAGAAATATTTCGGACGTGATAATTTACAGTACGACATAAAGATGAAACTTGTAGATCCATCTATCGAAACATCACTCCGAGGTTCCTAACTGATAACGAAGGTGCAATTATAGATTCACAAATTGTCAGATTAAAACGTTGAATGGAATGGAATGTTTGTTAGAAATAGTGTGTTGTATGTTTCATTGGAAACAATATAATTAAACTGAATTAAATTAATCTAACAATTGCTATAATAATAATAATTTTTTATTGAGACGATCGTCATGATAGTATAATAGACAACAATTAAACTACATAAGGCTAGTTTCCTTTGGTAAGCTTAACAATATTAATATTTAAATCTTTAAAAATCTAGTTATTATTAATGATTGGTCGATTGTTTTGAGGTATTTAGTTATTTATTTTCAGTTATCAGCAAATGTTTGCCTACTGGCATCCATCTTAAGCATTGTAAATATACATTAAATGTCCAGCATTCGTGTCCCAACGAGGCGGCCAGAAGTGAATTAGGCCATATCCAATTAAAGTATTACAGACATATTAGAATGATAAGTTACTGGATTAAAATATTAATGATGGAAGACACAAGACTACCAAAGATATGCCTTCTTCAACAAAAGTCCTGGACCGAGAAGGGAAGCGACTGCTGGGCACTTAATGTTAAATATATTCTTAAATATTACGGATTTAATTATATTTTTTATTGAAATGATATAAATAATAATTTCTCACAAAATTTCAGCCAGAGGGTATACGATACAGCTTTACAGAACGGAAGAGAAAGTCTCCAACAAAACCCACGTTTGCGATTTTATAATTATTTTAAAGCTGATTATGTTATAGAAGACTATTTACATGATTTAAATTTTAAGATTTCGTTTATCGACACATAATTTATTTATTGAGAAGGGAAGACATCTTAAAAATAGAATCTGTTTATTTTGTAATACTGGTGAAATTGAAGACGAATTGCATTTTTTATTTAGCTGTTCTTTATACAACCTGAGACAGAAATACATTAAGATTAAAAATCAAAATATATATACCTATTTGAATTATGTATTTAGAAATAAAAGAGAATTAAGACTGTTTGCTATGTACATTGAAAAAAGTTCTAACTTAAGGAATGTCCAAATCAAGAGAAATAATTTTATTTTAATGTTTTAGAAAATGCTTTAGTTTAAAAAACGACCGCCTAAATATTGATTCATGTTATTATGTAATATGGGCCAAATGCCACAATTACGAATAAAGAAAGAAATATTCGCATCACAAGTTTCTAAATTACAAACACGATGCTTTGACCAATTATACAGTAGTACGCCCCCTATTATATACTGTATGTGGGTTTTTTTTAGCGGTACGTGTCGTCTCCTTCAAGCGTATTAAATACTGTTAAAATGCATCGTAATGTATTTCACAACAATCAATAATTTCCAAGTCGACCTCTTTTAGTAACAGCCTATTTTTAATACAATGATTGATCATTTAGATAAACATTCTTTAATTACATTATTATAGCCGTGTTTATCTCGGTCAATACCGGAATCAATTACACTCCATAAAAGCAAATTAATTTTAACTTTAGGTTGATTTGACAAAAGCCTTGGTAATTTGGTAGTAGTATGTACCAAGTAAAGCAGATTCGGAACCCTTCCGCCCATGCATTATGTACAGTAACGTGTTGTTATCAAAGTATAAAAGGGATATAAATTCCTCTCGTAGCTTCGCACTGCTATGATAACAACAATCTCTCGACGCAAACATTTTGGCTAATTTTAGGCCAGTCTCGAACTTGACCAACTTTAAGTAAACTGATCAAATATCCCGCACAATTTAAAAAAAAAATCTTGCGCTAAATGACATGAATGAGGTTTTACAAACAGCTTATAAATCAGGTCACAGCACTGAGACTGCATTAATTAAGAATAAATCAGATATATTAGGTGCACTAGAAAAAGGAAATATTGTAATTCATGTGATGTTAGATCTCAGCGCAGCGTTTGAAACCCTTGACTGGTAGCAGTTCGTTTTCGACCTCAATATTGAAACGAACTGCCCCTTGAAATTCGTAAGTCACCCTCACATTCACCTTTTACAAGTAAACTTAAGATCCGTTTACAGTTTGGGTTAATTAAGTGACTCGAAATGGCAGGCCTGATTGCCTTTTCTTTTGTGTATCTTATATTTTCACGCTGCTGCTCTAGCCCGCTACGTCACAAGAGATGACTCATTTATTAACTGAAAGCAAGCAGCAGTTATAGTACTAGACACTTTTGCGAAAAAGGATTCTCGACTATAATGTATAGGTACCACCAGCTGCTGGACTCCAAAAAACGTCTGGGAAAAGAGTCTAATGGTTGGACGACAAATCCCAAAGCATTTCTGGTATTTATGAGTCCCATGATATTATATAATACTGTAATTCGCTGTCAGATAATCATTGAATTATTATCAAAACAGTCCATGAAAGTTTTGTTTGTAATAGGATACTTCACACTTGAAGTATCTAGGCGTGATGAAGTGACCCCCAGACTTGACCTTAGCAATAAAATAAACTAAAGTGACAGAAATTGAGTCTGTGTTTCATATCAAAGTTATTCACTTCTGTAACAAAAAAATAATATTTATTCACATATAAAAAGAGAAAAGAAACGATAAATTATAACTCAAAAACCATTGTCTGACAGACAATTTAAGTATTGTTTGCTTTAAATTACATTTTTTCAGGTAAAATAACTATTATGTGACAATAAAATGACACATTCAAAAACAAATTTGAAATAAAAAATATTTTTCAGAGGAACAATATCTTTTTTAAACTGTTACGTCAATAAGCGAGCAGCGTTTTTGGAAGAAATATTTCTTGTTTATTTAGGTTTTTGATGTTGTGTATCTTGTGTTTCTTGCATTTTCGCGCCGCGGCTTTAGCCAGCTATCTCCCAAGAGGATATACTCATTAAGAAGCTTTATCATCGCGGTAGCTATAGTTCTAAGGCCGTCAGTTTTGGGAATTTGTAAACTCGACTATAATTTATAGGTCCCAGCTGATGGACCCAAAAAACGTATGGGAAAAGAGAGTCTATGAGGGCTCACGGTTGAACGATTTTGGATTCTCGCCCTTTGATTGGTTGACGCGAATCAACAGACTGCGGAAGAATTTTTTCACTTGTACCGCCGTGAAGTCACGTTGTCTCTAGAGGGTTGCATGCCTACACATTAAAATTCAAAATTGACAATTTTTAAATGCCATTTTTTAATTAGTAGATTAATATTTGTATAATAATACATTGTTGGAAAGGTACACATGTCTTCTTTCAAATGCTGTTGAAAATTAGCAGAAATATCAATTATTCAATGAAATACAACCAGATTACTAACACCCACCAAAATGGGCATGATGTGATTTATAATTAAATAGCTATGTTAGATTTTGTGTATTTTTGCGATTAACCAACATGTTTTTATTTTGTTACACGTTTCCATGGTAACAAAATGTCCATAAATTATTAAAAATTGTGTATTTAACTAGTGAAAAAATGGGCATAATGTTATAATTCATAATTAAAGAACTATCTTTGATTTGTATGTATTTTTGCGATTAAAGGACATCTTTTTAATAATTAATCATTTAATATATCTGAAAAAAGAACAATGATTAATTTTAAAATGTCGAGCGGCGTTTTTTGTAAGAAATATTTCTTGTTTATGTTTGTTTGTTTTGTACTGTAAGGCGCTTTGTAAAAAGCGCCATATAAATGAAATACAAAAAATGTTGTTCCCACTGAATTAATATGACGTAATAATAGTCATAATACTCGTAATAATAATAATAATTGAAGCTCCCTATTAATATGGTATTTTACAGATTTCTACTCAACTGATGTCTTAAATACACATTTTATTGTAGGCATGTATCACCCACTAACGTAACAATCAACCACTAATGTAAAACCAACAACAACCGAAAACGTCCTAACTGTGATAACTGTGTTCAGTATAGGGTTTTTGGTACAAATGTAATGTTCAAAACTATGTGTTTGGCTTAATGCGTTCTTCCAATTCAGGACAGTACTTACTTACAATTGTACAGACACAACAGTAACCTGTTCAAATAAAATATCAACGTTCATGCGAAACGATTAAAACATAGATAATTGACGGACTGAAATATAGACTAGAGGTGCAAAAAAAAAGAATTCAACCCAACTTTCTATCGAACAACAGTTCCCGATAACTGAAATACGTACAAATGGACGGACATCGACACAAACCATGTTGAAGTCGAAAGAAAGACTTTAAGAATTGACTATTTTAACATCTTCTACTGTTTGTTACGTTAGTGGTTACATTTTCTTACGTTAGTGGTTAATGAAGTTTGTTGCGTTAGTGGTTTTAACCACTAAAAACTGTTGTTACGTGAGTGGTTAATGGAATTGTTATGCTAGTGTTTAATGTTACGTTAATCATTGATTTATGTTACATTTGTGGGTAATGTTACGTTAGTGGATGATACAAGGCCTAGGCTTATATTTTAGAAAGTTTGGGTCACTATGACAGTGTCGGTGACAAATTTTCGCTGTTAAAACAATAATAATGGGACATCAAGTTTAGAAATAACAACAAAAAAATAACAAGAAGAATAATAAAAATAATAAGATTTAATACTAATGGACATTATGTAAGCAGTTTTGTTAAAGTAAAAAATCACACTGCAGACAGTAAAAACACTCAACACCTCAATTTATACAGTTACACTGGCGTGGCATCATTTACTCTTTCCAACGCTAATATCTATAGGCATTTGAGGCCCACAATCTGTGACAAATGTTAAATAAAACATAATTAGGACCAGATTTATATATTTTTTTTTACTAGCTTAGTTATGAAAACATTATTTATCAAATAAAATATCATAAATTTGATCGCTATGTTTATCGTGAAAACAATTACGCCTTCAATTTAAACTATAATTGTCTGAGTAACTGTAATAAATAATCATATACATAAACATTGACTGGAATGTTTTATATTAAAATTTGTCTCGATCATTTGCTTAATGTCACAAAGTTTATAACAAAAAATGTAGCCAATGACATATGAAGTAAGAGCTATCCGCTTTAAAATATGTTTTCCTTCACATTTACGTATTTCAGATTCTTCCCTTCGATTTTCTATTATAGTCTTTGACTCCATTTTTTCTATTTTTTTCTATTTTTTCTATTTTTTCCACCTCGATTGGTTTCTTTCTTTTCTGTTGATACACTTCTCTATACGGACTCCTAATCTACAAATTCCAAACCCTGTAATACTTCAGGCTCTAAAACGTAATCATACATAAATTATTTGTGGTCCATTATTATTATAGTGTGATTGTTTCATTGCACCATCTCCCTTTGTTTCTGTGGTGGTGGTGGAGTTAAACGTGTATATATTGAAAAAAATGTTTGCAAATAGGCCTATTTTTTTAACTATGTCTGTCTAAAATCATATTATACAAAATAGTAGTAAAGAAATTTCAACTGAACTCTCCTTACAGTCCACACATTTTATCTTCATTTTTATTACCTGAGATACTAAATAATAATAAATATATAGTACCATATTAGTGACACTGTCGTGTTAGAACAATCTAATATCTAGCGCACATTGGGATAGACCATAGTCCATACCCTTTAATGCTTTTAGAATCTAATAATTATAGTATTATACATTTAGCTAATGTTTCGAAAATTTAACTTTTGGTTGAAAAATGACAGGAATTATTACATATTATAACATAGACACGTAAAAGTGCCCTCAAACAGTTTGTAACGATTTCCTAACCAATTCAATTGTATAGAAGTATAGTCATCATCTCCTTGTATTGTACATCAATCAAACGTTTAGACATTGGGATATGTAGACGGCAACAATCTATTTAGATGATGCCAAAATAAATTTTCTCTTATACTTTTTATGTATTGTTTTTTTTAATATTGGTGATTTTCAGATTCTATGACAACTACCGCTAGATAATTTTTTAAAAGGGAGTGGTAACGATTCAATAGTTAGTTATTCGTAGGTTAGTTTTTTTTTGGAGGTGAGTCGGACCCGGGGTAGAGTATTCCATGGAGACATTTTTCCGGATACGAAGAGCTAACTAAACTGTATCTTTCTTTAAGTTCTTCTATTCAGGAATTACAAGAACTGTGATTATTACTTATTGTAAGGAAGAGGTATGCTCCTTGGACCATTATCGGTGCTCTTGTTGCTCCTAGATCCTCATTCCATTCACGGTGTTCTCTCTTTCATATAAAAATATTAACAACGATAACAAACACGAGTGATTTATCTTCAATGGCAATCACTAGCTGATTTGTCATATCTTTTATTTTCGATTAACATGTTGATTAGAGTAAAGATATCTTTTCTAAGAATTTATGTCTTTTAATATATCAATGTACATGAAATCTACTCACGCTATCACGTTAAGTGGCACCACATGGCCCTTGTAAAACCTTAAACGCAATTTTATTGAGACAAAGTGAACCAACTAAAACGTGACATTAATTTAGATTAGAAATACGTTCACTTTTCAAGTTGACTCAAATTAATAATAAATGTTTCATAAGGGAATTATACGTTTAATGCTAGTCCAGGAGAATAAACATAGCATGAAAGGTAAAATGAAGATACATATTAATCATTGAGATTTGTGGCCTATTAGAACACTAACATCTTAGAAGTTCTTTTCATAAGTGTATTCTCTTTTAAAGAGATCTGAAGGCCTAGTATTAACACCCTTCCTAACACGATTGAGAATGCCGATATAACAGCGAGATGGGTTACTTACTGCATATTATGCTTACTGCAAGTTCGTGACGTTTGGTTCAAAGAAGTATCCCGTGCTTTTACGCACAATATTATAAACAATATCAATTAACAGTCCACTTACATTTTAATTAATTTCATTATCGTTTAGAAGATCCTAATTACTAATAACCATAGAATGAGGACTTCTTGCCGTGATATACCGTTTTATAGGATCCATAGTAATGATTATTGCTAAACGTCTAATCACACAATTACTCAGAATGACCCTAAGTATAATCCTAGTAGAAGGAATCTAGGTGAAATACACTCAAAGTGTTTTATAAGTGATTGTTGTTGGCACACTGCCGTTCTCATCTACGACATAAACGGTTTCATGACATCATTATAAGTGGAGAGTGTACTCACTAACATTTCTGTTCTCAATAAAATGAATTGTGTTTACCATTAGGTCAATTCTTCGAAACATTTATTAATTTGATCTGTTTATCTGTATGGACCTGCTTTTATTCGTCTCGGTCAATTTTACTTGGTCACTCATCTAAATGATGACAAGTTGGTAAGATTAGGTACTTAGCTATAAAGGCGGCTGTCAGTTTTCAGAAAACTAAGTGCTTTTAGCATCTCACCTTTTGCCATTATAGTAACATTTAACTTATCAATAAAATAATGATAAATATATTTGTTTTGTGGAATCTTCTTCGTTATTATTATTATTGTTGTTGTTGTTGTTGCTGTTGTTGCTGCTGCTGTTGCTGCTGTTGCTGCTATTGTTGTTGCTGTTGTTGCAGCTGCTGCAATTTACCAAGCATTTCGATTTTGTACTTTATTTTATCACTTTCTCAATATTAATTGTGTTGTATTTGTTATTATCTAGGGGGTATTTGTTTGAACATACCATATTACACCCGAAAACCTCACCCGAATAAACGCCTCTCTCGAATAAATACGGTAAGTTAACAATAATTACGATATAAGTATGTTTCTAATATTATGATGTTACAAAAATCTATCAGCGTTAAACAAAAGTAACATATTGGTAAATATTATTAATATCGGTGTAAACAGCAACAACTAATTGAGACCTTTATATGGAGTCACCGATTTTATAGTCTACAATTAATGATCGTTTATTTATAAATTACTATAAATAAAGTTCAATTCTCATCTGGGATGACTTTGTTCAATTTTGCATATTTTCTCAAAATATCCACACATATTTCTTGTTAGAACTATAGCTGAGTTTCACTTTTTGCTTTCAAACTTTAATCAAAGACCCGTCTTACAATAATAATGATATGCTCGATATTGTTCTAATCACATACACATTTTGTCACGATTATTAGGGACCTGTTAGATGCATTCAATATTAATGTATGTGTCTTTTCAACCTTACATCTCCACTGCCATGTTTCAAGATTGACAGTAAAATAATTAGTATCTACAATGGATTAAATTAACTTGCTCAGCTCATCAAATTTCAATAAACTCTAGATAAACAAAGGGCACTCACATCCACTCAAGTTGCTCCTTTTCTCCTGTACCGCGTCTTCTTACAATAAGATGAAGTCTATAAATAAACATTATATTCGTGATCGTCAAACGTATATAGATCTATTGTTTTGCTAATAATAAAACCCTGCTTCTGGCTACAATTACTTCGAACGATTCTCTACTCTATCCGTTTAAATACCGGTGCCAAATCACCAATTTAGATAAGTTTCAAAATACAATCCGCAGTAATGACTGAATAATATTATCAAATCAAAAGTTAATTCAGACTGACAAACTGAATTGATGTCATTTTTTGAAATAGTAGTTCATGAATTCATCTTTGCGGCAATTATTTATAGACGGATGTAAGCACTTTCCCATAAAATACTCTAATCGTTATTCTATTATTGGGAAACAATTTCTTCTAGCTGTTTCGATAGATTATAAATCATTATACCCTGAGTAGTGTGTCTAGAATTACTTTAACCATAGGAAGCTGAAATAAAATACACAATAAATATACTGTGTTTCAATAAAATAGCTTTTAATCAATAATCGTGATTTAGTGGAAATTATCACTATTTTGCACAACACTGTTATGCATATTATAAGTACGGTATGTTTCACAGCCATAACAACATTATCTGTTAAATTTTTAACCAATCAGATAATGAATACAAAATTAAAGTGCGCATGTCCAGTCATTACCGAAAAACCAAGTGCCTAATCACAACGCAACGTTTGGTCCTTCAGGTCAAAGGTTAAAACTTATCAGATTTATCCGATAATTATTTGATTTGAATGAGATAATTATCGCTTAATTTTCTCGAGCAGAATCGGTTGAAACATTTTCCACCATCGGGTTAATGATTAGTTAATTTTTGGCTGCGGAAACACGGCCATAGAATTTACACAAATTAAGTTTGGTTTTGCTACTTAACTTTTGTTTTCCTAAAGGTTGTGTTTCTTGGAGCCTCGAGACGTAGTATCCATTCAATAATATGTAGTGATGTCACCAGTGTAGGAGGAACTCGCTTTAATTTCATTCATTGGCTTTATGTTCATATTTTAGTTTGCTAGTAACGTAAACATGTTTTATAACTTCATATTCCCAGTTTTATTGACATATACATGTAATATAAAGATTTTACAGTAAATCACGCCAAAGTAGGAAAACATCTTACCAACCTTTTTTTCTTATTATTGTATAGATCTGTTTTCCATAGTTCCAGATCTATTGTAAAGTGAACACATTCAGTGTAAAGATGTTTGTATGAAATATGAATGGGGCTCAATGGCGTGATAGGGCTACTGAGGGCTAGTACTCTCTGTGTCAAATCAACCATGGTATTGTTAGTATACACTGGTGCTGCAAAAATTAATAATTCAAATAAATCCACGTTTTATAGCTTAAATAGAAGGAGATTTGGTATTGATAATGTTCAAAAGAAAGAAATATGTCTTCAAATTAGAAGAAATTGAGCTTGAAGCATTGAAAGAACATCGATCACTATACAATTTAAAATGCTTTGACATCCGGGCACTGTGTTATGTTTCACTAAAACAGTCAATTATATCGTCTGGCTCCAAACATGTAAACGCGCGCATTTTTTACATATCGCCCAAAAAGACAAGGTGCACAAAAGTAAGCCGACAGTATGGTGACAACTTCTTTATTTATTCCAATACCTGATACATTTGATCGATGGATATGAATAGGGTGTTTTAGTATGTTAACAGTAGTTATTTAAACGTCAGACTTGACCTACTTTCAGTTTCAAAACAGTTATTAATGTTTATAATTGATCGATGATGTTTATTTACCTACTTGATCAATCTCAACTTCTATGTTTATATATATTTTAGTAAATATTAATATTCATAATGGAGATCGGCAGCTATTTATCCAAAACATTATGTTTACCGTACGTTACAATGGTTAAAGGTGAAAATGTTGTATAGTTTATTATAGGCCTAAAATATAAACACCATTGATAATAACCCACCCACTTCTTTAGTGTTAATGCAGAACTTCCAAGGGGCGGGAGCTTCTGATTTACCGCTGATGAAAAATCTATTAATGTTGTTGCAACTGTTTATGGGTAGTCCGGGGCTGGGTGCCAGAACAAACTTCACTGCTGTAAGGTTAATATCAGCCTAGATAGGCCAAGCAGCATCAGTAATACCTAGTAGGCCTAGCCTTATTGAATATATAATAGCGACGTCTTTCTCATATTTCGTTAATTTTGACATTTTAGGAATAGTCTCATAATTACACAGTGAAAACATTATGGGGTCACATCCAGAGTGTTTAAATATACTTTGCACCCATCAGAAACAACATCACGACAAGAACAGATCGCCATGCCAGTGAAAATTTGACGTGGTCATACTCCCTACAGGTAGCATAATATAAAGCCCAATTGACCCTAACGGGGGAAAGTGTGTATTTAAGCAAAATTGCGTAATGTATACTCAATATAAAATAATAATAATATAAAAACCAGAAATAGAAAGATCTGGAAAAATTACATAAAAAAACATTTTAAGATTTTTTTGGTGAAAAAATTGTTTAGGATTATTCAAATATACTCCTCTTCTGCATGAATAGGAAATTACAGGGTGTCTAGAAAACTCAGATCTAAAAAACTCAGATCTCAGATATATCTGAGTTTTCTAGATCTAGAAAACTCAGATATCTGACTTTTCTGGATCTAGAAAACTCAGATATCAAGATCTGAGTTTTCTAGTTTCATTTTGGAACTAGAAAACCCAGGTCATCAAATGGATCGTTCCATTATTAATAGAGGGTAGCTTGTTTGAAATACTACACTATTATAGGTTTTCTTACTAATAATAATACTTATTGTGTAACTTGTAGTAGCAGCCTACGACTTAAATCATAAAGAAATACAGTATACACCTTTTAAATGTAGGCTTAGCATTTAGGCCTAGCTAAGCAAACTCAATTCAAGGCTCAACGTGTGGGCGCTATCGCGATGTATCGCGAAGAGTAGGCCTGGCCGTACTAGACTAGAAGTGGTCAACTCGTACCCAAAATAACTCGTACCTATTCCCAACTTGGCTAACTCGTACCTCAACCAACTCGTACCCACACCAACTCGTACATACCTAATTTTTAAGCCTACATTTTAACGGTAACGTGCACTGTATTTTCTTTATGATTTAGCCGTAGGCCGCTTCTACATGTTACAATACAGTAATCAGTTTTAATAATACTCTAGTATTTCAAATGACCTACCTTCTGATTAATAATGGAATGATCCAAATGACCTACCAACCAATCATTTGATGATCTGAGTTTTCTAGTTCCATTCTGGAACTAGAAAAGTCAGATATTGATATCTGAGTTTTCTAGATCTAGAAAACTCAGATATATCTGGAATCTGAGTTTTCTAGACACCCGAAATTACAAGGTATCCCCCCAATTCGCGAAAAGACGTCATTTTCAAGAAAATCGTACACATTGAAAAACAATTTTTTTATGAAGTATGAAGGATGATATTTTAAAAAAACAGCTGAAATGTATTAAAAATAGAAATTTTCTGGATGGAGCTCCACTTTAAGAGTTAGCTTACCATGTTCTATGATAGTAGCTGATATATGTGCAACACATGTGATGCTGTATTTATTACAGAATGTTCCTATGATACTGGTGGAAGCTACATACAGTACCGAGAATCACGTGTTGATGTAATAATGGTAATGGTATGAATAATCTATAAATTAAATGTGTATTTTATTATGTTTTTGAGAAAGTTCAGTACAATGCAAATCATTTTACCATTGGATTCTGTATCGGGTTGCATTAACTGTCTTTACTAACATTGAGGAACATAAAGTTCAAGCAAAAAAGTATTTAATGTTCATTTGTCAGGCTGATAGACGGAAAATCAGAGTTCCGATTACACTTGAATAATATTGTCACTCACTTTGGACAAACGACCCGAAAACAACAATATACCTTCATCTCAGAAAATATCAATTAAAATAGAAAGTATGCCATAATATAAACATTTGAAACACCATCGGTTTTCAGTACAACCCATAAAGATTATTTTGGAAATTTAGCCTAAATATTACAATTCTAAAATGGACCAGCAATTTGTAAATATTCTTCTACATTATTTGTCTGTTAAAGAGCAGACATTATAATAATTATCACCTTCGTCTACATGATCTATACATAGCAATAATATCTGGTATATTAAACTATTGAGTCAATCTTTATAAATAATGATTGACAGCGCATCCTTAAAATGATTATAGTAAAAGTTAGGTTATTGCCAGGAATTGAATTTGAAGTAGTCATTGCAATGCGGTATACCAAAGAAATAACGCACGACGAGAAGGGTTTAAAAATCAATTAGATGCGTAGTAGAAAGTAAAGTAAGGTGTCTAGCACTCTTGAAAGGATTGGATTTTGTGAGATTAGAAAGGCATACGTAGTTTTCAGGTCATGATGTTTAATAGAATCTTGAAAATATCAAACGTAAATTATTGAAAATTAAAACACCATGTGTTTGTAATTATTCAGTAGGCATATATTTTCTTATTCCTAACGATAACAATAACATAACGTTTACTAATCATTTACATTTGTATTTATGTATAAA
Organism: Antedon bifida; assembly: GCF_963402885.1. Lineage (NCBI taxonomy): Eukaryota > Metazoa > Echinodermata > Crinoidea > Comatulida > Antedonidae > Antedon > Antedon bifida. Next base: position 11,307,217 of record NC_136229.1, read on the forward strand.
TCTACCAAGAAGAGTACAATTAAACTACTATTGTTCGACATTTCCCGCCTAGTCGGGAAGTAAGAAGGAATTTCTACCATGTAGGAATGAGCATGAATGTATATTTGCCCCATGATAATTAGTAATATAATAGGCTAAGTTGGTTGACATTTATTTTGACGGAAGTATCAGGAAATCGATATAGCTGTGGTGCGTATTAATGATTCAAAAATTAACAATATCAAAACAATAAACACAAAGTGCTTTACTTAGAAAAACTAATTTTTAGTCATTGAAAAGACTTGAGACACTTATTTTAAAAAGGAAATTGCGAAATTACAATAAATCAAGAACCCGTTCTATTTAAGCAACAGTGACATCAGCTTCCGGAAAATGGGAGAGCAACATTTTTCATTAAGAAACTGTTTGTCTTTGTTTAATTATCAAAGAATAAAGAATCAAGAGAAGAGAAATCAAGAGAAATTAATGGCATTTTGTGTGTAAGTTAAATGTTGGTTAATCGATTGGTAGATTTTTATTTGCCTATACTATTTTGCAGTCTTTTGAAACATTTAAAATTGGCTTCCTACGACATAATCACATTTTTAATATTTATGCTTCGATTTAAAAATGACGAAACATTTAATTCGGGTACGTAGAGGGTGGTGTTGGGGTGGGAGCTGCGAAAGGTGTTGTTGATCTATTTCAGCCTACTTAGTTACCCACTTGATTTGCATTACAAACATAGAGAGAAAACAGAAGTAAGTTTACGCCCTCATAGGTCTACATACCAGCTGTAATTAATCAGGAAGAAATTAAACTTAATCAATACATCTGTAAACTGTTGGACATATTGCTGTTTGATTTTAATGATGAATTTTGAATTATTTATAAATAATCATAACAGACGAAAAGCAATATAAATTTAATCTAATATTTGATACGCAATAAATTACTAAATAATGACTACTTTTCGTCCAATAACTTTTATCCTACTTAGACAATACATTCAACGTATTAATATAAAATAGAATAATATAGTGCTGAGTACAACTGCCACAATGATAGAATGTCTATCAATTTATATCGGTTGAGTTTCTGGGCGTATTTGTTTGTAGAAATAATTATTATAGCAACAACATCTTTCTTTTTATAAAACACAAATAAAAGTTAAATGTATAGCGTATAAATTACGTGGGAATAACAAATAGCGACGTGTCTTGGATCAAATAACGGAACAGGAAACATATCGCCCTCAATCTTGAAGTATATAAAACCGGCGACTGGTATTAATTCGAATAATCAGAGAGATCTTAGACTCAGACCGAAGTGACAATAAACAAAACTTGAGAGGTAAGATATTTGTAGATATTTCTGTAGTACTTGAATTAGTTTAACTATTATTACATATTAGAATGAATGTGAGAATGAGTTTCATTTTCAGAGAATAGTATCTTTGTTGCATAAATGAAATTGTTTAATGCGGTATCGTAAAGGAAAGGAATAGCATAATTTTAAATGGAGTGATGCATTTGACATTCAAACTTTTATTCATCAATTCTTTATTATTAGTCTGTCTTCGTTCTGTACTAATACGGTAACATTGTTAATATTATTAAAAATCAAAGCACTGTTTAATTTTAAATATGAAAGATATTTTATTACTAATCGGCTTCCAAGGTTCCTTGTGATTTGACTTTCCGTTTTAAGACGTAAATAATATTATACAATAGCGTGCTCACTGTATTAGTAACACCCACGGCATCTCAGTATCTTGCGTTAAAAAATAATATAAATTCTGTTTTATGAGATAGTTATATGTTGCGTATACATTTAGTTTATAACATACTCTGTATCTTTGGGAAAGACATATCTATAAATTACTTTCTTTTACATTTTAATTGCTATCTTATTGTTGTACTTTCACTTTTTCATTTTTTGTTTAATTTCATCTTCTACCAATTTGTATTATACGGTAGGTCCAAATATTAGTATAATAACCTAAAATAAATCATTATTCATAATTATAGTCGCGAACCCCTGATTAGGTTTACCTATAATAATTAGACAAGAGTTAGAGTACATTTCCCTGATATACAGTACGATTTACTGATATTAATTGAAAATCAGAGTTAGATTCGATTAATGTTTCTTTAATGTCTATTCCTAAACTAATAGATACAGTATTTAATATATGAGTGGACGAAAGGAAATCTAATACATAATAGAATAATGTATTGATACAAGAAATTTGTTTTAAAAATAAAAAAAAGAACACTATAGACTAAAAGTTGGTTTTAAAAAACACGCACATGAAGCTACCTTCAGTGAATATTAAACTATTGTTATTAAAATATAGTCTCTTGTCTTGTAAGAGGTTGCAAATTCGAATCCTAAAAACACAACTTTCGTTAATAAACCGTAATTACCTAAATACTATAAATCATAATTCTTTTTTCCCTTTAAGATGTATTATCCCCCAAAAACATGAAAAGTGAAGATTAATAAAATCAGACTTTAAATAGGCCATTTTGCAGTTTTAATAAAGCTGTTCACTTCTGAAAAAAAAAACCCATACAAATATTATTTCACTTATAAAAAGACAAAAGAAACGGTTAATTTTAACAAAAAAACATTGTCTGACAGTATTTTTTGCTTTAAATTACATTTTTCATGTAAATAATAAATAACGATTACGGGGTGGATGATGAGGATGATTGGTGTCTTCCAATATAGCATGGAACACATCGGGATTACTTTCCTCGATCTACCCAGCCCCTTCTCAAATCGGTCTTTATCCCCCTTACTGATATTTCCAGCCCAGTCTAACATACATACACCCACCTTACCCACAATGTAGATCAGATAGGAACATAATGATTTGATTATAATAATTTATTTATCACTTTCTAAAAGATTTATCTTTATATTATAATTTCCCCGTTTTTTTATATGATTCAGTCAGTTCTATGCAGCAAAACAATTTTGAATATCAACGGTTAAGCCTAAGTGGATTAAAATATCCATCGTGTTAATAAACTGACAAGCCATTAGATCCAATTATACAAAATATATTTTAAACTTCCGAATATAATATCATGAAGTTTTTATTGTTAGCATCTTATTCGTGAGTATGGATATTTCACGAAACGGTATTAGCTATAGTGTCAGATTCTTCCATATTAGTATTAATTGGAAATATACCACGTTGACACTTGTTTAGGAAATAATGACCAAACACTTAAAAAACATTTTATGGAAAACATTTTATAGTAATTGCTATCCTGAAATAGTAATCTGACACGGTTTCATTAGCCAGTAGGTAATACGTCAATGACATGGGTCTTTTAGTTGTATATGGATTATTTCAGATTTGTTAAAGCGTCTGTGTGGATTGTCAGATTTTAACATGGATTGCGTGATTGTATGTTGTGTGTGGGCCAGCTTAATGCTGGTAATGTTTGTTCAATGTTTTAAATTACATTATTTTATAAAAACACATTAAAGTACATCTGATTGTATCCTTGCCATTTGATTTGTCAATTACGTAACACATGCCATTTATTATTAGTTCCAATAAACGAAAAATGATTTAATGGTGTTATTTAATGGTACTATTGCAGAATCAGCTTTTTGTAAAAATGTTAAGATTTTTGTGAATAATCCGTGTTCGAAAATAATAATAATAATAATAGTTCATTCTTATATAGCGAATATAAGCAAGTTCTCAATGCGCTGCCATTACACAAACGAGCAGTAACGGTAAAGCGTGGTTCCCACTATAGACGCAACGCAAGGACGTACGAGCAACACAAGCGAGTTGACCAATGACAAGCCACTGTTCGAATAATCCATCGCTTGTGATTGGTCAAATCACTTACGTTGCGTTAGGTCTTTGCGTTGCGTCGCTAGTGGGAACCAAGCTTAAGCAGAAAACAGCGTAGCTTGTCCCACGTAGAATAGGTATCTATCCCCATCGGAAACCACCAGTCCGCTCCTCGCTTTGTGTAATAGTCATACGGAATATCATAGATTATATTAACTGTAGCGAAAACAGCGTAGCTTGTCCCACATAAAATATGTAGGCCCACTAACGTAACAATCAACCACTAAAGCGTGGTTCCCACTAGCGACGCAACGCAAGGACGTAACGCAACGCAAGTGAATTGACCAATCACAAGCGATGGCTTATTCGCTTGTGATTGCTAACTGTCTATAACTTCGCTTGTCATTGGTTAAAACGCTTGCGTTGCGTTTACGTCCTTGCGTTACGTTCTAGTGGGAACCAAGCTTAATGTAACATTAACCACTAACGTAACAAAAATCAACAACTTACGTAAAAATTTCATTAACCACTAACGTAACGAAATGTAACCACTAACGTAACAACAGTAGAAAATGTTGAGATATTTTGGACTTTTGGTTTTTTTATTGGTAAAAATTCTTGTAAGTTGGAAATCTTAGACTTTTTTCAAGTTCAGTTTTAATCCTGTGTGTGTTTGTCTATTCTCTATTTTTCTGGTTATGTTTTCTGGTAATAATACTCATTCGTTCTTTCCAAGTCCAAAATATCTCAACATTTTCTACTGTTGTTACGTTAGTGGTTAAATTTTGTTACGTTAGTGGTAAATGGATTGACTTTATGTTTGGTTTCCGCTTACCGTTACCGCTCGTCTGTGTAAATTGAACGTTATGTCGTATACGCTGTCTTTCGTTTTCCTCTATAGCCCTCGAAGATGAAAGCAGCGGATTATTTGTATAAACGAGGACGTAGTGAAAGGTTAAAAACAGACGAGGCAAAGATGCTTTAAATATAATTATTGATATAAAATATGACGATCTGTGCTGGAGTTATTGGGGTGCGTGGTGAAAAATATTCATTATTTTGTAGGCCTATGTGAAAAGATATGAAATTTGATTAGAAAAACTGGTCATCAAATAGGAAAAAACTACGGATCATAGTAAAACGGCACATTATTACAAAATATCACACAGCACTTTATTTCAATCAATTCCAATTTTTTTTAAACCGTGTTTTGTATGTTTTTATTAATAATATACGTTTATTTGAAATCGGTATGTATATAAATGTAAGTTAAATAAATATATGTATAGTTAAAATGATTGTTCTTGTAGTAGTATTAATTGATTTTTTAAATTTCTAGTATAGGTTAATTGATGCTACTTACAAAGGTCAAAAATTCTATCTGGTTATATAGTCAATCATTCGTAACGACGTCCTGATAATGAAATTAGTGTTTATTTATGTTATAGGCCTATACTTTTGTTAGATAGTTTACTATGAAGTAACTGTGCTGAATTCTTCTGTACTGATATCGTATCACGTGGCATTGCTAGTTATGTTGCATGTGACATAAAAGTGCTATTAAATTGTTCTATTCAACGGCTCACGCGATATAATGCTTGGTCTAGCTGTTGACGCCAAACACTGAAGTACAGTATTCTATAAATGTTTATAAGTTGATTGTGGAGAATCCCAATTCAACTCATAAACATTTCTTTATATTATGTGGTAGTACAGTATTAGGTAAACTCATTAATGAGACAACAATAAACATCTTAGAGCATACGTTATGCTACTCGTGAGAATTTCTTTAGTCAATGCCCTAAATTACATACTATTATTAGTTTGTTTCATCACTGTATAAAGCCCCAATGTGTAACTAACAAAAGTTCATTGATATTACGATCAAAATTAAATTATACATCTCATTATATAGTGGTGTAGATAAGCCAGTTGCAGGTTATTGGCCAGTTCATTCCTTTACATATGAACATAACAAGAAGTTGTTCCGGTTATTAAAACATTCCATATTTATCCTATAAAATGATAGTAGTCAATATTATGATACATTTTTTTTCAAATGTTAGACTACATTAAATGTTGAGTTTAGGTCATAGTTTTCTCGATATAATTATCTTCCTTTTCTTGCCTTTTCATGTAATTTTAATTATCTAACATATAACACTTACCATTAATTATTTGAAATTATATTAGCCTAATCAATGCACTTTGCACATTATTGTTCAAACATTTATTTATTCATTCAATGTTTCATTACATAAACATTTTTCCACTCATTAATATCATAATTTTAAACTTTAGTATCATACCATTAGTAAACATTAGCATTCATTTAGTATTTTGTTTTCTGAATTACTAAACAATAATACAATTTACAAAGTATTTACTTCTTAACATTCTTTTTTTGTTAAATCCTCTATTTACAAAACCCATTGTATATTAAATAAAATTACAAACTTGTTTACACATGTAACTATTACATAACTATATACATCAAATACATTGTATGGTGTACACTGATAGTATTAACCTGTTAAAACATTGATATATAATAGATGACACAGATTTACTGTACATTTCAACAACTGTCGCTAAGGTATTTGAAATACATTTTTCGGCCATTTTTTACATGAATTTTATTGTACAACCAACCAATTTTTTGTCGCGTGCGTGCAACGCGACTCTACAGCTCACTATGTCGGTCGGTCGGTCGGTTGGTCGGTCGGTTGATCGGTAAACACTAACTTGAGCACGCGACTGCAGCCATGTATATGATGAAATTGAAATCTACATTTGTTAAAGTTTATTGTTAAAGATTATTCATACTCTTGTGCTTCTAAAGTTGAGTATCCATTTGATTAGATGTATTCGTGTCTGCTTGGCTAATTAAGTTGTAGTAACAATTTATCAATTTGACGACTGCACTTAATTGTGACGTAATTGTAACTAGCAGGTTTGTTCAAACATTAAACGCGTTTCTATCGAATTTGTCAGATATTTTACTACTGTACTGACTCATAGTAAAATATTATACAAATAATGAATGTTTATGAGTGGAATGACACAAATAATTTTATGAGGTGAAAGATGAAACTTAAACTGACCAGTCACAAGCGATGGATCTTCCTAACTTTCGCTTTTCGTTGGTCAACTCGCCTGCGTTACGTCTACGTTCTTGCGTGCGTCTCTAGTGGGAACCAAGCTTAAGCATTATTGCGTGTCTTGCGATTACATAATATTCGCGTGTCAACTCTACAGTACGTTTGGTACGCATACATTTTTATCAGTGATGTTACTTGCACCAAACCACATCTGGGGAATCCCGCTTGATGAAAAACATCGCCGTAGTTCATGTTATGGTCGATGCACTAAAATGCACGTACTATTTTGCATTCTATTCAATCAACAACGATGATTAAGCTATCATCAAATCCGGAAATGATCTTAGTTTTGTACTGCCATAGCTTACGCGTTAGCTTAATAGGATCGGTGACAGTAATTAGTGTACTTATCAACCACCTTTATTCTATTTGCATCCAACTTATAAAACACCTTCCGTGTGATTGGCTTTCCGCTAAACCACATATCGATCGTTCACTTGGTTCAGTTTTGATGGTATGTACATGACTTACGGTGATGGATCAATAATATTATTGACAGAATAGTGATTTGATTTTAATTAAGCTTGAAATTACTGAATCCAAACATTGATAATATCACTCTGTGCCTACGCAGTTTATGTATTAGGTACACATATAAACGGTGATCTGTTACTTATGACAGATATATAAAGACACCTGCTGAATTGCAAATACAGCGATTATTTGATAATACTTACGGATGTTCATTCAGTACCGCAAATGTCCGTAGATGTTTAGCGGGAACCACAAGATAATACGACACTTTTTTTTCTTTTAGGCACGCCCACCTTAGGATATGGGATTGTTTTTCTGTTTTTTTACTTGAAAGGAAAACCAATTTTGTATTTAGTTTGACGCATGGGGTTCAAACTAATTTTATTTCAAAATAACTAGTATACATTATAGGGTAACATTTTCCGATGTTTTTCTTGTCTTGTAAAATGACATTATCATTAAAAAATTCACCCCTTCTTTAAAAAAAAAATGGATTAAAGCAGGCCATTTATACCCGTCCTAAATACCAATTTACTGCACATTGTACATGCTATTTTCAAAACGAAGATTTATTATGGCAATAACATACGTTTTGAATGTCAAATTTCATCGATCGTCTTCTGCTGGATTTCGTGTCACTATACTCTCTCCGCCCAAACTCTTAAAGAACGTGAAAGATGAAAATTTAATGCCGATGCCGAAAAGAATGTTAAAGTCGTATTTTGTTGTGATCATTACATGACCCTTAACGGAAATGATGTACATCATCATATTGTTATTCTTCCTTTATTTACCAATTATAGCAATAGCAAATTAGAGAAAACAAACTAATTTTAATAACTCAAACCCAATCTATTTTACAATTTTTAAGACAGTGCATTTTTACCAGATATATTCATCTCAGGTTTGCTAAAGGAAAGTGTCATACACTTGAGATCCCGTAATATATTTTCATATATTTTCTCACAAAATATAATTTAATATTTTAGAGAAGAAGCAATTGTTTGATTTTTACCGCTTAAAGAAAATTTAACAATTTAAAATACTATAGCCTGGAGGAAAACACAAAATATTGTAATCATTTCATTGCGTATCGTAACTTATTCAAGAAATATCATCTAACTAAATAGTAATTACTTCCTACTTTACAATATTTTCTTATTATGAAACGGCAAATTCTTAAGAAACGATGCTTTGCAATACCGTGCCATAAATAAAAATCATATGAATTTAATCAATCAAACCCAATGTAATTTTTACCAGATATATTCATCTCAGTTTTGAGATGTGTATCCGTAATAAAAGTTTTTGAATTTCATCGAATGATGGATGGATATATAAATAATGAAATAAAATCTCAAAGTGCAATAAAAATCAATCTAACATTTTGATTTTAACAATATTATTTAATTACATTAGTGGTTACTGAATTTTGCGTAAGTTGGTACATGTACGTTAGTCCTCAATTGATTTTTAAGTTAGCAGTAGACTTAAAAGGCCAGGTGCGGGAAAAAAATTTCTATTGATCATATATTCCAATAATTATCAATCTATAGTTTCCCCTATGTTTCATAATTGTTGGGATTTTATTTGTGTTTGAATATAAGCACTTTCTTACCAGTGGGGGGATAGTTCAAATTACACAGCAAAATCTCTATCCTTTTGTACACAAATTTTGTAAATAGAGAGGCATTTTTAAAAAACTATGAAAAATAAACGGTGTGGTAAAAAAAATGTTATCAGATGACTAAATATAGGTAATATAACTTGAATTTTATGTTTCTAGTATTTTGTATTCAACTTCAGAGTTTTATTTTCATGCTATAGCAAAAATTATCCACTGTATATCCACCATCTTTTTTCACCTTCACCAGACATGTTATTACATTAGGTTAAACTACCTAACTACTGAAAAAAGTCTTCCTGGTTTTTATAGCAGAATTTTGCCAAATTTTGTATTTGACCATTTTAAGGGAAATTCATGTTTTGATTTGATTTGATTTTGATTTATGTACAATTAACCAGAAATTATATTTAAAATTCATTCGTGTACCTGAGCTTTAAACGGTTAATGTAATACAATGTGCATCACTCAATGTAATTATTAACTTACAACTAGAGATACTATGTTCAATATAACATGAACCCAGTCAGATGAATTATGTGACATTTGAGTTTGAGTTGAGTCCCTAGTGTATCAATCAGTGTTTCAGTTTACATTATTTTTGTATAGCACCTCCTCTAAACTAAAATTACCCTCTTCCTTACCTTTGATCTTAATTCCATTGAAATCCCGAAAACACTGTATCATAACAATTACATTTATGCGGGCAAAGGACAACACTGTACTGTGTTATTTATGGGGAAAGTAGTCTTTTATTCTTTTTTTTTTATTTTTACCAAAATGACCTAATGTGATCTTTGACACAAGGTTATAAACACCACATACATGGGAGGTACCCGTCGAATTTAGAAGAAATCAGAGTTGTCCAACAACAAAAAATACCCCGTTCTTGGCCTTTGATCCAAATTCCATGAACATCCGGACAGTGTATAAAACAATATAATATATATATATATATATATATATAATTCTCACAGATTTTCTCATCTCTATCGTTTCAAATTAATTAATTAAATTTCAGTATATCACCGGGCGGTTTAGAATTAATGTTCTTTGCCTAATGTGTTTATATATATATATATATATATACTATATGTGTGTGTACAAGGACAAAACTGCATGTTATTTGTGGAAAATTCTACCATACTGACCCATATGTGACATTTGACCTACTATAAATCATAGACACTCCATAAATAGGAAGTGGTGCCAGTCGCACTGACCAATTTTTGAGGAAATCGGACTGAAAACAGAACCAAGTCAACCGAAGCTGACTGTAAATACAGTTATAAAACCTGTATATAAAGTAGTAATTGATAAGTTGATATTGTAAGTTTATTTTTGTGAAAATGGTCAGTTCGTAATATTTGTAATGTAAAACTATTTCTCATTCTTACACCAGTTTTTCTACTTTGTTATCACATGACCATTTTCTACGGAGGGCATCTGTGCGTATACATACATCTTCCACACGTCCACTAACAGGTATTTCCTTTGTTCTTCTTAACACATCCTAATGTGTATTTCGTATTACTTACATTTCTTTGATCGAAATACATTACTAACATTAGTATCGTTTTAAAAAAACAAAAATGACGTTTGTACTGTATCAACACAACTTTCACAAAGGGAATAATCCATATGTTTACATAAAAATTAGCATAGCATACATTGATTAATTTCAATTGATTTTTTCCGGTGTTACAAATGTAAGTTAATCGAGAAAACTGTATATCAGCTGTGAACTGGTTTATTGGAGGACATCACCAATTTTAGAAAATATTATATGAACATTATGAGTAATTTCATATTTCAATATTGAATTTATGGACATTTAAAATATAACTTTAGAGTTTTTCAATTCATTTAATACAGCAATATTCACTACGTGAACCCTAATTCTCTAATTAATAACTTTAATGTACGCGCTGTCAGTAGGCGTGGTTATCTTAGCAGTGTTATATACGTGTATGTATCTTACTACAGTATAATGAATTTATTACAATCCACTTATTTGAAAATAAATAATTTTATACAATCAATATTGAACTTATATACATTATGTTTTATCCATGTCATAATTAATGATTACATCAGCAAGGTCCTGAAATAAAACCATTTAAGTGCACTATCGCTGTATTGACTGGGGTTCATTACACCACAATAGGTATTTTGTCAAACAATTTCCATTTTTAATAGACCACATCTAATGAACAACTTAGACCTTGACTTGAAGAACTTCTTAAGCATCTAATAAAACTAAATTGCGTCAACATTGGCTTCATATGTTTTTAACAAACTCGTGTTTTTGTTTGTTTTTTTTTTTTCGTTTTAATTTCTTTTTTTCTAACCACCTTAATCACGTAAATTGTTTGTGGATTATTTAATTAAATAAACACTCGGTGTTTTCATCCTTGTTTGTTTCAACAGGATACTTAGTTGATGTCATCAACTAAGTATCCTGTTGAAACAAACACGGTGTTCAGACTTAACTAGTAAAAATGAATTTACAAATTACAATAATGTACAGAAAAAGTAAGGTGATGAATGCAAATAATGCATAATACATGATAAATCTTATTAGCAGACATTGAATGCTAATTATACTAAACTTTGTTGTCTTTTAATGTTTTTTCTAGATGTGTTTTTTAATGTTTTATTACTATATAATGTACATTAATTTTATAGTTTTTTTATCTGTACAATTGTACTCATTTCATCCTTTGGCTGCCTGTATGATTTCTGTGAATAAATTAATATACCTTGAATAATTATGAATTTAGTTGTACTTTTAGCGGCTGCAATCAATCCTGGGAAACGCTTACTTTCCAGTTTTTAAATGATTACAATACTGTTAATGAAATGTGATGACATTAGCCTTTGTAACAACACATGATTAATTTGTTTGACGCACCAGTTATGTTGTTTACAGTATTTAAACAGCTAGAGTTGTAAATCGAAACGAATCACTGTTTAACCTATAGATTTTAGGTTAACAAAGACGTCTTTCTCACTCAATAAAACAATCACACTATGCTTATTTTTAGCAAAGAACCGTTCTTGTATAGAAAGTGTTGATAGAATTGACAATTTTAAGACTAAAATTGAACCGATACTTGAACGGCGTTAATTAGTTAGCAGCATTAAGCAAGCACAATGGTTTAATCCAGAAATACACATTGCTAAAATAATCATAAAACCAATCATCATTATAGATTCGAACCCGGCCCTTCTGTTGTCCTAAATGTTGCAGATGTCCTAAATACGTTCTATATAGTAATTTCCGAGTGTGTATTATATAAAAATTTTAATTTTAGAAATACCAAACTCTTAATAAATAATTAAGTGCTCTGATTTCGTAACCCTAACCCTCTAAGCATCTCCTCGTCAAAATCAACCAGTGCTGCTGGTGTAAAATCACTGTAATTTGGCTTGAGTTGCAAACTAGTGGTCAAAAGAGTGCCCTGAAATTATTTTCTGAAATTGAACCGGATATAACCTGCCCTCTATTGATTATTATCAAACCAAATCCCGATGTAGTCAACCCTTTAATAATATTCTTTGTCAGTAGTAATGATAATGGATATTCATGACACTATATTATTAACCACTGCAATATTCTGCTTACTTTCCAAGGATTCGCCTACAGTAATTAAATACGGTAGGTTAGTCGAAGGTAGTTCAAGTGTTATTCGCTTGATACAAAGACATTTTAAAACGACTCTCGATTGTTAGCATAGACAAGCCAATAATACATCATAGTAATTAAAATCGAGACCAATGTAAGATAAAGCCATAAGTGTTATTTATGACAAACAACTTCCATAAAGTACTTATTTACCATTAATAACCTTCATCGCACATTACCCGATGATCAGGATGAAAAGGGTCAACAACATTTTATTTAATAATATATTATGATCATTATTAATATCATGAGCATCATTTCAGTCATTATTATCCCACTACATGGCTAAACCCATCTTTTTCTGTTATGTACAGATCTCGTGCAGGATATGGCGAAAAGGCTACAATCTCATATCTACACCTGATTTGTTGTCTTCCTTGTGTGCCTGTTGTGTTAGGTTATCAATCCACTGCCGTTCGTTCTTGCGAGGTGTCCTGCCCATCTCCAATTTTTTATTTTTACTTGTTGGCTCTCCAATCCACTATTTTTCTGTGTAACGTGTCCATGTTTCTTTGTATTATTTTAAATTTATGTTGCATACGTATTTTTGTCATTACCAAAATCTCTTCTCCGTAAGATGGTAACATACATTGATTAAAAAACATATTCTGATACTACTTGAAGCTTCAAATTACCTGTAACTTAATAATATTATTATTTATTTACTTCCGATGTGTGATGTAACAACATACTATTACACAATGTTATATAATTCACTCAAATTGAAGACTCCACATAAAATCTGTATGTATTCAAAACAATAGTAAAAATATAGAATAAATATTTGAACTCAAATTTAGGAGCGAGTCATATCAATACCCCATCGGGGTTACTGAATCAGTTATAGAATAACTTACGTGATTAACTTGCTGTAATAACATAGATTGCTTTAAGTCGCTATCCTAAATGTGTCCACTAATTGAAGAAAGTATTCAACCGATGAGGTTGTTTTATTTGTCATTTTATAAATCATATTTTAATGATCTTTTAAGTATTATTGAATTAATTTAAGGAAGAATATATTTTAGATATTTAGATGAAATTTTTGTAATTACCTTACTGAAATAAAGCGGCTTATTGATTTTGGTCGTACCGTCAGTGGTGTAATTTCAATCTTATCTTGTTCAAATTTTTATTTTTGATGAGGAAAAACATTTCTCGTATGAATAAATCATATGATTAAATTTGTTCTACATTTGCAACTGAATTGTTTTAGGACGAATCGGAAATATTTGTTCTTTCCACCGTTGGCTTTTTTTTTAAACAACTTTTATTTTCGTCATAGGATTTGTGTATAGGGGTCTTACTATCTTTATAAACCGAAATCAACTATATACAACCGTAAATAATCGAAAACGACTGAACACAGACTACGTCAAAAAAAGGCCTACGCAGTTTGCAACAAGCATCAACCAATATTAACATTAACAACAATAACAACATATTAACTACTGAGATAGTTGAGCAGAACAGCATATCTTCATACTACCGTAGTGTTTTAGATCTACGACAATAAATTCCCTGAAATGCTTTGAAGTTACGTATACGAATGCGTATAACTTGTTTGGTTTTTATACTCGATAGGCGCGTCGTAAAATCGGAAGGTTGATAATAATGAGCATGCAAAAAATGAACTCTACAGTCGGTCGGTTGGTCGGTCGGTTGGTCGGTAAACACTTGAGAACGCGACTGCAGCCATGTATATTATGGCCTTGTTACTCGACAACTGTGTAGTCAAGTAGAATGTCTGACGCTCCGTGGTGGAAACTAAAGCTCCATATTTATTATTCACATCACCAAAACCTGTATAGATTTCAGTTGCTTTCCTTTAAAACTATCAATTAATGAATAATGTCTGATCCTGTAAGTATACCAACTCGTATTTCTTCATTTACGAAGTATTTCTTTGGTGCAACTTATAGTTTGATGTCCTATAGTTGGATTATAAAATAACACACTATCAAATATGTATGAATCCGAGAAAATATATTACAATGCAAGTTTAAAACGTCTGTGTAGGCCTATATCGTCGGATTGGTACGACGCTTTCGATACTTTGTTTCCACAATAAAGATAAACGCGTGTATTCACAGATACCGCGTTGTTGTGAATTGGGTATTAAACAGCATTACATAGATTAAATACTACATTTCTTTCTTAATAAATTGTATTGGTTTATCAGATGTGTACATTTATTACGTGTAATATGTGGTAGTTTCAGACACATTTTTTTCTAATCAAATCTTCAAGATTGAAGTTGGATCAATGTGTTATTATGTAGTATCAGATGTCATTTCAAGTCTAATCATTGTATTGTTGTGCTATCAAAGTGATATCGCAATGATTCTAAAATTCGATGTTATTTGATCTCAAAGATAAAGATTATATTTCGGTTTCAAATTGAGATATCTCTATAAAAGAGCAAAGTGATACGGAATAAAATATTGTTTCCCACTGTGGCATTTTCGCATCTTTAAGACTACAGTACTGTATATACAAATTTATAATTATTTCAGTAATTCTTAACAATGTGTACAGTAGAACCCATATTATCAAAGTGGTCCCTTCATAGGGTGCCTATTGAATGGAGGTTGCCTGAGTGTTAAAGCATACTATTTCTCCTGATTGTTTCACGGGGAAGTGTCCCCTCTAATTGTGACGTTCTATAAAAATATAATCAAATAATATTTGATATGTTATTAATATTTTTCCAAATTAGAATGCTAGAAAATTATATTAAGATAATCTACACTGCTGACAAATGAACATCTTACATTTTCTTTCATTTCTCATATTTCAATTGACTACTTATTTATTTTTACGATAATATTTATTTAACGTATGAATGTCCGTATTAAAGCAACTAAACACAATTTGAGCCCTGTTCTATAGGCTATAGAAGACGGATTCTATGGATACTCTTCGACCAATGAATTTCGCGTGTTTTTGTGCGTAGTCCTCAAATGTTGTAGGCCTATATACCAATAATTAGTAGCAATTAAAGTGAGCCTAGATTATGAAGTTGGTTTGTACTCTGTTGAATTGACCGGATTCAACGATTTTACAGGAAAAGGGTATAAAAAGGGGGTAAAGAGGGGGTAAAAATCAACGTTAAAATTCGTTAAAATCTGACATGCACCGATGTTTTTCACCACACTTTTAAGTGTAAAGTGTAAGTTAAACTAAATTATAATAAAAAACAATTCAATTTATTGTTAGTCTTTAGTGTAAGCCTAGATTAAGATATCAGCAAAAACATGTTCTAGGCTAAGTTGAGAAGCATAAAAACTTTTTTAATTTTCACGCGTGGCTGGGCTTGGTGTTGCAACACCTCACGTCCGCGTGTCCCAGCAACGCTTGAAAAAAAACCAAGAAATCATGAACGATGGCGTAAAAATGTGTAAATATTAGCGGTCCGACTCGATAAAGTCTTTCGTCATGCATTATTAATGAAGCAAACTTGCTGAGAAAGTGTTTTCCACACACAACGCGCGAAGATTGATCGATACCCCGAACCATCGACTGACGATCATGTTTTTGAAAATTGAAATCACGTCACACAAAATATTTTTTTCACTCAATCAAATAACAAATCATATATTTAATTTAACCATAACAGGAAAGCCCTGATCTAGATACTTCCAGTGAGAATAAAAAATAAAAACAATGTATGTATATAATTATGTATAAAATAATAAAGCCAACAAACACATTTTTTTAAACAACCGGCTGCAAGACTTTATCTACATTATACTATAATGTAGATAAAGAACCTAGGGTTCACAACTTAACATCAATCGCGCTACACTAGCTGACTTGCCGAACCGTTGATAAGACTAGAACCTGTTAGTATTTTGTTAGTGGACCCATCTAAATTGTGAACCCTGGGTTCTAAAGATCATTTAGAGGGTTAGGTTCTGTTTATTCAGAAAATAGGTCATCTGTAACTTAATATCATGCACTGGGACCAACTATCCTGTAGATACAAATTTCGGTATCCGGCTATAGCCTGCCCTCTATTAGTAGTAGTAAAGTTTTTAGTCGCGTGCAACGCGGTCTACAGCTCACTATGTCGGTCGGTTGGTCGGTCGGTCGGTTGGTCGGTAAACACTAACTTGAGCACGCGACTGCATCCATGTATATTGCCTTGTTGTAATGACCTTTTGTCGGCAATTACCAGTTTGCAATTGTTCCGAATGTTGTTGCAGCTAATGCTTGATTTCATCCCACTAGTATTATTCGACGAATCACAAGCGGTGGATTATTCGAATTATCGCTTGCCATTCGTCAGCTCCCTTGAATTGCGGTTAGTTTCTTGCGTTATGTTCTAGTAGTATAGTGTGAAACAAGCTTAGACTAATCTTTTAAATAGAGGTAGCCTGATGTAGACCTGATTTCATTGAAATTTTTGCTAATTGGTTGTTACTTTTAGTCTGCGGAGCTTATTTATTCATTTAAATGTTTCCTCGTTATCATTACTTGCCAGAGGTACTAACAATTAATCATGAATAATGTTCTGTTTTCTTGCAGTTTTAGGTCATTTATAATTGATTAGTTTCTTTCAAATATAATTATTATTGAATAACAAGGTTTAATATTGCTATTTGACATACACCTATAAAAATTATTGATCGTTTTGTTTGCCATTTGTTATAGACAATAAAAACTAATAATTAGCTTTCACATCATCATTTATATTGTGTTAATGATTTTATAAAGTAAAACCATTATATCCATACGTTTGTCAGACTGAGGCCATTATATAGTTATAGAATACTTCTTTAAAATATTTGAAAACTAACTTACAACAAAGTTCAGATAATTTGTTATTAAGCAATACGATAAATAATGAACAAAAGATAAATATTTATAGAAAACGTATTAACAACATAAATAATAAATATTCATTTGTAAAATATAATTAGAAATTAGAATTAATAATGTTAGGCCTATATTAGTATTATAATTATCATCTTCACATTAATTTTTAAATGGATATTTAAGTTAACTATTATCAAATTAGGCTTAAAATATAAATCAATAACCACAATCAGCAAATAGAAATAGAAATCGTGCGCATGCATATTAATTATTTCCATCTACTGATTTCAATATGATTCACGTTTAATAGGTTTATTACGGCATATTTCTTGTAATATTAAATTGTTATCATATATCAAATCATATTAATACATTAAAATAAAAACCTCAATAACATTTCTAAATTGAGAAATTTCAAACTACGTGCATTTTGCCGTAAATTTTAAGGTATATTAGAGGAAAATAAAAAAATTACAAAATAATATATGATTTCACATTACAAATTAATACAAAATAATAATAAAGTAACCTTTAAAAGTTACAAAACATATGGCTATTATTAACCAAAAACAGATGTCATTTAAACAAATAAAAGAAAGATGCGAAATATAAGTCTAACTATTTTTTTTAAATGTACTGTTCAATTTTCCTATGCCTCTCAAATACAGATTTCAAGTGATTTATGTGAGGTTTTTTTCGTTAACTTTGCAATTATAAATATACAGTTTTGCAATCACTATAAAGTTATTAATTGCTTGGAGTTATTTTATGATTTTCAATACCAAAACATATCTTTTATTTACCTAAAGTCACTTTTTTTTTAAAACTTTTGTTCAATAATAACTTATATTTTCCTTCACAGGATATCAATTACTTTGCATTCAACAAACATGTGTATTAAAGTTTGTTCTTTTTCTAAACAAAGTTCACAAATTAGTGATTCGACAATTGATATCTTATGAATCTTTCTTACTAAAATGGCTGATATCTATTTTTTTAATGCAATGTTTGGGGACACTCCTATTAAGGGAAAGGGGCACGTTTCAGTGTGATAAATAGTTGATTCAATCATATTAAAGAGACAAAAATGTTTTAATCAAAAAGGCAATTTTCTGTTCTACTGTATTTTAATTGTTCTTATTTTTTCCACCAACAGTATTTGATTAATACAAACAGTAGGCCTATAGATACAGCAGAATGAGGAATCTTATCTGGACCACAATTACTAGTGAAGATTAAAATCTGTGTTGCCTTAAAGATATATTGTCCCCCTAAAAAAATATTTTTTTTAATTTTTTTGTTGAATATGTTATTTTAATGTCACATAATAGTTATTCACTCTCACAAAAAATTGGGTCTGAAAAAAATTTATTTACCTGAGAAAAATGTAATTTAAAGCAAAAAATGGTCAAATTGTCTGGAAGACAATGAGTTTTTGGGTAATTTAACTGTTTATTTTGTCTTTTTATAGGTGAAATAATTTTTTCCCCCGTTTTTTTTCTTATGGAAGTGAACAACTTCATTAAAACTGCAAAATGGCCTATTCAAAGTCCGATTTTAAAAATCTTTATTTTTCATGATTTTGGGGGACAATACATCTTTAATGAAAGGCTAATTTATATTGAAGACGTTCGTGACATCTTATTTTGTTTCTTCTTTTTTTTTCCACATTAAAACCTTCTCAGAGATTACGCCTGTGAATTATTATTATTAATTTTTGTTTAAAAAAAAATTATCTACCTGAAAAACTGTAATTTAAAGCAAACAATTATCAAATTGGCTGCCAGCCAATAGATTTTTTAACCGTTTATTTTGTCTTTTTATAAGTTACAAAATGTTGTTTCTATGAAAGTGATTAAAACTACAAAATGGCCTGCTCAAAGTCCGATTTTATTAATCTTCATTTTTCATGTTTTTGGGGGACAATACATATTAAATTGTTTTCTTTATGAAATCCAAAAGTGTTACATATCAGTAATATAGTACAGCGATGAAGTGTGGTACGGTGTAGTAACTTTATATTCTTTGCAAAAATTGTATACACCAGCAAAAGAACCTATTTGCTTCTAGTTTCTATTAAATAGTTCTCAATACTAATTGGTTTTCTTAACTGCGTGGTTGAACGCTATAAATTTAATCGTATTCATTCATTCAATAGACATTTATTTACAAAATCTGAATACATACAGTAGGAAAACAAGAAACAGGATTGTACAGAATTATAAAAGTGTATCAGAAAATGAAGGCAAAAGCCCAGAAAGATGTTTGTAACATCTTGTGTTGGGCGAGCCTTAACACAAATAAAAAAGAAAAGAAATGCATTGAATAAAATCATAATAAATTTCATAATCTAAAATATGAATAACCGAAAAAAAAAAAATCTGTTGGTACTGCAGATCGAGACATGACCGATTAATAAATATTTAATAAGTAGAAAAGGTGTATTTTTTTAATTTTGAGAGAAGCATCTTAGGGGAAGCAGATTTTAAAATGGAGGGTGGTAGGTTGTTCCATAGGGTGGGTCCAGAGTATCGAATGTTATGTTGGAAAAAATTTGTTCTATGGGAGGGTATAGATAATTTATTTTTAGTACGTGTGTGATGGGAATGATAGAAGGAATTGGAAGTAAATATATAACAAAGATGGTGAGGAAGGATGTTGTTTAAGGCAGAGTAGACAAAAATGGTTTGTTGAATTAAGTTGATATCATTAAGTTTGATGAGATTAAGATTTGAAAATAAATGAGAGGAATGGGAAAGCGGAGGCGCGCCAGATATAATTCTGATAGCCTTCTTTTGGAGGGTATGCAATTTATTAAGGTTTGTAGGGTATGTGTTGCACCAAACAATATTACAATAACTCAAATAGGGAAGAATCATAGAGCAATACAGGATGCGTAGGATATTAGGGGGTAAATATGAAGACAAACGAAAAATAATACCAAGGCTTTTGGAAATTTTGTTTTCAGTTACACTAATGTGTGTTTTCCACGTCAGGCCAGAGTCAAGATGGACACCTAAGAATTTTGCTGATTGAACAGAGGGGATGTTTATATTTTCAATGGTAATATTGTATAGTGATGGGTCAACATTTTTTAACTTCTGGGGGGTCCCAAACAGGATGAAGTTACATTTTTTATGGTTTATAGAAAGTTTATTAGCAGCAAAGTATTGGGACAACATCTCTAGGTGGGAGTTGGTAGTATTAAACAGAGTTTGGATTTCAGGGTGAGAATAAGTGACAGTTGTGTCGTCAGCGTATAGGTAAAAATCAAGTAATGGGGAAGAAAGATAGATATCGTTAATGTACAGAATAAATAAAAGGGGACCGAGTAAGGAGCCTTGGGGAACACCACAAGTTACATGATTGAAATTAGAGATTGAATTGGAGAATTTTGTGCATTGGACACGATTAGAGAGGTAACTTTTGAAGAGATTTAAAGCAGGGCCACGGATTCCATAGTGAGATAATTTGAATAAGAGTATATTGTGATCAATTGTATCGAAAGCCTTGGAGAGGTCTATAAAAATTCCTAATGTGAGGTGACGGTCTTCGAAACCATCAACAATTTTATTAGTTAGGTCGATTAGAGCGGATGCAGTATTGTGGCTTTTTCTAAATCCAAATTGTTTTTTGTAGAGAATGTTGTATTTATTTATGAATGAGGACGTACGTTCATAAATCACTCTCTCCAAGGCTTTCGAGAAAATTGAAAGAATTGAGATAGGACGATAGTTGGAGAGATCAGATTTGTTTCCGGACTTATAAATAGGAGTAACGCGCGCTATCTTCATCCTGTCTGGGAACACACCATTAGTTAAAACAAGATTAAAAATATGGGATAAAGGGAAAGAGATCAAATTGGCGACATATTTAATGGGTTTAGTTTTAAAATCGTCAATGCCAGGGGATTTGTTTGTTTCAAAGGATGTGATAATTTTTATAACTTCCGTCTCATCAACTGGATTAAGAAATAAAGAATTATGAGTTGGATTTGGCAGAAAGTCTTTAAATGAGTTGTTGACATTGGGAATTTTGTTAGCAAGGGAGGGACCGATTTCTACAAAGTATTTGTTAAAAGCATTACATATTGTATTGGGATCTTTAGTCAGTTCACCGTTACAGTTGATAGAGATATCAGAGTTTCGATTATTGGGGTTTTTGAGTAGTGAATTGATGGTTTTCCAGGTTGCCTTGATATTATTTTTATGTTTAATGAAAGTGTCCTTGTAATGTGATTTTTTAGCCAGTTTGACCAAAGTATTTAGTTTATTGCGAAATTTTTTGTATGTTTTTTCATTGGCGACAGAAGGACAGTGGAGGAATTTAGAATAAAGTTTCTGTTTATATTTAACTGAATTTAGCAATCCATTAGTCATCCAGGATTTTATTTTATTTTTTTTTTTTTTTGATTTTTGGAGGGGAAAGTGTTTATTATAAAGTGATTTTAATTTATTGTCAAAATTGTTATATGCAGTGTTGGGATCGTCAGTATTTATAACTTCAAGCCATTGTTGTGAAGCCACATCAATGCGAAAGTTTTCCAGGGATGTATAGTTTATTTTTCTGAACTCATGAATTTCTTCCCCATCTGAGCCAGTTGGAATATTATTAATAAAAGAAATATTGAAAACAGGAAGATGATCAGAGATATCACAATACAGTAAACCACTTATGTTGTGATGATCGAACTGATTTGTAAAAATGTTGTCAAGCAGAGTAGCAGTGGTTTTAGATATACGGGATGGCTTGTGAATACATGGAAGGTAATGGTTACTAAACAGTGAATTTATAAAATGGCGGGCTTCATTATCAAATTCATATTTGAGAATGTCAATATTGAAATCGCCAAGGATATACACAATCTTGTTTTCTTTGGATAATGTGGAAAGAACAGAATCTAATTCATCTGAAAATGTGTTTGGGTCAAAAGAGGGGGGCCTATAAACTGTTCCAATAACGATGTTTTTTAAATTTGGTCTGGTAATTTCGATAAAAATTGATTCGCATGTAGAGGGGTGTAGAGTCAAGTCATTTCTTGTGGAATACTGAAGGCTATCACGAATATACATGGCAACGCCACCACCGACTTTATGGTCTCTGTGATTTGCAGTAAAATGGTAATTAGGGAGCTGTACAAGAGGGTTATCATATTTAAGCCAGGTTTCACTTACACCAATGACATCAAATTGATGCTTTGTTGATTCTAAGAGTTGTTTAATTTGATCAATGTTTTTAAGGATACTTCTAGAGTTAAAATGAATTGTAGAAAAGCAGTCAGATTTAGTATTCGGGAATGAGTTGGGGTAGTAGTATTGAGATAAGTTTTGGTCGTTAGAGAAAAAATGTGTATCAGGATCAATATTAGTAGTAAAATTGTCAGAATCATTTAAAAAGGGTGAAAAAATTAGGTTGGTTAGTCGGTCATGTTCCGAGGTGCTAGAGTCTATATCATTTGCATAGTACATACCAAAAAAAAAAAAATATATGTGTTACAAAAACAAAAAACTACGACTTAACGTACTTAAAAAAGAGAAAAAAAAAAGAATCAAAATTGCAATTTAACATTTGGTTAAAATTAAGTTAACTGATATTGATAAAAAATATGATATGATGAATGAAAACAACAACAAAAATTAAAAATAATTAAAATTGAAAATGTTGGAGATGTGTATTTATGTTTAAAGTGTTAAATTGTTATTATTTTCCATTCAAAAAGTATATAGGCTATCTTGATGCTTGGCATTGTTTCCCTGGCTGACCACTTCCTCTTCTCTTCTGTCCGCTTCATCTTCTTCATGACTCTCATTCGTGATCCAGCCACTCTCACCAGTTTAATAATAAAAACATTGTCAAACAAAAGTTAATGATGAAAATAGAAGTAATAATTATGATAATCAAAATAATGATTGATAAATGAAATTAAAATGATGAATAATATGAAGGAAAAAGAAGAGCGTCTTTTATGAATGTTGTTTTCAGTTATGAGTTTGTGTTAAGTAAGGAGTACTTAGCTGTTTGTTGATCATTCCTGATTTGGGCGGAGACTCAAAGATGGTTGAGGTCAGAATCTGATCTGATGACGATCTTTTTCTTGTTCTTTAGCAGACAGTGTACTCTTCCATCTGTGGACCATGCAGCTTCAACCGATTCATTACGTGTTGCTAGATGTAACAGATTTAAGCGTCTCGATGTTAGGTTCTCAGTAATTGAGTAACCAGATTTTTTTAGTTGTCGTTTATTGCGAAAAACATCAGAGCGAGTGCGGTATGAGGTAAATTTGATAATGATAGGTCTTGGTTTGGATTTAGATACATCGGAGCCAGGATTTAGTTTCTTTCTGCCTAAACGATGTGTGCGATCAATATCACAAAGTTCAACCCCTTCTGAGATCCTTGTTGTTATTACGTCAAGTGCCAGTGTATCTGTATTTTCCTTAAAAGACTCAGGAACACCATGTAATAGTAGACAGTTACGTCTGCTATACTGTTCTAATTCATCGAGTTTATCCCCCATTGCTCTGTTTTCAGCTAATAAAGTGTCATTCTGTTCACGAAGGCTAGAAATGTTTGCCGCCGTTACACCGTTGTCCATGGCAACGCTGTCATAAACACTGTCAGTAACCTGGTCAACTATAGATTTGCTGATTTCAGCGATTAGCGTTTTACTATCACATACAGCTTTAATTATTTTCTGAAAGAGTTCAGGTGACGATAATATGTGATTGCTAATGCTTGTTGCCACAATTGAAATTAATTGAGGATCGTCGGCTAGAATCGTACATGTATGATTTAAAATACAAAACACATCGAAATTGCAAATGAGAAATAAAGCTTGAGAAATGAGCTTTTGATTAAACGTAGGACTGTAGTATTATTACAAAAAGACAAACACTTTCCAATCACTACCTATAAGTTAGATGCTAAAAAATGGAATAATTGGTGGTTTTTTTTCGCCGTCTGCCATTGATTTTTATGGATTTGATTAATTAGGCCTAATTCATTTGAAAATAAGTTGTAATAAGTTACTGGATCGTTTTTCTCTTTCGGGTTATAAATATATGCATTAACTATAACTATTATTTGCAGGGAATTTGATTATTTTGTATACAAATTATTTTGGTTTTCTAATTTTTTTAAATAATAGTTAGTTGGATTATTATCGTGTTATATTTTCAATAAACAAGTTGCTTATTAGTAGGTGTTAAACGTATTATTTAAATATAATCCATCAACACCAGTGTACTTCAGGTACATAAGATTATTATTGATCGGTTTAATTAATTTCAAGTTCTTTGAACTTCGCATTTCAATATTGTTCTTCGTCCATTACCATTGATATAATGTAACAAAATTGTAAGTATCCATTTCGAAACTTCAACAACATCTTAATCATTTAATTTTAATCTCATGACTATTTTAATCATGCTATTGCAGATTATATATCTAGGCTTACTATCGACCTTCCATTATTGAGTGAAATTACTTCCGTCCATACCATATTAAATCATATTCATGTTCATGTAATTAATTAAGTTTCAATGTTGAAATAGGGTCAAAACACTTTACACAATATTTAATCTCATACAGCGGCAAAATCGCCATTTATCTTAACATGATTATTAATTGGTAGTTAGACTGGTCATAGACATGAATGAAATTCATTACTGTAGTCCATAGATAGGTATATTGTTTGTTTCTAAAATAGCTCTAAATCTATCTGTTGAGCAAGTCACTTGATTACACCAATTTTTAAATACATACATTGTAACTCAATGTACAACAATGTAAAACAAAATACTGTATATAACAATTTATTGTTAAGAGTAGAACAACAATAAAAGTAAATCAATTGTATTTGATGATTTTGCTTTTATCTCGGAATTTTTAAATCATATATAATTCGTTCACATTGTAAATGGATCAATGGCTAGAATCTAGTGCTATGGGATCGTATAATCGTAGAGATCTAATAGTCCGATATTATCATTACACCATCACTCTCTGGTGTATATACAGCACCCGCCGCTATTTCTAGACGGTTTCCCATCCAGAATGCAACCGGGCCTATGAGTATTAATAGTAGACGAGATACTGCACTATCATGTCAGTTTCTAGCAGCATCAAGTGGTAACCTCATTGATGTATTTTTTTTGTCTAATAAGAAAGGCCCGGTCTTAGTTTCTACTCTATTTATTAAAACAGAAATAAAATAGAAATATAAAATAATATAATTATAAGGAAAGACAATATGTTTTAGATGGAGCACAGTGAAGTTACATTTTTACTACAGTAATTATAGGCTTGTTAATTACAATTAAATGAATACTAACTAATAATTGTCTGGCCTTTATACGCATGCCACAATGTAGACCCAGCGGTGGCGCCAGGATCTTTCCGACGACGCGGGGGATAAATTGCGAGCAGAGATAATAGGAACCTAGCAACCTTAGCAACTCTCAACAGACCGACCGACCGACCAACCAACCGACCGACATAGTAAGCTGTAGAATCGTGTTTGCACGCGACTAAAAATATATTATAACTTTTATAAATAAAAGTCAAATTCCAATGTTACCGTATCATGGGATTCGTCACAATCCCTGTAGGGGGACCAATGAATGTGGCCGTAGTAGCAACTCTCAATTCGATACGCTCATGCTTATGCATATACAAACACGCACTATACTTAGGTCTACACAGTGGTGGCGCCAGCGGCGGGGCTACGTCGGGGATATTTAAACATTTCGTTTAATATTTCGAAGTAGGCCTATATTACAGTCAGTGCATTGTCTGGGGACCATGGTGGGCTGGTCCTGAAGACCTATAATTTCGCTTCATGTAAACTGCATTTTGCAGGGACGTAGGAGCTCTATTTTTCACAATTTATCCCCCGCGTCGTCGGAAAGATCCTTGCGCCACCACTAGGTCTACATTGTGGCATGCGTATAAAGGCCAGACAAGTATTAGTTAGTATTCATTTAATTGCAATTAACATGCCTATAATTACTGTAGTAAAAATGTAACTTCACTGTGCTCCATCAAAAACATATTGTCTTTCCTTATAATTATATTATTTTATATTCCTATTTTATTTCTGTTTTAATAAATAGAATAGAAACTAGACCGGGCCTTTCTTATTAGACAAAAAAAATACATCAATGAGGTTACCACTTGGTGCTGCTAGAAATTGACATGATAGTGCAGTATCTCGTCTACTATTAATACTCATAAATGCCGATTAACTCATTATTATGTCATACTAATGTTATTATAATACTTAGTCGAACGTGTCTATAGCCATTTAAGTGTGATTAATGAGAAAGCCAGGACGTGAAATACACTGCATTCAAAAGATATACTGTACTTAAAGTTTAACCACCTAAACTACGAGGGCAATCAGATCAGATCATCAGGTCATGTTATCGATTATTTTTAGCGACTCTACAGCTCACTATGTTGGTCGGTCGGTCGGTTGGTCGTTCGGTCGGTCAAATTTGAGCACGCGACTGCAGCCAGCCAGCCAGCTAAACTTACATTAGTTTACAAAATAGAATTACATGATTGACTTCATTGAAACCTAAAATAATACTAAGTTGGCACCTTTTACAGTAACAATGTAAACTATTCTTGCCAATTATCACTTTAGTATTTCAATTTCCTATATAATTTAAAGTGAATAAAAATAATAACGGTACAGTATTCTCTTGGTACCATAGTATTACCGGTAGTAATGATGAAAATGAGATATCTGAAGTTTAATTACAATAATCATTCTATACTAATACATGACGTAGGGTAGTCGTGCAAAATGATTATGAATATAGTTTATGAATGTAGTTTATTAATGATAGCATTGGGTGTGGGTTGCGCAATTCACATTGTTGATCCAATCTGCGATTAACGTCATTTTAATGACGTTAATCGCAGATTGGATCACTGTTTGTCTTTTTGAATAGACGTAAAGTTGTTGGTCTCAAGTGCAGTTATAGTATTGGTCCATATCAACGTTAAAGAACATAACTCTTCGTAATTGTCATATATACATCCCAATACTCATAATTGTATCGTTAGGTTTAAAAGTATAATAAGCAGCTACATCTCGGTCGGTAAACTTACTTATTATGTTGGAAGTATATGTTATTAAAACAGTGATATCTCAATTTGTTTGATTTTAATATGCCGAAATGGATAAGCATTTCCTAGAGGACTAACATCACACACTTTGGACTTGTCAGATTACAATGCGTCTATTGCTACAGACCAAAATAATTATTATATTGAGAACCCTTAGGAAATACAAGATAATTGGTGACGTGCTTCCTCAAAATTCGTTCACAATCTTAGCAAAACTCATATCATCAGATACAAATAGGTGAATAATAAACATCATAATTATGATGGTTGAAGAATACGGAATCAAATAAAGCACCCACGTAGAATGAAACTATGATTTGTTTGTTGAAAATTTATAAACCTTAACATTTGACCACCATGGATAACCCCTTGTAATAAGATTCTCCTATTAAGGGAACACCCCTCTGTGAGTTAGTGAGCTACGCATGAGGGATCTAGCATTGAACTTATTATTTATTACTCCTATTCCTACTTATATTTGAAAAAAAATAGATTAAATTGAAATAATGAGAAAGAAGTCATGACTTTATCAGTAACTGATAATGATCAATGAAGGTTGCAAAATGGCTTCAATTTTTTTTATATCATATTGTGCGTACATTTGGTCTTATCAAACATCGCACTGTACTTAAACCTAACTGTGATAAGTATTTTGATATGAGGTGGTCCGGATATCTTTGTTTTAACCATTTGATTCCTCCTCGCTGCTGACTGTTAATTGCCTGTTATTGAAACGATAGGAATCTCAATTGCAAATACTGTACAAGCAACAACAATTCGATTTGAATTTGAAGAAAATCACTTTTTTAATTTGCATATAACAATTTCTACATAATCCGCTAGAGCTACCGTAAAGTATAAATACTGTACTCGGTTCCAATGGATTTATTTAATTTATTTCAATTTCTGTCAAATTGAATTTAAGTAAATGAAATTGTTAAAACTATGTTTAATTTGCTCATATTTACAGCAAAATAAAACTGTATTTAGGTATATTTTCACATTGACTTGATGTTCCTTTATGAGATTTAATGTTGTAATTTGAAATCACATTGAGTGTTTAGAAAGAAAACAAGGTCATATACATGGCGCCAGTCGCGTGCTCAAATTTGAGTTAGTGTTACCGACCAACCGACCGACGACCGACCGACATAGTGAGCTGTAGAGTCGCGTTTGCACGCGACTAAAAAAGCATGTTACAAATATCACTTTCTAAGAAACAACTTAAAATGATTTAAAATGTCACACACGGAAAAGTTTTACACCTTCAATGCTTTTTTTTCTACCCCGCCCCACTTTTTTTTAATTTGATGATAATGTGCCTTTACAATGTTGTCTATTGTTATACCTATACAATATAATCAATTTTATATCGTATCTGACTTACGGCTTTTCAGAATACTGTGAATACAGCTAATTCATAACTTTTTCATTTGGAAATTGTAAGCTACTCACTCACTTTCAGACTCAAGTGTATAATGTTGTCGTTTTAACCTTGCTTTTTTCTAGAAGGAATAATGTACCCTAATAAACAAACAATAGAAGTATCTTTACCCGGAAATGTTCACCTGTTTCCTCAACTATTAAAATTAAACTCAGCATCATAGTTCGAACACAAACAACCAAAACGTTATCATTAATGCTGAAAAACATGTTAACAGAAATATATATTCGATTGTTAAACTTAATGGGACATAATCGATCAAAAGGAATTGCTATAAAATTATCGCGTGGATTTTATTAGCCTACATTTTTATTGCAGTGACATAAAGTGTTTTTCAATTTGCCTTGCATGACACGATGACGTAATAGATTCCTAGTATTTTGTGGTGATAGTTTGTTTAATTAATTTAATAACACTATTAGTGTTCATAAAAATATAAATGAATACTTTAGTAATACAATTACCTTACCTCTATATATCATTCCGCTCAGTTGGCCTATAGGTAAATTATAATACACTTTTACACTGTGTAAATTATTAATCATAAATCAATAAACATTAATAGTGTACATGAGTGACATTTATCCTAATTCTACTTCGATTATAAGCTTCGGGTCTAGTGGCGTCCATGGCGAAGGAAATGCACATCTGATGTTAAAATGGTTTTAAATGTAATAGTATAATAGTATTTAAAAATACTATTACATTTTTAAAATTTGCTTCGTATTGTTTACTCATTGGACCATTTACAACAACTACAATGTTTTTGGATTTAGCTATGAATAGATTGTCAAAACAAGGAGGTTCGCTTGACAAAGGGACCTTGTCTACGACTCTAAAGTTATTGCCTGTGGTTTAGAGATTCTCTTTTTGTGTTTAAATTAACTGTGTTTATTTTCTGTTTTCTTTTAGGCCTTGGAAATATAGAAAATGTGCAATTGCAGAATGTTACAGGCTGGTTTATTTATGACTTTAGTGATCCTAGCCTTACAAGCAACAGTTGGTAATGCTGATACAATGGCAGATATCGATAGTCAAGTTCAAGAAGTTGTCAGAGATAGGGTCCTTCTACATATTCTTCGTCAATTAATTTCGGTAAGGATTTTGAATAATTATTTTTGGCAAGAACTATTGAATAAAGTAAATACCAAGGTTGTTCTCTGGTCGTACTTTTAAATTTAACAGTGTAAACGATACTTTAATGTAAAACACCGAATTCCAACTAAATAACCATATTTTTGCCGAACCAAAAATATTACACTAATAAAGTCTAAAAATGGCGGTCAAGCACAGCATTAATTGAAAATCTGGTTAGGTTATTCTGTTTTATTATTGATTTATTTTTATGGCATAAAAACAATTATGTGGTCTTGCTAAAACAACTGGGCCAAATGAAAAATAAAAATTAGAGGACACTATAGAAAATTCACTCATGCATATTTGTGCTCTAAAATGTTCGATGACCGAATTGATTACATACTGTACTTCTCTTAATAGTTTGTAGGCCTACTGTTTACTGGGCATTGACTTTAGATAAAATTAATGTACTGCAATAAAGAGTTTGATTTTTTAAAATTATCCTAGTATAATGAAATATTTGAGCCATCACGGTCTTCCAAACATTTTTTTTTTGTTTACAAAAAAATCCCTTACACAATGTACAGAATTTACTGAAACTGAAAGCTGTAAATTGTAGCAAATTGTATGATTAGATGGATGGTATGCAGTAATGTACCTATATCGACATTTATGTGAGTAAGATATAGATAGCTATTGTAATGTGGCATGTATAATTCTTAGTCACGTGGCACACCTTCTACACGTGTTAAAAACGCTCGAATTCGGTTTTGTATTTCGAGTTAATCTTGTCTTCGTCACTTACAATAATAGAATGAAAGTTCTGCTTATGTTTTCGATCGCTGAATCCTAATAACAGAGTCAATTGGGTTATTATTTTTCATTAGTATATGTCCGATTCATTATGATTTCCTTTTGTGTCTCGATTGCAAAGCATTGGCATAGAAAGTACAGTCTGCACATCTGATCTTCCTTGAAAGGAGGGCATATTAGCTTCATGGCACATCGGTTAGGAACCGAATAAAAGTGCTCTATTTGTGTCACATGTTTGTGTATAGAATTGCTCGGTGATTCGGATAGAACGTTAAGTTCATAATTTACCTAAAATATATGTAAAAGCTATAATAAGATTCTGTCCCCACTGTGCTGACCATGATAACCGCTACAATGAGAATCAAAGTATTGATTGACTGGCGCTTAATACAAGTCAATAAAAGCGAATACCAAATTATTCTCAAACCTTAACACTTGGAATGACATCACAATGTATCGGTTATGATGGCATAAGGTCTATATTATCTGGTTGTGTGTGCGCTCTCTATCTCCAAATACAATCTATCGCGAAATTCCGTTGTTTCATCTTTCAAACATCGAACTAAATTTGCTCTAATGTATATGACAATGCAAATTGCTAAAGTTTTAGCGGATCCATTCCATCCTCTCAATTCTGTAATAATCTATAGTATGGCAACCCAAGTCCGCCATAAGTCCTCAATCCATACCGTTCAACAACAATGCATTTATCATCAACCCAAGTCAAACCATTCATTGTCAAGCCATGCATTGTCATGTGAAATCATTCATCGTCAACCAAACCATACATCGCGAAGTCAAATCGGTCTTCGTCAATTCAAACGATTCATCGTCAATCAAAACGTTCATCACGAAACCAAACCCTTCATCGTGAAGTCAAATTATTCATCGCCAGACCAATCATCGTGGAACCAAACCATGAATCTAGCTGTTTCATGACCAAGTCGTTCATCGCCAAGTCGTTTGTCTCTAAGCTGTTCATCCCCAGGTCGTTCGTCTCCAAGTCGTTTGTCTCCTAAGTCGTTCGTCTCCAAGCCGTTCATCCCCAAGTCGTTCATCCCCAGGTCGTTCGTCTCTAAGTCGTTTGTCTCCTAAGTCGTTCGTCTCCTAAGTCGTTCGTCTCCAAGCCGTTCATCCTCAAGCCGTTCATCCTCAAGTCGTTCATCCTCAGGTCGTTCGTCTCCAAGCCGTTCATCCCCACGTCGTTGGTCTCCTAAGTCGTTTGTCTCCAAGTAGTTCATCCCCAGGTCATTCGTCTCCAAGCCGTTCATCCTCAAGTCGTTCATCCACAGGTCTTTCGTCTCCAAGTCGTTGTCTTCTAAGTCGCTCGTCTCCAAGCCGTTCATCCTCAAGTCGTTCATCCCCAAGTCGTTCATCCCCAGGTCGTTCGTCTCCAAGCCGTTCATCCTCAAGTCGTTCATCCGCAGGTCGTTCGTCTCCAAGTCGTTTGTCTTCTAAGTCATTTGTCTCCAAACCGTTCGTCTCCAAGTCGTTCGTCTCCAAGCCGTTCATCTCCAAGTCGTTCATCCCCAGGTCGTTCGTCTCCAAGCCGTTCATCCCCAAGTCATTCATTCCCAGGTCGTTCGTCTCCAAGTCCTTCATCCCCAGGTCGTTCGTTTCCATGTCGTTTGTTTTCTAAGTCGGTCGTCTCCAAGCCGTTCATCCCCAAGTCGTTCATCCCCAGGTCGTTCGTCTCCAAGTCGTTTGTCTTCTAAGTCGTTCGTCTCCAAGCCGTTCATCTTCAAGTCGTTCATCCCCAAGTCGTTCATCCCCAGGTCGTTCGTCTCCAAGCCGTTTATCCTCAAGTCGTTCATCCGCAGGTCGTTCGTCTCCAAGTCGTTTGTCTTCTAAGTCGTTTGTCTCCAAACCGTTCGTCTCCAAGTCGTTCATCCTCAAGTCGTTCATCCCCAGGTCGTTTGTCTCCAAGCCGTTCATCCTCAAGTCGTTCATCCTCAGGTCGTTCGTCTCCAAGTCGTTCATCCTCAATTCGTTTATCCCCAAGTCGTTCGTCTCTAAGTCGTTTATCCCCAGGTCGGTCGTCTCCAAGCCGTTCATCCCCAAGTCGTTCATCCCCAGGTCGTTCGTCTCGAAGTCGTTCATATCCAAGTCGTTCCTCTTTGTTTTGTTTGTTTTATTCGGTACAATCAACATACCAAGAAATATCTATAAAGCTAAAAAAGCTTATTATAGAAAAAGTTCACTATCAGTCTAGCTATGCACATTATACTCATTTAGTGTTTTTATACCTTTAATGTTTGATGGAAGATTATTCCAATCCTTAATAGTATTATAATAATAATGTTTTCGAATCTAACCCTTTGATAATAAGAATTACACAATTTTCATTTGATTTCCTCGTACAGTATACGTATGTTTAGAAATCTTTGTAAAATTGTCTGCTAAAAAAAGTGCAATCTACATCATAGTATATTTTATAGGCGTGGACAAGTCTTAGAAATGTAATGTAACTCTGTTGTTTATGTTCAGATAACCAACAGCTTTTAGTTGTTCCTGACCAATGTGTGGCCTATGGGCAATGTCGAGAATAAACCGTTTGGGTTACCTGGAGTTTATTTTGAAGGAATGAAGTTATACCAGAATACCAGACTGTTTCAGCATAGTACACTGAATTAATGCACAGCATAAAAGTTTCCTACTTTGCTTGTCTAAACAGCTAGCCTGCCTGTACAAAAAGTTCAATCTGAAATTTGCTTTTTTGATAATACATGTAACATATTCTTCATTTTGAAATACAGTTCATCGCCAAGTCATTCATTTCCAAGTCGATTATCCCCAAGTCGTTCATCCCCAAGTCGTTCAACGCCAAGTCGTTCCTAACTTAGCTAACTCGTACCCAAATAAAAATGTTTGTACCAGCTTTTGGTTAAATGCTAAAATAAGGGTTTTTTTAACATTTTGTGTTTTAGATTAGATTAAATATATTCTTTGTGAATAATTTGAGACTAAAATTATAACTTTCTGACTAGTGGTGGTTGAGATATTGATATGGCCATTTTCTTGACCAATGGTAAACAAATTTCACGGTCATTTTTGGCAAATGTTGTCCATTAGAGTGAATAGAAATATTTTGACACCAAATACGACCATATCCGTCCAACAATTTCTGAGATATGAAAAGTGTGCCCTAAGCAAAAATGTTTTTGCCGGCTATATTATGTCAAAAGTCAAAATTAGGGGTTTATTGACAGTTTTATGATTTTTATTACATTAGAATAAATACAAATATATACTTTGCGAGTAATTTGAGACCACAATTATCACTTTCTGACCAATGGTTGCTGAGATATTCATATGGCCAATTTCTTGACATGACCAGTGGTCAGAAAAGGGGTTTCCGTCCACTTTTGGTAAAAGTTGCCCATTAGAGTGAATAGAAACATGGGTCTTTTGAGTAGTTTGTCACAAATATAAATATACAAATATACACCCAGTGGTTACCAAGTTACGCAAAGTCTTAACTTTGACCATATTTTTTACCCTTTTGCCCCCTGTACTGACCAATCATCCCAATTTTGTTTTCGGCCAACAGAAAAAAATGTATTTGTATTGATATAAGCAAGCAAAAAACCTTGTTAACATAGTTTGCTAGAGGGTGCAGGCAAACCCTTTCTGGCTCCCCAACTAACAAGGCAGGTGCGAAAGGGAAGTATTGGTAATCTTATGTCTTAGGTGTTGTGATCTTAGGTCTTATGGGATCTTATCTTTTATGATCGGTTTGACTTGGTCATGAAACTGATTTTGTTTCACGATGATTGGTCTGGCGATGGATAATTTGACTTCACTGTGAAGGGTTTGGTTTCGCAATGAACGTTTTGACTTTACGATAAATGATTTTGCGATAAATCGTTTGAATTGACGACAACCGATTTTAATTCGCGATGAATGATTTAGTTTTACGTTGAATTTTTACATGAATGGTTTGTGTTGGTGATGAATGCATAGTTGTTGAAAGGTATGGATTGAGGACTTTTTGCGGACTTGGCTTGCCGTACTGTAGCTTTATTGAACGTCGACACGTACGAACCGCTATAGAAAATTCGTTTATTTCTACTGGGATACGATGTTAAAATGAACATTTTCAGAGATAATCTGTTTCATGTATTTAAATAAATTGTTAGGTAATTTTTCAAAATCATCACTATTGTATTCTAGAACTGCGACCATGTAAATGTCCTGCATACATAGCTAGATTGAGCTTTCTATCCCAAACAACGATAAGCCATTATACATGAATCATTGATTTTAATTAAATTCACTTATTTAGAAATACCATTGCTTTATCATTAAAACGCAATTGATTCATAAAATGTAGGTTAAACTTAAGAATCTGTACCTTATATAGCTTTACCAGTTCACTCTTTATAATTATTCAAAAGCTTAAGGACATGATTATTGCATATCTTTCGACAGTAATTAGGATATAATTAATGTCGAAAATGTACGTATTGTACTTTCGTAATAGCAGTGATTAGTGAACTTTCGGTATATTAAATAAAGCATATAAATTGGGTTAATGGGTCAACACTCTCTATCTTTTATTGTTTAATACTTATTATTCGTATAAGCCTGTTGAATAGAACTTGCTACTTGGTAGTATTATAATTAAAGAATCAAAATCCCATATTCATGCACAAAATTAAATTTTTAATAATTTAAAAACCGTTTATTAGAAATTAATAACGTCAAAATTACAGTGATTTAAATGGAGGTTATACGATCAGTTACTAGATTAATCTTAGGCTTATCGTTCACCAGGCATGCTAACGTCACAAATATAATCTGCCTCACAAAATAACAAAAGAAATATCCTAGCAAGAACTGTTAATTCTTTATTAACACTACCACTAGTCCCTAAAATCATTTCTGCAAATGTCACTATGACCAGAATGACGTCAAACAAAATATCAAGATTCAAGTTTAAACCGGATTACACCTACAATTATTTACACCATAACTTTGAATAAATTCCTGAACCATTCATCTTTACTACTCTACTCTTTCCATTTATAACATATTGCTATCATCTTGCTTATTGAAAGAATTACATTTTGAAATAACTTCATCCATCTCTTATTTCATTCATTTATTTCTCTTCATATCCATAGCACCTATAGCATAAATTCATAATTTACTGAAATGGCAACAACATATTGAAAACAACATATTTATAAACTCTGTTTTAGCTTTGACTCTTTAAGATTTTTTATTATGGTTCCAGAATAACATGCTTATAATATCATTTTTTTTATTTCAATTTATTTAATTGCAGGTAAACAAACATATCGTATAATTAGCACCTGTATGTTAAGTATGAACTATCAAGTGGCTTTCCCAACTTAACAAATGTAATACAAAATAGATACATTAGTGTGTGTATGTATAGAAACAATTGTCCTAATAAAGAATATTATAAAGATTCTGTGTAGGGTCTAGACCTATAATGATTTAGACATTTTTAGACATCTATTACAACTTTATATTAGAGGTTGGGAACTGTATTTTCATTTCAATTAAACATGCACGTCAAGAGCATCGATCAATGTTTTTCTTTAGGATGTGTCGTACTTTTTCTGTCGTATTTTGGAGTTTTCTGATTTGTCTTGGATCAAAAATGCCCTAAGCTTTTCCAGACAAAGGCAATATCGCCAATAACTGATTTTTAACTTTATAGGTAGCGTTCAACGAACTTCATAATGTAGGTACAGTACACAGGTAATTTTGACCTCTAAGCTGGAATAATTTCGATACCATTTTACTAATTTATTTTATTATTTGTATATATTTAGACAATTAAATTAGTGTTTTGATAAATGGAATAAGAACAAGACACTATTCACACTACTCATGTACAATTAGTACGTGTTAAAATAACGTATTAGTGTTTGTTAATTTTGGTTTCATTACCATGATTTGGAATAGGCCTATACCTAAACGATTTGTTATGCATTATTAGATGTCAAAGTTTCTCATGCATAACTCTCCATATTTCGTGACGTCATTATCACCTGCCTTTCTTTTAAAAAATAAAATAAATAATACAATAAAATAACACAATTATATTTTTATTAAGAAATGATTGTTGCAAACTCATAAATCATTCAACAAAACCCAACCACTCTCTTTGGTAGTAATTACAGGTCACATATCCACACATTTGTATCATTAGTCCATCGCTCCAAGTGGAATAAATTTACCAACCGCAGCTGTAGTGTATTATAATAGTAACTTGAAATCGGGTCACCCGTCTTCGATCCGTAAGTTGTACTGCAGCCAGGTGTGTCAATATCAAAAAGCAACTCATGAGTTCTTTAACTTTGATTGATTGTCTTGATCGATAGTGTATTTTAATCAAGGGAGGATGGAGTGAAATATCCCCGTCACGTAGGATATGCATGCTATTATACAACGTACTCGATGTCATAGTAAACTAAGACGGTAAAATATAAACAGGTGCTTATGTATTACATTACATGTAAATCAGCCGTATTATGATTCATTACAATCTTACTTACGGCAATAAATAGAACGACAATGAATAACATAATTATAATATCAAATGGAAAACATTTATTTAAATTCACACCCTCGCGAAAAAAGGAAGTTTAAACTTGACATACATTAAATTTAGGCGACTTAAAATGTAAATAACCATATATTTGTGCGATATTTTCAGCATTACCAACCTTAGTACTGTGCACTATTACATTTCAATAACTTCATAATGTATAGCCGTTACAATAATATAGTGTCCTTTTTATATAATGTTCTGCTGTATATTTCATTAAAAAACTTTTAAATAAATAAACAATTTTTTTTTTAAATGTTAATTTTTTTTTTTAATATAGGCTTAATTATCTTTCACCATTTCTATTTGGGTTTCTCTCTACCTTTAAACTAAGTTTGTAATGTGTCTAATTTTATAATCGTAAAATTGTTTTTTAGATCGGTCGACCTATCGCCTGTTTTATGAAAGCTCATTAGGCCTATTTGATTTTAAATGCACTTTGAAAGAAAGTAATATCAACCCAAAATGCCGACCAATTTGATTCAACTTAGAGCCAAAATTTTAATACAAACACAGTACGTTCAGTTTGTCTACAAAAAAGCGACAAATGTAACTGAAAGCACATATATCTAAACGAATCAGCAGCTATGTGAAACGTCTGTTCCAAGTGCACTTAAGACGTTATAGAAAGGTTAAGTACGACGTTCCGTTTCTTCGGACGAACATAACGTGATTTTAATTTATGAAAAAAACCTCCAGTACTCATGATTCTGTGGTTCTGTCTAATTGACATTAATGGGTGGATGACCGCAGATTCTTGTTTTGGCGCTAAACTGTTGTCACGGGCAATTACGGATCAACGTTTATAGACAATCTTGCTAAGTAGGTGATATTTTAAATCTAGTAGAAGATATTTTCGACACTTGGCCTGATAGTTGGAAGATGCCAATTCAAAGAAGCTGGATAATGGAATAATTGATTGATTCAGAACAATTCATTATAGTATCTTATGAGATAAATTTTGTAAAATCTACAACATCATAGTATAATCTTTATTGTCTTTCTTTCTTGTTTGTTCATTTTCATATACATAAAATCAAAACTAAAGACAAAAGACCCAAAAAAAAAGCTTTCGCTTATCGAGTTTTGGCCTTTTAAAATAAATAAAACTTAAACTAGAACGAATATCATTTCTGAGAAAGAAAAATCTGAAGAAAATTAATTACATAAATGAAAATTAATAACTCACTGGCATTATCAATATGAATATGATGTAATGGAACAAGAGACTTGCTCTTTGAAAATGGTTCACCGGCCATGTAGTAGCAACCACAATATTTGTATTGGTTCTTACGTTTAATACGAACAAGAACACGGTTATTTATACTGTAGTATAACCCCAATATTCATACTATAGTTTCAAGATCCTTTATCCTTTATACGTGAAGCCCAAATAGACACACTATACTAGACATCGATCTGTAACATGGTCACATCTCATACTGTGATGAAGATGTGATGTTTATTTTATAATCAATACTGCTGGTAAAATTGTGAAATACCTATGTACTGTATCTATAAATAGAATTCCATAATTCAGCGCTTAGAAGCCTGCTACTGTAGTAGGAGGGTTATACTTTAAACTACCATGCTGCTGCTTTTCTGAACTTATATTTTCTTTATTCCCGTCATTTGCAATCATCTCAACTTTTTTCGAAAATTTGAATATTATTCTAATACTCATTTAGTAATTACCACCTATAATACCCTAATCTATCCCATGTGTTTTAAAATGATTACATTAATATGTATTGTAATAAACATTCTGTCATTCTGTCGAAATTTTGATCTAAATTGCTATCAATCTTTCGATTTCAATCTTGTAAATTTATTTTATATGCATTGATAATTTCCAATTTCTGAAAAATAATACTTGTATATCGAATGTGATATTTCTTATCCTAATATATGAATAAAGTTATTCTCTAGTTTTTATTAAATAGTAGATTTCATGCAAGTATGTGCCATTTAAATAATAGTAATGTTTTAAAAGATTATGTTGTCATTTTAAAAATTAATATTACTTAAACGCTATAAAGCAATTTTATTAGGAATGTTTAATTTTAAAATTTGTGCAGCAACATCTAGTAAAATGCACTTTACTATAAGTGCGTAAGTAGGCCTAAGTGTCGAACTGAAAGGAATTTATTTCGAGTTACGTAGAAAGTAGATAACATATTTCACATTAGTCTATCTATTACCCCCTAATAATGAATCAGGCTTTCAAATGAAAACATTCTCTCTATTCAATTAATACAAAACAGTTATTATAACATACCTATGTAGATCCTGCATATTCAATTAGTCTTCCATTTAACTCTTCTTTCTTGACTACAAGCCAAAAACTGTAATATACAGCGCACTAGGCCTTATAGACGTTTGTTGGGTCAAATCATGTTGAATGGCACATCTTTTTAGGCGCCATCTATAATAATAACAATAATCAGAGACCGCTTAAACTATAGCATTTAAAATTTGATTCAAGATGGAACTTTTCTTATACGTTATTTTTTTTATTTGATTCTTTATATTATAGATATTTATTATTAGGCCTAGTTAGAAAATAAAGTATGCTAATAATAAATATTACTATGACGAAATTATACAAATTCTGAACCAAATGGCCATAATAAGTGGCAGGTTTTCAATCTGCGCATAATAGTTTTTGAGCGTAATTAGCGTGTGCAAAATGACTCAATAAGAAAGACTCCACAGAAGGGTCTGACAAACGTACGATATATTTTTGTATAAACTATTTATCTTTTTATTTGAATAGGAAACCTCAAGAACAAAGGATTACCTTGATGATGGCCAGGGAGTTGCCAAACGAACGTCGGGTTCTCATGATAATACCTTACAGAAAATTAGAATGTCCCAATGGTGTAGGAAAATGCAAATAAGTTGTTAATGATCGTAAGTATTCTGATCATCATAATTTGTACAATAGTAAGTAATATTCTCACGTCTACGATGAGCATAAAACAACAATTACTTAAATGCATTCATACCAATCGTAACAATGATGGTCTGCTACCACGTACATATATACACCATCCACCCAATGAACAAGGCCATATACATGGCTGCAGTCGCGTGCTCAAATTTGAGTTATTGTTTACCGACCGACAAACCATCCGACCGACCGGCCATCCGACCAACCGACCGGCATGTGAGCTGTACGCGACAAAAATGGGAACATGTCTATACCTAGACTTCCGTGCCTTTGGGCAGTTATATTCAAAAGGACGGAAGCATTAGTAAATTGTATCACGCGAAAGCTTATAGTTTACTAAGGCTGTAAAAATGGTAATTTGTAAACTCGAACTGGGCATGCGCAAACCCCAAAGCACGTCTGGAAGAACAGAGTCTATGAGATGTATACAGACAGTAGTCTGTAAGACCTGTTCAATAAATAATGTTTTCTATCAAACTGAAACCATTCTCAAAACTCCATCTGGTGACAACTTAGCACTCATTGGCGATTTTAACGCTAGAATTGGCTCTGATTATAACTCTTGGTGTAATGTGATTGGACATCATGGGGTTGGTAGAATGAATGAGAACGGGCAACGTCTTCTTGAACTATGTGCTGATCTCAGCCTTTGCGTTGCCAACACCTACTTTGAAGGTCCTTTTTGTACCAAAACAACCTGGATGCATCCTCGTTCTCGCCGCTGGCATCAACTCGACCATATTATTGTGAGACGTCGTCAGCTATGTGAGATAATCCATTGCCATAGCTTAAGAAATAGATATCACACTGCCAAACCAAAGCATGTTCATACAATTGATGTTGCTTCTACAAAAATAGGCAGCCAGATTGGTTCATTGAAAATGCTGAAACATTACTACCAGCTCTTCTGTGAAACGCAGAGCAAGAGATAAGATGCTCACGAAAACACTCGTTCTGCAAAAGCTGATTACAAGTCAAAGAGCATGGTTCAGCGTCTTAAAAGAAATGTTTTAGATCGCTACTGGACTAATCTCAGTGAACGAATCCAAATGTGCTCGGATACCGGTGATCTGCGTGGCCTCTACAATGGGCATAAAGGAAGCAATTTATCCTATTCCAAAGAAAAGCGCACCACTTCTTTCAAGTGATGGTTTTATGCTCACCGTAGCTGCAGATCAAGTTAAAAGATGGATGGAGCACTTCAGCTCTATTTACGTTACAGACACAGGCATAAACTCTAGGGCAGGAAATTCAGCAGCTAACAACATGCATGACCTTGACAGAAATATCACCAAAGATGAGGTAGAACTAGCCATTCATGGATTGAAGAATATCAAATGTCCTGGACCTGACGGCATTACACCAGAGGTGTTTAAAATTGGTGGGGATGTCCTGACAACTGAGCTTCTTGAAGTATTTAAAACTTGTTGGCATTCAAGGTGTATTCCGCAGGACCTAAAGCACTCCAACATCATTTCACTCTACAAAAACAAGGGCAGCCGTCACGATTGCAATAATTATAGTGGTAAGAAAAGAAATAGGTTTTTTAAATCTACTCGCATCAAAAAACCTGTACATTAAATGTATGTTTTAAAATTACAAATCACAAAATATAATTCTTGTTCAAACGTGAAGTTTTTTAGTAGTTTTCGAGAATATACAATTTAAGTATACTTGTTACTTTAAGACACCTCGTCAGCTTTTGAAAATTATGTCCTATCTGGTCTGAAAATAATACTAAAAAGTGGTCCAGAATTGGGACCGTGGTCCGAAACTCCAAAACTTGACCACATAACTATCTGTATTTTCATTTTGGTAAAGATCTTGTAATAATTGTTTGATTAATTCTGCTAACAAGCAAACAAACAGACAAATGAAAGCACTCAGAAACTGAGTGAAGTACTTGGCAAAATATATCCACTGATTATGAGCATGTTGAAAGATACATTTTTTGCTTTAGGTATTAGCTTTACCTACATGGTTCAAATCCTGATGGGGTTTATAATTTGTTTAAATAACTTTTAATACAAACATATTTCGGTATTGCAACAATGACCTTTCTGAAATCAAGATTGGCCAGAAAAAAATGTCTTGATTGACCGAGAAGTGTCTTGAAGCTGTACCGAATTGTGGCGTCGCTGCCTTAACTCATGGAGTAAGCTTAACAGCTTGAGCAGTCGACTAATAGTTTGGTCAATGTAAAAAAATATGTCCACATTAAAAGAATACAGAATGCGTGCTATTTAATATATATATCGTATGGAAGATAAGCTTTTCTGACATGACCAATATATCAATTTTAAAATTAAAAATCTTAAAAAAACTAATTACCAACTATAAATAGTTTCATTTAAATAACAATAGAACAACAACGCGGAATACAAGCGGGTGAATTTGAAAAAAATATGTTTTTTAAAACTACTCGTATCAAAAAACCTGTACATTAAATCAAAATTGTCTGCTATCTTTTAACACTGAAAATAATATAAATTTTGTTATTTGTGAAGTTATTAATCAACCAATTTTCTTGCATGGTCTCAAAGTATTTATCTACCTACACCGAAAAATTCAGAATGATAACTTGAATTGTAGGCCCTATCGTGCTAACAAACAAACATACATACAAACAAAGCAACTACTATACAATACATAGGCCTACAACTAATATAACAGTCAGACACCACACACGCGATCGATTACATATACCTCCTTGGCGGAGGTAAATAATTACATAACAAAACTAAGCAATGCAATGAAAAGTCAAAAACTTTATTTAACTTGGAACTTCAGTGCCAATCATAAGTGGAGCTAATCAATAACATCATAATCAATAACAACTCGTAAATTTTTTTTAAATTTAATATCCGGGTTAACGTCATTAGGGCATATAGTACGATGATGTCTGTTTGAAAACTTATTATCTGCAGTCATGTCTTCTAACTCTCTTTTTGCAATGCCACTAAAAAATGTAGGTTTCTCTGAATTATCTATTCTAAATTAGACGCGAAATGATTACAAATTTACAAATACTACCAAACCCCAAAACTTCACTGGACTTTACGTTAAATCGATGCATCACCACTTGCTGTTAATACAGTATTATTGGTAATTAAATAGAAACAATATGATTAGGCGGTAGAGTATTTAAGTCTTCTTTGTTTACGAGTCATGTGTGGACGCGTATCTTAACCGATTATAACGCGCATAAAAAATGACGTCATCACATCTACAATAACACTTACTAATCAACTCGTGATCGAACCGTCACAATATAAATTGGGAGTGTAATGACATCTGAGGTATTGTATGTCTTAAAATCTAGAATTACGTCTAATCCACATAAGTCTTAAATGAGTGCCATCTATAAGAACAATAACAACATAAATACATATTAAGCGCACTTGAAATCAATATATGTATCAAACCAGGGGCGTTATTAAGAGTCGTGTGTTATTAGATTAAAATCGTTTAAAAGCAGACCAAACGTAAATTAATGGTACTTATTCTCCTAAAGCTAAAGTGTGCATATGCAAGAAGCGAAGTATACTCAATCTCATTGGAGTATACATTTTATAAATTATTTTCTATAAAAGAATTTCGCAATTCAGTATTTCGGATCGGTTCGATAGTTTGACACTTGCACGAAGCGAGTAAAATG
This sequence comes from Antedon bifida, assembly GCF_963402885.1. Lineage (NCBI taxonomy): Eukaryota > Metazoa > Echinodermata > Crinoidea > Comatulida > Antedonidae > Antedon > Antedon bifida. The sequence goes on from NC_136229.1 coordinate 11,351,457, forward strand.
ACAGAGAGGTACGGTAAAGGCGCCGTTTACCTACCTAAAGAGCCAACAATATGGGTTTGGGTACGGACTATAAACTGTAGGTCCAGTGTACACAGTTTGCTCCTGTGTACTTTAAAGAATCCAGTTCATCATTCGAGAGTAGGGGTTACCCCAGTGAACTGGTTCACATCACAAAATAGCCGCTGTATCTGGACAGTGATTAATTTATTATTGTTAATTCTTGGTCATGTGTACCTAAAGACAGCAGACCTGCAACTGAAAACGTAAAAATAAATAAATTGTTTTCTTTACTTACATAATTTCTAAATAGTAATTTTAACCTGATTATGGGGTTATGCCTACTGTAAGCAGTCATGGTAAACATTACCACTAACCAAATCAAATAACAAAAACATTTTATTTCTTTACAGGTTTCAGATACCAACGAGAGTGCCTGTTTTCCAATCTACCTTATCATCAGAAGAAATATATTATTATAACGACAGGATGAAGCTATTCCTGAATACGTAGGCTCATACTGTACCCAGACATTTTGAGCAGGACTCACATTTTAAAAGCCTTCCTGACAATGAGAGATATACCAGTTCACATTCTATAAAAATGCTTCAATTCATACTTTATTTTAGAAGATCATTCAGTCATGCCAACTCAATATGAGACAATATTTTCAATAATAAAGGGGAATATCAATACATTTAATTATCTATTTTAGAAAATAGATTGGAAATTATTCTTTTATTCTACTGTAACATCAAATGAACTTTCAAACGTTTGTTAAAATAACTAAAGGAAGAAAGAAATGTATTTCACATTCTAACTACAGTGTATGAAGAACCGTTAAAATATAATAAGAAAATCACTGCAACGACTTTTGGATAACTCCGCAGCAGAATCTGGAATAACAACAATCTCAATGTGAATCTTAAAATGAAGACCTACTGTTTTGCAGTGAGACGTGGACCACTCACCGGAAAATCAAACACAAACTTAATGCATTCCACGTTCGCTTCCTTCGCTCTGTTCTTCATATAACATGGGACAAAAACATACCAAATACTAAAATTGGAAATTGCACACTCTGCTCAGACCGCGCCGTCTCCGCTGCACAGGGTATGTTTGTAGGCAAGAGGATGACCGTCATCCCAAAACATTCTAAATGGAGAGCTAACAAGTGGCAATCGCCCACGCGGACGAACTAAATTACGCTACAAAGATATTTTGAAAAGGGACTTCTTTCCAGATTCCAATCACTTCCTGTGAAAATCTCACAACTGATCGCTGTACCTGGAGAAATTGACTGGACAATGGAAAAATATATTCAAACATGGTGTACAGAAACTTTTGCAGTATAAGAAGAGAAAAAAACATACGAATGCTCCACAGCTACACCTTCCTCATAGTGAGGCAAATGTTAAAAACATTCATCGACTTACGTACTTACTTACTACTATGCCAATGATGATTTTTTTTCTTTTATTACTAAAATATATTCATTTCATAATGACGTTAACATGTTTCTTAGCGTATATATATCTTAGTGCATTCATTTTCTCAACATACTCATTTCTTAACATACCGGCGGTAGGTCTAATCATATCAAGCCAATAATGATACACTTTCTAGACGTATTATTATGTTATGAAGTATGGAACACCAATCTACAAAATCAGACAAATACTATTATGCCTTTCTTTATCATTAGTCACTTACAAAAATAAAACCTGATAAACATGAATTAATAAAACATATTGTTTACATTATATTGACAATTATTGCCAAAAGAAACTTTAAATTAAATAGTTTTTGTTAAAATAATATTTTCACAGAAGAATGTGACAATTATGTAACAAATTCAAAAAAACATATTTGTCGTTAAAGCCGGTAAGCATACTTTATGCGCAATAGCCATGGACCATACATGCAATTTAGGCATACGCTCGATTAAATATGTGTTTTAAACAGACAAACAAGATGAAATCATAAGGAAATGTTACAATAATACAGTAATATAAATAAATTGGCAAATCAACTGTTCACAAGAGTACAATGTTTGTTAACGTAATTACGCTACAATACAATAAGGGTATGCTACGTAATTTTAATTTCAGGAAGTATAACGACCTTACAAAGCCTACAATGTGCATTTCTTATATTATATATATTCGTGTGTAAATTATTTATTTAATAGGATAGTTTTTTTTCTTTCTGTGCAAAACTACTAATAAATTGATCAGTTTAATAATAAAGTCTCAAGTTTTAATTATTTTCCTATGATGTATGCTTTTGACGTCATGTTGAGGTACTATTTGCATACGTGGAGTTTGGTTTGGCAACTTTTGTCAATTTTGTTGACGACATCATGGATTTCTATATCACAGTTATGCGCATTTGAACCATTTTTGCGTGTCCGATCATCGGCCGAAAAAAACCCCGTAAAGGACTCTACACACATGATCAATAATCGTCAAGATATTATTATTGTTTTTAATAATCCCACTCACCTGACGTCATTTGATTGAACGAGCAGCATAAATGGTTATCCTAGTTTTAAAATGAAAACGTTCTAATTATATATTTATCTATAGTCGATCGTTATCGTCCACGGATGGGCCTTAAACTAACTAATTGAAATAGGCCTACAATCTTAAATACACGTACCAAAACAAAACATATATTGTGTTCTTTTTTAAAGAAACTAACACACATATGCAAGTAAGACATTTCACATCAGAAAATGAAACAATGTTGAACCAAACACGCCTTTGCCTCAATTAAAAGCGTTTGTGAACCTTCGATGATTGGAGAAGTACGACGTACAGTTTTAATGGGAATAATATAGACTAGATTGTGAAATGTAAACGCTCCAGATTAAAACGGAATGTATTATGAACATATAATTTATAATAATAATAAAGACGGGAATATACGGCGACAAGATTGATATAGTCGAGAATAAGCTAATCTAATTACAGTACCTTCTATTATAATGCATGTCTAAAACAACAAAATACACATGAAACAAAATTAAAATGTACCAGTAGGTCGTTTTCGCCGACTGAATTTTAGATTTGTTTGCATTTTTTTTAGGTTTTAATATAGTTATAATTATATTTCTTTGTTGATTCTCTCGTATAGTTAGGTCCCTACACAATTATTTTAGAGAACCTGTTTTTCAATTATTATACTGACAATCATAACTATTTGAATAGTATGCTTTCTGAACAAAGGTTTATATTTAGTGATATAGCAAGTTTTCGTTTTAGGTCGGTAGCCGTCTCCTGTGTCTTGAATATCTACAATGTCCAAGTTGCAGCAAGGTTGTTGAGCCGTAAAATGTGCAACAAGTCATAAATTTGTGCAAACAACCACACCTTTGCAAACATGGCGCCCTCAAATGTGTATAAATTCATAATCCACTAATGTGCAAACATCACGCCGTTAAATGTAAAAACGATCAGTTTTGATTATAAATGTGCAAAATAAATTTTACAAATTTTTAACCAAAATCAGTTTAATTAAAGTGACCTAACCTAATTCTAAATATCCAGGAGATAATATGTTTTTAAGGTGTGATGTTTGCACATTAGTGAATTTCGAATGGTTACAGATTTGCGGATGCCATGTTTGCACAGATGTGGTTGTTTGCACAAATATGACTTTTTGCACATTCCACGGCTCAAAGAGCCTACCGTTAAAATACCGGAGCCGAAAGTTGCGGTAGGTTTACGTGTATCGAGGAAAATTCAGATAACGTTCTCAACAGTGAGTGAGGCCCTGTTTCTGCTGCCAAGAAAATACCGTATTTAATACGGTATTTTTTGAATACCGTATTTATACCGTATTTTCTTGGCAGCAGAAACTGCGCTCATAAAAAAATACCGTATTTTGAATACCGTATTTTGAATACCGTATTTTGAATACCGTATTTTCCCCACAACATTTGTGGATAAAATACGGTATTTACAAATTTATACCGTATTTTTTTTACCCTCTTCTGCTGCCAATAAAACATACCGTATTTTTTTTTACCTGCGACATGAGGTCAACATCGTGTTTTTATTTTCTGTCGCTGTCAGCTATTTTACACACGTGTACATATATATTCGGCGCAAATGTGGAGCGAAGACGTTACTGTATTTACTATATAAATCTGTGTGGGGACCGGCCAACTAAGGTAATAAAAGGGACAACCACATTTATAAAGACATTTCTAAAAAAATAAAGCAGGAGTACGGAATAGACTTGTCTCCAAAGCAAGTAAACTCCAAGCTGAAGAGCCTGCGAAAGCAGTACAACATTTGCAAAAGACAATAACTCTGCGAGGGGACGAATTACTTGTCCCCATTACGATGTTTTGGCCTGGATATTGGGAGATCGGGCCATAGCTGTCCTCTCACAACATCTCTATCTAGGGCTAGGCTGTTGAAAGTGAGCCGTAAAACTTCCTTTATTGCGACTTTTAATTATCGACCAAATAAATGAATGGCAATTTTGGTAAAAAGGATGAATTTTAACACGATCACCCAAGAAATATTGTTAGCAGAAACGGGGTACTAAAAAATACGGTATAAAAAATACCGTATTTTATACCGTATTTTGAGCAGTTGCAGCAGAAACAGGCCCTGACTCTCTACGAGTGTCGTACACATATCAATGTGTCACCCATAATGTTTGATTATTCGTGAAAATGTGTATACCTATTTAATATTACAACAGCGTCATACGAAACACAACATTCGTTTGTCCACATTATTCTCAATTCACATTACAGATTATATGTGTCAATTTTCATCTACCGATACGAGCATAGTTAGCTTTACTACACTTACGTTCGTATCCACTCATGATATCAGTTACGTTCGTCTATGTTTGTTAATTAAAACTTAGTTTAACAATAATTCAACTGTTTCTTAAACATTAAGTAGCCATTTTGAATGTTGAATTTCAAAATGGAGTGTTTCTCGTAATGTAAATTATTCATTATTAGGCCTATAACACACTTAAATATAGCCTTACCGTTTGATCTTTTTTAATATTTTGGTTAATTTGTCAAGTGCCGCATATTATTTCTACCTTTCAAATAAATTAGTAATTGCACGTTTAGGTTTCTGTTGCACGTTTGAAAACCTCGTGTGCGCCTTCTGTAACCTATTAGTCTTTCAACTCAAGAACAGAAAATAATTCTCTGAATTTAACTCATAAACATTCATTGTTTGTGTACTATCAAACAATAGTTTAATAATTAGATACATTTTTTTACGAGCATTATATTAGTGTTAAGCTACTTTCACATCGCGCCTGGATTCAGTCCGGTGCCCTGAGAAAAATATCGTTGAAAATGGGTTTAGTAGTAAGTTTTCTTTTGTCCAATCACCAGTGAGCAAAAATGACCTCGCTTGAAAACGGATAACCGAATTCGTGCGCTCGATGTGAAAGCACACTTAACGCTCGCGATATTTTTCACAGGGCGCCAGACCGAATTCGGGCGCTGATGTGAAAACAGCTTTAATGTCTGGATAAGTTGGTACACAGAGTTCTCTGCGTTCAAATCCTGTCAGATGTCAGGATGTCTCACGACACGTTTTTTTGTGAAGAACGGACACACTTGAGAATGACAGTGATTAGCAATATATTGGCAATATGCCTAAATGGATTCTAAATGAATAATTAAAGAATAACATTCTCTCCCTGAAACAATATTTATGTAACATTCATTGTTATTATGCCATATCAGTGGCCGTAAATACCTGATTCCATTGTGATTTCAGTAAGTGTAAACATCAATGTGATCGTCTCCCAATAGAGTAAAATAGAAAGTGATAGAAATTCTACAAAACAGAACATTACGTGTTCTTTTAATTTATTGCCTGTTTAAAAGCCATTAGAGCAAAGGTGAATTATGCATGATGTCCAAAGTAGCACACAGGGAGTAAATTATTGTATTAATGTTTAGATTTTAATCAATTTTTCCGTCTTATCTTCATTTCAACAAACTTGAGAGAATACTCATATCCTCTCCACTGTCGCCACACAACACCTTTGGCATACTCACTACCGGGCGCGTTTAAATAAACTCCATTTAAGTTTGTGAAATGACACGATTCATACCACCAAGCTCCACTGTATTCTTCTGCACAGTGACCAGTCCAGGCATCGTTGTCACGGTCGAAGGTACTAAAACGTTGATGATTATGAAGAATCATAGCATCACCTAGACAAGTATATTGGAAATAAACACAATGAAAGTGGTGTTCAGTTTGATTTGTGATGAGAGGGATAGTTAAATTAAATATCAAAATGAAGTGCATATTATTGTTATCAATAACGAATTCTTCTATTCTTCTTTCTTGTCCCATTATTCACTCTGTTATGAGCTCGGTGTAGGCCTACTAAGCCTCCGTATTATGGGGTAGCCTGTCCGGTTTATTTTTACACCGCCTTATTCTCTTTAGTGTTTTTCAAACAGGTACTCATTTACAACTGAGGATGGACTGAGCAATGTCGAGAATAGAATCAGGGTCTTTCTGTATATTATTTATATCCAACCACCGGACTACAGCAATTATTACGGTATTAACACTAACAACATGTGTGCGGCTATAGAATGTAGATATTAGGCCGAATATACTGTACCATAAATGAATTGTAAAATAAACATAATATAAAAAAGCTTAACATTAATAGTGCAATAAAAACATGTCGATCCATAAATAATCCTACAAAACCACATACATACTGCAGTATAATATAAATGGAATTATGGAGACTATTTCTGGGGAAAATAACGGACACTGAACCCATATATAATGAATACAGTGCTATGCCTTGACAGTGGTTTAATGAAAAGTAAATTACCAGCAGAAAAAAATAACAAAATAATGTCCAATAGTCTCAAGTTTAGAATAAATTGTAATTTGATAAACCGTAATAAATGTATACAATTTCATAATTCTATAAATATTCGAATATTCCCATTTTATTATGGTTATTAAAATTCGTGTCATGATCAAATGTGACAGTAGTAGGATATGTATCGTCGCAATTATTTTTATTTTAATAGTGGCAGAAGAAAATACAAACTATTCGAGAAAGAACGGGAGGACGTAATTCGTACCGAAAGTACAAATTTGAAAAGGTGGGCATGGATAAATGAGAGAGAAGGATTTGTTTCAATCTGAGATCATGGTGTCTCTTGCCTTTATCGCATTGACCACCTAAATGTTACAAAATAAACAGAGGTCTTCTTAATGCACATTCGTTGAAGCTGACTATCTCAAAATAGGAACCATGTTGAGCCGTGACATGTGCAAAAAGTCACATTTGTGCAAACATGTTGCCCTCAAATGTGCAAACAACCACATTTGTGCAAACATGGCACCCTCAAATATGCAAATCTCTAAAAATGTATAATCCACTAATGTGCAAACATCACGCCGTTAAATGTAAAAACGATCAGTTGTGACGTTAAATGTGCAAATGAAATTTTACAAATATGCAAATCATTTTTTTTCAACTGTTGTATTATGGTATAGCGCCCTCTATAATGATCAGCATTCATGACTATATTATATTGTACAGCTGCAGTGTAGCATAAATGTAACAGCACGGTAGTGTTGTGGATGGATATACAATGAGTTGTGAATAAAGACGGTTGTACATAATAAAGCTGGTTCTAGGTGTGGTTTATTAATGTATACTTTATGGTAGCCTTGTAATGACTGGATACTACATCAACCAAAATTGTTTATTAAAAATGATAACCTAATTCCTATAGTCACGGGTTTTTCTAAAAATGTTTTCAAGATATAGCCACTTACATATTTTTGTAGTACAGGCTGAAATAATCTGTTCACACAAACACACAATCATGTCTGGGGATGCAGGACTGACACGTGGTCGCTGCTTACTGGAGAGGGTAATCCATACTGTTAAAATTGATTAAAAATAGTTGTCCTCTTTTTAAATTTGAAATTGTGAGGATTTTCCTGCGCAAATCGTTTTAAGTTAACTAATTAATTAGATGAATAATATAGATGAAGTAGGTATGAATATGGTACAAGCATTAGGCGATTGTAAATGTTATGCACGATTTAAAATAACACAGATTTCATTGCGCAATTTGATCTGCACAACATTGTGTAATTTGAAATTCGCGAGGAAATCTTTGCGCAATTTTATTCTTTTACCTGCATTTTTTATTAATGTATACGGATTTATGAGCTTTGGTTTTATCAAATACTGAAAATACTATGTGCTGTTCGAAATTTTCTGCGCAATTTGAATATTGATTCAATTTGCGCAAGAAAATCCTCACAATTTCAAATTGCATAATTGTTCAAATCGCACATAACAGACATCAATTTAAAATAAAATAATATAAAATCTGATGAACTCAGTTGATTATGTTTTGTGAATTTCCTTTTAAAATAAGAGGATAACTATAAAAGATTTCACTTCAACGGTATGGATTACCCTCTCCAGCAAGCAGCGACCACGTGTCAGTCTTGCATCCCCAGACATCATTGTAATTTGGGTTTTTTTAAACAGATTATTTCAGCCTGTTCTACAATTAAATTCATGGCTATATCATGAAAACATTGTTAGAAAAAGCCGTGACTATTTATTTTTAATAAACGATTTTGATTGAAAAAAAGATTTGCACATTTGTAGAATTTCATTTGCACATTTAACGTCAAAAGTGATCGTTTTAACATTTTTAACGGCGTGATGTTTGCACATTAGTGGATTATACATTTTTACAGATTTGCACATTTGAGGGTGCCATGTTTGCACAAAGGTGGTTGTTTGCACATTTGAAGGCAACATGTTTGCACAAATGTGGTTGTTTGCACAAAGGTGACTTTTTGCACATTTTACGGCTCAACAAACCACCACCGTTTGATTTCGATTCGACTGAGCCCGGTGATTGGCCGTAACAAGTAGCCAGGTACTATACAGTAATAATTAATCTCCTATTTAGTGAATACATGTATGCTTAAAGCTCTGTCTACACTATGAAACTAATTTTGACAAAAAAAAGTGTGATTTGCCCAAATATAGTAGTGTTATGCTCAAATATAGTAGTGATATGACCTTATCATGTCCATATATGGGCACATCATATGCTTTTGTCACATAAAGTTTGATAGTTTAGACAGAGCCTAAAACATAATTCAAACGGCTATAGATAAACGTAACTTTTAGCATTTTAATAATATTAGATACAATTTTTCATCCATGGTTTTGAAAGTTTAAATTTACAAACACGCCATGAATTATTAGGGACTTTACGAAACAGGACGGGAAGCCACAGGACGGTGCGCATGAATAATGTGTGAGTATGCATGAGCTTTTTATCAAAGTGGACGGAGCTTATATTAGCGTGAAATTCTGTCGTCTTAACTTTTTGAGGACGAGAAAAATGGCATTTTTTAGTTTACCGAGAACCACTAGAAATAAGGTACATAACTTTAAAAATACAGCTAAAATTTAACTTAAAAGTGGAATTTTCGAAAGCGTTTGAATGCGAGGCCTATGCTGTACCACCAGGGCAAAGAGATTCAGAAGGGCCCCGCGAGACGGCGGAGGGAGAGATATACTGCTGTTCTAGCTAGGCCATACACCCAAATCAATAAAGACACGTTTAATCTAGCGTCGTGCATGATGGGAATCACGCTTAACTGTTTACCTGCGGTTCCAGAGTACTCGTCAACGAATAATCTGAAGTCTTCCTCAAGACTACCAACACGGAATCTGCCATATTTAGCATGTGCTGTATTACTGTCAAAATCTTTCAAGTCGACACGGAGTTCGTATTCATCTAATATTGTTAATCGTCTGATCTTGTCCAAGCCTAGCCAAAATTCACCAAATATATTACCAAAACCTCTACGGTAACTCCCAAAACCTCGGTAGAATGTTTCCTGACCGTCTTGCCTTCGCTGAAAAACCTAAGTTTCAAAACAGCTCTGAGTTATATAAAATTGGCTATGATATTTGAAAAAAAAAGGAAAAGGAACCAAACTCATTGTAAGAAGAAGTTATAGATCACATAAATAAATATGATCAGAATAATAATTGCGTGTGAGATATTGTTTGTGTCGTAGTAATAAGTAAATGAAGTTATGTGCAGGTTATTTCTTTTAATTGTAGATGGCGGTATGATCATTTTAGAAACCGTCACAATGTTAGGAGATTGTTATTGTTCCCGGGAATATTGTACCATTATCGTCGTACCTCGTCATCCATGTCCTTTATTGGCCATTACCGTTCGTCATCATGCTATTCGTTGTCATAATAATTAATATGGTTATGCCTACTGTAGCATAAATCCTTGTTCAAACCAAGTTCCCACAAAACTAAAACATGTAAAACATTAATTGCGCGACGCAAGCAATACCGTAGCGATGTACTATAGTATGCCTATGTGATCTATACGTTGCATTGAACCCTATAGAATAGTGTGAATCAAACTTTGGAACTCTAAAATGGTTCTTTTTTTATTATGTAAGAATGTTGAATGTAAGATAGGCCTACATTAAAATAATATTCAATGTTTAATGCTTACTGTCCACCCTCCACCATCTGTTGTCATGTCACAGAACACTTCAAATGGAGATCCACAATCATCTGGGTATATAAAATACACATCGCTCTTTGTTTTTCCATTAAGGAGGTGATCTGTGCAGTCCCTTGGACGTTCTATTGAAACTGAAGAAAATAAGTTATACTTAATAGACTATCACTGATAAAATCTCAATATTTGTATTATTTTATATTATTATTTAAAATAATATCAACCGTATGTACTAAAGCCAATTACTACGGGGCGCCGTTCGGGACATTACTCATTTTGTCGACAAAATACAATTAATTATGTGACACATAATTAACTCTATTCAGACAAAAACAATTCTGTGTGACGATAGAATTCATTCCATGTAGACAAAATTCATTCTGTGTGGACAGAATTCATTCTGTGTCAACAAAATACATTTTACGACGACAAAATTCATTTTGTGTCAACAAAATTCATTTTGTATCAACAAAATTCATTTTGTGTCGACAGAAGTCATTTTGTGTCGACAAAATTAATTTTGTGTCGACAAAATTAATTTTGTATCGACAAAATTCATTTTGTGTTGACAAAATTAATTTTGTGTTGACAAAATTCATTTTGTGTTGACAAAATTCATTTTGTGTTGACAAAATTCATTTTGTGTCGACAAAATGACTTTTGTGTCGACAAAATGACTTTTGTGTCGACAAAATGACTTTTGTGTCGACAAATGAATTTTGTGTGCTGAGCCTACTCAAGCGTGAGACAGAACGTTTTAACATGCACATTAGAAGGCGGAGATTTTAATGGTGCCTCAAAGATTGACAGTTACATTAATTTTATTTCACCGACCTTCTCTACTAACACTAACACTTTAAAATTAATTTATTTACCATGAATACAAGAACAGATTATTTCGTGGTACGGCGGAACAGCACTAGTTCTAATGGTACGCACGCGCACTAGAGATCAAATTCTTTCAGTGTTTTATTCACGAAGCAGGATCTCCAAAGAGATACTTTTATATATATAAATACATCAGGCATAGAACATTAATTCTAAACCGCCCGGTGATCTATATATAAATTATGATTAATTCTGACACAGGCGAGCACAATGGAAAAACTTCGGGACAAATCTCCGCCTTGGATACCTACCTTATCTACCTCAGATGTACCGCAAAACGTAGATTTGATAACATTAGTTTCAATATTACGATATTGTTCCATATGTCTATCTTAGGAAGATATTATAAAGGGTTTTGAAAAAAAATTTCTGATTTCATAGGTAGATTTTCAACCGTCCGCGCGGTAGTAAGTAATTTCCGGGTTCACCTTGCAACTTCCTGGTTTCAATTAAGTTGGCCGTTGGTGGCGATAGCCATTTTAGTTTTTTGTTTATTTTCGGACCGCGCGTGAGAAGGTACAGTAGTACATTAATAAAGATCAAATTAAATATATTCATAAAGCATAGGAGTATATTATGGGGAATAGTATATACAATTACATCGGGAGAATGATGATAAGAGTTTTTTTTTAAAGTAGATTGAAACCCCGATAGCTGAGTTGTTGAGTAAGATGCCAGGACTGTATACTGCTGTGTACTATCTGTGTCCCGTTAGGACCCTGGGATACTTCTGCCCATGTTGGAAGCCGTCTAAAACGCCTTCCATCTTTGGCCAAAACGGCCCACTGTGTCGCGGAATAATGTATTAATTATACCAATTAGGCTGGTATTTATTTATATATATAAACACATCAGGCATAGAATATTAATTCTGAACCGCCCGGTGATATACTGAAATTTAATTAATTAATTTGAAACGATATTTATTTATTTAAGCTATAGATATTTTAAAATCGAACGTAATATTCATTATTCCTACATTTGGGACTTTCTTGATGTCTATATGACTTAAGTTCTCTTCACAGCAAACTTAAGCTTGGTTTCCACTAGGATACAACACAAGGATGTAATCGCAACGCAAATAATCAGGACGTGAGTACGATTCATCATCCTCCGCTTCGTGATTGCGTTGCGTCCTAGTAAAAACCAAGATTTAAGATTACTTTCCATTGCTGCATTTCCAGATGTAAATGATCCGCACATTATTCAATTTTAAGTCCGTAGATTTGATAATAGTTAGGGTGAGGTTGAATTAAGCGTTTACTTACTTCCTTGATAAGAAAACAAGCATTTTTTAAACTACTTGATCTAGTTTTGCTTATACCATAAGGAAGTTTAGGCCTTTACTACTCATAATGATATCCAAAAGATCAAGTATGGTAGTTAGTATGGTTGCACTGGTAGTAGTGGAAGTTTTAGGGAGCTTTCGATTTGCGACGACTAAGGACGGACAACCTAGTTCAGATCAATCGATGTGTCGTCGGTCGTCGTCTGGACCTAGAAACCATCAAACCTGTGTCAAAATGGGAGCAAGGTCACACGCCCAAATATTCCACATGCGAACAATGAAATAACATGATGATGTAACACGTCGGTCGTCACAAATCGAAAGCTCCCTATTGATTACATTCAATGTGTAAATAAAATAAACACATTACCTTTGGTCTGACCTTGATTAACAAATACTTTCAATACACTTGATAAGTCAAGAACAGCCTGCTCCAGTTGCCTGATTCTTCCCCCACTGCACTCTGACAATTGAGTCCGAATGTCAAATGACAATTTGTCTACAGCTTCAAGCACTTGACTGTTGGAAACATTTGATCGAGATTTCTGATGAAATGGTTGATGAGGTCGAGCCAATGAACCTACTTCAGAATTTATATCAAACGATCCAGCTTGTCCAATCGTTAGAAAAGTGTCCGTTACATTACTTGCAAATACTGAATTCAGCAGACTAACAAGTAGGCATAAAAATGCTTTGCTAAACATTTTACTTTATTGTTCACAATATAAATATCTACGTGTTTACATCGGTGTAAGCACATTATAGCTCAAAACATCCATTATGTCTACATAGACCTACACAGTGTATTAAAAAAAGAACATTTATTACGGAATGTCAAATTATGGGTAATGCATTAAAATTCTTAGTAGCTGAATATATTAAACGTAATATAAACGTATTATGAGCAGCCGATTCAAATCATTAAACACATGTAGGCCTTAACATGACACACATACACATTCAAATCGAATACATTCTCATTATAGTTCTTTTCTATGCAAAATCATTAAACAATTTATTTCAATTTTTGTTTTACATTACTTAATTTATATTACGCTCTATAAAATTATCTCTTACTTACTTAAACACAATGTAGTGAAAAGGAAATGACGTCAATTACTTGATCTTATATATTGTCTTATGACTTTCCAGTTGGTTCAATAAATATTCTCTCGCAACCTTTAATGTTAATATTAGATCCTCTGAGTGAGATCACTGCTCCGGAAAATTAAAATACTGTAATGTAAGAGTACTGAATGTAAGACTTTCCTTTGTGCCAGAATATTACTACAATTCTTCAACATTATCTACACACATACTTAAATAATATGACAGGTGATGACGCTTGGTTTAATTTGAAAAAACTTACCATTGTTACAGCATTGGTCCTTCTAAATAACAAACTGAATGAAGGTAAATACCGAAGCTTACCTGTAAAATACAGTGGATTGTAAAATCCAGAAAGTAAAACCACGTGACATAAAGTAACATTGAATTATAGCGACTGTTTTAAAGATCATTATACACACTTTCAGAAAGTGCCACCACAGTTTTCTTCACTTGTATTCCCACATACGTAAGCAGCAACAATGACGTCTATAGTCTATGTACGATATAAGTCGTCATTCAGTATAATGATCAACCCAAGACCACAGTCTGACCCGAAAGTAATTTTCTCATAGTAGTATTGTATGGTCTTCCGTAAGAAGTTCGATAATTTCCGACAGGGCGCTGTTGTTCTGTCTACACACTTTGAACATTGTTAGCATTAGACGTTATTATGTCATGATCTTTCAAGTCAATCTAATTCGTTTCAATGAAATGATATCGTATTAACCTTGTTTGAATAAGCGACATTTTCCCAGACTCATATATATCTTTTGTTTCGTTGTAGGGGAGGGGTACCTTTTCATGCTTAAAGTGTTATTATTGTTTTGTATTATACATTTTTCAAACAAGGAATAATCTAACCATGACTTGCAGATCACTAAATGCCTATACAGTGCATCGATATCACCGAGAGTTGAGTTATTCTAAACATTTTACGATAATAACATTTCGATACGTGAATTGTCATACTTAAAACTAGTACTCTCGACCGATAATCACAAGAATTTCCATGAAAAGGAAATACTGTAATAATTATAGGTCTAGTTATTTCAGAAAGCTCTCGAACTAAATAATACCGAACTTTTCTGAAATGTATCTCAGTTAATGAAAACAGTTTAAATGATTTGTTAAGGTATTATTATTATCTTTTGCTGTATACACATTCATCTGAGCAATTAAATTGTATGTTGCAAAAATTTGAAATATAAAGCGCAGTGTTATTTTTGTATATTAAGAATAATGTGTAATTATTGATTTTAAAGATGTATTGTCCCCCTGAAAAATAATTTTTTTAAATTTTGTTGTTGAATATGCCATGTTAATGTCACATAATAGTTATTGACTTCGACCAAAAATTGGATCGAAAAAAAAAATATTTACCTGAAAAAACTGAAATTTAAAGCAAAAAATGGTCAAATTGGCTGCTAGCCAATGGATTTTTGGTTGAATTTAACCATTTATCATGTTATTTTATAAGTGAAAACATTATTTTTTCCATTTTTTTTTCTATGGAAGTGATTAACTTTATTAAAGCTACAAAATAACCTATTCAAAGTCTGATTTAATTAATCTTAATTTTTCATGTTTTTGGGGGACAGTACTTGTTAGATATAAGAAAACACACACAAAATGTGTAGTAAACGTACATTTTATGTTAAACTTAAACGCATTGTGGCGTCGAGAGGACAGAAGACAAAACAATATTTATCAACACAATAAAAACAAATTTGTTTTTCTTTGACCTCGTGGGGTTTATAATCTTGATAAAAAATGATATACTTAACATACTGGTATTTGTAATAATATTAACAATAATTCAATCTTAATCTTTAATTCTAATTTTCATTTCAGTCTTTTTGAGTGAATAGTTTTGTCCTCTGAAATCGTACCAGACGATTCCCTTACCAAATAGTTCCGTTTCACCTATCAGGTAGAGCCCGTTGAGATTGGAGTAGTGACAACCAAGATACCACCAACCGCCACCATAGTTGAGGGCGCAGTTGTAATCAATCATGTCATGATCTCGGTCTTTGGTACTGAACGGGTTGCCACTGTGGTAGGACAGTGAATCCCCTATAATAAATATCAATCAAAAGAAAAACAATAAATTATAATAGCGCAGTACGTATGTTTTGTTATAACAAACCCGGTTGTATTCTTGCAATTTAATTGGTTAATTACGCATCACGTGTCATTTGGAATTAGACCTCTTAACGGAAAAGTGATATCTAATGGCTTTACTCCGTGTCCGCATAGCGATCTAGTATTTTGTCAATGAATTACGATGGATAAATTGATGTAAAATAGGTGTGTTATAAAACAAATAATGAATGTTTTGTTTTCGTTGAATGGAAAGAATATTTCATTCGATGAAAAAATTGTCTGATCTAACGAGGCGAAAATAGAGCAGTCAATTTTTTAACTCATGAAATGTCAACCATCCAACTCAATTACGTTGAATATATTATATACAGTACGTTAAATAATCTATACATTATTATTATTATTGAATGTACATTTTAAAAAATCAACCCAATGAAAATATATTTAGAATCAGGTGAAAAAAATATACTCTAATTATAATTATGCTTGATATCTGTTAACTGGACACCAATTCATTAAATGCGATGTTGATCCCATACCAACGCTCTCCAGAATTATTATATTTTAATGTTATCTCCAGACACCCCAGGGTAGGTAGGTTGATGCGCACAAGCAGAGAAGTGAGGAAGTTCGCTGCTTGCATGTTTAACTACAGATAATGTTGATGTTGATCTTTAAAAATTGTAATACATGGATGCGTTTGCATGTATGTGAAATTAATTAGGAAGCCAAACTAACCAGCATCTCCACCGATGTATTTGCCGAGTTCTAATCTAAACTTGGAATGGTGACTACCAATATAAAATCCGTCGTAACGCGCATACACTTTAGTGTCGTTGAAATCCCACAATTCAATAAGCAGTTCATATTCGTCTTGGTCTGTTATACGATGCATATTCTGGTTCCCGAGCCAAAATTCACCATTAACATTTCCAAATCCTCGACGATAACTGCCATATCCTCGATAAAAACCGACGCTGCCATCTTGTCGGCGCTGAATAACCTATACAAAACAATAATGAACATATTTACTACTGGATTTATAATAATAAAATGTGAAACCTCTAAGTGCTCTATATATTATTACCCCGGTCATTTTTGGATCAAATTAAAATAAATCGAATAAATGCAATGACAAATCAATTACATCCTGTTTTGATAACTGACATGTATTTATTGCGTTTTTGTTTATCGCACTGGGTTTTAATGATCCCGTGTATCATCGCTATCGATCACATCGAATATTGTTTTAATATTCTTTGGTTATCAAATCCAATTTTCATCATTTCAGTTTTAAGGCTATATAGTTAAAAAAAACAGAGTAATATACTGTAAAAATTACAAACCGTCCAGCCACCACCCATAGTCTCCAAATCACAGTAAACTTGAAAAGCAGGCCCACAGTCATGAGGTAGAATTGTGTATACTCCACTCTCATTATAGCCTAATCTTTGTATATCATTGCAGTCTCTTGCAGCGGTCTCTAGAAAATAAAATATGAATAATATAGTAGATAAAAATAAGTAGGCCTATAGTTACATAGTTTAGGAAATCGATATTTGTTATAACCATTAACTACACATAGGGATAGGTCTATTCAATACTAACGTAACTTATGCTTATCCGATTATATTCTTTATTATTCTAATGATTGACAAAATATATTGTATCTATGGATATAAAACACAAATGTATTAGGTTTATATCATTCCACGATTATCTCTAATTGCAGTTTCTTACTTATCTAATCTTGTTCTGGTATCTCATTTTTTTGGGAAATTTTTTCATGTGCTTGTATGATTAATTTTTCGTTTTAAATTGTTCTCTTTTATATTTATTATTTAGTATCTTTTTGTTACTTCGTCTTTTGTGAGAACCTAGGTGTAAAGTTTTGTTATATTTATTTTGGTTTCCTTCTACACATACACTGTTTTCAACCTCAATATGTTAATGTGTGTATGTGTGGAGAATACTGAATAAATGAAGCGAAACGTGGATACATTTTGTATCACGCTCTTATGGAAATCAGTACCTTATTTGACTGAAAAGAGTTACAGTAGAAGAAGATAGAAGTAGTGTCAATGGTTTTTCAGTTTCTAAATGATAGTATCTCATCATAAAACAAATAATTATACAGATATAAAACCTACCTCAAATCTTGTCAGCATATTGGAAATTTTCAGACAAATTTAAATCACATTCAGTACTTTTAAACCAAATAAATAACCTTTTTTTTTTAAATTAACTTGTATATATGTTTTAACGCAATACTGTTTAGATTATTTATTTTAGATAATAATGATCCTAACTGTTACTGTTCTTAGTCGTCTTCTTATGAAGACACATAGTATCCGTTGACGTTCCTTGCTGCTGCTCTTTACTCGAGATCTAAGTTTATACCATGCTATACACCTTTATTTTAACGGGAATAGGCTAAGATTGTTGGGCTATCCTGACTGTATTTTTGTAATGTCAGTAATGATATCACTTTATTGTATGTAGGCCTATTTGTTATAATGATTTTCCATATTAATTCAAATCCAATTTATTCAAATAAAATTATCTTTATATATGTACTAAGTAAGATTACTGTCAATTTTAATTTTAATTCATGAAGTATAAATAAAATGTTTTGAACTTGACCTTGCAATATAAATTAAATGGATTTCAAGAGAAGGGATCGATGACCTATGGCATTAAGTATACGTATTTGTCTGTCGATATGGAAGGATGCGTCTGATAACATGTAGTCTGCAATGTAGCACTGACCACGCCCATTCAATCACAACGAATACTAGAGACAGTAATTATAATAATATTTAATTTGATAAGTTATTTTGATTTGTGAATTCAGTTTAATATTAGATACGTCATTCCATAAAGTCTATAAAATTATTTGCAAATTAACGCGTTAATCAAGATACATTATAAATTGAACATGAAATATAACCAAAATATAAAATTGATTAACTTATTGAAGAAAAAATGGCGAATATACATATCTAAAATTGAAATCATAACATACCGCTTAAATTAGTTAAAACCTTGGGCTCTCTGTAGCAATTTAAAACTTTAGGTATACTGACCAGCGCTAACTGGATAAAGATTTGGAATAGCGTAATAATGACGGTTATTAGATCGACGCCTAGCGTACAAATATTTTGATTTGTAAGAATAATTTGAAGAATTTGTTTTTGATTGACAAGAATAATTTGAAGAATTTGTTTTTAAACAAGAAATATTTCTTACAACAAACGCCGCTCGACAGTAACTAGTAACTAAACATTTTGTGTAACGTAAAACACGTGTGAAATGCTCTATTAATTGTTTTGAGGATATAATTATGATTGGATTTTCCTTAGTTGATTTAGCTTATCAATCAATTAATTAAATCCGCAATCAACCAATCACCTTTTATTTCAGAACAAAGTCCATGGCCTACTGATGTACAGAACAAACATATACATATAAAGACAATAGTACTATGCATATTCCGGGGTAGGGAATTTGCTTCCTACGGTCGTAGTGACCCACATACCCCAACAGTAAACAACATTTCTAATTTCTCAGAACCTTTGTCTTACAGCCGCCGACAAACGTACTCACTAAATCAAACAATTCGTTATCTATACACAGCTTCCCTGATACAATCAATTCGAAAAAAATATTTATCATCATAGAGAAAGGATTACCATCATCATTAATGATAAATTCCTACGTTGACCCAGCCGAAACGAAACATTGTTTATTGAACAGGTCTTACAGACTACTGTCTGTATACATCTCATAGATTCTTTTCTCCCCGTCGTGCTTTCGGGTTTAAGCATGTCTCGTCGTACGAGTTTACAAATTCCCATTTTCCGCCTTAATAAACTACTAGCGTCCGCTATTGATTGACAAATCAAGCTGACCTGAAGTAACTAGAAAGTCATGTACAGGCACACAGTGGTCTAGTAGCAAACTACCACTTTCTGTACACACGTGCCGCGGCTTAATATTTCACTTACCTGCAAATCTAGTGTTAACTGCTTTATCAGATACGAGGTAGTTTGTTAGTCCTTCTACCGCTAAAGACATACGGAGACATTCTTTACTCTGGTTTACTCCGGCTAGGCCTCCTACTTCTTGACTTAGTTCCTCAATTTGCTCGAGAATACTCGCATTCTCCTTGCACTTACAACTTGATGAATTGCCATAGATGAAATGTTTAGAGCTTTCGGAATTTGGTTCTGTGGCATTACTTACATATTCACATTTTAAAATAATTTCTTTAGAATTATCTTCAACATTGTTAAAGTTTCTGCTATCCAAAGTTATGTCTGCTGCGCCCTCAACGAATATAGCTAATTCATATCCACTGAACTTTAAAACAGAAAGAAAACATACATTCGTAATTAAATTTAACAGTTTCATAATAGAAAACTATTAGTTGAAACTGATTGGTATTCACACGTCTGAACTGTACTTCCCTGGAAGTAAAATGATTAATTATGATACAGAACTCTTAGCCATTTCAATTGTTCTAGTTTAGGCGTTTGTCTGTTGGTAATCAGTTTGGTTGGAATTGTCGGCTTGATAAGTTTTTAAGCCTCTATTGCTTCCTGTCAGGAAGACACTGAATTTACTTTTCTCTTGAGACGTAATGTCACGTGCTTTAAATTTGTGATCAATACTTTATCGAACGGGGGTCTCCGGGATTGGGGAATCGTTCAACGCCCACTTGCCACACAGTTCATTTCATACAATCAGCTGTTAGTAATCCTATTTAATGGGTAACTGTTTTGATTCGTTGGCTAGTTTTATTCACGTCGTGCCAGTGAACGGACCGTGATGAAGCAGTCGGGAGAAAATACAGTTCTTGGAGGTGAAACTACAGTTCGAGGAAAAGTTATTGGAGACATGAATAATGCAATTCGACTGAAAAAAGATCGAAGGTTTGAATGTTGTTCTCCCGTGCTGGCGTTACTGCTGGGATTAGTTAGCTGTCTCCTTTTAATAATTGTATGCGGTGGTTTTTATTCAGAGAAGACATTACACATTGGAATAAAATCTGTAGAGAAAGAAAAACCTATCAAAAGCAGACCACACATTGTGTTCTTACTTGCCGATGATTATGGCTTTAATGATATTGGATATCATGGATCAAAAATTAGAACTCCGGTAATGGACAACCTTGCAAAAGAAGGAGTCATTCTTGAAAATTATTATGTTCAGCCAAAATGTTCCCCTACAAGGAGTCAGTTATTATCTGGACGTTATCAAATACATACTGGTCTACAACATGGTACAATTAAAGCGGGAGTACCAAATTGTCTGCCTCTTGACGAGGAAACACTTCCGGAAAATTTAAAGAAACTCGGATATACAACGCATATGGTTGGAAAATGGCATCTAGGATTTTATAGGAAAGCGTGTTTACCAACGAAGCGAGGTTTTGATTCTTTTTTTGGAATATTACTTGGCAGTGGAGGACATTGGTCGCATGAAACTCAAGGTGGATATGATTTTAGGGTGAATGAAAATGTCGCTAGGCAATATAAGAACAAATATTCGACTACTTTGTATGCCAGACAAGCACAAAAGATTATAATGTCTCTTAAGCCAGATAAGCCGTTGTTTTTGTATGTACCATTCCAAGCCGTTCACACTCCACTGGAAGTTCCAGAAAGTTATAGTCTGCCATATAAAGATGTATTCCGAGATAGAAATCGGCAAATTTACGCCGGGATGGTAACGTGTTTAGACGAAGCTGTCGGCAATATTACTGCAGCCTTGAAAGAAAGGGGTATTTATGACAATACAGTGATCATATTTTCAACTGACAATGGTGCACAAGTGCATAGTAGCGGAGGGAGTAATTGGCCATTGCGTGGAATGAAAGGAACTTTGTGGGAAGGAGGAATACGCGGAGTTGGATTTGTGCATAGTCAACTACTTCCACAATCTATTCGAGGTACAGTCAATAGACAGTTGGCACACGTTAGCGACTGGTTCCCGACGATAGTTGAGGGTATTGCAAAAGGTAAATATAGAGGTGCAAAACCACTCGATGGTTATAACATTTGGGAAAGCATAAGAAAAAATAAACCTTCTCGACGGAAAGAAATTCTTCATAATATAGATTCACTACGACTACCACTTACATCTAGAGACCGATGGGGCAAGCAAAGTGTCAAAAAGATATTTGATGTAGGCCAACGCGCAGCAATACGACAAGGCGATTGGAAGCTAATTACAGGAACCAGTAATAGGTTTGGTTGGTATGCTCCAGCAGATTCTCATCATGAAACGATCATTCCAGAGCGCAACAGTGGGAAGGTACTCTGGTTGTTTAACATAACAGCTGATCCATATGAGCAAAATGACCTCTCTGAAAAGCACGTTGACGTTGTTATGAAACTATTAAGACAATTAGCTAAATATAACCAAACTGCAGTTCATCCAAAATACCCACCGCCAGACCCAGCTGCAGATCCATCAAAACACGGAGGTGTATGGGGACCCTGGGCTAGAAAACCTCCAAAGGGATTTGAAGGTATTTACGGACCTTTCTGTTCAAAAGGTCATTCAGCTGCATGTGTTAAAACATTAAAGAATATCAATGACGACATAGATAACTATGACGTCATTATTAAGGAAGCATTGGAGCAGGAAATTATTAAGGCATCTGATTTACTTAAATTAACCATAAAAAGTAATAATCAAAGAAATGAACAATCTAAAACAAAATTGTCGCTGAATGAAAAATTTCCATTTAGAGCAATTGCACCGATTAAACAAATTCAAATTGAAGAAGCATCTCTTGATGTTGCAACTACAGGTAAACGGAAAATTCTGCCCACAAAAGATGTTTCACAAAAGGTGCAACGTAAGAAACCAAATAACGAAACTGTACCTGATATAAAAAATCATCGGAAATTGCCTAAAAAAGAGGTTCAATCTAAAAATATTTCTTCCAAAAATGGAGCTTCACCAAAAAATGACAAACCATCTAATAAAATAAAAGCTGAAGCTCCAAATACAAACGTTACTATGCTGAAAAGAAAATTAAATATTTCCTCTAAACAAGAAATGTTGCCTAAAAAGAATGTTTTATCTAAAAACGAAACATCAACCTCATCTCATAAACATTATTTTTCGGATAAAAACGACGGCTTAAATACAAAGAAGGTCTCAAATAAGGATGAACAAATAAATAAAAAAATTGTACCTAAAAAAGAAAGTACGCGTAAAAAGAAAATGCTACATAATGGTCCTTCGAATGAAAAGAAAGTTTTACTTAATAAGAAAGATTCTTTAGAAGAAAAAAGGAAAGATTTACATCAAGATAGAATTGTTAATAAGGAAACTTTACCTAAAAAAGAGGCGTCAAATAAAAAGAAAGTTTTACCTAAAGCGAAAGGTTCTTCAAAAGAAAAAGGGAAAGGTTTACTTAAGGATAAAAATGTTAATGAGGAAACTTTACCTTCAAATAAAAAGAAAATGTTACCTAATGATAAAAATGGGAATAAAAAGATTGCAAATAAAAAGAAAGTTTCAACTAAACAAAAGAACGTAAATGAAGATGTTTTACCTAAATCAAATAGTTTAAATAAAAAGAAAGTTTCACCCAATGATGGGGTTTCGACTGAAGAAATTATACCCAAAAGAGGTATCTCAAATAAAAAGAAAGCTTCACCCAACGGTAGGGGCTTGACTGAAAAAATTATACCAAAAAGAGGTACTTCAGATAAAAAGAAAGTTTCACCTTCAGGCAATTATGGGGGATCCACTGAAGAAATTATACCCAAAAGAGGTACCTCAAATAAAAAAATAGTTTCGCCAAATGATGGACTTTCGACTGCTATAAATAAAAAGAAAGTTGCACCTAATAAGGAAGGTTTACAAGACAAAGATACTTCGAATAAAAAGAAAGTTTCACCTGATAAAGAAGAATTGAAAGAAAAAACTTTATCTAAAAAAAGTACTTCAAATAAAAAGAAAGTTTTACCCAAAGAAAAACGCGTGAATAAAGAAATAGTACGTAAAACTGATGCTTCAAATGAAAAGAAAGTTTCTTCCAATAAAGCAGATTCGAATAATAAAGGTATTTTACCTAAAAAAGATTCTAAAATCAACCAGAAAATTTCACTCCAAAAAGAACATTCGAAAAAGAACGAAGACCCTTTGACGGAAAAGAGGATTTCAACTAAAATGAAAACGTCTACAAAATATACTTTAAATAAGAAGAAAGTTTTAGGAAAAGATAAAAATTCTTTTAAAGAAGCTAAGAAAGGAAGTAGCACAAGTACAAAAAATGTTCAAACTAAAATTAAAGCGTCGCATAAAGAAAAAGTTTCAATTCAAGTGTTAGAAACCCTCAATAAAAAAGAGGTTATACCTAAAAAACGTACTTTATCGAACAAAAAAAAAATAAATAATAAAAAGTCAGTTTTAACTAAAGGTGAAACTTCTCGAAAAAAGAGTTTACAAGATACTCCTTCATCTGAAGATTCACATAAACCTAAAGTTTTATCTAAAAAGAATATTTTACCTAAAAAGGGAACTTCGAATAACAAAAGTGGAAAGAAAATTTCACATAAAAAGAAAGTTGAAACAACAAATTAAATCTAATTAATTAAGAATATGCCCAAACTCAAAAACTAACTGTATAGGCCTAAACATAAAATAATTTTATATCGAAAAAGAAAAACCTTTTGTATACTGTAGAAAATAATATTTGCTTAAAAAAATTTTTTCGCATAACACTTTTCAATTTTTATTGCTTGCTTATCTTTTGTGATTTACTGAGAGAATCTCAAATATTTATACAAATGAATAATGGTTATCCAGGCGGTTTTTTATATTCAATAAACAATTGAAAGCTACCATTTATTTAGTTATAATCTGGTCTAGCTTAATATACTAACACAAGCTTTGAAACGCATTATGGTATTCAATCTTTCCAAACACACCTTGCATATTTTGGCTCTCTGATCAATCACAAATAAGTAGTGGTTAAGTACGGTATTACATTAAAAATAACTTTAAGCCATAATTATAATGTTAATTATTTATTTGTTTTAAGTAGCATCGTAGGCCAACTCATGCTATTTTTTATAAATTGTATTAATGGTAGGCTCCTTTCGTAATCATTGTGAGTTTATTGAATAAAATGTTGACATTTTAAAGTATGTGTGTTTTTTTTAATAAAGTAGGTCATGTTTTACACTAATTTATGTGGTTCGTGTGTAGAGTTCTTTTGACCAGTTTGATTCAATTTATAACATCAGCTGACGTTTCCTTCGATTCCTCGATAACGACCAGTTCGGATGGAGAACATTAATGAAGGATGTAAGTTTACATCATATCGTCCCAAGAGCAATGGCTGACTGATTGTTTCTATTACATTCGGATGCTTGGTATGTGAGATATACACGAGGAAATCCTTCAGTAAAAACATAAGAAGATGTATGATTGACATTGATTAAAAAAAGATATCGAGATATTTCCACATGGTAGAATATAATTCATTAAAATGATGACAGGATGATGTTAATAATCCTCATAACAGATTCACATTAAATATAAATCGCACTCTGTTGTATATAGGCTAATATATTAAATTTGCATGTAGGAAAATATAAATTTTAGTCTAAAGCATAGAATACCGGAACGTCGCTGTCGGACAATTTGGCTTAAACGATTTCCATCTGATCTGTGTCTGTCATCTATACCCAACAGTCAAAATATTTATTTCTTCCCATATTTTCATGCTTATGATATCCTTAACGTTATCCGGAGCAAGCCTCAATACAATACTTTTGTTAGAAAAGATCAACGGATGCGGACACTTTATTAGTATGTTTCACATTATAATAATCGTTATCATTTTCAAATATCAGTTATAAAGTTATCATTTAATCTTTTCCGATTCGCGCTCACTATTACTTTTATCATCATTTTTGCAGACTTATAATATGCCGACTAGTGTATCAGAATAAACATAAATTTAACGCTATCGCTATAAGTTTAGAATCGTACTCTTTTTACATCTTCATTTGGAATGGGACGTTAATCTGTTGAGGTATTCATCTTAGACCATAAACCCTCAAAAATAGAAAAAATACATTTTATGACGTAATCATTGGTACATTGGCCATAAAAGGAAACGGATGCAAGTTTAACACATATGGACAGTGCAGCTAAACTTCATTCCCAGTCAATCGTTAAAACCTTTTAATGTTGGACACATTCCAGTTAAGAGAGAAACAGAGGAATGTTAAATTATAGAATTACATAAACTGCAGTAGGGAGTTGATATCTATCCGGTTACAGAAACATGCAGCAGACGTATCGTGAGAAAATACCCTGAAATTATCGTTTGAAATTCAAAGCGTTAACGTTGCATGATTTATGTAAAGGTCACAGTAAGAGCTAAAATTAGGTTTCCGATGCCGTTTACATAGTTTATGAATATAACCTTGACTATCGCAAAGCCCGTAATCAATGGGGGAGAGGACGAACGAACCCCATTTTCTTCAAATACTGTACCCTCTGGAAACTACAGAGACTATAGCTAGTATACTAAGCCGTTGGTTACGAACTTTTACACCTATGTGGGATGAATAAATAATTTGACTTTGTCCCATTAAGTAGAAATAATTACCTTCATTACAATCATTGTTGTTGTGCCGCACATCGAATTGTAAAAATCAATTTGAAATAGTAAGTCTATCATAAAATAAAATTAATTAAAATTACATATAAAATTTTAAATAAATCATGTATGACACCACCAATTTTCAATACTTTTGCAATGTGTTTTTGTATACTGTATATAATATATATATTTTGGTATACTGTATGTATTTTATATAATTTATTATCAATTTTAACTGGAATTGGCAACAAGAAACATAAAATATGTGAGGGAATAAATTTTCCAATGTGGTACTAAGTTTAAGTTTGTAATCTATGTTCACATTTTGGTTTCAGTCATAGCAATTCTATCACACCGTAAAATGTGTTTATTGTTGCCAGGAGTATTAATACTGTTATCATCAATTTCACGCATAGTTTACACAATACGTAATGTTTGTTAGGCCTTGTTGTTGGCCTTAAACAAAACGTTGTATTACAATGTAATACTTAATAGCATTTAAATCACATATCCTTATTATAATAAATATTCAATAATTATATTGTAATTATGCTATACTTCTTTTGATAGGCCAACGTTTATATACGGAAAGTTAGTGTGTGTAATTTATGAGTGGGCCCTAATTATCAGCTTCGGCTGGATGGCCAACCCTCGTTAAATATTGTCGAAAAAATATTTAAATTGCGTTATTATAACTTCTATGAATTTTCATAACAAAAAGAGGTACATAGACTTAATAGTAGGCTAGGAAGGTCCTTCTGGCAAGCTTGATTAACTTTGTCACCAGAAGGTTTAGATTGGAATTATGAACAAATTCGGTAACAATAACAGAGAGTAGGACAAGGTTAAAAGTTTAAATATGCAACCAGGATGCGAAAAATGAAAAACAAAAATGTCTAGACAAAAATAAACTAAATTGTATAAATTAATCTATATTACTGTTACAAAGATTACAACTATTTTGGTCAAAATCACCGAAAAATCAGATTAAATTAATTTTAGGCTTACAATTGAAATACATTCCAATCGAGTATAAAAATACAAAATTATGTGTAACGATCCGTGTAAAACAGACTACAGAATTACGTAAAGTTAGTGTAGGTATATAATGTATGATTTAATTAACATTTAAAAGGCAATAACTTGTATAGTATAATGTTTAAATCCAAATTCACAGTTGGATGTCAGTTTTAAAACAGCTGAGGGTTTCTATACAGACAGTTTCCTTTTGAAAATAATATAGTTTCAAATAATCAAAACACTGTGTATATACAAGACGGTATATTGCCCTTAATTAAAGCAGACTTGTACTAGATAAATATGTTTTTGAACACTTTTTTAATGACATTAAAATATCTTGAATCTTTAATTCGTGTTTTTTTATAATTTCAATCCTTAAACAACAACAAACACTAGTGCAGAAGTTTATATCAAATCGTCCAGCTATATTTTCTGTATACTATAGAACTATTATGCTTTAATAAGCACCCGGTTAGATTTATCCAGTATAAAAAAAAATGTAATACAGCATTTCACATGGCCTAGTATCATACTTTATAACCTAACCTTACATGATACATGCTCCGCATGTCATAGGCCTATCCCTGAGATGCTATTACAAAGTTTTCCTATGATATTTGGAAAATATTGTCGTATGTGAAGATACAGCATAGAGAATCAGGTAGTTTAAGTCATTATTTTGTGGAAACTGTATTTTTTCACAAATAGAAATCAGAAATGTGTTGGATACACAATGTCTTGTTTGCATTGACTGAAATGCACTGGTTCGAATCGCAGTTTGCACCAACGTAATATGAAATTAAATATAAAATTTAAGAGAACCATGTTCTTTCAACAAGAAATTATAATATTTAAAGGGTTTGAATATTTTTCAAGTCCTACTATTGTTCATTTAATCTTTCATAGAGACTCCCCTTTATGCACACAATTTGTTTGCATTTCTATATAATAACACTCAAACTTATTTCGAATAAATTGAAAATATCAGATTCAGAAAATGTAGTAAATGGCTAGCTATTAAAGTAAAGTAGTAATGGACAGTGTGAGGCTATTTTAAGAATAGGATGCAACACCTGGTGATCATTGATATAAACCAGCAGGGTTTTTAAAAATTATTATTGTTACTTCCTACTTTACTTTATTGGGACCGACGCCTGTTTTATACACTAGCGATAGTTTTATGCAATATACTGTTTCTTTTTGGTCTAAATGTATTTGTTTATCTAATACCATCTTCAATGAGGATAACCTATCCAGTCTCAGTGAAGGAACTGATCATTAAGGGCCCTCAACAGCCCCCTAAATTAAAAATTATTAGATGAATAATTAATGTTCTTTAATCTGGGCAGCAGTTTTTTTTACTTGATCTGAAGGTCTGAAATGACTTGTTTCTTTAGCCATTTTTAATTTCACCAGATGCCAATTTTTACCCTTCCTTACAAGCCAGCCTAGTTTAAACCAAAGCCAGATTCTAGTGGCATGAAACTGAACAATTACTTTTTCTAGATATTATTGTTACTGTACATGGCCAATAAAAAAGCTATTTAGCTATTTTCTTTCCCTACCATTTCATTTCCAAATATAAATTGCAATTTCTAAGATGCCTTCTTTACTTGTGTTCCTTCAGGTACCGTTCTGTCTCTAGTTGTGCCACCATATCTTTAATCAATTTTATGGTATACCGATCTCCTTCTTTTTCTGCTAATTGAAGTGATTTTCTATAATTTGTTTTCGCAGATTCAAAATCACCTTAAAATTGGAAGTAAAGTGCAAATATTAACATTTACATCACTATAGTTTAATCTTGAGGTAAAAAGAAGTTGATCATTTAGACATATTATACAAGAAAGCTAGTAAATAAAAAATTAGTAATAAATATGCATTCTTTAAATTTTTATACAATCGCTTTTAAAACCTTGCACTCCATTTTTGTTGTTACTGAAATTGAGTTATTGTACCCAATAATATGTTTCAGAGACTATGCTACACACAAACATTTGAATGCTACGCACAAGGTTTTGAATGCTATGCACAAGGTTTTGAATGCTACGCACAAGGTTTTGAATGCTACACACAAGGTTTTGAATGCTATGCACAAGGTTTTGAATGCTACGCACAAGGCTTTGAATGCTACGCACAAGGTTTTGAATGCTACGCACAAGGTTTTGAATGCTACACACAAGGTTTTGAATGCTATGCACAAGGTTTTGAATGTTATGCACAAGGTTTTGAATGCTACGCACAAGGTTTTGAATGCTACACACAAGGTTTTGAATGCTATGCACAAGGTTTTGAATGCTACGCACAAGGTTTTGAATGCTACACACAAGGTTTTGAATGCTATGCACAAGGTTTTGAATGTTATGCACAAGGTTTTGAATGCTACGCACAAGGTTTTGAATGCTACACACAAGGTTTTGAATGCTATGCACAAGGTTTTGAATGTTATGCACAAGGTTTTGAATGCTACGCACAAGGTTTTGAATGCTACACACAAGGTTTTGAATGCTGCATGCAAGGTTTTAAATGTTATGCACAAGGTTTTGAATGCTACAACAGGGGTTTGAATGCTATGCACAAGGTTTTGAATGCTGCATACACAGTTTTGAATGCTGCATGCAAGGTTTTGAATGCTACACACAGTGATTGTTTAATTCATTTAAATACGTAGTCTCTTTAAAATAGACATAAAAGATTGATTGATTTTTGTTCTCCTGTAAAAGTATGTCTTGTGGAGAAACAATTAAGGTTTTGAAAGAAAAGCGATTTGCCAAATGCCCTACCTAGCAAAAATATAGTGATTATATACCTACCCATATACATTTGACAAGATGCGAGGTTGCTTAGAGCTGTTGATAAGTATGGGTGTGACACACTTTTTCCTGTTTCTATAGCTTTTTCCAAATAAGTTATTGCTTCTTTGTACTTTTTCTGAAGATGATAGAGAGCTCCAAGGTCATTCAGCAGAACAACATTCTGAAAAAAAAAGATCTATATCAAGATAATGCAATCCAATGACAACTTTAATTTAGTAATTAGACATATTAATTAATAATTTCTGGTTAAGATTAAACATAGACAACCTACTGATATTTGACCTCCAGTTGTTCTTGAGTAATTGAGTGATTTATTTAATAAATTTAAAAAATATAAGCAAAAACACATTTAAGAGCTACGTTGTCTGTGGTAAATGAAGTGTAAAATAACTCCTATCCATGTACTAAGACTTTTCAATCATATATTTAAATCTAAACATAGATCTTCAGTCTGAAAAGTTCTCTTAGGTCGACTACTAATACATTTTTACTTTTTATTCCACCTAGTCGCATGTACTGTAGACCTATGGTGATTGCGTATTTGCAGTACAGCTCATAAACTGTAATAATAAATAAAATCATTCAATTCAAAAATGCATCTATATATTACTTGTTACTTGTTTGCATAGCTATCCCCATTTTTGGGGACATTTCGCCGTCATTGACATTATGTTGACATAACACAACAATGAGACATTAATTTTGATGAGAAGGTCATGAAACACTAATTAATTAAAAAAACTAAAAACCTGGGACCTGTAACCCTAGGTAGGGACCCTGACGGGTACTCTCCCTCCGGGTCAAAAGGATCCCAAAACTCATCGGTGGGCAGGGGCGCTCATCTCCCTGTTCAGGACTATTTCTGATGATTACCCAGCCTATTTACATTTAAAATTAAACACCAAGACATATCAATTAATTAATTAACTTAATGACTACTACATGGTAGTTATTGTCTTCTATAGAAGAATATATCCTCTTTTATAGTTCTTTGTAATTAAGCACTTTGTGTTAAAAATGCTATATAAATTTGAAAACATTAACATTATCACCATAATACTCCCCAACCCCTTCCCAATTTTTAGTCGCTTTCTGACCGTATCTTGATATCAGTTTAATCTAGCTAAGTCAATTTTTCACAGTATATTCCTTATGGCCAGGAATCGATGTGGTTATGTTTTCACGGTGCGCAATAAAAAATTACACGGTCTACGCACGATTTAACGAAATCACGTTTGTAATCATATCTTCACAACCATGAATCACAATTAAATAAAATTTGGTACTCATAAATTTTAGGGCATAAATCATCATATGGCAATACAATTACGTGCGTAGCGCATGTAATGCATGCGTACGCACTCTTAAAATTTTCAAAATTTATTTTCGATGAAATAAGAGTACGTTTCAGGCAATTTTAAGCATTTACAAAATTGCCATGAGTGCGCACACTGCGCGTTAAATGTTATTGCGCACTCTTTTTGCCCGATTCTGTTTTCTTGACTTACTTTTCAACTCGAAATTACGTTATACGAGCACGTCAAAAGGCTACGCACATGTAAATTAAAAAAATATAAATGTTTTTAAACATTTCAACATTTTTAAACATGTTCAGTAATTTCGGTCAGTTGGTAGGTTGGTCGGTCGGTAAACAATAATGAGCACGTGACTGCAGCCATCTATATGGCCTTGTTTTTAGGGTAAACCCCCATTAATGGGACACTTTGTACTTTGTTTGGTCCTACTACTGTAGTAAAACAAAAGTACAAATGTCAATGAACTATGACTTTAGTTCCATAAAATAAACTCTGAATCCTGAGAGAAAAAAATAGTGTTTTAAAAACATTTTCTATGACGCCACATTTAGATTCTTTATAATGCACATGCCAACATGAATTATTATTCATTACTACTTATATATTACATGAATTTGGCAATATAAGAATGTTTGTTTGTATGTTGACCTGAATGTTGTAAACTAAAAATAAACATTTTTTTAATAGCATGACCGAGTTTAAACTTCTTTTGGGAAATTCTTTCATATTTTTTTGGAAAAATGCTGTCGTAATATTAAATAAAAATTTTTAAAAATGCAGAAATCAAACATTTCAATTTCTTGCAGTAGGTTAAATTAATTATTTCAATTTTAGGGTAATATCAGTTTGTTTTCAAGTATGTTCGCAAAACATAAAAAATACAGATGAATTTTAAAATAACTGTAGTTTTAATCAAGGTATTCACTTTTACCGAAGAGAACAATGAACAGAATAGTTTATAGGCAATAAATAAGATTTACCAGAATCCTGTTGTTCCAGCTTCCAGTGTACCAGTTTTTCTTTAAATTACAGTTTATTGGTGAAAGTGAATATAATTGGTTATCCGCACTTGGCGGATAACCCCTTGTTATTGTCAGGATATTTTTTTTTTTTTTCTTTAATCTTCTTTCTTTCCACGAATTTTGTTCGCAGCGTATCTCTAATTCTGGCCAACATAAGATTGTATAACTTTTTCATAAGATTGACCTGTAGCTGTAGATTTGCAGCCAAGCTTCTCGACGATGTTGGAGTTGCGCAACGTAAGTTACGCGCGATTTTATGAATTTCGATGATTGATCATAGATTAAAAACCAAAAGGTCTTTTGTATTGAAACTTGGTGAAAATTTAAGTCATATTAAGCGCAAACTTTCTATGGATTAAAAATGGCATCTTTAAAAAAAAGTTACACGCGCACGCGCGTTTAAAATTTTTAAAATGCGAAAAATCAATTTCTAATCAACTTTCTATGCGTTTCAGGTCATTTTGAGCATGTCAAAAATTTCCGTGCGCGTATAAAATTTTACGTGCATGTCGCAAAAAACATCTTTTTTTGCGTGATTTATGTTTTTCAAGCGTTTTCTAGTAATTTTATCAACTTTTTAAACAATTTCGACCTAAAATCACGACATACGAGCACGTAGAATTAGACAATTTGCGCGTGTTTTTATGAAAAAGTTTAAAATTTTGTGAAAATTATGCCTTTTTTTAAACTGTCATAAATTCTAAACTATGTGGTGAACTTTTTTTAAATTACAGATTCTGGAAGTTGATAAGTTGTAGATATCGAATCATTAATCAATATGGTTAACCGGTCATTGTGACGTCATCGTATGGCCACTCGAATATAAAATATAGGATTATAGTCTCTTTCGTCATAGCGCATCACATTTAATAGAGCGCATCTCTACTTATCCGTATTCCATTTTCCTCCATTTTTTTTATTGTCTAGGTCAATCAATTATCTTTCGCATGATTTACCATTTAAAAAAATGTGATGACGTTATCATGTTCAAAAGCGTCAATAACTTTGGTCACTTATTTTCACCTATTCTGAACTGTATGTAGTACGTATACAGTATATAGTGTATACTGTATATACTTAGACGTGACACAAAATAGAGGGCGCACTAACATTTTTTCAATGGCATAATCGTTTTTCTGCGCGATATTCTAACGTATGACGTGCACGTGGCGTCTGCGCTGCGGATAACCTAACTCATCCGTAGTGACGAGTTCAAATCTAGTTTAAAATGATTTTTTAAGGTCCAATATCTTTAGAATACATTTTGCTGACAGTGAATTTTTGTCTACAGTGTACGATATTTGATTGATATCATCACCATTTGTCAACATAATTTCTTCTTATCTTCACTACTAAACATGTACTATAGTAGGTAGAAATGCACAAGTTCACACTGTGTGCCTTGTTGGTTTCAGAATTCCTATTATCACCACTGAATGTGTACATATTTAGTCTAGACTCATGTCTCAAAAAATGATTCATGCTCAAGTTTTCCTTGCTTATACTGCCAAAATCCTTGTACGTGGAGCCAAAAAGCAGTCCAATGCGACGAATGCCAAGGATGGACTCACACTAGCTGTATGGGCATGAACACTGTTAATTATGAAGTTCTTGCTAATTCAAACATTTCATGGACTTGTTGCAATTGTGGAATGCCCAATTTTTCCACATCATTATTCTCACAATGGACCATTGAGATGTCAAATAGTTCTTCTAGTCTAAGTAGTACAAAGTATAGCTTAGATGAAACTCCACTCAGTCCACCAGTGGCGACATCTTCGCCTAAAGCTTCTGGTCCGTTGCCACATGTTAGCAAAAACAAACCACCTACCAAAGACACACACTTGATGAATGAAAAAGGCATGATCAATGAAAGAACTCGGACTAAGCCTAAACGCGATACTGCCAAGGTACCATTAAAAATTCTTGTTATAAATTTCCAAAGCATAAAGAACAAATCAGCAGAACTTGCTGTCTGCCTGGACATCAATAAGCCAGACATTGTAATAGGGACTGAGACTTGGTTAAACCCCACAATTGGTAGTAACGAGATTTTCCCTCATGAGTATACTGTTATCCGCAAAGATCGTGATGACTCATGGGGAGGCGTATTACTCGCATTTAAGAAAAACCTTGTTACCGCACATATTACTGATACGGACACAGACTGTGAGATTGTATGGGCAGAATTACAAATTACAGGTGCTAAATCACTTCTGATTGGAGCCTTTTATCGCCCCCCTGATAAGAAAAACACCGCTTATCTACAAGAATTAAGAAAATCTTTAACCAAAATCAAAAACATTAACAACTGTAATGTTTGGTTAGGTGGAGATTTCAACCTAGGAGACATAGACTGGGAGAGCCAAACCATTAGACCAGGAAATGATCCAAGAAATGTCTGTCACCAACTAATTGACATAACTTCAGATTTCAACTTGGAGCAGCAGGTTTTGTATCCTACTCGACATAATAGGATCTTGGATCTATTCTTCACAAATAACTCTACCCTAGTCGATAGTTCCAATGTAATACCGGGATGTAGTGATCACGACGGAATTGCAGTAATCACAATGAACTTGAAACCAAAACTAAATGCTCATAAACCGCACAAAGTTTATTTGTATCATAAGGCAAACATGATCGAACTTAAACAGGACATGAAAAACTTCAGTAACAAATTTGTAGAAACCCACACCCAGCAAAATGACAACAGAAGTGATATTGTTTGTGTTGAGGATTTGTGGAGTCAATTTAAAGTCAAGTTGTTTGAACTGATGGACAAACATATACCAACTAAAATGTCTGGGAAAACAAACAAACCCCCTTGGATAAACAATAAAATCAAGAAGATGCTACGACTTAAACAGAAGGCCTACAACAAAGCAAGAAAAACTGGCAATGTAACAGACTGGGACAAATTTAAAAATATACGGACACACACCTTTAAAGTAACAAGAACTGCTCACAGGAGATATATCCGGGAATTTTGCTTGGGATCAAAAAAACAGTTTTGGTCCTTCGTAAAAAGCCTAAGGAAAGACTCCTCTGGCATACCAGCACTTAAAGATCAAGGATCAGTAATATCAGATAATATCACAAAAGCGGAACTACTTAATACCCAATTCACATCTGTTTTTACTAGGGAGGATTTAACATCTATCCCCCAAGTTGAGTCCTGTAAACACACACCTATTCCTGATATTACTGTTGATCCAAACGGTATTGAAAAATTACTCAAAGGACTCACACCAAATAAAGCTCCAGGGCCTGATGGAATACATCCACGTATCTTAAAGGAATTAGCCACTGAACTAGCCCCTATTTTATCAATAATCTACCAATGCTCACTAGACACTTGTCAACTACCCGATGATTGGACATTAGCAAACATCACCCTGATTTCCAAAAAGGGGGAGAGAACTAAACCAAGCAATTATAGGCCAGTATCACTTACTTCGGTGTGCTGTAAGTTACTTGAACACGTGGTCCACTCTAACATTATGGACTATTTTGATAAACACCATACTCTCTCCGATCAACAACACGGATTTAGAAGCAAGCATTCGTGTGAAACGCAACTTATTCAAACTATACATGATCTCACCTTTGCACAAAATAGCAAACACCAGACCGATGTTGTAGTGATGGACTTCTCAAAGGCGTTTGATGTAGTAGCACATCAGCGTTTACTTCTTAAATTATCACATTATGGGATCTGCGGCAAACTAAATCATTGGATTTCTGCATTTCTTACAAACCGATCACAGCGAGTAATTGTAGGCGGCGAGCACTCCAAATGGGCCAAGGTTTTGTCTGGAGTACCACAAGGGACGGTCTTAGGCCCGCTCTTATTCCTCGTCTATATAAACGACCTACCAAATGGAATAAACTGTACCACCCGTCTATTCGCGGACGACTGCGTCTTGTATAACACAATTAAAACCAAAAATGATTCAAAATTATTACAGCAAGATCTCGACACTCTGTCAATATGGCAGAGAAAATGGCAGATGTCATTCAATGTAAACAAATGCTATCTCCTCAGAATTGCGGCATCAAAAAACCCAATCACCAATCAATACAGTCTCGGAAATTCGATCTTGCAAGAGACTCACACCCACACCTATTTAGGTGTTGACATTGCTCACAATCTGAAATGGAACACACACATTAACAGAATAGTTAGCACAGCCAACAAAACTCTCGGTTTTGTTCGTCGAAACCTAAGTTTCTGTAATAAGGACACCAAAGCAACTGCATACACTGCACTGGTAAGGCCAACCTTGGAATATTGTTCTGGGGTTTGGGACCCCTTTACCACTGAACTCATACAAAAAATTGGTAAAATTCAACGGCGAGCAGCCAGAATGGTCCATAACAACTATGACTGGCAACAGAGTGTAACAGAACTAATAAAAGATCTGAATTGGGAACCACTTTCCTTAAGGCGAAAAACATCACGTCTTGTTACTTTACATAAAGCCATGGGGGGCCATCTGGCTCTGCCACTCCATTCTTATCTGGCGCCGGCTCAAAGGCAAACCCGTCGATCTTCAACCAGCAAATCATTTATCCAACACCAAACACGCACTGATACTTACAAGTTCTCATATGTGACGAGAACAACTAGGGATTGGAACAAACTACCTCCAAATATACAGAACATTGAAGAAACTGAATCTTTCAAGGAAGCATTAAAGGAACACTTAAAAAACATATCACCTGAAACCAGAGACTAAATAACAAAGACCCCGCATGCGCACAAACCCTGCTTGTTTTGATCCTTAAGGATCGTTAAGCAGTAACCGAAAGAAGAAGAAGAAGATGTGTGGTGGTAATTTTTCATTATATAGAAAACAAAATTTAATCTTCCATATTAGCATTGTAAAATTCCTAGACTTATTTTTTTTTTTCGGAAATTTCATCCATATCAACAAACTTACAAACAGAAAAGGAAAAAAGAAAATTCGCAAACTCTAAGCTTAAATATATAGGATAATTCTATCAACAATACATTTTTGAGTTATGGAGCATATGTTTGCAAAAACAAGCATCAAGAATATTACAACTATTCAACATACATTGCATCATACTGGCACTACTATAATATAACTAGTACTACTATATAAGCGAGTTTTTT
Source organism: Antedon bifida (assembly GCF_963402885.1). Lineage (NCBI taxonomy): Eukaryota > Metazoa > Echinodermata > Crinoidea > Comatulida > Antedonidae > Antedon > Antedon bifida. The sequence continues at coordinate 11,389,381 of NC_136229.1, forward strand.
ACCAAAAAGTTTAGTAATGGAATTACCTTCAAGTTTACAAGTAAGAGGACAGAAACGGCTACAACACGTACCAGTTGCTGGAGACCAGCAACTGAGGGAGCAAGGAAAACAAGTTCATCCACATAACTAAGATGATTCAAAATAATGTTACTACATTGGCAACCCTGAACCATTTAGTCTAGAGTTAAGAGTACTAATATATATGTTGTAAAGGGACATAACCCCACCCTGTCTAACTCCATTGGATACTGTAAATGGATTTGAAACAGAGTTATCACAAAACTCGCTATTTCTCATAACAACATTTGAGCAATTCGACAATCCAAAGATTCATACCATTGTTAATTAGCTTACTATAACAGTGATTGACTCGATCAAAAGCCTTACTGGCATCTAGAAAGCAGGCAAAAACTGGGCTACCATTTCTATTGTAGTAGTCAATGACATGTTTTAATACAAAGATACAAGTAACGGTCGAGTGTTTTGATTTAAATGCAAATTGCTAGTCGTTGGATTCCAATGAGTTACCACAGTGACTGATCAAAATAGATTCAAAAGATAATACAGATGCTAAAGCAATAGGTCTAGTTGTTTAGTAATATCACCAGATTTACTCTTAACAATCTTCACTAGAATAACTTTAACCAGATCTTTAGTTACATGGCCATGACACAGCATAGCATTAAAGCATATACTCAATAAGATATTAGTTGTTTACTAGCATATTTATATGACCGGAAAGTACAATATTTTACCCTCTACCCCATTTCTCAATGTTTGCATACAGGTACATAATTCGACTAAAATGTATGTAGAGACTTTGTTTAGGCCTCAGATACAGGTTTCCATTAGCCAGCATAGGATTGCTTTGTAATTTCCAAAATCACACCTTTGTCATACACCTTGAAAGTATGCAAATTAGCAGTAAAAATTAAATGAAATATGCAAATAAGGGGGTAAAATTACAGTCGTCCCATATCTCAAAAACCACTAATGGAAATGCTAGAGTGTTGATTTTTTGTCTGAGATATGGTAATCCTATAATTTCACCCTAATTTGCATATCATCGGGATGAGTCACAGAAGTGCGATGCTCAAATTTTGATCTCCTCATCTGTGACCATTTAAAAAGAAAAATCTCTGTTTGCAATTTGTTTCACTCAAAATGATAGATTGCCTAGCCTAAATTGTTTTCTACTGTGTGCTATTCACAGAAATAACAATATTTCTTTCTTCTTGTATTGTACTCTAAACACTAGGATCATGTTGACTTGAAACTCAAAGCAACCCAACTCAAAGGAATTAGTTGTGCAAGAGCGCTTAAATGTCAACTTTCGAGCAACTGAACAAGAACTGTAAGAAAACAGTGTACAATCGCTTTTGTGGATACCAACACATACATGACTCAAAGTTTCTAATTGCAATTCAAATTTAAGTTCTTTTCAGCCCTGGTAGAATATTAAATCAACTCCCTGATGTTTAATTATTTTGCTTAAAGCCACATTCCCTACATTTTTTGAACAAACTGCATTTTATGTGAATTTAAATGCTATATTGGCTTATTGCAATAATTTCCATCTTTAAACAGTAAAAATGTGAAATATAAGTCGATTTTAATCAATTTATATGGCCCACTATAAATACCAGCATTGGTTTGCTTCTGTGATGCACCGATTCAATTGATCGCGAAGATAAAACATAGAAGAACTGTAAATTACAGAAAAAATACTGAGTTTTCCCCAATTTGTATTAACATTCTGCTAAAAAATGACTGAATGTTACTACAGCAACTAGACAATGCTGGCTAGGCATTAGCTAGCATACAATGTTTTGTGTATTTCATCAAAAATTCACCTAGGCGCAGTATTGGAAGCACCAAAAAGCATAAAAAAGCATAAGTAAGCATAATAGCATTTATATCTTTAGCTAATTTTGCACAATTAAGCATGAGCTCTATATAACCTCTTTTCCCTTTTTTGTGTAGCTTTTGTTTTGCTTAAGCTTTAATATTTACTGTTATGCGCTTTTTAGCACTGCTAATGCTGTTTTATTCACTGCTTAAGGTGTTTTTCATTAATTGCTAATTGTGCTTTTTAATTGAAATTGCTATTGCTTTTAGCATTGCAATAGCTCTTTTTGGCACTGCTAAAGCTATTATATTCACATGCTCTTAACTATTCTTATGCACAAATTCAATAATGTACTACTAAAAAAGCATACAAAAACAACCTAAAAATTGATGTAGGCTATATAACGGTTCTAGTTACTTAAAAATGACCATCTAGTTTTTAAATAAATTGTTATAAATATAGTCGTTTTTCAAAAAATAACGAAAGAATTATGTTTACGGTATGAAAATATATTAAAAACAAGAGAAAAAAAACATAATTATGTGATTAATAAAAATAAGTCTAAATTTAAAACAGATTGTTGCTAATATACACCTGTCTCTCCATATATTAGAATACTAGTATAAAGTTTAATAAATTTCTCTAAGGGCATGACTACAAAGTGCTATTTACTTTTACAACAATTAAATAATAAATATAAATATTGATTTAGGAAAATTGTAATTTAAAGAAAATTGTTGTCTCATTGCTTGTCCTTGTGATATTCTATTAACATCCTTCAAATCCTGGCTGGACTAAGTCAATAGGGAATGGGAGGTATAGGCCAGACAGTTACACAGTTACACAGCCCACAAGGGGCACACAAACATGTAACTACAGTACCACAATCTAGGCCTATCAACATACACATTTATCACACGTAGTATGTGCTACTGCTAGCGATTGGATTTTATAATCTGGCTGACTCCCAAACCTGATTATTAAACTGAGTGACTCGGAGTCGTCTGTAATTACAGATTGATTTGTATAATCAAATAATACTGACAAGTGTAATGATTGATCAAACTACTGTATTTTACTGGCAATTATGAGTAAAGTTGAATGTATATGCAAACAGCTCTAACTATTGCCATATAGACGGTCAACTTCACAGTCGCAGCTCAAAATGCATTCCGCCATGGAAATGGATCATCGAATGTGGCTAAACCAGTTTGAAACCATGCCGCCACCCACCACTTAATTCGTGGTCATGCACCACTACTGTATGCCTGAGTTGCAGTATGTTGAGCATCGCATTGCAGAATGTTGATTGTATCAACACAAGCGTGTATTCTTTATACGATCCTTATATGTAGTGGAGGAACAAGCGCTCACAAGTACGACAGTTTTACAAGATTTTCGACAATCTACTCATTACACAATTAGCATCTACAATTAATGAGATTAAAGGGAACATTGATCAAATTAATACCAATGTTCGTGATGTGCAAGAATCTGCACATCAGTGGTAATTTTAATTACAGTATGTTGCAAAAGTATATTCCTCCTTTAAATAAACAGAAACAAATGAGATGCCGACCTATATTAACATTCATATCAACTTGCACAAGTTTGAGGTAATTGCTGCTGCCTACCCCAACCATTTTCTGCCTAAATTGGGACATAATATCCAAAACGACTAGGTCGAAATGTCCATTGCCAAAATGTTTCTGGGCTGAAACATCCCTAAAAGATTATTTGTTATTATGTTGTTTTGGCCTAATCATTTTTGTAATTGATTGGTGAAAAATCATGAGATTTTAGATGCGTGGCCTGAGAGATGTGAGCCTCATGTCCTATAAATGAGATTTGAAATCATGAACTAGCAGTTTCCCGTACAATGGACAGACTACGGTGGCCGATAAGTGTCACAGCAACTTACCTCAGAAAAAATCGAAGATTCCAATGGTTTCACTTCCGCCGTGGTATCTCACTTCCGCCGTGGCATTCTGTAATTTGCCATGGTGTTTCATTACTAATATTTGCCGTGGTGTTTCAATACTAATTTGCCGTGATGTTTCATTTTTAAGTTGCCGTGGTATTTTTGTTAAATTGCCGCAATGTTTAATTTTTATTTGCCGTGATGTTTTATTTTTAATTTGCAGTGTTTTTTTTTAAATTGCCGTGGCTTTTTTTGAAAGTTGCAGTGATATTATTTGAAAGTTGCCGTGACACTTATAGGCCACCGTAACGGACACCATCTAAATAATTATTTCATGACATCTCTGCAACTTAATTGTGGAAATGGTCTTAAAATACAACTTTATCTAAAATTGCCATAACACAGCAAAATGGCTAAGAGGTGTCCATCTCAAACGGAGCAAGCTTTAGTCATGCAGTGTAGGAGTTCGGGTTATTATAGATACTTGTCAATAACTTAGGGATGCTAATCTTCTATTCCACCTGCATTTATTTCTGACTAACCTGAGGGTGCTTGTTTTCCTCAGTTGAAAGATCATTCTGGCAGATTTCAATGGCTTTGAGATAAGCTGTCTCAGCTTCTGCATATCTTTTCTGTTTTGTTAACAATTTTGCATAGTTTTCCAAACTCATTCCCAATAGTGCTTTAATATCAAACTCCTCTTCTATCTCATGGGACTCGTCCTTAACTTCCTGTAAATCATTTGAATCATCAACCTTCTGAATTTTACTCTCTAATGTTGTAATGCACCAATCATAGCCACTCTCTGCTTCTTCGTACCTTTAAAAAAAAAGATATTTATTTGTTTTCTTCTTTGATAATTGCTATTTTATTACATTGAAAAACATAAATGTTCATAGTTGATTTAAAATTATATATTTCTTATTATACATATTTATTATAATTTACTATATTTAATTATAGAGAGCTTCTTTTTATACAACATATTTATTTATCTTATTTCCTTAACTTGGGTTTATTCCACCTATCCAGCAATACAGTATACTGTAGAAGGATTCATATCAAATTTAAATAATACTTATCCAATTGTTTACTATTATACGATATTTAAGCCATTGTAACACCATCTATGGTCATAATTTTTTTCTCAACGGAAAGGGGATTCCTCTCACATAGCCACCACAGATACCGCTGTTTGTGACGTCACACACTGCACTTCTTATGTCTTGATAATAGATAGAGGGCCATTTTGACCTAAAAAACACCACCTCCCATTTTTTTAACTTCAGATGTTGTAAATGGGGTGCCAACAAGAAAACTCTGCATGAAATATAACTTGTATGAAGTGTTTTTTCATATTTTCTAAATGCAATATTTGTTTATTTCTCAAGTACGAATTGTATACAGTAGTTGTATTATAATGAGATGACATCGGGTATCAAGCGGCTCACATACACACAGAGCCAAAATCTTGGACAGTGTATGGACTCTAACCTTACTGTTTTCATCATTCCATGCTATCATCCTAATTATCTAATTTTCAAACTTTTGCATTCCTCTTTTTTCATCTCATCCATTTTGTCTTGGTGAAAAGGATACTTTATATTCCTCCTCTGAGTCTATAGCCTCTCTACCCAAACACGAACACGATTTTATAAGTACGATTTTAATGACAGTTTATAGCCTTTTATTACCATGTTTTATCTATATATTTTAATTAACATCTTCTTTAAAATTGTAAATGAAAGCAAATATGGTTTATATTGAAATCAATTATCTTTTTATGTATTAATATATTGTATTTTAACTACAAATGTTTACATTCAAATATTTAATTGTCACAAATGTACATATATATAAAACAGAGAATAAAAGTGGGAAGAACCCACAAAAGGAAAAATAAAACAAAAAACTTCAGATGTTAGCATTATGATACTATATATTGACTTTTCCCATAAAAACCTTCAAACAGTATTCTGTAGTTTTTTACTATGTTTAAATTATTATTTTTAAAATAATTTTTTGAGATATCCCTGGTTACTATAAAAGAATAGAACGGTAGAGGTGTTGTGAAAAACATTGACTGGGGTCTGTTAGGAAATGAGGGAAATGTTTAATACACGTTGTTGTGAAAAACGTAATATTTGATCATACCATCATGTTATTAGTTATTCAATCAAAATATAACACAATTACAAAGTGCTCTTCAATATTTTAAATTCCAGTAAATTTGACTGTTTTATGGTTTGCCCTGATTTTTAATCCATGATTTGCATTTTTATAAACAGACATGTTTATAAGGGTTTCAATAATCTGGGTGTTGCTGTCCTGAGCCTGTCAGGAGTCTCCAGAGGTCTAGCCCAATTACTTATACTTCCTAATGTGAATAACTAAAGAATAATTATTGTAATTCATAAATTATACACACAGGTAATAATTTAAATTTGAGATCATTTTATAAGCATAACAGGCTATATTTAATATTTGAAAATTAATTTAATCATTTACTATTTATTTACAATTCAATTAACACTTTAAGCTCAGCTACAAGCATGAATTTTAGACAATATTATTTCATTAAAAAAGATCAAAATTTAAAAATCACAATGAAAAAACATGATTTTTAGTCTTGAAATGGTCAAATACAGAATTCGGCAATATTTGCTATAAAAACATAACTTTATTAACCTATCTCAACCTATTTCAGATAATTAACATATAAATTTGTTATTATAAAATAAATGTGCTAAGTTTAATGGTCTGAAAAGTCTGAACAACTTTAAACAATTGAAATTGAAAACCACCTATACAATTCTGTTCACTTTTCACAGATTTGCATCCCTGAACAATTAGTTTTAGCTAAACTTATTTTTTGTACATTGTTCTTTCTAAATTTTGTCAATTTTGCACTTGCAAGTCACCAAAGTCAGGGGAGCTGTACATGCAACAATTTTCCCAAAATAAACACCCTTGATAAGCCATATAATTTGCCATAATTCTGATTGACTCACTGAGTGAAAGTACTTCCACTTGACAGTTACAAGTATTCACTTTAAAAGGTGGTAAATTACACTAAAATAATAACAAAAGGTCATTTTGTTGAATGTGACCCAATTTCTATTGCACTTTCATTCTTTGCAATTTTGTTGATTCTAAAAAAATCCATCATACAGAATTACAACAAGGCCATATACATTGCTGGCCCAGTCACATGTTCAAATTTGAGTTAGTGTTTACCGACCGACCGACATAGTGAGCTATAGAACACGACTAAAAAGATGGCTAATTTATCAGGGCCGTAGCCAGCAGTACGGTTGGTAAGGTTTCAACCTGACTTCTTTTTCAACCTTTGACAACCCAGTGGTTTGAACAGAGATTGTTCCCTTTTCTTGCGATAATCGCACAACTTCATGTGGCTACATCACTATTTATCAACCTTTTTTTCCGGAAATTTGTTTCCATTAAAAGATACAAAGACAAAAAAGGAATACGTGTACAGTATATGAAAATAAAAATATTAAAGAATTATTGTCCTCCAAAAACATGAAAAAAAGAAGATTAACAAATCTTTGAATAGGCTATTTTGGAGTTTCAATAAACTTTTATAATCACTTCACTTTTATCTTGTCTTTTGTCTGGCAGACAATGGTTTTTGGTTAAATTTCACCAAAAACCATTGTCTGCCAGACTTTTTTGCTTTAAATTACAGTTTATATTTCTTTTTGAATACAATTTTGTTTTCAACGTTAAACATTATTAATGTGACATTAAAAGGACATTTCAACAAATTTGTTCATCAATATATTAGCTATGTTTAAAGTTAATGCATAGCATTATAAATCAATATTAATAATTCTAAAAGTTAGTCAACCATTAAAAACAATTACAATTTTATGTTTAAATAGCTTGACCCTTTTCATACCGTGCACTTAGTATCAGCGTAGGCCGAAAAAGAATGCTTATAAACCGTATTAGAATTGGACGATGCTCCCCAAGTTATAATCAATCGAATGCAGATGGCCAGCTTTACAGGGCATTTACACTAGGCTAATCTGGTGTCTATACAGTAACAAGTTGATGAGAGGAGAAACCCTAATTACCCGTACATTCACCTGTACCAATCAGGTCAAAATGAAATAGGCAACCACCTTGCCACTCAAAAAGGGAAATTATTTAGCATTAGCTGAATTGGCAAACACACCAAGACAAATAAAATGAACTAAGCAAAAACACTTAACTTTACAATGAATATTGTGAATTATTTTTAGGGCCTCTATCTGCTGCTATAATTAAAGAATGCTATAATACCAGGCAGCCCAGAACATAAAAATTGAAGTTTTAAGTTAACCCACCATGGTATCTTTTTCTTTAATTTTCCAAAAATTGTGGGCGTGGCCTGGTATTAATATTGTAGTTGACTCATATTTTATACAGATGTATATCTTACTTTATAAAAAATAAAAATTACACTGTAGTTGAAATACTAAGTCCTTAGAGTCAATGGTGTTATTAAACCAAAAGATACCATCTACTGTCATCATAAACTAGATTTTTAGAGAGTAGCTATTTTTTTTTAAATTAAAGCTCTACTGTCTGTCAATATTAATGTTGATATAAGCACCATTAAAATTGAGGAAATAAAATAGTGAGTGAACGCTTGTCGCATTTAATGAATTACAGAGTAAAGCCAAATTGATGATTGAGTTTGTCCAATCCACTAACAGTGATATGGTCCAAGTCTCAGGGTAGTCTTTAATTGTTTAGCCAGGAATTTTTTATTCCTGTCTTATTACTCAAGCAATTTCAAAATTTTCAAAAGCAATTGGCTCTAATTATGAACTATGTATTAATTGCAACTTAGTATTTTCTTGGTTTGAAACAAAATTAGCATTTAAGCAGGATGTCACAGCTAGAATACTGTAAATAATATTACTTATGTATGTTTTACAGAGGAATGTTAAAAATGGTGTTTAAATCGTACAGAATATTTTTATACTAAAATGTTATTGTGATCAGCTTAATAACCAACATGACCTAGTTGAGAACACTGGAGGAACATGATTAAGCTAAGTTAACATGTATTATTCATAAATAAAATCAACGAATCAACATTTCAATTTGACACTGATGACAGTATCCAAGTCATTGCACACAACCTTATTGGCCCAGTTTAATGCCACAATACATAGTATTTAGCATACATTGATCCTATCATTATTCTTGTTTATCGTGCTACATTTCATCTTGATAATAGATGAAAATTAAGTCTAGATAGTGTGAATGGGATTATCATCTACAACAGTAAAAATGTTTGTTTGTCTTTCATGGGCTCATCCCACTTTTATTGTCTATAAGTTTTAACATACTTTTTATGATAGTTTGAAAAATATTGATCTACCTCTTTGTAGTATGCAGTAATTAGTAGCAATTAATTATGAACATTAATATGAAAATGAATAAACAGACTACATCAAATTATAACCAAAGCAAGTAGGTCACCTATTCCTTTAGTTCAATATATTAATCAACTACAAAGTTTCATCTTAATCTCCAAGGAAAGTCTTTACCCTATTTACTTTATCCTTTCAATGAGATTTTGAGTTGTTTTTCTTACATGCCCTAATATGTTTATGAAATGAGAAAAAAATTATGTCTGTGGTATTCTTCAAGATCAAATGAAATAAACATTTCAATTCAAAATACTTTCTTCTTTTTGCATGGCAAAATAGAATTTTGCTATTTTTTACATTTGTATGTTGTTGATATTATTCAAACTGAAAATCATCATATGTTTTATTTTTTATTTAGGCCTTAGGCCTAAAACTACAAAAATAAAGCATCTATCTAGTTCGGAATATGGCCAGACTCGAACCATAGGCCTTGGGAATTAGAGTAAGTATACAAATTACAAGATTACAATGCTACACTGTAATGCCTGTTATGTATCAGTTTGTGCAACTGATTTTAGATTATTGCCCATGTGCCAAAATATAAATCAAATCATAATAGTACTTTACTGTTTTGTGTTTACAATACATCAATTTGAAGTAGCCTGCAATGCCAAAACAGAGGCCTCTAGATACCTCACATTACATCAGTCATTTGAGAAAAATACTGTGGAACACATAATCAACTCTCTTTGGAGATTATTCAATAAACTGAGGATAAAAATCAGTTTGCTCGCAATTATTGAATATAAAGCCACAATTTGTTTATAATTGACATCTGCGAAATATCTTGTTGAAGCAAATAAAGTTGTTTGTATTGCGATAACTAGACTGTTTGTCAGCACATCTGAATTCAATTGCTGTGCAAACTTTATTTGGGATGATGAGTCACAGAAAGTTTTTTTTTAATAATAAATCTTTAAAGACTAAAACAAGACCTGCCACATGACTTTTACAGCAAAAATGCCACTAAACATTCTTTTATTTGGTTTGATTTGATTTGATTTATCTATACAGAGAACAAATCACAGACAAAAACAAATAAAAACTTTGTAGTACCAGGGATCGCCTCTAAAGCGTCATCCTTATTGAAATATACAATTATTGGGCCCTAAGTTTATATAGTTTATTATTAACAACAGTAATATGGTAGATATAGTAGTAGCTAGAAACCAATTTATTCATTTTTTTTTATTACTTATTGTATTTGAAATTTGACAATGTTACAAAAATTAAGAAAGTAAAAACTAAACTTAGTATGCAAGTACACGTCAAAGAATATAGGGCTGATCATCTTTGCACATGTAAATAATGTGTTTTTTTATGTGATGTGAATGGTATAATTACTGTCATGTCACATATATTTCTGTCTTAACATTTTTAAAGTACTATTCTGTATGACATCGAGCACAAATAAAGCCATGTGAGTCCTAGTTAATTCTCCAGTATTAGAGGTACTGTGTGAACAGGTGATAAAAATCTGTGATGATTTTTAAATTGAGTGACCAGATATGCAACTCTTTTCCACTTCAATTCTAGTAAATTGGTCTTATTTCACTTTTATGCCATACAATTTGATGTCATACAACATTAATACATTAACAATGGTACCATGTAGGTCGTGTAACAATCAGTCAGAGATACAATCAGATTTGCTAATCAAATTTCCTATTTTATGTGAATTTCATTTTCCTTTATGTATTGCAATCTGGACTCTCTTGAGATAGGCACTTAAGGTAAATTGAAAATGATACCAAAATAAAACAGAAATGCCATTGTCTTTTTCATATAAAATGTTTCAAGTATAAAGCCTTAAAAATATAATTTAACAGATGCAAATAAAATTAAACATATTTTAAATATATAATTTTGTAGTTTTGTTTGCTTGTTGACAAGTTCATGAGGTATAGAATTTTAGAATTCATTTTTACTGTTGAGGGAGGGAAGGGGGAAGTATAAAAAAAGTATAAGACAGGTTCCTATGAAGTTATTGCATTTTAGGGGTTTGTCAAATAGCAAAGTATTCCTCACACACTTAAAAATGTAGGGGGATGTTTCTTTCTCTAGGATCTGCCTATAGAGTATGTGAAAGAATTATATTCTACATTGTTATATGTCAGTTTACTAAAATAGGACATGTTAATTTCAAAGTAACTGCATCGAAAAATGAATAACATCAAATTGAAAATTTTTTTATACAATAACAAACTATTTATTTAATGTCATGTCAAAATCAAATAATTAATCAAATTGATTATTGATTTTAAATTGTGAAATCTAATTTGAAACAACCTTATCATTGACTGCTGCATTATCTTAACAAATATGGCGCCCTCATGAGACCAGTACTTAGAGAGTATTGACAGATAACCTTGATATTATGCAATAGTTGTACTTTATATACTTATTCGATGTGATGTATATGATTTTCTTTTTTTTTTACTATAAAATAACAGAACAAAAATATTAAATTAATTCTTTTTGACATACGGCCAATTGATACAGTATATTTACTGTAGATAATAAGATTTTATGCATTTCTTCTTATTTTTTTTTATAATTTTGATTTAATTTCATACTTTATTTCTTTAAACTTTTCCATTTCTTTTATTTTAGCTGTCAAGCTTCTTTCTTCTCATCATCTGACAAATCATTTGCATTCTGCCTACTGATTTACATTGACAACACACACTACAAATGTGACCACAATAAACATTTTCTTTGATTTCGCTGTGATTTTTGTGATAAATTGTCTGCTTTGTCAAAAGCCTCAAACAACATTTGCCTTAAAGAAATGCAGTTAAAATTCAAACCGTGTTTGGTTGTGGTGGATAGCCATCCTATTATTAAATGTCTATCACTTTTCAGTTTAGGAGTCATGTCAACAACAAATTGCAATAATTTGAACCAGCACCCTATAATTGATATTAAGGAAGCAGATAAACCACCATGCCACATTGATCCTATTAAAATACTTACTTATTAAACTTGGAATAGATGTTAGCTAATTTGACAGACAGTTCTACAACAGCGTTACTCGTTTTGTCAAAACCATTTGCGACGAGATGTTTGATTGTTTCTTTGATTAGTTTCTCAGCTTTATCATCTTGGTGATTGCGTAAAGCTAAGTTAGCCATCTGAAGAAGAAAAAAAGAAAACATTTAATGCAATTTATATTTATACTAGCAGTTACCCGTGCTCCGCACTGGTCTTTTTCTGTGAGCTCAAAAATGAAAGCAGTACTGGATATGGAACTTAGTGTATTAAGACTTTACGAAAATAAAGGATACTAAAGACAAATGGTGCTGTTTGAATATTAATCTAGGGGACGAATCAGAAAGTGAAAAAGTGAATGTACATGTCGAATAGGAGGGCAAGAGATAGATGATAGGGACAGGTTGAACGCTGTCAATCAGTCGGCAGTTTAAAATATTTTAATGATAAAATATGAATTTGTAATTTATAGAAATAAGATGTGAAGTATTGGAATAATAAAACTACAGCTGCTTACAGACTTGAAATCAACAAAAAAAAGTGCACATGATGGTAGTCAAATTAGATGATGCACGCGGACACTATCGAAAGTATAAAATACAAATATATTTTTATATATGCTTTGGCTGTTTTTCATGGTGTATTATTTGATATTTTGTTGTTTTTTTGTGAGAGCTTGTGGACATAAATCAAATGCAACAGAAACCTAAATCATATACAAATGATTGCTCACACATTGTTAATTATTGTTTTCTGTAATTGTGGTAATAGTATGGTAATATTTAATTTGGATTCGTTTTGTTTATATTTATTCATTTTTTTTTTTATTTCATTTTCAATGGTTTTTTATTTTGCAATTTGTTTGTTGGTGCATTGTTATCCGTTTTGCTACTTTTGTAATTTAATTATGGTCTAGTTTGGATTTTTTGCTTTAAGCAGTGATACTTATTATCTACACATTTCGCGTATTCGAACATGATTGTACTAAGCATTGATATCAATGGCCACAGCGTTTTACTCACTGAGCTAGCCGTAAAATTCAAGAAAGTGATATAGCCTATCATGTGCAGCCCATCAAGAAACATCAGTGTGCCAAATGTGAGTATGTACCATTCAGCATTTTTTGAGGAGATACATAAAATTATGTGACCAATTTAGTAGCACTAATATATAGATATTCAAATATTACCTGTATATGTATTGTACTATTATAATAGGCAAATAAATGAAAAACTGTGGATAGCAGTGACTGATTTCAATTGAGATACAAAATAAATAAGTAAAATATCACTTTTACACTGTTAATTTGTTTTAAAAGGTGTAAAACTAAAACTCTCTATATATAATGACAGATGAGAGGGTAACTAGCCTTTTTTGGCATCTTAAATATTAACCTGATTCTAACAAGTAGGTAGCACTAGCAGCTTCTGTTTTGTTGTACTAGTACAAAGAGTAGAGCACAAGGAACCTGGCCTTTCTACACACTGAAATACTAACCTGATCTAACGTGTAAGTAACAGCATCTTGTTTGTCTGATTTCTGGGCAGAGTATCAGGTGAGGAATGTCGGAACACCTCTTCCTTTCTACACACTGAAATACTAACCTGATCTAATGTGTAAGTAACAGCTTCTTGTTTGTCTGATTTCTGGGCAGAGTATCAGATGAGGAATGTCGGAACACCTCTTCCTTTCTACACACTGAAATACTAACCTGATCTAATGTGTAAGTAACAGCTTCTTGTTTGTCTGATTTCTGGGCAGAGTATCAGGTGAGGAATGTCGGAACACCTCTTCCTTTCTACACACTGAAATACTAACCTGATCTAATGTGTAAGTAACAGCTTCTTTTTGTCTGATTTCTGGGCAGAGTATCAGGTGAGGAATGTCGGAACACCTCTTCCTTTCTACACACTGAAATACTAACCTGATCTAATGTGTAAGTAACAGCTTCTTGTTTGTCTGATTTCTGGGCAGAGTATCAGGTGAGGAATGTCGGAACACCTCTTCCTTTCTACACACTGAAATACTAACCTGATCTAATGTGTAAGTAACAGCTTCTTGTTTGTCTGATTTCTGGGCAGAGTATCAGGTGAGGAATGTCGGAACACCTCTTCCTTTCTACACACTGAAATACTAACCTGATCTAATGTGTAAGTAACAGCTTCTTGTTTGTCTGATTTCTGGGCAGAGTATCAGGTGAGGAATGTCGGAACACCTCTTCCTTTCTACACACTGAAATACTAACCTGATCTAATGTGTAAGTAACAGCTTCTTTTTGTCTGATTTCTGGGCAGAGTATCAGGTGAGGAATGTCGGAACACCTCTTCCTTTCTACACACTGAAATACTAACCTGATCTAATGTGTAAGTAACAGCTTCTTGTTTGTCTGATTTCTGGGCAGAGTATCAGGTGAGGAATGTCGGAACACCTCTTCCTTTCTACACACTGAAATACTAACCTGATCTAATGTGTAAGTAACAGCTTCTTGTTTGTCTGATTTCTGGGCAGAGTATCAGGTGAGGAATGTCGGAACACCTCTTCCTTTCTACACACTGAAATACTAACCTGATCTAATGTGTAAGTAACAGCTTCTTGTTTGTCTGATTTCTGGGCTATTTGTAGCGCTTCATGAAGCAGAGCTTCAGCTTCTTCTTGCTGGTTTCTTCTCTCAGCAACCTATACAAATAAATACAAATCTTATTAATGTTAATTAAAAATCATCTCTTATATACTGTTTTTTTTTAGAATCTAACAATTATTACTCTGTAAAATATACACGAAATACCTGATTGGTAAATATAGCTAGGTTTAGAGTATAGAGAGCGGAAATTTATATTTGCCTAGTGTAGCAAAAAAAGCAGGGCCATGCAGTGACAGAGTTAGAAAGGATACCTCCATATGCGCCTATCCCAACACAAATAATCTGAATTTATTGTTAACGTAATACACAATTGTTTAAATTCTGATTGTTCTGAATGTTCGTAAGGCCTATATTACCCTTAAATTAATGTTATATCCATATCTTATTTTCTATACACACCCCTTTAATGGAAAATGTCTGGTTTGGTTTATTAGTATGATATTAAATTAGCATTTAAACTTACTAATGCTTTACTAATCAACACAGCTATTTCATCTTTAAAATCACCTTTTTGCATATAAAAAGCAAAGAATGTTACTGCTATTACTATACCTGATTAAAGAAATAAAGAATAAATTACTGTACATGTGGTAATATTAAAAAAAAGGCATGAACCTTATCAAATGTATTGCTGTAAAACCTTGAAAAGTGGGCTTTTTTCTTAAAAACTTTTGGGTGGGCTCCTTTTCAAGATCTTATCGAGATGGGCTCCTTTTTTAAGATTACTTTTGCATTTAAAAGAGGGGGATTCTTTTCGGGATGGCTTCTTTTTGAGGTTTTACAGTATTTCATCAACGCAAAAAAGAGCATGTCCCGAGTTTAAATCCCAACAGATATGAAAGGATTGTTTCTCATGACAAAAACAACTCCACTTGCAAAGACCTGTTCAAGACTTTTTTATGTAGAGTATGTCTTTTTAAGTTAAGCTAGCCTTATTACACATAATTCACACTTGACCTATATGGGCCCTAGAGGCCTTTTACACCAAAATTGGTCCGGGCCAAAATTGGTCCGGCGGACCAGTTTTGGCTGCCAACATTGGTCTGAGGGCCTGTTTTTTAATTATCATTATCAGTAGCAACTCATATAAATGTGTACAATATATCTGTTTTTAATCCACTTTGTTCTTTTGTTTTAAGATCATTACTGATTTATGGGTAATCAATCAATAAATCAATTCAATTATTATAAAACAATTATACCACTATTGATTAATAGGCCTAGGAAGAAAAAAGAACTCAATCATAAAATAAAATCTAGTTGGCAATATCAGCGTCTCATACTCGTTCATGCGAGTGTGTGGACTGAAATCCGACTGAACACCTACTGTAAGTCATGTTTTAGATAAAAATACATTTATTTATAGTATTTATACGACAAGATAACTTACATATATAATATATATATA
Organism: Antedon bifida; assembly: GCF_963402885.1. NCBI lineage: Eukaryota > Metazoa > Echinodermata > Crinoidea > Comatulida > Antedonidae > Antedon > Antedon bifida. The sequence goes on from NC_136229.1 coordinate 11,405,641, forward strand.
TATATATATGGGATATTTTTCTTGCCATAAACAACTTAAAAAACATATCGTAGGCCTAGTAATATAGTATTAGTAATTTAATTAAAATTGACAGAAGAAAAACCCGGACAGATTTTGGCAGTGGCGGACTGCTTTTGGCCACAAATTTAGAGCCAAAATCGGTCCGGCTGGACCGATTTTGGCGTGACAGGCCCAACAATGCAATTATAAATTTAAATAATATATAAATAAAATAGGATAGTCACACACACGGCCAATCGGCAATAATTTAATATTTTGTAGGCAATGCTCCCTACCTGTAAAACCAAGCAACAAGGATGTATCATCTACTCCTGACGGTGGGTCATTTTTTGACAATTGCTTATTACTGTTATTGTCTAGCCGAGACCCAAATAATTTCTGACGTTCCCTCGACCTATCGTGACGAGAACAATACAGTGCAAACTGACATCTTCGTAATAATAAGGGTCTACTATGCCTAGGCCTAGCAAAACCTCTTTTTGTGGACGTGCATGACGAAAAGTTAGAAGCAGAAAACCTATATTTAGATTCAAATTTGTTTCTAGATATATTAATACATGAATTAAGTTTAAATGCATGTTTATTTATCGTTAGGACATTCAGTGATTTAGCTAATAGCAAGTGCCTTGCTTGAGCAAAACTGTTAACCATGGGCGCAGCCATCTTCTTTTTTATAAGTAATTGGTGCATTGTGATTCAGTGTTGCCAGCGATAAAATTTAAATTATGCCGTAGCCTGTCTCAAATAATGCCAGATTGGGAAAAATAACGGCCAAATCCCCAAAATGTGGCCCTAATTAAAAAACGTCTGTAAAACCCCAACTGACACAAAGTGGGCCAAAACTTTTATCCCATGTCGTTAATTACAAATTTATATTTTTAGTTTTGTGTGTAATAAATAATATAATTCCCAATATCTGAGGTGCGAAAATGGTAAATTTTTGAATTTTTTTGCTGAAATATGTTTGGAAATATCCTAAAAATATAGCCCCACCATGGTTGGAAAATTGGGGAAAATAGAGCTGCTCGATGGCCGGAAGCGATATTTTTCGTACATAAGTTGGGGGCCCCTTGTGAAACGTCACAAAATAAACATGAAAACAAATCGCCGGCCGGAAATGGCACTTAATTTCAAATGAAATAATTAATATATTTATTAGTGTCTCCACCAGGATCTCAGCCCACCATGTTCCGAAAATGGCACTTATAATTTAAAATAGGAAAAAAATGTATGGGGCTAGCTGAGGTAAGAAAATTGGAAAAATAGAGCTTCTCGATGGCCGGAAATAAAAGTCTCTAGGACCTCGGCCCACCATGGTCACTGGGGCTGAGGTAAGAACATTTGGAACAAGGCCATACATGGCTGCAGTCGCGTGCTAAACTTAGTGTTTACCGACCAACCGACTGACATAGTGAGCTGTAGAGTCGCGTTGCACGCGACTAAAAACAAGGCTGCTACGATGCAAATGGAACTGAATTTGAAATATGGAAAACAAATTCTCTAGGAGAAAATGTTTTTGGTTTGGTAACCCCTTGTTATTGTCAGGATCTTTTTTTTTCTTATCTTTTCTTATTCTTCTTTCTTTCCACGAATTTTGCTGTGCGTGTATCTCCCAATCTTCTCAACATAACATTGTATAACCGTATATCAGAAGATTGACCTGTATCTGAAGATGTCGTAATAAGGTTTTCGGTGCTGTCCAAGTTGCGCAGCGTAACATACGCAGGATTATACAATTTTTAAAAATTTATCTTAAATTCAGAACCAAAAGAATGATAATTCATATCAAGGGTCAAATTTCTATGGAGTAAAAGTGGAGTGTTGCACGCAAAATTACGCAGGCACGCGTGTTTAAAATTTTAAAATGCGAACAATCAAATCAAAGTGCTCTAGTAACTATCGTTTGGATTCTCTCAGCTATACTAGCTGAGGTTCGAATCGGTATGCATCTTTAAAAATAAATATAAAATGTTAAAGAGAGATATTTAGAGAGTCAAGATAATTTAGGATAATAAATGTAAAAGATTAATAACATCAAAATTGACCGCCGCGAATGACTAACAATTTAATGTCAGAAAAAAAGGAATTATAACTCTCTTCGTCTTCGTGTTTAGAAAATAATTTATATCTCCTCGTTGGTATGTCGGCGTTGTTATGCAAATGAGTTTGTGCAGGTGTAGTGGTCACACGCCACACTGTTAAATTTTGATTTTTGTGCTAAGAACATAACATTTACAACATCAAAAATCGGGTGGCGAAAGCCACAGAAAAATAAAAGATGTTATCGTGTGCTCTACCCGCCCCAACACTAAGACCAATTGAAGCCAAATGTGCTCCTTCATTTTTTAGTATTCTTGGGTGGGCTTCTTTTCCAGATGGACTTCTTTTCGAGATTACTTTCAAACTAAATGAGGGGATCTGCTAGGTTCCTGCCCGGAGAAATTGTTTTTTTACAAGATTTGAATAATCTTCTAATGTAAAGATCAACAACATCAACATTCAACAGTGTGGCGTGTTGACCGCAATGACCATCTTCCCCATACACCTGCACCAACTCATTTGCATAATAACGCACGGCATACCAATTATTCAATATTTGTATAGGGGTAGCAATCAATGGGTTGGTTGGATGGCCAGGCTTTGTTCAGGCTGCTATTGTTCATCATTTAATTCATTGTATCAGTTGTTTTGATTTCTCACTATCAATTATTCACTTAATTCAATATCATTTATTTATGCTCAAACACAGTAAAATGTAGTACATGGTTTGAAATCCTTTTCGTTTGTTCAAAGTTAAAAATTCACAACAAATTGTGAAAATTATTTATTACAATAATGCATATGTATTTAAATAAATAGAGAGAATACACTGGCCAGGCCAGGCATCGGCATCTTTACACATTTCTATTTATTTGTTCCTAATTTTCTGACATAACTTAGGTGTTCTTAAAATTGAGGGCGCCAAACATAAAATTTACGAGATCGGAAAGAGGCAGGTAGCCAAAAAAAAAATGATGGTGTGCTCCCTTGCCTCTAGCACGGTAAGGCTCTCTCACAGCCTTGGGGGTACCACACATCAGATGCTTTGATGTTATTGCCTCATGATGTGTGGTGGAAAGGGGGACGTTTAAATCTGTGAACCCCAAACACAGAAGCTCGCATAGCTTTAACTCTTTTCCACCGACCGGCATGGGGTTTGAACCCACGATAATCGTGTTCCACGACGCTCTACCGACTGAGCTATCCGGCCCTCTGGTTCATAGCAACGTTAAAACTAGATTCGTTTCCTCAAGATTACGTCATGAACATACAAATTTATGACGTAACGATTAGAATGACGTAATATGAAGCTTGTATAAGACTATACTATTGTCACCTTTCATTACTCGTGTACATTGTGGCATAACGGGTAGTGCTCTAGTAACTATCGTTTGGATTGGATTCTCCCAGATCTACTAGCTGGGGTTCGAACCTCTACGGATTTTTTTTTTGAAATAAATATAAAATGTTTTTCTTTTATTTTGAAAGAGAGATATTTAGAGAGTCAAGTTAATTTAGGATAATATAATTTAAAAGATTAACAACATCAAAATTCAACAGTGTGGCGTGTTGACCGCCGCGAATGACTAACAATTTAATGTCAGAAAAAATGGAATTATAACTCTCTTCGTTACGTGTTTAGAAAAGAATTTATATCTCATCGTTGGTATGTCGGCGTTGTTATGCAAATAAGTTTGTACAGGTGTAGTGGGAAAGATGATATTGTTAATCATTCGTGGCCAACATGCCACACTGTTAAATTTAGATTTTTGTGCTAAACATAACATTTACAACATCAAAAATCGGGTGGCGAAAGCCACAGAAAAATAAAATATGTTATGGTGTGCTCTCCCTGCCTAAGCACTAAGGCCAAGTGAAGCCAAATGTGTTCCTCCAATTTTTGTACTCTTGGGTGGGCTTATTTTCAGATGGACTTCTTTTCGAGATTACTAAATGAGGGGATCTGCTAGGTTCCCGCCCTGAGAAATCGGGTTTTTTTTACATGATTTGAATAATCTTCTAATGTAAAGATTAACAACATCACAATTCATCAGTGTGGCGTGTTGACCGCAATAACTAACAATACCATCTTCCCCACTACACCTGCACCAACTCATTTGCATAATAACGCACGGCATACCATCTGTTCAATATTTGTATAGGGTTGGTTGGATGGGTTGGTTGGATGGCCAGGCTTGTTCAGGCTGCTATTGTTCATCATTTAATTCATTGTATCAGTTGTTTTGATTTCTCACTATCAATTATTCACTTAATTCAATATCATTTATTCATGCTCAAACACAGTAAAATGTAGTACATGGTTTGAAATCCTTTTCGTTTGTTCAAAGTTAAAAATTCACTCAACAAATTGTGAAAATTATTTATTACAATAATGCATATGTATTTAAATAAATAGAGAGAATACACTGGCCAGGCCAGGCATCGTTACACATTTCTATTTATTTGTTCCTAATTTTCTGACATAACTTAGGTGTTTTTAAAATTGAGGGCGCCAAACATAAAATTTACGAGATCGGAAAGAGGCAGGTAGCAAAAAAAAAATGATGGTGTGCTCCCTTGCCTCTAGCACGGTAAGGCTCTCTCACAGCCTTGGGGGTACCACACATCAGATGCTTTGATGTTATTGCCTCATGACGTGTGGTGGAAAGGGGGACGTTTAAATCTGTGAACCCCAAACACAGAAGCTCGCATAGCTTTAACTCTTTTCCACCGACCGGCATGGGGTTTGAACCCACGATAATCGTGTTCCACGACGCTCTACCGACTGAGCTATCCGGCCCTCTGGTTCATAGCAACGTTAAAACTAGATTCGTTTCCTCAAGATTACGTCATGAACATGCAAATTTATGACGTAACGATTAGAATGACGTAATATGAAAATCAAACTCATTTGCATAACAACGCCGACATATACCAACGAGGAGATATAAATTATTTTTATTTTTTATTATTACACGAAGACGAAGAGAGTTATAATTCCTTTTTTTTCTGACATTAAATTGTTAGTCATTCGCGGCGGTCAATTTTGATGTTATTAATCTTTTACATTTATTATCCTAAATTATCTTGACTCTCTAAATATCTCTCTTTAACATTTTATATTTATTTTTAAAGATGCATACCGATTCGAACCTCAGCTAGTATAGCTGAGAGAATCCAAACGATAGTTACTAGAGCACTTTGATTTGATTGTTCGCATTTTAAAATTTTAAACACGCGTGCCTGCGTAATTTTGCGTGCAACACTCCATTTTTACTCCATAGAAATTTGACCCTTGATATGAATTATCATTCTTTTGGTTCTGAATTTAAGGTAAATTTTTAAAAATTGTATAATCCTGCGTATGTTACGCTGCGCAACTTGGACAGCACCGAAAACCTTATTACGACATCTTCAGATACAGGTCAATCTTCTGATATAGTTATACAATGTTATGTTGAGAAGATTGGGAGATACACGCACAGCAAAATTCGTGGAAAGAAAGAAGAATAAGAAAAGATAAGAAAAAAAAGATCCTGACAATAACAAGGGGTTACCTTATTCTTTACTCCATGATTGTACGAAAAAACTGACAAACCTGTTTTGTACGATATGATATTGTGTAAGGTGATATGTACGAAATTGCAAGATTAAACAAAATATTATTCTTGTTCTGTGGTATATTATTTTTTTAGTTGTTCAAAAAACACAAAATTATGCCAGATTATACTAAAAACGGATAAATAATGCCGCGGCATTATGCCAGATGCAGTGGGCCTCTAAAATTAAATGCCAAAAACCATAATAATGCCAGAAATGGCAACTAATGTTGTGATTGGTCAATTTTTAATAAAAAGGTTAAGGGTTGTCTTTTTGTTTTTAGCTAGGCCTAGTTCGATGATGAGCGCCGGCGCCCACATTAATTTAGTTTTGTATTTCGTTACAGAAAAAGTAAGTTGGCCTAGACGGTTAGAATAATGTTTTTATTCCCCGTTTACATTGATCCTTGTTTGCTATAGGACGTATGTATAGGCCTAAGCCTAGGCCTAGATAAACAATTGTAATTTTAAGCTGATTTAGCCTAAGCCTCACTGGCGCGCCTAACTAGCTACTGCATGCTGCTAGAGGGAGGCCTAGGCCCTAGGCCTAGCCTAGGTAGGGCACCTAGGTAGGCCTAGTAGAGGCTAGAAAGGGGTGTGTAGAAAGCGACGACCTCGAATTGGACGATCCCAACGACCCGGGCGACCTCGAATTGGACGACCCATAACACGAAACCGACGACCCCTATAGCCTAGCCTAGCCTAGGCGTTAGGCCTAAGTGTGGTATAACATCCCGAAGCCGAACATAGCCAAAGATCTTTAAACCATACCTTATATAATACTCGCAAGCAAGCAATTGATTGAAAAAATACAGAAATATCGCCATTTGATACTGAATGTGTCGAAACGAACAAACGAACAGATATGGAACGCCAAGAGTGCATCATTAAAACTGCATTCGACTCGATTAGCACACGAAATATCATAAACATGGCAAACCAGGTCAAAACGGCCCCTTTTTCATCGGCGGGTAAGGTTTGCTCAGTGGATTGGTCATTGGTATTTCGACAAACATATTAAAAAGAAATTCAAAAGAAATAAATATTATACATTACATGGTTAAACCATGGATGTATAATTACATCTCGTCTTCATATAACGAACACTATAGGCCTACCAAGCAGCGTGTTGCGAACATGTGCATGGGGAGGGCCATAAGAAAGCTTTACATTTCACATATGCATTGTATACCGTCAAACCTTACCCGCCGCTGAAAAGGGGGCCGTTTTGACCTGGGTTGCCATGTTTATGATATTTCGTGTGCTAATCGAGTCGAATGCAGTTTTAATGATGCACTCTTGCCGTTCCATATCTGTTCGTTTGTTCGTGTCGACACATTCAGTATCAAATGGCGATATTTCTGTATTTTTTCAATCAATTGCTTGCTTGCGAGTATTAAATAAGGTATGGTTTAAAGATCTTTGGCTATGTTCGGCTTCGGGATGTTATACCACGCTTAGGCCTAGGCTAGGCTATAGGGGTCGTCGGTTTCGTGTTATGGGTCGTCCAATTCTAGGTCGTTCAAATCGAGGTCGCCCGGGTCGTTGGGGTCGTCCAATTCGAGGTCGTCGCTTTCTACACACCCGGCTAGAAAGGCCTAGCCTAGCTGCCTAGGCCGGGTCAGTCTAATTACCGAAAACAACCGAAAACAAAATTTAAAAAATCTAAATACCGAAAACAAATTTGTATAATTTTGTTTTATGTCGCCCTCTACTGATGGGCGTTTCTAGCTAAGACCATGCATAGAGAAAACCGTGGGTATTGTAGTGTGCACAAAATACAACTCAAAATCGTACAAATTCAATGATAATTGATATAGCCTACACCGTAGACTACATTTATTTACTTAACATTGCGCATTGCCTAAGTTAATACTAAAGTGATTAAGGATAAAAACATTGTTTTATAACTCGACTACGGTAATTTTGCTGAATAGTATTGTGAATCCTTCATCGTGAGCTTGTTTTAAGTATACTTTATAGTCCCTAATATTATCAATATTCTTAAATAATCATTTTTGTATTATTATCTTTGAAAATCTATAATTAAATTGATCATGATTAACCATAGTCAATTTACTTTCTATTGACTATGGATTAACGTATTCACAATTAATGTGAGGAGTAAATGCGTTGGTTTCTGGATCAAAAATCAAAATATTTTTATAGATTCTGTAAGTAAATGTGATGTTATTGTTATCATTGACTGATTGTACGATTTTTAGTTGTATTTTGTGTACACTGAGTCTTCCTTGGCTTTTGCGCACGCGGTCTTCTCTCTGTCATGGTCTAGCTCTAGAAACAGCCATTTGTAGAGGGCGACATTAAACAAAAATTATACAAATTTGTTTTTGGTATTTAGATTTTTTTGTTTTCGGTTGTTTTTGGTTGTTTTCGGTTATTTTTGGTTGTTTTCGGTAATTAGACTGACCGGTAGAGCCTAGGCCTTCCCTTGCTTGATTTTTGTTGTCCCTGCTGCTCCCTACCTGTCTTGACACCATTTGGCCCTGGGATGATTCAGTGCGGGACCATTCATCCCTGGGACAATTCGGCCGAATATGCATTTTTAAACATAAATTCTTCGATAATGTTTTAATTTATTTGTGTTTTTGATTTGTTAGTAGCCTAGGTTAACAATATATTGAGTAGTTTTTGTTGGGGTGTCTGTTTTCAAGAATCTCGCAAACAGAAACACCCTTATATAAATAACGTATTGTAATATTGGCTGGGGGACAGGGGGCCGTCCAGGGCCCCTGATCAGGATAAATGTTCCGGATAAATTTGGGTATTATGGCGCTTAATGAACAACAATTAAATGGATTTTAGATGAAAATAATAATATAAAAATTAATACTTATTATAGCGCTCTCTACCAGTCGTAATCATTATTTGAAGGGTAAATATGAAAAGATGATGTGTTAATATGATGAATGACTTAAACTAAGAAAAGGAACTTGTCAAATGATTTTCTTTTTCTGGGCATCGTGTTTTTTCAGAAAATGACGCATTCATGTGCACTCATCATGCAAATCTAAAACTTAAAGCTCAGTAGGCACACATGGCGCGATGAACATGATCAATATATCGCAGTTATTCGCTCTTTTGTAGTAGAAGCAATAGCGCGATTTTTCTCTCTGCGAAAAAATTGGATTCGCACAAACAATTTTGCCTAGTGGGAAAATCTGCTGAGGCTGTTAGATTTTGACGGGGATAGCATTGTGTTATTCAGCTCAGTGGCGTGAATGCAATAAACTTTGTGTTCTATTATGATGGCACTCTTTTCACTGACAAAAATAAAATTTGTGTCCTTTGTTTAAGCAAGGCAATCTAACAACAGGTTTCTGTGCTCACCTTGCCAAGATAGGAATTTGTAACAGTCTTTTGATCTTATGTCTGGCTACGACAAATACCAACAGACTTACTGTAATATGTACTGTACATATTCTCAACGACATGCAGTGTCCGTTAAGGAGCGTGGAACTGATGTGTAGCAGCCACATATAAACCCTTTGATCTTAGATTGCCTTGGTTTAAGTTCCCTTTTTTCTAGGTCCTCCGTCACCCTCTAAAAAAATAAAAATGTCTAGATCCGCCCCAGCGTAGAACAAGCATGAACCTGGCTGGCAGATGTAAAAATACATGATGTGTCAAATTTATTAGTCAGAAAAAAAAGCTTGTTAATTTTGGAGTAATCGACTTATTAATTACATTGACTTGTGTGATTCTGGCTGGTTTACCGTATTGATTATGTGGAAAGTATCTCTGAGTGTTTTGTTTTATGTTCTTTACTCACCATTTTCTAGAGGGATTTTTTTTTATATACTATCTTTTACGTATGGACCAATCACAATATGGTTGTTTTCTAACTGCAAGTTACACATGACTTACATGACGCTCTATTTAGGCCACTCATCTGATTTCTCTGTACACATTGATTTTACAGATTATTCGCAATGGATGTTCAGACAAGATACAAGAGTGAATTATTACAGCAGCAGATCATGAAGGCCTGGAGGGAAAGATGGTCAGAGGTCCAATGGAGTATCGAAATAAAGAAAATCATTCCTCAAGGAGTGTCCGGAGATTTATTCAACCTTGCTGATATTCTGTTGAATCAAATATTTGTTGGACCAACGCCGAACTCTTTGATACTGTCATACCTAGAGCATGCCATTTCATGTCAGGTACAGCTTTCATTAGATTTATTTTATTTGCTTGTCCCTTGGTATTACTCCCATCCCAGACACCATGTATTATATTGAATTATTTGCTTTTTTTCTGTTAAAACTCTTATTTTGGTTGGGATTTCCCTTTATAGACGTATAGTTACATAGATGCAACTTTTTTCACATGATGGTTGTCTTTTTTTAGAGTTATCAATTGCATGTTTTATCAAGTTTCTATATCCATGAAGTGCAGTCATCATTCACCTGCTCAAAAATATATGTTGATATATTAATACTGTGATAACACATAGTGAATTTTCCACTTAAGAACCTCTAATTTTCTAGTGTTTATTGAACATGTAGACAAGTACATTGATAGTTTTAGATATATTTTTCCATTTAATTTGAACAGATAGTGTCCTGTACAGCAGTTTTTAACAGTATGGTTACATATGAAGACATCTGTATTCAAAGACCATACTGCATGAAAGGCCTACTTGACATTTTGTTTATTTGTGTTAGTAAACTTGGGTAAGTGTCTAGTTCACACTGAATATTAAAGTATAAATAGCTAAAAAAAGATAAAATACATAAATGTCACAGAATCACAAGTCATAAATATGTAAAATCGGAAATCAGCTCAGGATAGAAACAGATTCTATTTTGTCAAAATACTGTGCAGTAATTTTGGATTCTGGCTAATCAACGACATGATTGATGTGACGTCATCTACAGTATCAACATTTTTTTTTCTCGCGTCCATTCAGTCCAAGATGTCAATATTAGTTCCTGAACTTCTTATTATTCAGAAATAAACAACTATACGATGTGACTGATTGTATAAGGAAAGTGCAAAGATACATTTATGACATTATTTACTAGCAGTATACTTTGCATGGGCAAGTATAATAAAAGCGCACTCTGATAACGTAAAAACAAATTGTATCAAGAATAAAATTCGGAACTACTGTATTTACGGCCATTTATTTGTTTATACACCATCCCTTCACTTTAAAATATATGTAAGCTAAAAAATGAAAGCAATATACTGGATATGGGACTTTAGACTTTACTTTTGAGTGTTCAGACTTTACGAAAAAGAAGCTAAAGAAAAATTGTGCCGTGTGAATTAGGCCTAGATGATGAGCGCAAACACTAATATATAACAAAACTATAAAATGGGTGTTTTTCGTGGTGTATTAATTATTTGATACTGGGATACTACGCTGACGTCAAACAGATGGCCGAGGACAGGGACGATTGCCAACCTTCGGATTGAAGACGGCAAATAAAATAAAAAAGTGGACATAAATCAAATGAAAAACACTTTGCTGCGGAAAAACATGAATTGTTAATTTGTTTTCATGTTCAACATGCATGAGCATTTGGAATTGTTTTGTTTGTGTGTGTGTTTTAATATTTTGTAAATTGATTTGTTACCAATTTGCTACTTTTGTAATTAAATTTATGGTATAACCCGTGCTCCATGCACAGGTTATTGCTATACCACAAATTTAATTACTTAATTTTCTGACAATAATAATTCGGATGGGATGATTAAGTATTATAAAAGCGCAATACTGGATATGGGACTTTGTGCTGTGTGCATATTAATCTAGACCTGGTTTAATGTTTTTAAAGTAATATATAAGTATTATTTTTACAAAACGTAACAAATTGTAGGGAAGGTGTCTTTAAGTGTTTATCCTTAAAATTCAGGAAAGTGACATGTGCAGCCCATCAAAAAAATATGCGAACAATTTAGTAGTATTAATATATAGATATTGTACTAGCCCTCTAAAACCAGACCTAGCTGGTGTAGGCTACTGCTCTAGGCCTGACCAACTGACGAGTACCAATCGACTACGACCCATGTGGAAGTGAACTTTACTCAAATCTAAAAGTCCCCTATTTATTATTAGTTATCCGCTTGGTAGAGCGGATAACTCCTTGTTATTGTATGGGATCAATATTTTTTTTCTGTATTATTAGTTATCCGCTTAGTAGCGGATAACTCCTTGTAATCGTCCTGTTACTTTTTTTTTTTTTTAGTTATCCGCTTAGTAGCGGATAACTCCTTGTAATTGTATGAGATCATCATTTTTTTTTTTTTTTTTCTGTATTCTTATTTCTTTCCTTCCATTTTTGTGTAGAGCGTTTCTCTAACATGTGTAAACATAACATTTCATAACTTTGACAACATGTGGGCATTTACGTGAAGTTGTGCACCTCCTATTTTTTAATGATGTCAGAGTTGCGCAACGTGACTTACGCGCGATTTTATGAATTTCGCGTATTTAACATAGGTCAAAAACCAAATAACATTTTAAATTGAAACTTTGCAGAAGTTTAATTTATATCATGCGCTAACTTTCTGTGGGAAAAAAATTGCGAGTTTTACACAAATTTAGGCGCGCACGCGCATTTAAAATTTGAAAATGGGAAAAAACAATTTCTAATCAACTTTCTATGCGTTTCATGTCATTTTGAGCATGTCATGCAATATTCCAACGTATATGACGTGCACGTGGCGTTTGTCGTGCGGATAACTAACTCGTCAAAGTGACGAGTTACATGTCTAGTTTTTCTTATTTCTTTCTCCCCTATTTTTGTGCGATTTTATGATTTTTTATGATTGATCATAGGCTAAAAACCAAGCATAATTTTGTTTTGACACTTTGTGAAAATTTAAGTCATATCAAGGGCAAACTTTTTGTGGATTAAAAATACCATGTTTTACAAGACGTTACGCGCGCACGCACATTTCTCCTCTATTTTTGTGTCTTGCTTATATCAAAAATGTGTAAACATAACATTTCATAACTTTGTCAACATATGGGCATTCACGTGAAGTTGTGCACCTACTATTGTGAATGACGTCAGAAATGCGTAACGTGACTTACGCGTGATTTTATGAATTTCCCGTATTTAACATAGATTGAAAACCATATAACAATTTAAGTTGAAACTTAGCAAAAATTTAATTTATATCTTGCGCTAACTTTTTGTGCACTAAAAATGGCATGTTTTACACGAAGTTACGCGCACGCGCGCATTTAAAATTTAAAATGCGCAAAATTAATTTCTAATCAACTTTCTACGCTGATCATGACATTTTAAACATGTCAAAAATTCCCACACGCGCGAAAACATTTTACGCGCGTGGTCCGCACGTAGCGCTAAAAACATCTTTTTTGCGTGAATTATGTTTTTTCAGCCTTTTATAGTAATTTTATCAAATTTAGACAATTTAGACTTAAAATTACGTCATACGAGCACGTCGAATTGTACAATTTGTGCGTGTTTTTAATGAAAAAATTCGTCAAAATTATGCCTTTTTTTAAACAATCATAGATTCTAAACTACGGGGTAAACTTTTTGTGGAAGGTGATGAGTTGTAGATATCGGATCATTAATCAATATGGTTAACCGGACATTGTGACGTCATCGTATGGCGTAACATGTAAAATATATGATTTTTGTCGCTTTCTTTATTGCTCGTCACATTAAATGGAGCACATCACGGTTATCTGTATTCCTTTTTCTCCGAGATTTTAATATTGTCTAGGTCAATCATCATTATGCATGAGTTAAAAATATTTATTTTTTATGACATCATCATGCCTAAACATTTAAATTACGTGTATACAGATTATACTGTGTACTTTAAAATGTATACTATATGACACAAAATAGACAGAATTTAGCACTAACAACATATCATATTCTTCAGTTCAGGTCATAATGCCATAATCTTTTTCTGTGTGCAACATTCCAACGTATGACGTGCACGTGGCGTTTGTCGAGCGGATAACTAACTCGTCAAAGTGACGAGTTTCATGTCTAGTTCTTCTTTCCATCCTTCCTTTTTGTGGGTCGCGTTTCTCTAAAACATAACATTTCATAACTTTGACAACATATGGGCATTTACGTGAAGTTGTGCACCTCCTATTTTTGAATGACGTCATAGTTGCGCAACGTGACTTACGCGCAATTTTATGAATTTCAATGATTGATCATAGATTAAAAACCAAAAGTCATTTAGTATTGACACTTTGACAAAATTTAAGTCATATCAGGGGCAACGGCTACGGATTAAAAATGGCATGTTTCACAGGAAATTACGCGCGCACGCACATTTAAAATTTCAAAATGCGCAAAATTAATTTCTAATCAACTTTTTATGCGTTTCTTGTCATTTTGAGCATGTCAAAAATTCCCACGGGGAAAACATATTTTTTTCTCTTGAATTATATTTTTCAAGCCTTTCCTAGTAATTTTGAAAACAATTTAGACCTTTTCCAATTTAAATAACGCCATACGAACACGTTGAATTAGACAATTTGTGCTCGTTTTTTATGAAAAAGCGTAAAAAATCATCAAAATTATGTCTTTTTTTAAACAGTCATAGTTTCTAAAGTAAACCGTGAACCGTTTATTTTTATTACAAAATCTAGAAGTTGAGTTGTAGATATCGGATCATGCATCGATAAGGCTAAAAAAACATTGTGACGTCATCGTATGACCACACGAATATAAAATATAGGATTTTTGTCTCTTTCGTTATTGCTCATCACATTCAATGGAGCGCATCACGCTTATCTGTATTCCTTTTTCTCCTACATTTATATATTGTGTAGGTCAATCAACTTTCTTTAGCATGAGATAAAAATATTTTAATTTTTATGACGTCATCATGCCTAAAAATTTTAATTATGTGGGTCAATAATTTCATCTTTACAGTAAATTTTAATCTGTAATAGCTCGTAAGAATAAAATGTGATAATCACGATTACAACGTTTTCTGGAAGCTATTGGATTGTAGATACGAATTCATGTAAACATTTTGCCAATCGGATGTTGTGACGTCATCATATGGCCAGTTGAATAAAAAAAGTCGTATTTTCATATTTTGCGTAATAGTTCATCACATTTAAAAGGGTATATTTTACGTATTCAAATTTCTTCTACACATGGGAAAAACAAGAGCGTTAGCTAACATTTTAAGTGTATATGACGGAAGAAAACATTTTACACGCCGGATGACACCAATACGTTTTGAAACATTTGAGGATACCTTGCTTATGTGATCATTCCAATTTAATTGCGGATCAAATGTGACCCCAAGATATTTAAAAGAGTCAACTCGTTCAATAATATCTCCATTATAAGATATTGAAATATCTTTAATTTTAGGAAGAATGTGGTTTGTCCCAAAAATCATAAGTTTTGTCTTTTTGATGTTCAATGTTAGTTTATCAGTTTTAAACCAATTAGCAATTGTATTTAAATAGGCATTTAGCTCGTATTGAAGAGTGACTGGGTCAGAAGAATTACAAAGAATTATTCATCAATATATTTTATTTTCAAAGTGGTCATTGTATTATGGATGACTGCTTGCAGCTGGTTAAATCTTACATGAAAGTAGTTTTATGGATTCTGGACAGTATGAAATATTGCATTGAGAAGATCAAAGACACCAGTAGCAAGCCAGATGTGATGATCACACATATGCTAGATATGATAGTGGAGAGACTCATGAAGGTTGTCTGCCTCACCAGCTTGTCTAAGCTTCTGCTCTTCATAGGAAAAATGGAAGATGAAGGTTAGTTTGGTTGCTGAGTTATTATTATTATTTATAAAGGAAAACAATACAAAACAAGACAGGTTAGTAGTAGTTTGCTACTGTGGGAAGATCCAAGAGCGGCATAAAGGCCACTATCAACAACAAATAACACCTGCTATTTACAAACTAACTAACCTGTATACAATATAAAATATTAATAAGTCTAATAAAATATTCTCTATTCAAAATATTCATCATTTATTTTTATAGCACACCTGCATATATCCTTGACATTTAATTGGTTAATTACGCATCATGTGTATTCATTATTAGCTCTACCTAACAGAAAACTGATATCTATTGGTGATAATTAATGCGCTCTAATGCACGTTCAGCTTCTTGTATTAAAGACTCCACATCCACATTCAACGATTTACAATGGATGTGTTTTAAAATTAATAATCAATGTTTTGTATTCTTTAAGTAAAAAATTGACTGCTCTGAGCATTAATTTTTTCAGTTCATGAAATATTTGTACCATCCAACTCATAAACATTATTTATCCCTATAAAATAAACACATCTACTGTTCTAAGTAAACGATTGTGGCTGCAGATTAAAACAGTTAATAGAATGATTATGACCTGTGATATGAAATAAGTAAATTAAATTCTTCTTATATAGAAGCCTGGAAATTAATTCATAATGCTAGCATCAAGGTAAAAGAAAGTTTAAACATCACAGAGACTGATGGTGGTTTACCAACACCAGTATTCATTAAAAAAGAGCTTAAAGAAAAAGTTTTGAGATCATTGCAAGATATAGTAAGGTAAAGTATGAGTTATTTTTGATAAACTGTAAGGCTTTATTTGTACACAACTATCACAAAAATGAAGAAATATTTTTAATTTTAGAGGCTTACATTATCAAAATTGGCAATTTGATTGCCTCCATCAATTTTGGCCATTATAATATCATATATATAATATCAGGGAAGAGTGAAATTGTAATTTTACTTTTCCTGTTTATATTAAGTTCCTTTACTCTTATTTAGCTATTAGGTTGTACTTAAGGTATTCGAATAAGAATATTGGTTAATCTTGAAACAAGATATGTTTTTTTGTCTAGTTGTCATTGTGTGATGAAAAGCTTTAAGATGCTTATACATTTACAGCTTACAAACAACTTCTTATTCTATTTTTTCACATAATTCAATGATTTAATCAATTTATGCAATGTCTTTATTTTCTTTTAGGATTCCCCATATACGAATACCCAGTACAGCAACACTGCAGACAAATTCAATTGAAGTTAAAGGAACAAGTTTTATTATTAATATGATTACGTATCTAGAGGCTGCTATCAATATTACAAATGATGTACAGTGCTTTGTTGATCAAGTGCTTTTAATTGAGAAAGTTCAGGTAATATTACAACATAATTATCATATTTAATTTGTTCAAACTTACTATTCATGGAAATTTAAAAAACTGAGAAGACAAGGAAGTTAAATAAAATGAGGCATGGCATCACAAATTCGGCGTAGTGTCGGAAATAATAATTTTTAGATTTTTATATATTTGTAATCTACATTTAATAAGCTTTAAAATGAGGCATTGTTTATTAAAATTGGTTTATTATATGAAGAGTTATTAATGAAAACATACGAGATACTTTCTAACTCAGGAAATCTTCATTTTGAGAAAATCAACAATGAAGTAGCGACGTCGATTAGCTTGGCCTAGCCCGCCGATCAACGCGACCAAACTCTCTGTCAAAACTCGCTATTTTCCTTTCAATAACGGCAAACTAGTCGAAAATATATCATTGTGTGGTACATAATATTATATTTTTTGTTATTTTTTAAAAATATATGGATAAAAATAACGATTAACTTCCTAAATATTCATTAAATGTTGAAACGTTCATTCGAGAAACTACGATGGAAGACATGCTGTTTCATCGTAAACAAAAGCGTCAGCCAATCAGAGAGCGTAATTTATCTCTATAGCCAATCACAGTCAAGGATTCACAAATTCTTGTTAGAAATTTCAGCAACCTAACACCTAATAAAACCAATTTCCATTGGCTAGATTAAAAAAAATCCCTTAGGTTGTTAAAAATTATGGTAGCTGATATATTTTCGAACAGATAGGTACCAAACATGACGTCATTCGGATAAGCGGTTTGTTTACAAAAGCGCCGTAAAGAAAGTTGATTTTTGAGTGAACAAAAATACAATTTCCTAATGATTTTCAATGGAAACGACTTAAATAATTGCAAAATACACATACTTGTGATATTTTTTTATGAACAAGAGTTTGATATGTTAAAGATAAGTGTTTATAGTATCGTTTTTTATTGAAATTTTAAAATGGATAGGTTAGGCCGATTTTCACATTCTGAACTTCAAGGCTAAATATCTCAAAAGTTTGGGTTGCGAATCTGCGCCGCTTTTGTGATGCCAGGCCTCAAATTAATGTTATCAGAATGTATAGTTTGTAGCAATAATTGCAAAATTGAAATCTTTAAAAGTAAAGGGCTTACATTTAAAATTATATTAGTATTATATAAAGTATTTTTTCAATATACTGTTTCATGTTCAAATTGATTTTTGTTTAAATGAAAGTTCAGGATAATGCCAATTTAACTTTGAGGAATACTTTAATCCATTGAAAAAAAAGCCTATAAATAATGATTTTTTTGTTTTCTTCCTTTTAGCATATTCAAAGGCATATAATTGTAAAGGAATTATGTCACTCGGCTCTACTAGGACTTGTTGATCATATTGACAGTGCGGATGAACTTAAATGGCATGCATTTACATTTGTTAAGGTATTTAATAATGAATTTACTAACCCTATAAAATTAGTACTTGATTTGAATTAATACTCAACCATAATCATATAAGCACTCGTTTCAATAAGTACCTAAACTTGAATAAGCACCCCAATGAAAAAAACAATGGATTTGAATAAATCTCCTGGATAAGCACCCGATTTCAATAAATACCCTGAATAATTAAATGATTTGAATAAGCAGTAACATCAAACAAGGACCTGAATAAGTACACAGCTTGAATAAGCACCTAATTTCAGTAAGTACCCTGAATAATTACACAATTTTAATAAACAGTAATATCGAATAAGGACATGATTTAAGTATACAATAAGTACACAATTTAAATAAACAAAATAAGGTATGATTTTCTCTTAATCTAATCTTTATGTCTTTTTCAGCTTCCTAAAATATTTTCCTGTTTGAAATCTGGTACTGCTTTTGGCCAGGGCATTAAGGAACTCTTGTGGTTAAACACTCTGTTAGATACAGTTGATTCCAAAAGCAAGTAAGTTTTTTTTCTAAGATTACTTACAATACAAGTTATGCTAATTTGGAAATGTTTATTTTTACATTTTTGTGTTATTCCTGTAGATGTGATTGCTTGCATCATCTTTTAAGTCAATGTGTTAAATTAGATGTTATTACTGAAGCACAGTCAAATGAATATATTCAAGAAAGGTACATTTTTATTTATTATTGTATTATGTAGTTATGATGCAGTTTAGTGGTTCCATATGTGTTGAAATTTCAGCATGCATCATGTCAGCTACAAATAAATTTTCCAGTGGCCAGAACAATATTGACCCAGTTAATATTTTGTTGTTGGTATTTTAGAGCAAATCAACGTAATACAGTCATACCTTCAAAGAAAGACTTGAATCCATTACCAAATGCTATGCTGATTCTGCAAGCTGAAACAATGGCCAGTACCATTCTTAGTGAAAAGGTTTGTGTAATATTCATATGTACCCTTAACTTCAAAGCACTGTCATAAATCGTTTTGCCCCAAGGGATTATTCAGTTTACACAATGTATACATTTATCTTTTTATATTTTTGATCCAGGTTCTATTCTAAATCTATTTTACTTTGATCCTTCTATACCTATCACCCACCCAAGAGTTATATTCTGAATTAGAATATAACAGGGCAATGTCTTTCATAACAACTGCTTCAACCCATGTTATGCTTAAGGATTGTACACTGCCACCTTGCCAGACCCACCTATAGTTCTAGATACAGGTCTATGGCAATATATGATTTAAATCAATGAAAATGTATTCTATAGACTTTCAATGATCCTGACTTCTCCAAGATACAGGAAGATCTTCTGGGTGTTCTTGGTCAACTGATAGAAGGCAAAAGCTTTAATTTGATCGTTGCTGCAGAAGCAGGCACAGGAAAGCTAAAGATTTTTACAAGTAAACTCATCAGGTAGGCCTTCATTAATAATATTATTCTTTCATTTTCATCGAGCAGAAAATAATTATTTCATGCTTTTTCATAATGAGAAATTGAAAATCATTACCTGTATTTTCTGCTGTAATAGGGGAAAGCCTGCAACTGCTTAATGTATTTGGCAGACCAAAGAAGCTGATCCAGTATTGTAGATTAGGGGAAGCCGGCAAGGGTCCCCAATCAAGGTCCCAGGAGCTAAAGGCCCGGAAATATTTTATTATCTGATGTTTTCAAGACTTGATTTGGGGATTGTTTTTTTTTATTGATGAAAACATTGAGAGCGCTGCTCCATTTTGATCACAGAACATTCGTATTATTCATGTGTCCGTGTATTATGTGCAACTTCACTAACCTAGGCTTACTGATATTACAATCCGAAAATTACAAATTAAAAAATAATCATTATTTTAATTTTAAAAAGAGGTAAAAAAGAAATGGCTGTTAAAATTTTAGTGGGGGCTAAAGCCTGTTTAAATCTGTACCTGGTAACAAGTGCATGAAAAATAATTTCTGATGTACCATCGTTCAAATACTATCTTGTCGAGTAAATGGAAAATAGAATAGTGGTAGATTTTATGTGATTTCATGTTAAATTTGACACATCATCAAGAATTACAAACAGTAATCAATGGTTGACTAGCACGCCACCAATATTATTATGTTTTTCTTTTCCAAACATGTACAATACATGACTTTGTAGACTAATATTGTTATTTGTACAGGTTTAATGAATGGGCCAAGAATGCTAGTGGAGAAGGCGGTAAACAAAGCCAAGTGAGAGCTTTGCTGTTTGATTTTACTTTTCTCATGTTGTGTCACATTGCACAAATGTACGGTGTCCAAGTAAGTTGTATATATGCACTAGTATACACTTGTATGTTTACATCTACAATATTATTGTTTTATTCATTCCAATAATGCATAATCTGATAAGATTTAATGTTGTGGGTAACTGAGCTACTATATCAGACTTCACAACTCTCCCTACAATTGCGGAAATCTCCCCATTACATAGAGTCATCTCACACTCTCCTGCTAATATGCAATTTCTCCAAATTTTTTGGACAAAAAAATATCTTGATATGTATAAATTTATAATTTCTGCTGTTCTAGATAGATAGAGAATCGAAAACATATGTTCTATATTTCCAACTCAGACAGCTACGTACGACGACGCCTGGTGAATTGTCTGTTTACAAGAAAATTAAGCATGTCCTCCCACAGAACGACTCATCTTGTTGGCTTCTAGTTAGACAGCACCGACATAGTACGATGCTGTCCGAGTTTGCCTTACGACCTTAATTATACAAATAATAAGTCAAGGTGTGTAGTGGAGATGTGGTGCAATTACAATTGTGCGACATGTTGCACAACTTTGTGAATACCCGAGAGTGTGCCGCATCTCCACTAACACACAAACTTAGACTTGTGCATTATTTGTTTTATAATATGGGTCTATGAACTATTTATCACTTACCTTTTTAGTAATACTCCTAGGAGCTAGGCCTACCGCAGAAAGCACAAGGCCTAGTGCTCTCTATAGTTCGTATATGCTTTTATTATGACCTCCCAATATTTCATTTCTCCAAGTTGTGAGGTCTGCTATATGATTAAATGATATCAGATCCTAGCCCTGTAATAAGAACCTTCTATAGTGAATGCCACATGGAAAGGATTATTTCAATTATACCCTTTATTCATGATTCCCTATTTTTTTCCAAATTGTTGATTATAAAATTAGTGGGAATAAGGCATTCTTTCTTTTTTTTCCTAGATGGTGTTGGACAAGAACGATTCGTTCTTTGAATCATGGATAGTTGGATGTTTACCAACTGAGAACCAACCCAAACCTTTGGAATCAATGATCAAAGCTGATCAAAATAAAGTTGAAATTCTACTAATGCATTGTGCAAATAGTATGGAATTCAAAACAAGGTAAACAAAACAGTAGGACATTCCCTTTGGTATATACATATATGCCCGTAAATTTAATTCAGGCTTTTGGTCAAGTTTCAGACGTCTGGTGAACAAAGGCTATATATTGGACAATAAAAGCACAGTTTTAGAAGAGCAGACGAAATTTTACTCATTAAGATCACTTTTTACGCATCAGGACAATTTTATCAGTTTTAAAAAACCTTGTTCAAAAAATATTTGTCAGCAATTTAGCCTGCCTTCCAAGTGAAAGGGAAAGTTTGGTTTATGAATAATAAAATGACGTTATTTTTAAAGTGTTTAACTCAAACTACCAATAAAGATTGGTTTAAGAATACAGGCGTAAATCTCATTAACTAAATTTATATAATGTGAACTATTAAATTCCTAACCTAAATAAAACTTTTGTAATACATGCATATACAAACTATATATATATTAATCTTTGCAGTCTTGTTCGTTGGCATGAAGCATGTGCTTGTGCTCCTCAGGTTATGGAAGAAATCCTTAATGCTTGGATTCACAACACTATTTCAACATCAGATGTTAAGGTAAACACCCACATTCTCACATACAATGTAGTGTCTATGTGATTATTATGAATGGTGTCATGTCAATTAGGTTGTGTGTAATGGCTAGGAAATGCAATAATCAAATGCTAATATGTTGGTTCTATCTTATGAATTTATTTATCATGTATTTGTATTTATTTATTTATTATCACACTATTGTTTAACTATTTTTTTTTACATTAAATAACTGGCTTGTTTGGTCAGTCGATCCTATGATCCACATAACAAAAATTATCGGTTGATTTTTTTTAACTAGATAATTAAAAAAAGTACACATAATCACTTATTATCGAACAACTACAGTAGGTGCCCAATCACAACAAACAATATGTCTTTCAGGTCAAAGGTTAAAAATTATCGCATTTATCAGATAATTAGCTGATTTGAATTAGATAATTATTTCCACAGAAACTTTTTCGGTTAGTTTTTGGCTGCAGAAACATGGCCACACAGTACATTTTGGCAAGGTTTACAAGGACCAAGAAGGTGGTAACAATTAGAAGAAGGTGTAATACTTGATATCACAACCTAGATGCATTCTTAAGCTCTGTCTACATTATCATACTAGTTTGACAAAAAAAGTGTGATGTGCCCAAATATGGTAGTGATATAACATCATCATGTCCATATATGGGTACTTCACAATTTTTGTCACATAAAGTTTGTGTGGACAGAGCTTTAGTTTAGTACAATGTTCCCTGATAAGGAAAGAAGACTTATATTTTCCTTTCTTCTCTTAGAAAATAGTAGACAACATGAAGAGTAAACTGCACAGCTTGTCAGTGTGTGTGGTGTCATGGTTATGCAGCTACATATGTGGCTTACAGAACTCTGAAAGGGAAAAGGCCAACAAAATGCTGTTGATGTTTATGAGTCCTAACGCTGTCGATAGCGTATTCACGTCTCGTGATAAAGAAAGGTTTGTAGTCCGAATTGGTTGCTAGATGCTTGCACAATTGTTTAAGCATCAATGTGCATGTAGCTTATTGTGTGAAGGAGATGCTTATAAAAAAAACCATTGTTTATTATTGATATTATATAATACATTACTTATAAAATTGTATACTGTGTAAATTGTTCAAATTGTAAATGAAAATGGGGATGCTGTATTAAGTGGACATCTATCCAAATAAAATATTGTGGGCAGCATATTTTTAAATAGTTTTTTTTTGATGAATTTTTTAATGTCATCAAATATTTTCCTACAAAGGACAACATAAAGTAAACTATACGAATCTAGTACTTCAAAAATTGCATTTATTTCCTCAATTTGAAATAAATGTCTTTTCAGAAATACAATCAAAGTCAATGTGATCAAGAAGATGACCCTTGTGTCAATGGGAGGTCATGAGGTCAACCCTGAGTTTGGTTTGAAGACAAATTCATCAGCCTCATCCATTGAAACTCTTTCATTTATCTTTCAATGCCTTATGAATCAGGGCTTTATCAACAAGTCAACATTTACAGGCATTGAGCAACTGCAGAACTGTTTAGGGATCGAATCGTTCTGTCGTGCAGTTATTGATGAGGTGTTAAAATTTAACAGTAAAGCAGATTTAATGATTGCAGGTAGGGAAGTCTGCCAATGTTGGTAGGTTTTTGATTTCTATTGTAATGATTTAATGGTACTACACGTCTTAAATAATAATATTACTATCCTGGAATTACTCCCATAATGCAGTTAGTAATCAGTGCAAAGTTGTGTCTTGACCTCACTAGGTACCCATTTGTACACCAGAGAGGCAAACGTAATTAAAGTGTCTTGCCTAGGATACAAGCAATGCGATGAGCGTTGGATTCAAACCCACGATCTCATGATTAGTAGTCCAACGTGCAACACACTGAGCCATACTCCCTCACAACTCTAAATGTCCTTAGCCAAGATTCTTGTGTGCCTTTAACAGGACCATTAAGCTGTGGTCCCATATGGATAAATGTATATGGCACGATGAATACCTCACACTATTCAAAAAGAGTAGCGTTTCATCTTGCACTGACTGTTGCAGGTGTTACATTGTTTCTATTATATACATAGTTCATCGTAATTTGAATCAACTTCCAGTGACATTGAACTATCACATATACATTATGTTTATTTAAATTTTACAATACCTATCTTATTAGAAGTATTACCAAGCAGTCTTTATGCACCTATTCCAAGCCTGGCTAGTAAGAGGTTGTTCATGAATTGTTCTTTTGTCAGAAATTGTAGATGTTTTGTTTTTGAGTACACAAACCTACAATTTAAACTTCAAATAATACCACTCACTACAATGTAACCCAGAAATATTTGCAACACCCTGACTCTACTGTACAGTATCTCAAACTTGACTACTATTTGCTTTGACCTATAAATGTGTACGTTTGTGTATGTTTTTTTTCCCAATTTAGTTGAGATAGCGCTTGGAATGTTCTACATCAATATTGAACAGACCTGTCCTATGCTGATTAAGAAAGTTATCCCTCTTCTCATCAGTGACACCAACAACAATAAACATATCTCTGGGCCCAGAGGACATGCTCTAGCATGCGTGGTTGTGTGGACAATTGCCTCTGCTATTACTTATAGCATGAAAACTAAAGGTACATACACTGCAGTTACAAACTCTCCCAAATTTCCTAAAAACAAACCAAACCAGGGTTACAGTATCCCAGGAGTCTGAAAACTTTGCTGTTGCAACGCTAATTGCAATGTGACCTTGATTGGATTATGAAAACATAATTCCATAGATGTGAACATAACCAAAACTAAAGGAAATTTCTTGTTAGGCCAAAAAAAATAAATAAACGGTCTCTGGTCTGCGCGCGCGTCGATTTAGACCTTGCGCGTCAACGTTTTTTTTTTCATACAACAGCGCCACCTATCCATGAAATTTTCTAAACTTTTATCAATCGTTCGCGCAACAACTGTCTATCGTCCCGGCGGCGGGGACCGGACGAGCCTGGACTTGATTGGGAGGGTCGGCCAGCTATATCTGCTGCATGCATGCTCTAGGATTAGGAACGCGGTGACATGACGCGCCGGTCGGTGAGAGTATGTGTGACAGACTGCTGGAGCAGCGTGTCGTATTACAGTGCTGTTTGTGAAATGGACATTGAAGTAGGCTAGGCCTACATTATAGAAAAACAATAAAATGCCACTTATTTCTGTTTCGATTGTCTGTGGCATTAAAATTATTAAACCTTTTGGCATCATATCATGTGATGGCACGGCAAGTTTGGGAAGTATTTACGAATCTGAAATAGCCAAATGTACTACTGATGACGATCTTGATTCTGCTACTACTGCTAGGCCTACTACACCTAGATCGAAAGTCATAGCGATGGTCGGATCGTCACCGGTCGGATTTTTCCAAAGTATACCTCTCAATGTTAACGTTACCGATTGTCTTGAGTTTGGTAAATATTTTAAATTTGTTTTAGAAATTATCCAAGAAAATACGCCTGCTGTTGATGCAACGAATGCATTTGAACTTTTGATGAACAATGCAAAAGAAAAGTGCCTGCCCAGCTGCCGTGACACAACACGAAAAAATGCAAAGTTTGAGCTTTATAATTCTATAATTGCTTTCTTACGAGCCGGTGGCCTAGGATGGTCAAAAGCAAACATTAATATCGGAGAACATTTTGTTGGCGTCTTGTGTGATGTTTTGTGGATGCTTGATCCACATCGTCCTAAAATGGAACAGCAACAATGTGCAATTCCTGCTATTTTTGATTTATATACTGGATACAATAATCCAGGGAAGCATAAGCATTTGATACAGCGACTCAGACATGATGAGTTAGAAACAAAGTCTCAACTGCTGTTTAACATTTTAGAACAGGTAAATAGGATAGGCCTAGCATATACTTCATTAGTCATTCAGTATTGATTTACATACTACAAAAAACGAATTAGGGCCAGGGCCAGGCCTAGTCGTTATGTGTGTGAGCCTAGTCCTATTTCATGCATTGATGGCCTAGGCTAGGCTTTATGATCCCAATTTACTCTGATTGTTTATGAAGTTTAAACCTAGCCTAGGCTATATATTTTTTTATTATGGCTCATAAGAATGTATTAAATGGACAATAAAAAGTGAAAAAACTCTTGAAATAGCCAATCTTCTATGATCATTAGGCCACCACAAATGTAAATTAACAACATCCTTTTTCCAATCAAGATACAGACCACAAAAAATATTCTAAATCTTTGTTTCTTAATATATTTATTTTTTAATAGCCATGGTTGAAAATGAATCAATGGAGTGAGGTGTTTACTAATTTGAAATCTCTGACACTGGCAATGAACAAGTATGCTGAGTATTTGACAAAGAAGAGTGAAGAAAAAAGTTTGAATCAAAGTCTTTTAAAACCGGTATGTATAAAGCTCTACACTGCACTATTAAACTTTTTACCATCTCTTTAAACAATTGAGTGAATCCATGAATTCAAGTGTAGATTTGGCCTGGAATTCATGGATACAGCAGAATGTTTATGATAGTGAAACCTGGTAATTTTTCTGTAGTCAATAAAAAAAACAGTTCAAGGTGGTGTATTTAAAAACTAAAACTAATTTATCAAAACTATAAAAAAAAATTTAATTTCCTTGTAGGTTCGTTCTACTGAAGAATGTACAAGTATGGTAGTCCTGCCATCAAATACATCACAAGTACCATTTGTTGTTCGGAAATTTCAGTCATTGCTCGACAAAATCAGGGATCTGCCTGGATTTGTTCCTGTTTTTGTTAATGATTTTTTATCACTTGATAGAAAGATGCGATATGAAGAATTGACACTTTTGAAAGAGCATGGGCTTTCATATCCTACTGTGTTGTTCACACATTCTCCAGGTGGAAATGTTGGCAATTTTCATTTTATTTGGAAAATTCCTGAAATGTCCACATCTTGCTCTGATGATGTCATGTCAAAATCTGTGTGTGTGACACAATCACTCCAAAACCAATTGCCCAAGTTTCATACCAGGCAGATGCGTAGAGAGTTTGTTGGTATGTTTGGAAAAATTGCTAAAGTCAAACCATATTATCTTCGGGAAATGTATAAGAGACTCACGGGTGATTGGACATCTGCACATGATACAGATGCTGCTGCTTTAGACAAACGAGTTAAACAGTTTCTTCAGCTTGGTGATCCAGATATTGTAACTGACCTCAGGGAACACAATCCAGGTAGACCATCCAAGTATGAGCCCTTTTGGAATAAAGTTGAAAAATATATGGAGAATGTTGTAGAAACTGCAGTACAGGAGAGACGACATGGAACTGTAACATACTTGGCAACAGCCATGTCTGTTCCAAATTTACTTGAATGTGTTTCAAAGGTGTGTCCTCCAGAAGTACCCATACCATCACCACAGTGGCTTCGCTTACAGTTCTGGCCAAAAAACCCAACATCAAAGGCATCACTGCAGTACACAGGACGCCTCAAAATTAAATTCATGATACAGCAAAGGCAATTGCGCAAAGAACATCAAGACACTCATTATGCATCTGCTATTTTTAGATATCAAAAGGAGATGGCTGTTAAGCTGCGAGATCACTCAGAAATGCTGTGTGTTGACGATAAACACAAAATAAAAGTAGGTGAGCCAGGACACCCAGTCGCTGCCGTTGAGAGGGGGAAGAAGGTTTTGATAGGCCTAAATCAGTCTTTCGAAGTGTCTGATCATGATTTTACAAAGCAAACTTTAACACCAAGTGTAGCCCTTCGACTTGACATCCCTGAGACTATAGAGGGAAGTTTTTACCAAGGTTAAGTCTACACTGCCTTGAAGGATTCAGTATTTCAGTCTTCTTCGCCCTTACGCCATGCCACTGAGCTTATGAGTATGCTCAAAGAAGGCGAAAAACCATTGAAGGAAGTGTTGTTTTTGTATTCAGATGGCGGTCCTGACCACCGAGTAAATTACCTCTCTGTACAACTATCACTCATTTCAGCTTTTCTTGAAGGTGATTTTGATGCAGTCATTGCAGCACGAACTCCTCCAGGCCATTCTTGGAAAAATCCATGTGAGCGTATCATGTCAATTTTGAATTTAGCCTTGCAAGCTGTAGGAGTTATGCGCCAAAAACTTTCACCAGAGATGGAGGCTTTGCTTGCTAAATGCAATAGTGTTGCAGACATCCGTTCAGCTGCTACAACCCATCCAGCTCTCAAAGGTTCACTGTCTGATGGCCTTCAAGACACCATCTGCCTAATATCATCATTATTCAGGCAATTAAAGTTAAAGGGTGTTCCATTTAGATCATTTACACCTGCCACAACAGATGATATGGATGGCCATCACAACCATGTCCTCAAAATCGATGCACAGTTGCCTCAAAATGCTACCATGAAGGACCTGAAAAAATCTGATAGTCTTAAAAACTTTTTTGAAAAGCACTGCCAACTAAGACACTACAGTTTTTGTGTTCTCAAATGTTCGGATCCTGAATGTGGTTTCCACAAACCCCCAAGGCTCACAGAAAGTGTATTTAAAGACCTTCACTTTCTGCCTGATCCTATCATGGCAGCTGATGGAATACACTACAAGGGGTTTACAGAGATCTATGGAACTCCAACAACTGAATGTGACCGCCCGTCACTCAAAGAAGGTAAAAAGACAGGCCATGGATTACCATTTAATCCATCGGCACAGACATCGGCACAGACATCGGCACGTGTGAAAAAAACTGTTTCTTGTCAAGAGTGCAGTAAACCAAGAGTCATGCATGCAGCACGAAAGCTAAAAAAGGAGCAGCTAGATCAGTTGGAAGCAGCTCTAAGTCAACTAGACTACACTTGTGGAACAGATCTTGTAGACTTTGTGCCAGATAATTTAGAGCCTGAGGAAGAGTCCATTTTGAAGATAGTATTCATCAGGAAAGATTTGCAATGTGTTCAGCCAGTTGAGGTTACCTACTATTCTTCTGGGGTGTTTGCAGCAGTTTGCTGTCATTGTGCATCGGGAGATGATTTACTGACTGGACCCCAAGTTCAAAACATTTACCCAATATGTCACACTTGCAAAGCAATTCCAAATAAGCAGACCATTGTTAAAAGAAAAAGAAAGTTAGACAAACAATAAATAGATTAACACACATCTTTATTCCAGTCACAATATAATGTATAAATTGACTAAATGAATCATTGCTGGTAGTTTTAATTTTCTATATATACTTACAGTATGATCATACATCACAGAAGATATCTTTATTATAAAATGTCTACTTGTCAGTTTTAAATGAATGTATATTAATAAAACATATATGACTTTAAGTAAAGTAGTAGTTGAAGTTGAATCATTTAAAAATGCTCCACTACAGACAATTCGCCTCGCATATTGATTTTTAGCATACTAAATTAACTAAAAAGCCCTAACCCTTACCTTTTCTGTACCATCTGTAAAAAAAAAAAAAAAAACCGCATCGCCGCATCATTTCTGAAAATCAGGTCTGACCAGAGACCGGTTATTTATTTTTTTTGGCCTTAACTTGATTTTTTTCTAAATTATTTGATAAATAGATTACCTATATAATTTGATTTATAAATGCTCATATATTTGGATTAATTATCTAAGTGACTTCATTCCCAGACAACATTAAAGCTTATAATGATTTGTTCTAATTGATAATTCATTTTTATTTATAAAGCAACTCATTCAATTTTTTTAGTTTTGATATTTTTTTGAAAACCTAAAATCATTGTTATACTTCAGGTTGTCTGCTTGAATAGAGCAATCGTTTTCTTCTATTGTAATAGTATTTCAATTAGGTATTTAATTTTTTTTTTATTTTTTTTTTTGGAGATTTAAAAATCAAAGAAGAAAGGCAGGGTAGAGGAACTAAAAGACCAAGAAGTGAATTTGAAAAAGAGGTTTGTTATTTAAGATTTATTAGTACGTCCTTTTTTTTTTATTTTTGATTTATTCAATATCGGCTCATTACAATTACAACAGAGTACATAAAAATACAAAAAGAAACAAAAAGCCAGGATTGTCAAAAGTGAACCCAATCACTGTTTAAAGACTTTCCTTTAACAGAAATATAATATAAATGATGGTAAAAAAAAAAATTAATTGAAATTAAAATAGCAAAATAAATTTTTTAAATGGTTAGATAAATTAATATCTAAGACGTTAAGTAAAAAAAAAAAAAACAGCAGGGACCAGGGAAAATCAAAAGGAAGAGAGGCAAGTAGAGCAGAAATCAGGAATGGAAATAGTGTTGGCGAAGACTAGTCACAAATTCTCGAAACCTGCCAAGGAGAGCAAGGTCTCTTAAGACCATTCCAAAGTTTACAGAATCTAGGAAAGAGTGAAGATTGAAAACAGACAGTTCGAGCAAAGGGTGGCCTGAATAGAAGATCAAAATAACATGTGTAATCAAATAAATACTCCCTAGATATGAAGAAATACAACACAATTAATATCAAAAAGTGATAATATGCAGTAAAAATTGTATCAAAATGCTTGGTAAATTGTATGTCAATCAATGAATTCTACTACAAATAGAAATGTGTTGGGGGTTTGTTTGAAGAAATAAATAAAGACCCCGGGGCATTTATTTCAAATTATATTTTATGGGGGGCATTTATTCGATGGATGCTTTTATTCAAAGCAGGCCGTTTATTTGAATAAATACAGTAGTTTTTTTTTTCTATGAAATAATTAAGATGTTACTCAGACCTATTCAAATTGCTGGAATTGAAAAGGCCTCTAAATGTACATGATGCCAAAAGTGATTTACTCCTTTCAGTATAGGAATCTAAAATAATATTTACTGTGGCATTTTAGGATGCAGGTAGTCTGAAAGACGATGGCAGGGTGACAAATTCAAAATTGCGCCGTCTGCTAAGTTCACCAGAAGAAGATGCACCAGAACCATCAGGTGAGAAATGTATTTTTATCTGCAATCAATTAATTTGTTACAATATACATTACTTTCATTCATTTTATTTCACAATGCAACATATTAACATAGATTATCAATAAATGAATAATAAGATGCAAAGTCTGAAAGAGAGCTTTCTTTGCCGCGCAAAATGTATTGCTTTTAACACAGCCATTTTAACCCAATAAAATGTTCTTTCGTTAAACAATTAAATTAGAAGATCAAATATTATTTAGAGCTTTGAAAATTCCACGTTTAAGTGTAATTTGAACTATATCGTTAAGGTTATATGTACATTATGTCTAGTCGTTCTCCGTAAATGGGAAAATGGCAACTTTATCATCCTCACAGAATTAATACGACATAATTTCATGCTAAGCTCCGCCCACTTTCTTAAAGCTTGTGCATAAATTATTCATAAGCACCGTGCTGCCGTAAAGTCCCTATTAACAACACACAGAGTTAAAAAGCATGCTCACATACGGCATTTTGCAAAATATGCCATTACATGGTTAAAATGTCAGCTAACTTATATAATAGAAGAAATAATAATCTTTTCCCTCATTCATTTAAGAAATACTTTTAGTTGTAAATGTGTGTGTATGCTTTTCTGATAGGAAATCAGTCAAGCGGAAAGTTCATTGTATCCAATATAAACCACTTGCTTACGGATCCAATCAATCGAGCTATAGGTATGTTCTAGGAAATTGTGTATGATAAATTATTATAGATTAAAAAATCATGTTTAAAAAAAAAAAAATTGTGTTAAAATCTTATTGTCTGTTGGTATACCTATTTGCAGGGTCAAGTATACTATCATTTGAAAATATTTTACCAGATAAAAAATACATGTATTTTCTATCTTGTTATATAATTATATACAATATATTTTATCATGAATTTCCTGCACCCCTGTGTCCAATGCTGATACAAAATAACATAGTGAAAACTTAGTACACTATTCGAAAAGAGTAGGGAATCGTCTCCCGGTGTACACTGCTGGCTGCCGTGGAGTCGTGGAAGACCTAATCCAAATTACCTCAGTTTGCCAGAATAAATACTGAATGTATCATTCTTTTTCCAGCTTCATTACTGCAGTTATTTTCATCAATGATCATAAGTGAGTTCACTGGACCAAGAAGTGAATTTATTAATACATTTTTTCAAGAATTACTACACTGCAATGAAGCAGTTGTTAAAAACGTATTGCAGTTTGCAAGTGTTCCAATGGTAATGTAAACGACTGTATTTATATTGCTTGTACCCAATGAACCGAATCCACAAAGTGTTGTTAAGGCTTGTCCCATGACAATAGTTACTTTGTCAATTTGAGCAGGAAAAAGAAAAAATTTGACCTTTTTCAACTTCAAAGAACTAAATTAATGGTTACATAATGTGTGAATGTTTTGACACAGAAACAGGACCAATTTCTAATTACCAGTAGATTTCCAACTTTCCTGATTATTTTCATCTCCCCATATCTGACAGTGTATACATGTATTAGTCTGTTACTATAAGGTGAAAATGCATTGTCGCCTTTACCTCCCCTGCAGATGTTATGAAAGTGGCCTCTATATTTGGGTGTATATTTTTAGTTTTATAGCTTTCTCGACCTCTCTCTTCCCCCTAAGCACACATCTCCCAATATTTCATTTTCCAAGTTTGGACCTCTGTACTGTACTGGTTAAATAGCATTCTCAAATTAATGAATTGTTGTTGTGGGTTGAAAAGTTGTTTGAAATTGGAGTTAACAGACTTATAATCAGACTGGGTTTTTTTTTAAGAAAACAATAGTAGAAAATGAAAATCCAAACTTAGTTTTGTAAAGCAAAACACACACATAGTTTCTTTCCAACTGTTTTGTGTCAAGTATTTGTTATACTATAATATTTGTATTTATTTGTGTGAAATACTGTATATGTTATTCTTAATATACCATAATATTTTTCTCATTAACATCATATTTTTAATTTATCACAATATTTGTTTACAGGTTGAGCAATTTTTGTGTGTTTCTGGCGGAGGAAATTTTTTCATTCAATTTGTGATGGCAGTGTGCAGCCTAGGTAGCCAAGGAGCAAGAAGTTTAGCAGTAAAGGCATTATGTCTACGAAAACGGTGACCTGAGCACAGGGTTATTATTGTGAAACTGAAAAACCTATTCTATTACAGTATTTCAACATACTTGTATCATAATGCTTGCTAAATAATAAAATAGACTTTCAGTTTGAGTTAGAAAGCAAGACCCAAAAGCATACTAGAGTTGGTTAAAATTGTGAGCAACAAATACACAACTTGTCTTAAAATACTTAAAGACCCCTTCCCTGCAATTTTGGACGTTTTTTGGAAAATAATACATATATATCACTTTAAAAACATTAAACCATGTCATTCCTTGTCTTAAATGTACGTTTTATGGTAAATTATGATAAAAAGTGAGAAACAATGCACTACCTAAGTAGCTCGCGGCGATCGACCTCTCGTGGACGGTCTTAGGCCTAGCCTAGCTTAGCTAGGCTTAGTTTTGTAAACATCGGTAACCTACGAACATCGTACGCTAGCTATATACCTAGCCTGACGTTGTATAGTTGCTGCATTAATTGTCTTTCTATT
Organism: Antedon bifida; assembly: GCF_963402885.1. Lineage (NCBI taxonomy): Eukaryota > Metazoa > Echinodermata > Crinoidea > Comatulida > Antedonidae > Antedon > Antedon bifida. The sequence goes on from NC_136229.1 coordinate 11,439,320, forward strand.
TTTGGCAGACTCCGTTGATACAAATTGGGGAAAACCCGGTATTTTTGCTGAAAAGTTAGGAGTCTTCCATTTGTTTTGGCCTCACGATCGATCGAAAAGTGGGCGAATTACAGGTGAAAAACAAAAATATCAATCCGCGCGCAATGCATTTTGGGATTTATAGCGGGCCGCTATAATTATTAGAATTGACTTATTTTTCACATTTTTAACCGTTTAAAGACGAAAAAAGTTATCGCAATAGGACCATATAGTATTATTTTTACATTAAATATAGTTTGTGATCTTAAATTAGATCTAAAAAACGTAGGGAAGGGGGCAAATAATTATTATTATTATTATGCTAGATCTAATTGAGGGATTGTCTAGAAGGTACAGGACAACCATTGCTTAGAGTGTTAGGTATTAATAAGGGACTGTCTAAAACATACACAACCACCACTGGTGTTGCTTAATAACAATAATGGTTAGTCTTATATAACTCCTCTGCAGCGCTCTGTACAAAATAGAACTGTAACAAAGCCATGAAATATCCTAACTAAGGCACTCTCTAAAACGTGCAGGACAACCTCTTCTAAATTATAATACTATAGACTGTCTACACAGTACAGTACCACTGTATATTAGCGCAGCTAAATAAACGATTGTCTAAACAGTCTGCCACTGCCACTAAAATGTAATTGAATTAGAATGCTATTTAAATGAAGGGTCATCTAAAAAGTTTAGTAACACCACTGCTAATGAGTGGTCATTGATTGGCTTTAGCTAGAGACTAAACCACTACACTGAGTTCTTTCTACTTTTTTTTTTATTTGCGATGGTTACAGAAACAGTTAGAACACACACATATTGATATTTCCATATACTGCGAAAAATGCACAACCAATCAACACTCGGAAATATTCAATTCGCGCCAATAGGTTCACCTATGCTTTAGAGATTTCTGAGGCAATAGTGTCCTTAAAGTCTAAATTTATTATAGGGATTTTAAGTCTTGAGGATTCACTGCTAAATGATAACCAAATCTGAAATATACACTTATTGGACCTAAATACAAACAACCTATATCTTTTTTTATTGGCTGAGAAGGCATGCTTTTGGTTCGTTCTTGTACAGTATTATTCAAAGTTTAACCAGGGTAACAACTCCCTGGTTAAACCATGGAGCTATAAATTAATGTTATAGCTGTATGTTTAACTGAGCGTAAGATATCTCCGGAAATTCCCGGCAGCCAAGTAAAATTTATTTTTCTAAATTCCAATATATTATTTCAGCTTCAAGAATGAATGTTTAAAAATCTCTCTTTACACACATCAAAGCTTTCGAATTCCTTAACACTTTTATGTCATAATGCCATAGGTCTAATCATAAGTGATTAGCATGTAGTGACATCTGCTTTGTTGTCACATTCCATAACAATATCCATGACATATGTAGAATGTAAAATGGTACGTTGGTTATTTTGTCACATTTTACGTTAAAGTTCTATTTTAATGCAATAATATGCCATCGCAAACCAACCTGTTGAGTTGTTCTACACCGCGGCCACAATCGGAGAGCTGCCTAGTCATTTTTACAGTACCTCCAAAATCTAAACTTTAAAACAGTACACATATGTTGTATACGAAGATGTTGCATTCAGTGGCAAATCTTCAATTTACCTTACCTTAGACCACATTCACACACGAAATCATTGAACCATTCAGTTTCACTCATATGCAGAAACACATGACAATCCTGCCTTAATACAGCTGCATTTCAGTCCCAGACACTGCCTATCGCCTTCTTTGCAGTTGCAGCATATTCCTTTTAGAAGAGCATCTGGTGTCCAGATCCCATCCTCTTCCAACAGGCCCAAGAATGGATGTGTTTAGATGAATCAGCGTATGACAGGCCACCGTTGTTATAAATAAATAATTTAACTTGTTATTACTGTTTGCTTGTCGAACGAGATAATTAATACAGGAATATGAGCCTTCAGTATGGATCCAGAGCTAACACGGTGTCTTGAAGAAGTATCATTACGAAGAGGACATTGAACGTAAACTAAATATCAACAAGACAAACTCTGACGAGCTAGGTCGTTGTTATATTACAAGAATTAGAGGTCTTACTATACATCCTGAAAGCCAGGCAGGAAATCTGAAAGAATATCAGTATCTATCTTGTTTAGACACAGTTTATATAAACTTGCTAGAATGAAGCCAGTGTACCTTGCAAGATAATCAACCCGATTTGGCAGATACTAAGGCAGTGTGAATGAATAGAAAAATCCAATTGATGAATAAGGATTTTAGAGCGAGGATTCTATTAGACAGAATCTGATTCCACTGCTTGGTTTCTTTGTGTTTGCTGTGTAATTGACTCTCTTTGCATTCCCCAAATAAGCCACAATCTGTTTTCTTTTACATCTATGGGGTCTTCTGTGCCATCCGACGATTCTTCTACTTCTTCGACCACTGTGACGTCAGATTATGAAGAATGTTGGCCCTAAGAGTTTTAAATACAGAAATTTTGCAAATAAGGTAAACAAGACTTTGCTGGATCCCAGCGTCCAGAACGCACTTTTAGAAATTATGAAGGACATAGTTCTTGAATAAAGAGCTCCATATGAAACCCGATTTTTCTCAATCCTCTCATAAATCCAAAGATAGATCCAAGCAAAAGGAGGTGGATGCGGTCTCTGCTACTGTAGTAGTAGGAATCTTAATGAGTTAGAGCTGTTTATTATTGACGAACTGGTTTATCTGAATGACCTGGATGACATCTTATGTCGTAGGCTATCATCATCGAACATGTCCATTCATATCGGTGAAAACACGCGTCGATCATCGGTGGTTTTATTGACTTATTAGAATTACCGTAAAGCACTTGGATTAGTCTATGCTTCTTTTAATATTCTGCTCCATTACCAAGGTTCCAATTTGTCTCTATCTCTTTTTGTGGTTTGTTGTAAGACCAGACCTGTTATTTTCATGTTAGGAGACTGAAATTAACAATTAACTACCTCATACTTTAGCCTGGTTAACTGTTCAACTGATTCTCTCTAGTATTCTGCTTCATTTCTCTGAAAAACTTCTAACATATAGTTACCTATTTATATCGTTTGCATCGGGCATACGTTTCATAAGATTTCTCACCAAGGAATAGAGGCAATTGTGCCTTCTTCTGTACATTATTGCGCATGTTTTTTGCACGAATTACGCCTCGATTCGCCTTTTCCACCTATCGCCTATCCCAGCGTGTGGTCAAGTACATTTTCTTTCTTCATGGATCAAATGGTTTTATACAATTAGCAAACAGATTCATTCTTGTCGCCAGTTGTATTTATTACTTATAAATGGCTACACACATTTGTACTCGGCACACTGTCTCGGTTTTCACGGAGACAAACAAACTCAACACAGTCATTTTATAAGCGTGCAAACGTTATTGATAGACTGCACAAAACCGTTATACGTGATGTCCAGTATGTTACAGTTCTTTTTGCTTTTTAAAATCGCCTCCACCCTCCCTCACTTGGTAGAGTTGAATTTCAGATTTCCAGAATGACTATTGAGATGACGTTAGATTGCTATCGAAACAAATTGTGATTGATCTATGATATGTATCGAAGCATTTTCCTACAATTTTGAACGCGATAGCCGGAAATATTATTTTGTGAATAGGCCTACTAATTATAGAAAGTAGGGATTGTTTGCTGCTGCTCGTCTGCCTCCAAAAAAAGGTTACTAGTCCTACACAATTTATGAGAATGGACCCATGATACTTTGTTGAAAAGACTCTATAATCTTCATCGTTCCCACAATCATCATGTCGATTATCACTGTATGCTACGTGAACTAGTACACTACTTTGGGCATGCACTAAGTTTCTTTGTTCCCACTAAAAATCCTTCCGCAACGTAACGACACCAGTAAGAAAATACTCTCCTATCAATTTCTTTATTAGTTTGAGTCCCCGCTGTAGGAATCTTGGATTATTTAAAAATTACAGTACTGCACTAAAATATAAACTAATTTTATTTCGGCTTGGTCTACTGTTGGCTTATCTGTTAAACAAATACTGTTACAAACCGGGTCTTACTTTCCTTTGGCATGGGTACCGGTATTTAATAAATAATGGGAATGTTTGTGTACCACCACCCACAACTGAGCGTGCACACGGTGAGTGGGGCATGGCCCAAACGTCAATGAAGGAGATGAACCACGAAAATAAGCTTAGGTTTCAACTTTAGCTTTGTTTAATTTATAGGTCCATGGTTATACCATGTTATTGTGTTCTTCCATCAAACTGGCGGAAACCGGCCATATTCTCCAACCGCCAGATGTTTCTGTGTTTAAAATAAAGTACTTGAATGTTTCCTGTTTAGGCTATAAGTTTTGTGTGCACGCCATTCCGATTATTTACACCACGCCTTACTCTATTTCGTATTTTATCTTCAAGAATGAATAACAAATACATATTTAAAAGTTAATTACCACTTTTATTTTGAAATCATATCTTAAATACAAAGAATGAAAAGTATATGTGTAAAAAAACCACAAAAATATCAACAGTTCAGATGTAAATTTCGTCAGCTACCTATTTCTATAATAATTTATGTTTGTTATTTATTTAGGCCTATACTAATCATCAAAATATTATATATTTATATATATTTACAGAATACAACAAAAAAAAACTTGCATTGACTAAAATGTTGATTGATAGAAAATAGAATGTTTTATCTAGTTTTTTTTTTCTAGTTTTTTTTAATACAGTGACATTTTTCATCGTATTAGTATGTCTCGTTTACAGTATATTTTCCTCCAGCCTTCCTCGATCGAATTATTTACGTCCTTATCTTATACAGTAATTTAGTTATTTTCATTTCAAATCTAATTGATGGTAGTTTACATTTTTACAGTATTCTCTCTGTAATCTATTTTAAAAGACGTGAACAAGTACAGCAATATTAATTAAAGTTTTAATGTCTGCAAAGCTACAAATGATAATCGATATGTCTACTTAATCTTTGTGAACTTAACATTTCTTTACATTTTTTCCTAAATTTTCTCAAACACATCCAGTACAAAGAAGGCTTTATTGTCACAGATATGCACTTCATAACAACCGACATAAGTGTTATACTTCTTTTAGAATTATATAGCAAATGTAAAATGCTTACAGTATCCACAATGTTATCCACCAATGAAATACTGGAGATTACAATCAAGAGGAATGGTACTGGCACCAAAGAATACGTATGTGTCAACATTTTCCAAAAGTTAAAATCCTGTAGTTCCATTTTCTTATTTGTCTTTCTTTGTCTGACCAATATCAAGATACCAATAGTCAATTGAATACATGAAATAAACACTGATATGAAACACAACACAGTGTTGTAAATCAGTAAAATATAGCTGATGGGTTTTGTGAAAAAAACGATGGACAACGCCAAGGAGCCAATCCATGCCAGAAGACACATAATCTTCACATTCTTCTCAACCATGACAACCTTATTATACGCAAAAGGATTTCGATAAGCATTCCATGTATCCACAGCAAGCAGAAGGAGTAGCAAGATTGAAGCAAGGTGACCAACTTTGTATATACTTATCAAGAAACTGAATGTTGGATCAATTTGTTTTATACGACTTCTGTTACGTTGAAAGATGCTCCAACTAGTAATTGCTATACAGTAAGTCACTGCTATCCAAATGTCGGCAACAGCAAGATTTGTGATCAATATTTTTCGTGATTTTATTTTTGCATGTTTCATGCTATGATAAACAGTCACAACGGTTAGATTTCCGATAATAGATATTGAACCGATGATGCAGACGATAATGCCGAAGGCCAGAATACCTTGGTCCCTGACGTCTTCGCTCTCAGTGCTGTTGCCATTTTCTTGAAACATCGTTAGTGACTTACTGTAATAATTTTCCTATTCCTGTTAAAGCGTCTACTGAACACGAAATAATGAGCATATATTGGTTTAACTAAACGGATTATAATACATTGATTTCCTATTTTACAGGATCTTCCGGTTATGCACAGACCAATAGGAATATGGCTTCTATAACATGGCTATTCATTTAAGGTATTGATATATACATGGCATGAGATAATTGTATGATGGGATCTACCTCATGTGGAATAGTAATTTACCTTTTTTTCTATTTCATTCATATCAACTAAATTGCCATAAGTCGAAAGTAGTGAAACGGGTTCCTATAATAATCACTTTAACCGCTATTTTTTTTTTGTACCATATTTATTGAGTGTGATCCATCCAGCAATTGCTGATCATTAGGGACCCTCAGAGGTTCACAAGACAAACATATACACAAAATAAATCTACCATGTTTGTCATTTTAGAAACAGGTGGTCGTTTTAAAGAGGACTGCAATACAATGTCGGCGTCTGTTTCAAACTGAAACTAGATTAGATAAGTAAAGTTTCAAGTTCAAATGAAACTGGGAACAGAAATTTAAAAAATCCAGAATATACAATGCACTTTTTATCTTTTAATTACATTTTAGAATAAAACTAAATGACCGAGGATATAGTATGTACAGCGCTTAGAGGTTTCACAACATTAGGCGCTTTATAAATCCAAGATATTATTAGTCGCGTGCAAACAGCTCACTATGTCGGTCGGTCGGTTAACACTAACTCAAATTTGAGCACGCGACTGCAGCCATGTATATGGCCTTGTTTTTATTAGTGTGCTAGCAATTATACCCGCAACAGGGCGGGTTCCAAAATTAGTTTAAAGCCTTCACAGTACATAACACCCGACGGCAGTACCTCCCTATACTCACCAACCCCCACCCCTCTTCAATAACACCCCACACTTGTTTTAAAAACAAATTCTTCCCAGGGCAAATTCAACTTCAGGTTCAAAATGAGAGGGGTATACGTAGCTATGATATGCCTATGGTTTAAGTACGTTGTAAACTGTGTAAATGAATAGGTGTCATATTGGCTGATAATTAAATATCTAATTTTGGTATTGTGGCCCCTAGCCTTCTTTCTCCTCTAACCATCCCAGCCACAATTAACAAACCTTAACTCTACCCCAGGACAGTTCAAATGTAGTAACTTTTCCTAGTACAATTCCAATCATATACTTCATTACGCCAGTATTTTCGTCCCCAACCCCCCTCCCAACACACCCCAGATACTGGGTGGTGTGTTTAAGACGGTTCCAGTACAAATAATGTTAGCCATCACTCCCAATCCATAATCCCTCAGTGGCAGTTTCTAAATGTAGTTTAAAACATTCCCAGTACAGTTTCGGTCATGGTGATAGGCCTACATCCCCACCCAAAACTCCCATCCTCTTCCCAGTGATAATTAAAATACTTTAACAATTTCCTACCACAATTCTGGTCAATTTGATAGCCTGCTACCCCTAGCCTGAGCAAAATCCCCACTATCCCCATAACACCAATTCTCACACCTTATCTCCCAACCCCACTCTCCCACCAAATCCCTTTTTGAAATGTAGTTTAAAACCTTCCCGGTACAATTGCGATCATTTTACTTGTTACTTGTTACTTGTTTTCATAGCTATCCCCATTATTGGTGACATTTCACAATGAGAGACGTTAATTTTGATGAGAAGGTCATGGAACACTAATTAATTTTAAAAACAACTAAAAACCTGGGACCTGTAACCCTTGGTAGGGACTCTGACGGGTACTCTTCCTCCGGGTCAAAGGGATCCCGAAACTCATCGGTGGGCAGGGGCGTTCATCTCCCTGTTCTGTTTTGATACCCCATGTATGGTTACATGCAGAAACAGAAATTTGTATAACGAACAAACATCGAAAGTGGGAAAAAGTGGGCCATTTTGACCACATGTTGGTCCCTTACTTGGATCCTAGATGGTGGATGATGTTCAAATATAGTTTAGAACATTCCCGGTACAATTGTAGTCATTTTGATACCCCATTGTATAACGAACAGACAGACAAACAAACGTACAAACTCTCTCACTTATAGATACTAACTGTATGCAATAACAGGAAAAGTATGTCAGCTGGAACGCATTGTGACGGCGCTAGTTAACACTCGATTTGTATTCGTGGTCCACTGCGAATACGGGAGTCCGGTAGGGTATGATGCGTCTTGCTATTGTAGGCCTACATGGCAGATATGTTGTAAATAAAGTAGGAATGGATTTACCCGATTGTCGTTGTTGTGTACATGTTGACCGATATAATAGTACAACGTCAGACCATATTCAATCTTGTACATGCGCATGATTTTTCCTATAATGCATAGCACACATTTTCACGTCACTTATAGTTCCTATCGGCCTATGCGTAATAGTTTTATAGTTTCATTATTTTAATTCTAAAACACATTGAGTTTTTACTGTTTGTTTTTTTCTTTTTTTTATATATATTTTATATAGACCTATAATAGCATACACATTTTATACATTTTCAGCAACCTTCGGCGTATTTCACTAAATAAAAGATGCATTGAAATTCGTACAAACTGTATAACTGTATAAAAATTGTTCAAGTTGTTTCAATCAGTATCCCTTCCTGTTTCGACAGAAACCAGGGCACCGAGGTTCAAGAGGAAATAGATGCTTGTTTTCTTAATACTTCCTCATTGGTTAAAAATCAATGTTAAAAGTAGTTTATTGATTTGATGGAAAACGCTACAACATCTTTTTTTTCATATATTTTATTGTATAGTAGACCAACTCTTATGTAAAAAGAAAATCAACCCGTAAACGTGTGTGTAATGTAGCATTTGTTAATCATTCCCTCATCATATTTGTATAAATGTTGTATTTAAACTGCTTATATTGATGACCATTTTCAAGTAATAATTCTGTACTTTGATAAAAATCGAATCGTTTGTAGGGAATCCAGGTGTTTTTAAGGGGAAGTGTTATTCTTTTGTGGGAAGGAATCAGAGACCCCTCAATCCAATTAATAAATTATTGAACGATTGTGAAATAGGGTCAATACATATATAATTTTATTTGCAGTTGCTATATACATAATAATATTTGAGTTGAATGGAGAGAATTTCAATTTTTCATGAGGTGGAAGATCGACTGTTCTTCAACGAGGCGAAACCGAGTTGAATTTCAATGAATATAAATAAGTAATGTATTACATCCTATCTCAAATGAAAACACGCAGCATTACTTTAACTAATCATTTTAATATTATGCCTAACACACCTACACTAAAAAATTGTACTAAATTAATTATTCAGCCGGATTTTGGCCGCAAGAGCAGATCAGTTATTATAGGCAGGGTGTCCCGCCATGAAATTATGCAGCAGGTCTACCGAGTTGCAAAGATAACCGCTCCAATACAAATTCAAAACATTATTGGTGGCGCTCGTAAAGGAAAATATATTTTCTCTTCGTAGGTCTCCGGTTATATAGCGCCCTCTATAATGTTCCCTATTATGTCATAATTATTCATGAATTATTCATGATTTCTGCCCACGTTCGTCCTGGAAAAAAAAATTACGCCTCCGGTCTTCTACGGTATTATTTACAGTCGGTGTAATCAATGATTCAAGTAATCGTTTATTTTCTTCTGTTATATATAATAGTTAAAGATAAATACAAAAAGCAAAAGCATGTGACAAAACTAAATTATTAAAACAGTAAAATTAATAATATTTAATTAATAATGTATTCAATGTTGTAGCTACAGTTTATTTAAAATAGTGACCAGAAATATTTGAGTTATTTTCTACAAACCAAAACAACAAATGATAACCGATACATCAATGTTTAGTTATTATTTTTGAAAGTATTTCTTTAAGCTTTTTCCTAAATTTTCTCAAACACATCCAGTATAGAAAAGGTTTTATTGTAACCGAGATGTATTTTATAAAAACAGCAGTAAATGTTATAGGCCTGTGTAAATTTGTCAATGTCAAATGTAAAATGGTTGAAGTCTCCATGAAATTATCCAACAATGATATGATGGAAACTATTATCAAGAGAAATGGTACTGGCATCAAAGTGCAAGTATGTTTCAACATTTTCCAAAAGTTAAAATGTTCCATTTCCCTATGTGTCCTTCTTTGTCTGAATAACAAGATACCAATAGTCAACTGAATACATGAAATAAAAATTGATATGATACTCAGCACAACGTTATAAATCAGTAAAATACAGATAGCAGGGCTTGTGAAGAAAGCGATGGACAATATCACGGAGACAACCCATGACAGAAGACACATAATCTTCACATTCTTCTCAACCATGACAACCTTGTTATACGCAAATGGATTTCGATAAGCATTCCATGTATCCACAGCAAGCAGAAAGAGAAGCAAGATGGAAGCAAAGCGACCAACTTTGTATAAACTGACAAAAATATCGAACTCTGTATCAGTGTTTTTCACATTAGCTGCTTTGTTACCATACAAGTTGCTCCAGATTGTTATTACTACGAAATATGTCACTGCAATCCAAATATCTACAACAGCAAGATTTGAGATCAATACTTTTCGTGATTTTATTTTTGCATGTTTCATACTATGATAGACCATCACAACGATTATATTTCCGATAATAGATATTGAACCGATGATGCAGACGATAATGCCGAAGGCCAGAATACCTTGGTCCCTGACGTCTTCGCTCTCAGTGCTGTTGCCATTTTCTTGAAACATCGTTAGTGACTTACTGTAATAATTTTCCTATTCCTGTTAAAGCGTCTACTGAACACGAAATAATGAGCATATATTGGTTTAACTAAACGGATTATAATACATTGATTTCCTATTTTACAGGATCTTCCGGTTATGCACAGACCAATAGGAATATGGCTTCTATAACATGGCTATTCATTTAAGGTATTGATATATACATGGCATGGGATAATTGTATGATGGGATCTACCTCATGTGGAATAGTAATTTACCTTTTTTTCTATTTCATTCATATCAACTAAATTGCCATAAGTCGAAAGTAGTGAAACGGGTTCCTATAATAATCACTTTAACGGTTTTTTTTTTTTTGTACCATATTTATTGAGTGTGATCCATCCAGCAATTGCTGATCATTAGGGACCCTCAGAGGTTCACAAGACAAACATATACACAAGATGCTCTACATAAACAAAGTCTTATTACAAGTCTTTGGGAGTGGAGTTGTAATTTTGTCCTTAGAAAAAATCGTGACGTGATGTGACGGGACTTGAACCCAGGACCTTGGAGTGGTAGCCAAACATCATAACCACCAAGCCACAATTGTTACTATTCCACTCTTCATTACATTGTTTTAGTTAGTACTATAATTTAATCATTCGAGGTGTTTCGGATTGGTCAGGTTTTGAACGTCGCAATGTGTATCCTAATAATTGAAGTAACTGTGATTGAACATTGATGTCTGTCAAAACAAGATGGAACAGCATGTATCGACCTACATAATCCGTCTGCGTTGTTAGTCCTCAAAGGGTTTCATCACCTTCCCACACACACCCCGAACACCCACCGTGTGTAAGAATTCGCATTGTACAGAACGACAAGTCACGCTCGAGTGTGCTACATCTTTATATCACATTTACTTCATATAGGCCTATAATATGACCCAATAAAATGACAAGAATAGGTGCGTTATAGTTTTTTTGACTTAATCCATTGTGCATGTACATAAATCTACCATGTTTGTCATTTTAGAAACAGGTGATCGTTTTAAAGAGGACTGCAATACAATTTCGGCGTCTGTTTCAAACTGAAACTAGATTAGATAAGTAAAGTTTCAAGTTAAAATGAAACTGGGAACAGAAATTTTAAAAATCCAGAATATACAATGCACTTTTTATCTTTTAATTACATTTTAGAATAAAACTAAATGACCGAGGATATAGTATGTACAGCGCTTAGAGGTTTCACAACATTAGGCGCTTTATAAATCCAAGATATTATTAGTCGCGTGCAAACAGCTCACCATGTCGGTCGGTTGGTCGGTTAACACTAACTCAAATTTGAGCAGCCATGTATATGGCCTTGTTTTTATTAGTGTGCTAGCAATTATACCCGCAACAGGGCGGGTTTCAAAATTGGTTTAAAGCCTTCACAGTACATAACACCCGACGCCAGTACCTCCCTATACTCACCAACCCCCACCCCTCTTCAATAACACCCCACACTTGTTTTAAAAACAAATTCTTCCCAGGGCAAATTCAACTTCAGGTTCAACATGAGAGGGGTATACGTAGCTATGATAGGCCTATGGTTTAAGTACGTTGTAAACTGTGTAAATGAATAGGTGTCATATTGGCTGATAATTAAATATCTAATTTTGGTATAGTGGCCCCTAGCCTTCTTTCTCCTCTAACCATCCCAGCCACAATTAACAAACCTTAACTCTACCCCAGGACAGTTAAAATGTAGTAACTTTTCCTAGTACAATTCCAATCATATACTTCATTACGCCAGTATTTTCGTCCAACCACGCCCCCCCCCCCCCTCCCAACACACCCCAGATACTGGGTGGTGTGTTTAAGACGGTTCCAGTACAAATAATGTTAGCCATCACTCCCAACCCATAATCCCTCAGTGGCAGTTTCTAAATGTAGTTTAAAACATTCCCAGTACAGTTTCGGTCATAGTGATAGGCCTACATCCCCACCCCAAACTCCCATCCTCTTCCCAGTGATAATTAAAATACTTTAACAATTTCCTACCACAATTCTGGTCAATTTGATAGCCTACTACCCCTAGCCTAAGCAAAATCCCCACTATCCCCACACCAATTCTCACACCTTATCTCCCAACCCCACTCTCCCACCAAATCCCTTTTTGAAATGTAGTTTAAAACCTTCCCGGTACAATTGCGAACATTTTACTTGTTACTTGTTACTTGTTTTCATAGCTATCCCCATTATTGGTGGCATTTCGCCGTCTTTGACATTATGTTGACATAGCACAACAATGAGAGACGTTAATTTTGATGAGAAGGTCATGGAACACTAATTAATTTTAAAAGCAACTAAAAACCTGGGACCTGTAATCCTTGGTAGGGACTCTGACGGGTACTCTCCCTCCGGGTCAAAGGGATCCCGAAACTCATCGGTGGGCAGGGGCGTTCATCTCCCTGTTCTGTTTTGATACCCCATATGTATGGTTACATGCAGAAACAGAATTTGTATAACGAACAAACATCGAAAGTGGGAAAAAGTGGGCCATTTTGGCCCCTTACTTTGATCCTAGATGGTGGATGATGTTCAAATATAGTTTAGAACATTCCCGGTACAATTGCAGTCATTTTGATACCCCATATGTAAGGTTACGTGCAGTAACAAAAATTTGTATAACGAACAGACAGACAAACTAGCCCTCGCGCATAGCGCGATACTTGGCCAAATCAAAATTGGCCTCCTAAACACACTTGACCCGATTTTCACCAAAAGTGTGTGTCTTAATGCTGTGTGATTTAGGCTATTTTCACTACAATCCTGTGTATACGAGTTTAGTGTACAGGTTATGTAACCAGCCTTTCAACGAACAATAGCTTCAGTCGGCTAACAATAGAACAGCAACGCGAAAAACACACGGGTGAATTTGAAAAGAAATAGGTTTTGTAAACTACTCGCATCAAAAAACCTCTATATTAAATCTAATTAAGTTTTAAAATTACAAATCACAAATTATAACTCTTGCCTCTTGTACAAAAATGAAGTTTTTTGGACAAGTAGTTCTCGAGAAAATGCAATTTAAGTTTACTTGTTAATTTAAGACTGCTCACCGGCTTTTGATAATTCTGTCCTATCTTTTAACACTAGCAGGTCTGAAAATAATTTTTAAAAGTGGTCCAGAATTGGAACCGTGGTCCGGATTTTAACCAAAATTGGGCGGTGTCGTCCTTGCACCAGGTGACATGTGTGGTAGTAATTTGGAGTCATTCGAATCAAAACTGTGAGCGGTAGAGTGATGACAAACAAACAAACACACACACACACACACACACACAAACCGCACCAATCAACATACTTGGCCAATTTTCAATTTGGCCAAGTAACAAACGTACAAACTCTCTCACTTATAGATACTAACTGTATGCAATAACAGGAAAAGTATGTCAGCTGGAACGCATTGTGATGGCGCTAGTTAACACTCGATTTCAGAGCCATATAATAAAGAGTTACGACATTGAATTATAGTCACGTGATATGCAGATCAATTTGTGTCAAACTTGTCTCCGTTATTGCATGTAAAGTATAGGAGCAAGAAAATACTTTAAACTTGTTCTTATATTTTAAAAAATGTAATTGCACATTTTACGGTGAAATATCGATGTGCACAGCGTACAGAAGTACTTGCGGCAAAGAATATTGCGCGCGCGTGCGCTAGTACATTATAAAGTTCGATTGATTGATTATGGAACGAAACATCCCATAACTACGTCCTATTAATAACAATTATGTAATATTTTCAATTCATAATACATGCTTTAATGACTAAATAAAATAATAAAGTGTCGTGGATATATTTGTTAATATATTGAATAGGGTATGAACAATATTAAAATAATAAAGGCAAATTATTACAAATGAAATGATGAACGAGTCTCTGAAAGTTTGTGTCAAAAACACACAGAGAGCCATATACTGTATAAAAAGAGGGGTGAATTTGTGTGTTTTTTGTATTGGTTCATGCTTTGATGTATCCTGACTTGCATGTAGGCCCTAGCATTTATTCTTTTGTTATTATAGACACAATATATAAATGTTACCAAATTAATACCATTAATAAAATTAATTACTAAAATAAAAACGGAATATAAGCGTTATTTCATAGACAAAAAAATCTAAAAATAATGCATGAACAATAGGGAAACGCTATACAAAAGAGACGCGCGCGCCCTCAGCGTGCGAATTCTTTGACACAAAAATGGCTTCTAATTTTCAATGTCGTAACTCTTTATATATATGGCTCTGCTCGATTTGTATTCGTGGTCCACTGCGAATACGGGAGTCCGGTAATGCGTCTTGCTATTGTAGGCCTACATGGCAGATATGTTGTAAATAAAGTAGGAATGGATTTACCCGATTGTCGTTGTTGTGTACATGTTGACCGATATAATAGTACAACGTCAGACCATATTCAATCTTGTACATGCGCATGATTTTTCCTATAATGCATAGCACACATTTTCACGTCACTTATAGTTCCTATAGGCCTATAAGTAATAGTTTTATAGTTTCATTATTTTAATTCTAAAACACATTGAGTTTTTACTGTTTGTTTTTTTCTTTTTTTTTATATATATTTTATATAGACCTATAATAGCATACACATTTTATACATTTTCAGCAACCTTCGGCGTATTTCACTAAATAAAAGATGCATTGAAATTCGTACAAACTGTATAACTGTATAAAATTGTTCAAGTTGTTTCAATCAGTATCCCTTCCTGTTTCGACAGAAACCAGGGCACCGAGGTTCAAGAGGAAATAGATGCTTGTTTTCTTAATACTTCCTCATTGGTTAAAAATCAATGTTAAAAGTAGTTTATTGATTTGATGGAAACGCTACAACATCTTTTTTTTCATATATTTTATTGTATAGTAGACCAACTCTTATGTAAAAAGAAAATCAACCCGTAAACGTGTGTGTAATGTAGCATTTGTTAATCATTCCCTCATCATATTTGTATAAATGTTGTATTTAAACTGCTTATATTGATGTCCATTTTCAAGTAATAATTCTGTACTTTGATAAAAATCGAATCGTTTGTAGGGAATCCAGGTGTTTTTAAGGGGGTGTTATTCTTTTGTGGGAAGGAATCAGAGACCCCTCAATCCAATTAATAAATTATTGAACGATTGTGAAATACATATATAATTTTATTTGCAGTTGAATGGAGAGAATTTTTCATGAGGTGGAAGATCGACTGTTCTTCAACGAGGCGAAACCGAGTTGAATTTCAATGAATATAAATAAGTACTGTATTATATCCTATCTCAAATGAAAACACGCAGCATTACTTTAACTAATCATTTTAATATTAGGCCTAACACACCTACACTAAAAAATTGTATTAAATTAATTATTCAGCCGGATTTTGGCCGCAAGAGCAGATCAGTTATTATAGGCAGGGTGTCCCGCCATGAAATTATGCAGCAGGTCTACCGAGTTGCAAAGATAACCGCTCCAATACAAATTCAAAACATTATTGGTGGCGCTCGTAAAGGAAAATATATTTTCTCTTCGTAGGTCTCCGGTCTTCTACGGTATTATTTACAGTCGGTGTAATCAATGATTCAAGTAATCGTTTATTTTCTTCTGTTATATATAATAGTTAAAGATAAATACAAAAAGCAAAAGCATGTGACAAAACTAAATTATTAAAACAGTAAAACTAATAATATTTAATTAATAAATTAATAATGTATTCAATGTTGTAGCTACAGTTTATTTAAAATAGTGACCAGATATATTTGAGTTATTTTCTACAAACCAAAACAACAAATGATAACCGATACATCAATGTTTAGTTATTAGTTATTATTATAATATTAGTATTTCTTTAAGCTTTTTCCTAAATTTTCTCAAACACATCCAGTATAGAAAAGGTTTTATTGTAACCGAGATGTATTTTATAAAAACAGCAGTAAATGTTATAGGCCTGTGTAAATTTGTCAATGTCAAATGTAAAATGGTTGAAGTCTCCATGAAATTATCCAACAATGATATGATGGAAACTATTATCAAGAGAAATGGTACTGGCATCAAAGTGCAAGTATGTTTCAACATTTTCCAAAAGTTAAAATGTTCCATTTCCCTATGTGTCCTTCTTTGTCTGACCAATAACAAGATACCAATAGTCAACTGAATACATGAAATAAAAATTGATATGATACTCAGCACAACGTTATAAATCAGTAAAATACAGATAGCAGGGCTTGTGAAGAAAGCGATGGACAATATCACGGAGACAACCCATGACAGAAGACACATAATCTTCACATTCTTCTCAACCATGACAACCTTGTTATACGCAAATGGATTTCGATAAGCATTCCATGTATCCACAGCAAGCAGAAAGAGAAGCAAGATGGAAGCAAAGCGACCAACTTTGTATAAACTGACAAAAATATCGAACTCTGTATCAGTGTTTTTCACATTAGCTTTGTTACCATACAAGTTGCTCCAGATTGTTATTACTACGAAATATGTCACTGCAATCCAAATATCTACAACAGCAAGATTTGAGATCAATACTTTTCGTGATTTTATTTTTGCATGTTTCATACTATGATAGACCATCACAACGATTATATTTCCGATAATCGATATTACGCCAATGACACAGACAATAATACCGAATGGCAGCATACCTTGGCCATTAGATACTTCATTCTTCTCATCGACAGTGCTGTTCGATTTTTCTACAAACTTACAAAACATCGTTAGCGTTAATATGATAACCTGACTTATGCCGTAGCATTATCTGCCGAACACGGAATAATGAATAATTATTTAGACCGGCTTCAAAATGTCATTGATTTTCTGTTTACATCAATAATTATAGACCAATAGGAATGGCAATGTGGCTGCTACAAGCAAAACATAGTCATATAAGGTATTAATAATAGACAACGGAAGTATGTATTTGTGAATTCTGCTAAATTCAGAAAATATTTTATTTTACGTTAATTCTATAATCTATATTCTAAGTTGTAGAATAAAGAACAATTCACTCACACTACTAATAAATTCTATATCGGCCATTAATTCAATCCGATAATTCTTCATTTGTCATAAAAAAATGAACAAGTTCACGAGATAATTTGTTTTTAATGACTTTAGATAAGAATAGTAATAAAAAATGTTCTTTCACCATTTATTACTGCCCAATTTATCCCATGATTTCATAATTTATTTTAAACTCGTACAGTTTTTACTTTGTAGTCGTGATATATAAATAAAAATAAATAAAAAAGACTCGATGATGAATTTAAAAACATGTATCGGGAAACGAAATATATTTACCTTGATCCTAACTTAGCTCATTTGGCCCTCACTTTCCTCTGAAGTATGGGTGGTATTTCAAGTGGTGTGTGCAGACCAACTTTCCTCAATCCCTCATTTATTATTGTACTATTGATAATATAATTTGAAAGATCTTTTTAATACTACAACTCCTGGTGCGTAAACTCGACTTCAGTACTTTTAATGCATGTCCCATTGTTTGTTGGAATTGTATTATTTTCTGTTATAGAATTAAAAAAATGTATTAATATAGTATCGTCATAAGCGAACTTATAGAACGACAGGTTTCATTTTCATTCTCAACTGGCGTTTCATCGTCTAGCGTTGTTTATCCTATGACGACGATGAGTTGATATGGCGGCACCAATAGGTCCATAAATATAATACAATATTGTGTGTATAAATGTGGATGGGCGTTTATTAGATGGTATTTGGATGGGGGGGGGGGGGGGGGGGGGGGGAGTGGCGATAATTATTTGAATTGATGTTTTATTGGGGAGGTGTTCCGTGCGTTTATTAAAATAAATACCATCCTAATTGGTATAATTAATACATTATTCCGCGACACAGTGAGCCGTTTTGGCCTAAAAGGAAGACGTTTTAGACGGCTTGCAACATGGGCAGAAGTATCCCAGGGTCCTGACGGGACATAGATAGCGCACAGTATACATAAAGTCCTAGCAGCTTACTCAACAACTCAGCTATCGGGGTTTCAATTTACTCCTATGTTTTATGAATATATTTAATTTGATATTTATGTACTACTATACCTTCACACGCGCGGTCCGAAAATAAACAAAAATCCAAAATGGCTATCGCCACCAAGCATCAACGGCCAACTTAGTTGAAACAGGGAGTTGTTTTACAACTCACTGGTTGAAACCAACCATGCAGGGAACTTGCAAGGTGATTGACACACCTTACCGTAACGTATCCGGATATTCACCCCCTGGACATTTACCCCCCGGAAAACTACCCCCCCCCCGGACAACCACCACCTGGACAACTACCCCCTTAGGACAACTACCCCCGGGACAAATACCCCCGGACAACTACCCCCTTAGGACAACAACCCCCTTAGGACAACTACCCCCTGGAAAACTACCCCCCGGACAATTACCCCCTAGGAACAATTACCCCCCCGGACAATTACCCCCCCCCCCCCGGTAATTACCCCGTGGACAACTACCTCTGACACAATACTCCCCGTAGGACAACTACCTCCTGGACCTGGACAATACTACGAGGGCAAATAATCTTTTAGGACAACTACCTCCGTAGGACAACTAACCCCTGGACAACTACCCCCCGGACAATTACCCCCAAGGAACAATTACCCCCTGAAAATTACCCCCCCCCCCGGACAATTACCCCCTCCCCCTGGTAATTACCCTGCGGACAACTACCTCTGGACCTGGACAATACTCCGAGGGCAAATAATGTTTCAGGACAACTACCTCCGTAAGACAACTAACCCCTGGACAACTACCACCCAGACAACTATCCCTTTAGAACAACTACCCCCCGGACGGACAACTACCACCCAGACCATTCAACAACCGGACAATTATCCCCCCCCCCCCCGGTAATTACCCCGCGGACAACTACCACTGACACAATACTCCCCGTAAGACAACTACCTCCTGGACCTGGACATTACTACGAGGGCAAATAATCTTTTAGAACAACTACCTCCGTAGGACAACTAACCCCTGGACAACTACCCCCCGGACAATTACCCCCTAGGAACAATTACCCCCGAAAATTACCCCAAGACAATTACCCCCCCCCCCCCACCCCCCCCCCCCCCACCCTCCACATCCCCTGTCAGGTCTCGGGTCTCTAGTTTCGAAACACCCGTTAAAAACAGATGATTTCATTTTTACAGAAACCGGTCCTATATATTTGTCTACTTTTGGATTTGGGGGGGGGGGGGAGGAGTAGTTGTCATGGGGGTATTTGTCCGGGGGTGCAGTTGTCCTAAGAGAGGGGGTAGTTGTCCGGGGGGTAGTTACCCGGGGGGTAGTTATCCTAAAGGGGTAGTTGTCCTAAGGGGGTAGTTGTCCGGGGGGTAGTTGTCCGGGGGGTTGTTATCCTAAGGGGGTAGTTGTCCGGGGAGTAGTTGTCCGGGGGGTAGTTGTCCTAAGGGGGTAGTTGTCCGGGTGGTAAACATCCGGGGGGTAACTGTCTAGCGGGTAGGTGTCCTAGAACCTACCGTAAACCCGGAAATTACTTCTACTGCGCGTAGAGTTAAAATTTACTGATTGAAATCTACGTTTCGCGGTACATCTGAGATAGGTAAGGTAGATATCCAAGGCGGAGATTAGTACCGACATTTTTCCATTGTGCTCGCCTATGTCAGAATTAACCATAATTTATAATATATAGATAAACCAATCCTTTCAAATGACCGTTACAGGGCTAATGTACATCATTTTCATAAGACAGTGTACTACCGATGAACTTGTGATTCTTCGATGACTTATTGTTAAAATCCATTTGTCGAGACAAAGTTCTTACGGAAGTATCTCACCTATCAATTATTGTTTACTCAACTGACAATTTAAGTTTAGAAGGATAAATCGATATCCATACCCGTATCAACTGAAAATTCAAAATATTATTTTGGGAAAAAAACATTTTTGCACCTATCCATAAAAAAGCAATTAATAATTTCTATAAATCCGAAACACTATTGTATTTCAATAGTACAGTATGTATAAAATAATACTTTTTGTTACACTTTCTTATATGTTACAAGAAAAACTAAATAAAATAAAACCAAATGCCAATATGCAGTAGTTTTCTGTTATCTCTAAGTAATGAAAATATATTTCTAGCAAAATTCTTACATATAATATTAGTTTATTTGGTTTTGCGGCCGTACAAAGTAATGTCAAAAATATGAAAACTTGTTAACATTACCATGCAGCAATGTTTATTAATTTCTGTTACGCTTCCAGTATGAAATAATATGGTTCTGCTACACCATTTCTGTTGATATTTCTGTTGCTAGCTTCTGCATTTGTACACCTGTTGTTCTCAGTGTCAGTTATATTATCAATATTATAGTACACGTCAGTATCTTCACTCGTCTCTGCTGCTGCACTAGTATCAGTAATTATACTGTACGCCTCGTCATCTGCACTTACTTGTGACATTTCTGGAATACCGTGAACGGTTGCACTGTTGCTTTGGTAATACACTGTTAGTGGCTCAGATAGTCTTCGGATTTTGTTTAGTACGTAAAGTATCATACGTACAGCAAATAGTATGGTAATTACTGTAGCCATTATCAATATAAACAAATGAACCTTTTCGATGACATTATTTGATCTTCCGGTTATGCATTTGTTTAAGGTCGTGTTAGGATGTTTTAGTTTTAATTCTATCTCATCACAGTTGATCTGTGCATCAGTACTCGCCAGACACTTGACACTGTAATTACCGGCTGATAATCTATTACAACACCACTCATTGTTACGATTCAGCATACCACCATAATCAATAAAACCATGTAATGTCCAGTTATACACCTTGTCTCCAAATCCACCTGTAACTTGACATATAAAGCAGTAGCCAGACTCTTGGGTTCGGTTATGCTTGAGTTCTGCGCTTAATTCTGGTCTAGCCTTTAAATAACGTAGAACAATGATTATACGTATCGTTATATGAAGTTGAAATGCATTAAAATTATATAAGCCTACCTTCTCCAAATGAAAAACCTTTCACAATGAGATTAATATTCACTACTATTATAAGAATGATTAATTCTTACCTCTGCATTATTGTATCTGACAAAGAAAAAGCTGAAGACTACTGTAAGAATGGTACCAAGTAATTCCATCATTCGTATTATGCACAGTACATTTACACATCAATAGTCTACTTAAAATGTTAACGCCGCTTAGGAAATAATGAAATGAAAGAGACAGTTTATTTACAATTAATATGTGTTTATCTCGGTTTTGGTTTAGTATATGTTTATAACTGCGACATTATGACTAATGGAGAGGCTTGGAATGTTGTTTTTATTATTATTGTTATTATTTGAAGGTTACGGGTGGTGTTTTTATATTAGTATTATACTTTATACATAGTCTTAATGTTTTGTGTGTTGCATACCAGTATAAGAAAGAAATTGACAATACTAACATAAGAAGTTAAGATTTTAAAAAGTGTTTATCGGTGACATCATCATTATACGGTTTATATTCTAGGTTTTCACCTCTGAATCTATCTCATCAACGTTGTTCTGATCATCAGTGCTCACCAAAAACATTGTAATTACCAGACCAGCTGGCAATCATTATTTTCATAATTGCCATCATAATCAATCCCTTTACATTCAATGTCCAAATCCACTATAAAATCTAGCTGCGTTTTATTTCTACAATGTTTGTCTTAACATGTTGACTCTTACGTCGACAGGAAGCCAGCCTTTACGTTGCTTGTATGGCGTAAGGTAGGGCATTGAAGCGTTATTGCTTCCACGGTTACAAATTATTATTACTTTTGCTACGGACGTTGCATGAAAAACTACATGAATACTTTGTGGAAAATGTTTCAAGAAAAGTGAAAGTAATTTAAGTAGTAGGACTACACAGTTTCATATACAGAATGAAACTTTCCATTTACGTATTGTCACGATATGTGTCGCATGCAAATGAATAGCCCACAAGTGGACGAATCAGAATTGTTATGCGCGGTATTTAAAAGCTGTGCTGGGAGGAGAGTTAGGGGACACACTCACGAGACGGTACAAGTCGGAGATGGTAGGCTATCTATGGAGGAACGGTACAGTATATATTATACTGCCAAAGATTGATTAACTGTTAAATATAGACCATATTTGGAAGCGAGGAAACGATTATGATTATTATGGTTTTGTCGTATTTTAATCATACATGCTAATATTGTGGATGGAAATTAAAAGGAGCTCGTGCTTCTATGTATAGTACACATTGTATTTGCTGTCTTGTTTGTTCCAAACCTCTTCGTCTTATTTTAGGTATTTTGCAGACAAGTTGTGGTAACAGTTTGTAAATTGTCTATAAAAGGTAATTTTAATTATACTAATATTTTGTTTGGCACTTGTCATTTGATAAAAACAAGCTCCAGCTGGTATGAAACAATTGAACCTCGGTTATTCCTACACAGAAGATGAATTAAATAAATGGACAAAATCATCGATTTTTTCACATTATACCTTGGCTTATTGCAGAAAAAAAATTGCCATTTCAATTGTTTAAACAATATAAAAGTAAAATTTAGATTGTTTTTGGAATTTTTGTTTCAGTCTTTAATTATTAATTTCTTATTGATTCCTTATCAGGTGTATGAACAGAAAAGCACATCTTGGGGTAGGTTGGGTTCATAATTAAAAATGTCCACAATCATATTTTTTCCATACATATTAGGCCTACTTGAAACCGAAATCAAACCATTAAATTGACTTCATAGACTAACATCAAACATATTTGTATATAATATCTTGTTTTCAATCTAATATGGTGACAATCATTTGCATGTTTTGTACAAGTGTGCTTCAAAATGTCACCAAAATGGATGAAATTATAGAGAATAGTCGTATATCGTAAAAGAGGTAGATTTACTTAAATTACAAGTTCTATTTTGAAGAAATTCAATACCATATCAATAATTAGAAAATAAAAACAAATCTAAGAATATGAAAGAAAGAAGAAAGCAACAATAGACCGATTTAAATTGTATTCTACAAAGTAGGCCTACAGGAATTGGAATCGGTATTTAAATTTACAAGAGAGTATAATATGAAATAAGAAATTCAACGAAGAGAATAAGCGAATGAAGAAGGTTAACAATAAGAAAGAAGTATAACGCAGTCTAAAGCCATGGCAGTTAAAGGACACTATAGTCGGGTCAAAATATGAAAATATGGGCCTAACCCCCAAAAAATTGTTTTTTGATGTATTACAATAAAATATGGTCTCAAAAAACATATATCAAAAGTTTACTCAAATCAGACTACCGCAAAGGTTCAAAATTTGACGTTAAAAAAGATGGCCGCCAATTTTTAAAAATCTGTAACCGCTTGTAGTAGACAGCTGTATTTGGTGTCAAATTATTCAAAATATATATGTTTATATTTACACTTTTTGAACATTTTGTTAAAACATGACCGGAAATTCCAGTTTGTGACCTTTGACATAATATGGCATGACGTTTATATATCTACGTAACTGCAAATCACATAGTCTTGATATTGGTGTCAAAATGTTCAGAACATACATATTTATATTTACCCTTTTTAAACATTTTGTTGAAACATGACCAGAAATTCCATTTTGTGACCTTTGACCCATATATGGCATAAAAAATGTTCATATCTACGTAACTAAAAATTACAGAGTCTTGATATTGGTGTCAAAATGTTCAGAACATACATATTTATATTTACTGTTTTTAAACATTTTGTTAAAAAATAACCGAAAACATAAGGTTTTGACCTTTTATAATTAAGCATATAAAAGAAATATTTTCTTGAGGCATGTTACGCGAATTATCTTCAGCAGAGCCTGTATAATGTTTGTAGTGAATGATTACTTTCAAATTTGATATCTGTTGATTTGCCATCATTGTTCCCAGTTTCCCATAACTTTTGGTAGATGTTCTAATCGTGACAATTCCAACTGTGTCATAGTTTTCTCCTTTTTCAGACAACGGCTCTGCCTCCAAGCATCCAAGTTGTGAAACACATGTAGTCTATGCATTTCTAGCTCCAACATTATACTTTGTTGTTGTTGTTTAACAATCCATAATTTAACTATTTCATCATTGTAATGTCCATGTTCATAATTATTATGTCTTCATCACTCTGTTTTTTCACTTCTTCTTCATTTCTTCAAGTTTGCTTGCTCAAGATTTGAGGACATGTTCAAGAAGAATTTCATTATAATTATTTTGTTTTCATTAGTACACCACAGCTCTTACAACTTTCTCCCCCTTTAACCTCCTTCCTTTAATCCTTGTAAACGTGCTAGTTTGCATTGTTTCACTTCTCCCTTGTTATTGCTTCCAATTACTTTGATTTAATCTGTAACTGTTCAGCTTTTAACTCATTGATATCATATCAGAGGCCAATGTGCTATAGATGGTTTTAATTCTTCTTTTGTTGACATTTCTTGGTGTGTATCGTGATATTTTTTCTCTTGCATCTATGATTTTTACATTATTTTTAAACTGTATAGTTACACAAGCAAGTTCCTTTGCCATTGTTTGTATTTGATTATTTTCACTGCCATTTGCCTTTCCTTTAATCCATTTTCACACGCAATTCTTCCAGATCCTGTATGTATTACAGGCTCTGTATAGACATCGTTTCAAAGGGAAAACCTTGTGTTTTCGATTATTTTTCAACAAAATTTTCAAAAACAGTAAATATAAATATGTATGTTCTGATCATTTTGACACCAATATCAAGGCTCTATGATTTTGAGTTACGTAGATATGAACATTTTTTATGCCATATAGGGGTCAAAGGTCACAAAATGGAATTTCCGGTCATGTTTCAACAAAATGTTTCGAAAGGGTAAATATAAATATGTATGTTCTGAACATTTTGACACCAATATCAAGACTCTGTGATTTGCAGTTACGTAGATATATAAACGTCATGCCATATATGTCAAAGGTCACAAACTGGAATTTCCGGTCATGTTTGAACAAAATGTTCCAGAAGTGTAAATATAAACATATATATTTTGAATAATTTGACACCAAATACAGCTGTCTATACTACAAGCGGTTACCGATTTTTAAAAATTGGCGGCCATCTTTTTTAACGTCAAATTTTGAACCTTTGCGGTAGTCTGATTTGAGTAAACTTTTGATATATGTTTTTTGAGATCATATTTTATTGTAATACATCAAAAAACATTTTCTTGCAATTTTTTTGGGGTTAGGCCCTATATTTTCATATTTTGACCCGACTACAAAACGAGTATAGTTAAGTTTTTTTTTGCACATTTTGCATTTGAATCAGGAATGATTCATGATTATAATATAATTATACTTTTTAGGCAGCCAAGCACCAAGCAACATGTACCTGCGCTTCGCTCAAATTTACCGCAGTCATATTTTGGACGGCGCCCTCAATATTTCGTTGCCATGCAGAGGTATGATACTCAATTTTGATCTCCTCCTCATATGTGACCATTTAAAAAAATCTCTGTTTGCAATTAGTTTCACTCTAAATGCTAGATTGCCTAGCCTATAATGATATATTTGTTGTTTTTCTTTCTATTTTAAAGTCATCTAGAACAACTGTATCTGTTAGGATGGACAGGTTAATTATATGGGTAACAGAATCTTTAATAGCACTTGCTCGATCTCGCGAAATTAAGTCTTCCAAGCTCTTTTTGAATAAAGTGCTCTGACACAGGGACTAGATTCATACCGTTTTTTGGCCACTCCTTTACTTTCATTAAAGTTTTTTAAAACTTCTGAATTAGTGTCAAACGCGCATAGGAAGTTTACTGGCCAGATTTTTAGATACGTTAGTGAAAAAAGTATTAAAATGGTTAGTAATTTTAGTATTATGTTCAACAGAATTTGGGGCGATTTTTTAGTTTTCTCGTCATAGCCAAGTGTTTTTAGCTGTGCCCATAACTTTTTTGAGTCGTTTTTGTTATTCTCTAGTTGTTCGCTAAAATACTCTGCTTTTGCACGTTTGTTATCTCTACGCACCTGGTTCCTTATTTTACAAAAATCACTATACATTACCACTTCGTTATTTCTGTTCTTTCGTAGTTTTCGCAACATAGAGTCACGTAGTCTTATCTTTTTCTAAAATGTTATCATCCATCCATTCAGGGTTCGGTTTTATTTTTTAAACGTATTTGAGAGCCATTTTTTCAATTATATTACTTAAAATGGATTTTAAATTAGACCAAGCAATATTAACATCAGTTTGGTGGTTGGTTAAATATACTAGACCAGTCAGAATTATTTAACTTAACTTTAACTTGGACACAAATTCGTCCTTAGTGCAACACAATATTATGTTTGTTCACAGAATTTTTCACGATTTTACGTGTACAATAAATAGGCAGATGGTCACTAATTCCAACATCTATAATGCCAAATTGAGATATTTTACTAAGGCTATTATATATTTGTTAACACCAAACGCTGTTGTCAGCTACATCCACGGGAAAATTAGAAAAGGGGAAGGAATTTCATTGGCGGCATCAAAATTTCATCAAAATCAGGCGACGGAACGTTCATTTTCTTACGTAAAAATGTTATTGTACAAATTGAATTGTCTGTGGAAAATAAACTTATAAACTATCTGTAAAGAGTAAATGATCAATGGTAACTGGTAAATTATCTTTGGCAACTGCTAAAGTATCTGTGGATAACTCGTAAATTATCTGTAACAGTTACAAATTATCTGTGGTAACTGGTAAAGTATCTGTGGTAAATTGTAAATTATTTTTAGTAACTTATAAATTATCTTTAATGTTGGAAGAATTTCATCTGGTTGTGGAATAGGTATTAAATAAACAACCAAAATTTGAACAACCAAAAATAGTATAAGCGAACTTACAGTACGTTTCGAAACCTATCAGGTTTCATTCTCAACTGGCGTTTCATCGTCTAGCAACTCATCGTCGTCATGGAATAAACAACGCTAGACGATGAAACGCCAGTTGAGAATGAAACCTGATAGGTTTCGAAACGTACTGTAAGTTCGCTTATACTATTTTTGGTTGTTCAAAAGAAATTTTATTTAATAAATTATCTTTAGTTTAGAGGAAACTCGGTTCGTTTGGGGTAAAGCAGGATATTTGTAGAATGTTTTACTCATCAGTGATGTTATCTATTTGGGCTTATTGTATGTTGGACTGGGCAGGGAAAAACCAAAGAGATGGTGATAGATTTCCGGACTAAAAAGAGGGTCGAGGCTAAAGACGTGCTAATAAAGAATGCTAAAGTAGAGAGGGTATCTAGTTTTAAGTATTTGGGGGTGGTTTTTGATGAATATCTTTCATGGGGGGAACACATAAATTACATTATAAAGAAACTAAATTCACGGATGTACTGCCTACGTAAACTACGCTCATTTAATGTCGATAGCCACATCCTTCATATGTTTTATTTGTCAGTGATTAGTTCTGTTTGGGGATATTGTCTGGTGGGTTGGGGTGGGAATGTTGGTAGGGGAGATAGGGATAAAATAGACAGGTTGGTGAGGAGGGCAGGGAGGATGGTTGAATGTGAATTACCTGTGGTGGACTCGGTCTATCATGAACGGTTGCGCAATATGTTTAGAGTGATATGGAATGATGTTAGTCATCCCCTTAACTCGGACATTGCCGACTGCCTTATGGAACGTAGTGGTAGACTGAGACCGCCACGGGGATCCACTGAACGCCATCGTCTCTCCTTCCTCCCAAGGGGCATACGAGACTATAATGAAAGATTTCAAAGATAGGAGAATTTATTACGAATACACTATTTTTGTTATTATTATTATTATCACACCTATGTATTAGGCCTATCTCTTTTCTTTACGGCATTGTAATAAGACAGCAACACAATTTCCCAAGTTGGGATGAATAAAGTTTCCTTGTATCCTTGTATCCTTGTAATATCAGTAAAGGGGATAAAGACCGAATTGAAAAGGAGCTGGGCTAAGAGCGGGGAAAGTAATTGGTTCGTCTGTGCAAATGATTGACTCTCTATTAAAAACTAAGATATCTCTATTTAAAACTAAGATATCTTAGTTTTAAATAGAGATATCTTAGTTTTTAATAGAGATATCTTAGTTTTAAATAGAGATATCTCTGTTAATAGAGATATCTCTATTAATAGAGATATCTCTATTTAAAACTAAGATATCTCTATTAAAAACTAAGATATCTCTATTTAAAACTAAGATATCTTAGTTTTAAATAGAGATATCTTAGTTTTTAATAGAGATATCTCTATTAAAGATATCTTAGTTTTAAATAGAGATATCTTAGTTTTAAATAGATATCTTAGTTTTAAATAGAGATATCTCTATTAATAGACATATCTTAGTTTTAAACTAAAATATCTTAGTTTTATACTAAGATATCTTTATTTCCGAATAAAGGACAGCTTGGCGCGTCATAGTTATTGTTAAAAGTTGTAGGATGAGGACGGTTAACGCGCAGACGGACTGTTACAAGTACTCGTTCTATCCAGCTGGGATACGACATTATAACAAAAGATTTTTTTTCCCCGTTATATTTATTTCAGGCAAGCCAGGATAATTTATGAGCACTGTAATTTCCATTTATATTGGATAATAAAATGAATCTGTATCTAAATCAAATTCGAATAAATATTATGATTCTATCAATTACTTTATTTCAATAGCTACATTTACTTAACATATTCATTAAAGCAATCCACTTATTTTTTCACATCTCATCACATAATCACATAGTGCACAATAAATAGGTTCTGTTAAATGGACAATTCAGGATTACAGAGGACACGTAACCACATAAAAAGTTCACATTCCATCATTTGAATTTGTTGGACATTAATTTGCATTATTTGTATTTTACATGAAAAAGACTGAACATGGAAAGTCTCAAAAGATGAAAATAACCTGAAACCAACATAAACCAAAACACTTGCAAGGTCATCATGATCAGTCGAATTTACATTTAAAAACTAAAAAAAAAATATCTTGATTAAATCTATAACACCTAATAAAGATTACATGAGTATCACTGGAAACCTACAATTATTACTGTCTTGCAATTTACTTACTAACGCACATACAACTGGTACATGTACGGACATGACTATAGAGATACAGTATAGGAAAAGTTTATGTAAAAGCAAAATGCTCTATTATGTATTTACAATAGACATTCTATTTGTTGTAGAAAGGTTTATGTTTACAGACATAGCACAAACTAGTACGAATAAGTTGGATTTTAGGAGTTGCCTTTTCTTTTACACATGCTAACATAAACTTAAAATGCACCAACAAATAAATTAATGGCAAGTCTGCAACTAATGACACTGATAAATATAGCCATTAAAACAGAAAGGATATAATTGTTCACAAGAATCCTTATAATGGCAAAGGAAAAGTACCAGCAAATAAACAAATGTCCTATTATAAGAACAAATGGAAAATCTTCCTACAGTTAAAAAGGAATTAACCATTACAGCAAAAGGTGAAAGTCCCATTACAGAAAAAACAAAGGAAAAGTCCCATTACAGCAATAAAGGTAAATTAATTATACCAAAAAAATGTTTTAATAAGTTATACATTAAGATTACTTTAAATGCGCTTATTTACAAATTGATTGACCTTAAAATCAATGAAGCAACGTTATAAATTATGTATTGCAATTGAATCAATACACACATTCTCAAAATTCAATTACTTAAATACTACAATACCTTAAAATCTTCAAGTTTTACATCACTTTGGTATATAAAAAATATTTGAACTGCATTATTCTACCACACATTAAAACAATTCAAGGGAAAACATTGACACATACTTTATTTAGCTACTTATACTTCTTTATTTATTTACTCCTTCATTTAGACATACTGAGTCTACAATACAAAACTCCTAATTTAAATTTAGAAAATTTGCCAACACAGTTACTGTTCTATTTCTATTTTGCACCATTGTAAGCACAAACTAAAAAGGAAATTTATCAACTTATGGAAAAGTCATCAGCAAAATGTATATAAATATAAATTAAAACAGAAAGACTGAAAATCATAATATGTGAAAGAAATTAATCAAATTTCAATCTTTAAAAAGTTGGAATAATAAAAACAAATTTGAAATATTCTAAATTTAATTTCAAAAAGATCAAACCTGTTTGTTGTTGATTGATCATTTATTATCTTAAATGAAAATAGATACATACATATAGATACATGTTTTTCTTTTCATAGCCTATAATTGATTCTAGCATTATTTGTTGAAAAAAATTCATAACAAAAATATGTATGTAATATATTAAATAATTGTTTAAACAATACAAGACATTTGTTTGTCTAACAATTGTCAACCATCTAATATTTTAGCATTTCAAAATATTTACACATTAATCAATAATTCTTTTAAATTTAATAATATTGTTAAGTCTAATATGTATTCTGAAAATGTAATAAATATTAGAAATGATCAACATTCCTATTCAACCACACATATTAAATATTAATTATTGTCATGGTTACTTTTCTTATAGACTATTTGGAATAATTTAAATGACAATGTATCCTTAACAATTTTAGAAAAATATGAAAAAAAAATAAGATTAATGGCAAGGGAAGACAATGCAAATTTACTATTGGACAATTGTATGCATTTGATGTATAAAATAGGCTTACTTCTGAAAAAACATGGTTTATGGATGGTATCTCCTTTCTTTAGTCCTCATAGTAATGCGTCATCATAATGAGTATGCCTTATGCTGAAAAGAACTTAACTTAAAATTCCGCCATGGTGAAATTTGTTGGGAGTCACTTAAATGTTAAAAATTAAATGGTTTTTAATGCAACTCTACACAACAGTATCTACATATCATTAGGCACAGCCTTACAAGATATACGCTTACAAAACTATGTTGACCCTCACCAACTGCAACATTATTGATAATCTTTATCTTTAAATAATTGCAGCAAATAACTATTCTTCACATTGAAACAACAATGTACACTGTCATATTGAAGTTTCCATTCCTTGCAAACCTCCTCTTGCTGACTTTGGGACATCTTCTGATTTGCACCATATACTGCTTCCTTCAGTTTTACTTCGCCGTAACGTTCCTAAACTTCCATTCCTCGAGGACCAAACACTTTCGCTTGATACTTCACCTGTAGACTTAGGTCTTGGTGGTCCTGATGTTGACTGGTTGAGCGACTGGAGATTTTTTCTAACTTTTGGTGACAACCCTCTTGCTGGGAGGGTTTGTGACTTGGATAATTGTTTATCAAGCAGTCCATACATTGGGGGTGGTGCTGGTACTATGCCATTTAGAATAGCAGCCGTGTTTGAAGTGCTGAGAATGTTGAGTGCAAATAGAAGTGTTAACAATTAGTTAGACATTAGGAAGTATTAACAAATTAGATTGAGTAGGTTAATTACATGAAAATATGTTGTAAGCTGATGAAGGGGAATGATCAACAAAAATTCTTGTTAGTAAATAAAGCTACATATACAATCTGCCATGATTTATTATTATCATTAAAACGTGTTTGCTACTTTTTGGTATCTGCTGTATGAAATAAGATACATACAACTTGTGTGCAGAATATCACACTGGCAATTACATTAGAATCCCTACTTTGGGACATCCCAATTTAGGGAGCAACTCTATTAAGGAGACACTTTCCAATGAAAAGAACACTATGGCCAAGGGACACCCCTATTAAGGGAACACTTTGTTGGGTTCTAAAGAAGAAGATTTGCTGTATAACATTTTAGTGCTTTCTTAAATTTCAAGTCAGAGCCTGTATAACATATTATTCAACATTATGTCATCATTGGATTTAAAGTCGAAACTTTATTCTATCATATTATTTATAGAGTATTATAGTTATAGTTTAATTTTACTATATCACAATTTATTCTTTAAATCCTCAAAAGAAAGCTCTCTGTGTATTTTGGGAGTTGTATGTATGCTTCTTGGATCAAATAGATTTAATTAACTAAAAAATATCCATCTAAATAAAAAATCAACAATTGCTTTCTTTTCTATGTAAATACTAGAAATAAATGACAAATCAAGGCAGAATGTAATGTTGTTATAGCAAAAAAAAGCAAGGTTTTGGGACGCAGCAATAAAAAAGCAAAGGTGAGTAACATATTAGCCAACAAAACTGCTCAAAACACTGCACATTGTTATCATGTATTGTACATTTAAATATAATGGTTTTTTTTTCCATATTTGTATATTAATATTTGTTATATTTGTCCTCTGCATGTTAAAGCTGTGGAAAAAGTCCATTGAATGTGTTTTTGAAATCATAAAATAGGGTCACACTTGTTGCACCTTTATTGTTTATTGTACATTGTTTTTGCAGACGTAAACTGATTATTTCAAACAGACAGTTCGTCATGTTTTTCTTTGTTTTTTTTAACTTATAATCAAAACGTATGTATATTATGCAAATACTTTAAACAATATATAGCACAACTGTTATAACTAATTTAAAAAAAAAAAAAAAAAATATTATTCTAAAAAACATTACTTTCTTTAGCTAAATTATTTACTTTACTTTTAATTTATAAGATTTTATAGATTAATCTAAAGAAGCAATGTATCCTTTTATTAGATGAAAATAATTAATTAAAATTAATTTTCAAATCACTAAATACATCTAAAACATTAAATAACATTATTTTCAAGGCATTTTACATCACACTTTCAATCAATATCTATATCAAAGGTCTATATTCAATCACTGCAAATTACAGATTAGCACAGACATTTTAGTGGAACAGAAAAAAAGCATTGAGTGAGTGCATAAGAAGAATCAGAGTATGCTAATTATGAATGAATATATTAAAAATGGATAAATATTCATAGTCAGATATGCAAGGTTGATGAAGTGGATAGGAATAAGTAATCTACATTTACAATACACATACTGGCAAAGATGTAAAGCATTTAGGAACAGAACCACTATGCTCTGAAAAATGAAAAACGGGAGAAGACAATGATTAAAATACAGACCAACTGAAATCAAGATAATATATACATGAAACGGAACGCAATTAGACATCAATAGAGGGCTCTGTACTCACAAAGACAACTATGCCGAACTTGGTTCCGATAGTTAACAAAATCAATTCCATAATGTTGTAATATAATAATGTAAAATAAACATACAAATTGATATGAAATATTGATGAAATGTTTTAACAAAATAAAAATATAATATTGTCAGGGTTTATTAAATATTTTTTGATACTTTAATTTGGTAAAACCATGTGAATTTTAAATCAAATGTGTTTTATACATTGTAAAATTTACTGTTTTATTATGTTTTCTAAGGGAGATGAATACATTTAAATTTTTGCACAGAATTTGAATAAATATGAGGAGAATTATTATAATATGCAAATTACTTTGCAGATGAGATAATTTTTAAATAATTTGCAAAAATACACTAAATTTGCATTTAATTTTTTTAAAAGGAAAACTGTTCGCTCTCAGTGACCATTAATTTTTCTTTCTCTCTTATTTTTTTGGTTTTGTGGTGAGATAAAATATAACACAGCATTAGACAAAGCTTGTGAGTACATTTCCAAATATGGTAAATCTTATTTTGTCAAAATAATGGAAATCTATACAATCCGGTGTCTACAAAACATTCACATACTAGCCAACTTGACAATAGTGATAAGAAATGATAATAATAAATAATAGTGCTAAAAATAAATCAAAATATAAAAGGATTAAAAGGGTTTAGCAAAATCAAATTAAATTTGAAAAAAGAAACTTAAGAAAAATATGAACAAAAATTATTTATAAAATGACACCATTTACATTTATTTAAATATTATTCTAAACGATGTTACATAACTATAAGGGTAGGAAAGTTTATTATATATATCACTGACACTGTATAAATATAATAAACACTAATAATTATTATATTATATAGCACTAACAGTATGATTTAATATCAGTAGAACAGAAAAAGGGTGTACATCTTGGCACAACTAGACAAACTGCCTAAATACATAATTAACTGACATAAAAAGGTGTGTTTGACTTATTTCATTTGGATTATTATATATCTTCATTAACTATCAGTAAAATATCGAGAATAGGTCCAAAGCAATAGTAAATTTGGTCAGTTAATTATCTTCTCGGGTACATTTCAGTAAATACAAATTTATAGCCACAGTTCTGTGTTATTGCACTACTGTATTATCATGAATAGTTTGTAGATGTCTGTTAACACCAAAAACAACATCAACTAAAATGATTACTAAACAAAAACTCTCCTTGATGTCAATATTAAACATTAATTAAATAAGTAGAATATAATTTGTAAAATATAGTACAGACGCCAAGTTAAACTATAAGTTATAATTGTGATAATTCTATTTTCTGATTATAAAGAATCTAGAAAAACACACACAATCTCACCTTATTGGAGCTGAAGGTGGTTTATTATCACCAATAGGTTCATTAACAGCTCGGTCTAAATCTGCAAGAACTTCATCTAAAGATTGTGTTTGCTGTTTTCGGCGAGCCTACATGAGAAATCATATATCAAATGTCATCAAATGACAAAGGTGATAGATGTTAACATTTGTTTACATTATAAAAGTAGATTATATTTTCACTATTGCAGCTTTTCTATCTATTTATTTTAATCTATTTATAAGTTGTTATATTGTATATATTTTATTAATTTTCTGTTAATAAATTGAATAAAGTTATTTACAAAATAATTTGAAAATTAATTTCTACTGCAGTAAAATATTAATGATTTATACTGTTAGCTGGATTAGTAAAACATATTTCTATTATTTTTTTATATAAGTAATTGGAAATTAGTTAGAAAAGATGTTATGATCTGGTTTAATTTGTGATGGTTACAAGTGTTAATTGTAATTAATGCGGATAGATTCAATTTGTTGAAGAGGAAAAATGTTGTGCGAGAAATGTGTAGAAATGTTAAAAATATCTGAAATGTACATAGTATGAAACAAAGAATTATTATAAACCGCTACCAAAAAGTTGAAATGTTATTTGTAAACCATGTGTAACCCTGTGTTAGGTATAACCCAAAGATAGTGATAACCCATAGCACCAAGCAAAGGGTAGAAAGCAATGCACTAAAAATCCTCTAGTAAGCAGTGTTAACCCAGTTGAAGTGTTGCCACAGAAGAAGAGGTTAATGAAGCGATTGTTAATAAGATTTGAAAAAAACTACAATACGTTGGTTCTGGAAGCCATAAAAATAGTTTGTACATTGCCATGACTTTGAAGAGATTCAACATTTTATTGGTTAGGTAACAACATATTAACATGAACAAGAGAAAGCATCAGGAATAAGACATGAATAGAGAGATTGAGAAGATGAAATGTGCAGGTGGATTAGGCGATGCTTGAGAGATGAAAAATCGCAAGAAAGTGCCATAAACTTAAAGTCACCTCATTTGGTTGGGCTACTTGTTGCTGAGATGAAACATTTCCATTTTGTTTTCGTTTATTCTCTTCTTGGAGTCTTTGCAGAATGGCATACTGTTCTCGTAACTGTTGGTCTTTCTGATGTGGAATTGGTGAATTACTTAAGCTATGGCAACCAACCGTTATGCTGCTGACTGGTGAAATGTTTAAGGATGGAGCCGAGGATTGTTTAGAAAGACGTTGTCTTTCAATTGACACATTTCCATTTCGGTGCTGAGGGCTGGGAGTTACACAGTTTCTCTGAATCTGCTGGTGCTTTCCATTGGTCATAGGTGACCCACTACGAGATTTGTGATTGTCATTTGTAGTATGCCTATTATGCTGACTGTCAACATTACGAGTATTGACAGTTGTGCTACTAGCATGTGGGCTTACCATACGTGAACTTCGATGGGAACCATTCATTTTCCTTGGTGAATTTGGATAGGAGTTACTACCTCCATTTCTCATCTTCAACAGTTCATCAATATTCATGTAATCATTTTCAGCACAATGATTTCCTTGTCTCTTTGGGCTTTGATGCAATGATTGCATATTTGGGGAGTGCATATTTCCTCTATTATACTGCCTAGTAGGGATTCTATTCTTAGGCATGTTTAGTGGCTGAGCTGTTATCTTTGTGCTTTGGGCCCTGGGAGGTTTAGGAGGTGGAATCATTTGATTTGGGATTTGATTTGGTTTTGGGCCAACCTTTGGTGGTGACCTGTGGGGTGATACCATGTTTGATGAACCATTGTTCCAATGAACCTGTGGCTGTTGGATCCTTGTGGCTGGAGACTTTGGGCTTGTCAAAGCATACCTTTGCCAACTTTGTGGAGATTGTTGTTTTTGTATAGACTGTTTTTCTTGCACATATTTTGTATTGAGGTTTGGCACAGGAGCATAATCAGGTGATGAGACCTGACTTTGACTAGATATTGGGAGCGCCTTTACTTTTGGTCTTACAACAAGTTCACCTGGTGGGTTTACCCCCAGGGGTGACATACCACGCAGTTTACAGTTATTGGCATTTACATTATGTTCTGTCTTACTACTTACTGGTGAAACAGTAGTTGTTTGTGTTTTGGTGATGAGAACAACTTTTTTCTTAGACATAAATGAAGGATCATCTATTTTTTCTGTAGATGACATGACTACAGTTGTCCCTTCGGAGCTCGACAAACTACCGGCTGAGGAATTTTCTGGTGACTGCAAAGAACGAGCGGACAAATTTGACCGCCTAGGTGGTGGTGGCGGTGGTGCTTTGCCTTGCTTGTTCAACTTGATTTCTTTTTTGGCAGCTATTTTCTCTTTCTTCTCCGGTGTGACAATTGGGGTCATGTGGTCATGTTCCTCCTGCCGATACAGGTTGCTAAGATTTGACTTTGCTCTGCACTCAATATCATTCAAATGGTTAGTTTTCCGTAGTGATTCATTCCCCTGAACTAGAGAATTTTCAAATTTAGCTTGGTCTTGTGAGTTAGTAAAGCGACGTTTTCGTTCCCGTGACTCATCTGCCGCCTGGGGAATGACAAGCAGTGAGAGCCGTGTTAGTTGCCATGAAATTATCTCAATTAAAACAAAAATTCAGAAGTGAAACAAAATAATATTGAGTTAATAATCAACAAAAATTATGAAAATAATTAATTAAGCCTCTGTCAACTTCTAATAAATCTTTATATCTATATAATAACATTTAGGACAGATGAGAACTGTGGTGTTTGCAGAGGTAATATGTCATTTTTCGTGGCAACACTACTAGTGTTCCTTCTAGAGAGAGGATCCCAATTTGTAGTCAATTAAAGGGAAGTTCCGAAAATATTGACATGTCATTTTTCAGATCACATCAGACCTCTGACCATTTTAATTTGTAGACATCTTAATATTGAACTCCTAGTAAGGAAATTTGTAGTGCTGCCATTGGTTCTTTAGAGAGCAATCAATGTATGTGCATTCATACTACATTCAGACTTAAATAATTCAGCATAGATGTGGTAATTTTCAAAAGAAGATTGACTCCCAGGCCTGTTATAATACAAATAAACTAAGACCTGCAATGACAGAATTATCCAATCCTCTGGAAAGATGTCAAGTCTGAATGTATTTGAAGTAAACGGGATGTCTAAACATGATTATTAATGTTTAATGTTATATGTTTAATGTTAGCTATTGGTTAAATTAAACAGAAATAAATTAATTCTATCATTTTACCAGTAACTAAATGATTTTAAATGGGTATTGGTTAGAGTGTATTACACCAACCTTATGTAAACATAAAGGGCTGTTATATCCAGAAATTAGTCACCACAATTAGTAGGTTGGGAGGATTGAGCAAAAAAAAAATAAAAATTAATTAATCTATTAAATTATTTTTGTCAATGCATACATGCTATGGACAAGTCTGAGATAAAATTTATTTAACACTTTAAAATAAAAAGTTATTCTATAATCTCTTAAAATTATATTTGGTTGAAAATAAAAACAGTGAGTTTCGCTCATTGTGGAAATAACAATGTTAAGATTATTACAAGATGAACCTCATAATGTCAGTAAAATCTTCTGCTCAATTACCTGAATTTTTCTCACTCTGGTGTCATGATCTGGTTCCAATTTGTTAATGTTATCCATCAATGCAGTGCGGCTTGGTACACCTGGAGACGATTCTATTACAGGTACAACAGGAGACCGATGTTCCTGGACACCACCCAATCTAAATGATGAAACAAGATTATTTTGCTTTTATAACATTTATTTCAGTAACAATATAGTAGGACTATAAACATTTTCACTTACAAAGGTTAATATTTGTATAATATTGGTTGATCTTATTGCAATATATTTTTTTTTTATGAAATTAATTACATTATTTTGTATTTGATAAATAATGTTCTAAATTACCAAAAGTATTGGTGGGCTTATAAACGATGGTAGGCTTATACACATCAGGACAATAATTCTTCATGAAAGAAGTGGTGTTATTTTGAAAATAATTCAGCCAAAACAAGAATATTACATAATCAAGATATACAATTTTTAATGATCAGCATTGCTTGTAGTGTGGACACAGCATTAAATGC
This sequence comes from Antedon bifida, assembly GCF_963402885.1. Classification (NCBI taxonomy): domain Eukaryota; kingdom Metazoa; phylum Echinodermata; class Crinoidea; order Comatulida; family Antedonidae; genus Antedon; species Antedon bifida. Next base: position 11,478,567 of record NC_136229.1, read on the forward strand.
ATCCATAGTTACCTTTTTAATGTATGTAACGTTCCTGTCAATTTCTTACATCGCTTCATATAACTGTCTAGCTTTGGTGGCTCTTCTTTTAAAAAGCTACAATTAAAGATAAATATTAAATTGAAAATAGTACTGTTACCTAGCTAGCAAATAAGTTCATTGGACATGGACATATTTTTTTGTGTGTGAATATTTTACTACTGTAAACAAACCCCAAAGATCAGCGATTAACCAACCACCAAGCTATAATAATACCTACTTTTCTTCCTGCACTACTACAGCCATTTCTTCATTCATTACTTTCTTCATCTTGTCCGACAACATTGGAAAGGCAACTGGAACAATTTATAGAGTATATCATTTATTTAATATTTATTTCATAAGACAATATGAAAAAATGACAATATAAAAAAATATAAAGAAAATGTCTTTTTCTCTATTTTGAGATTTTTGCATTAAATGTTTGTTTTTATAACTACCTTTTCAATAGTAGTTCAAGCAGTTATATATACACTATTAGCTATTCGCAAATTTGCATTATATTTACAGTACTTATAAATGACTATGTAGATTATGTCATTGGAATACAAAACGCTTACCTTTTTGTTCAGATATTTTTTTTGTTGTGTTGCCTAGAAGCGTACTCATATTGCCAACATCTTGCATATCAACACGGCATTGTTTGTTCACTACATCACATCTTGTTTCTTCCACTGTTGCTTCCAAATCACTAATATAAAAACAATGACAAAATAATTGTTTTAATAAATACATTTTTTTTAGTTTCTTGTTAGTTAGGTTTGAGATTTAAATGTTTTTTTTACTTTGTCATGGATAGAAAAGAGGCACCTGTATAATGTCAAGGAGATGGAGTGAACCTTAGAAGAAGCCTGTTATTGAAAAGTGTTAAAATCTAATCCACCTAGTGTGAATATGTGCTATAAAAATCCATCATTATTATTACTCTAAATCAAGTTGAATTTGTTGTGCTGTTGTCTTGTAATGAAGGAAGTCCTGATGTACGCGACTCCTCTCTGCCCTCACTGGATGGTCATTTGCATGAGGTGTAATGTCTAAAGCCTGCATGATACGACGTGTAGTTATCTTCATCATCTCATTCATCTGCTGGGCATGGTTCAGTTGCAGTATGCGTAGTTGTTTTAGTTGATCTCGAAGATTCCTTGCAGTTTGTCGAAGATCAAGAGCCGAGTTTCTCAAGTGGACATTGATAACTGGTGTGACGCATGAACTTCCAGATGCATCTGTTGAAATTGGAATAATCAATAAAGATTATTTCAAAATTCAAATACCAACACAAGATACATTTTAAAAACTTATGTTGCTGAAAATGGGATTAAATTTATTTGTATTAAATTAAAAATACAGAGATAAGCACAATGGCACCACAATGTACAACCATGTTTCTTGTACATTTTTTTTTGCAGATGTATATAATGACAATTACATCAAATATATTCTTTTATAGGAAATATGTCTTTCCATACTCACCACTACCGTCAGCTGACATCTCCGATGAGGCAACACTTGATCCACTAAACATTCGTAGGACCTCTTCACTCCTACTGGAAGACATTCCAGATGGAAGTTTGTGTGCCTGAAGGAAAATTTATAAGCATTTTTCAAAACTAAATAATGGTTATAGAAGTTAGGCGACACGGAACTTAATGTTATGCATTTGTACATACGCCATAAACTTCGAACTTAGTCTTGCCATAATAACTTACTTTGTAATCCAAGATGAACATGTCATATTTTAAACTTTACCTTGTTATCATCAGGACTTCCAATGCTACCAGTAGTGAGGGCAGTCTCTAGAATTCCAGCGAGGCTCGCAATCTGATGTTCCATAGCCGACATACGGGCACTAGTAAATAGAATACATGATTTTTAAAAAAGATACAGTAAAATAAACCAAATTATAATGCATAATTATTTGCTACAATATGCAACCAAAATGTTAGCAAGTGAAATAGAAACATTTTGGTGCAATTAATTTTCAAAATGAAACATTCAATCATCATGCATGCTGAAATGCAATTATAACAAATGCATATATTAAAATACGTTATTGTGCCATGGCGTGCTGATGTTCAATCTACACTGTCTTATTAACTACAGAGGCAGATGAAAAGTAATAGATGTCCCAATTTTTAGTCTTAAGCCTAGACTTTAAAGCACTAGTTGAAATGAACAAAGTTGATTTTAGAGTTTAGATCTAAGTCAGACAAGTTTTCATTGCAATCTGCAACTGATTTCTCACTTCCATCTATTAAACATCAATTTCCCAGGGATTTTAATATCTCTGTATGTCTGTTTTTCATCATAATACATAAATTAAATCAAATGAAATGTATAGACCTACAGTATTTCTTTTTATAAATACTTAGTATTACAAATTTGGAAATTTCAAAATCCAATAAATCTAGTAAATAAATATTTTGGGATATAACATTACAACTAAAAAATAGATTGAAAAAAAAATTGACCCAAAAACAAAACCATAGACAAACAAAATTACGTGAAGAACTCACTTGGATTCTGGATCAAACGGTGTTGAGCGCCCAGAAGAGTTTGGGGGCGGGCTTTGCATATAGTATGCTCGTGCTTGGTCTGTGATTGACGTACTCGTTGGCCTTTGTATAGTAGCGTAAATGCTAAGATTTGATATAGAAGAATCCCAATAAAAAAACATGCATTTTTGGTATAGATATTATTACACAATCTTTGAATGAAAACCAGTTTTAAAAAGTAGATTCAAGCTGACAGCAATCCCTGTACAGACTGAGATGTAAGCCTTCCCCTTTAAAATCTAAACTTGGTCCAAGTCCCTATATTGCTACCAAGTGAATTTGATTTTTGTCCGTATAACTAGATGTGGTGATACCAGATCAAGTATAGGTACAAAATCTTGTTCATTTACCAATATAAGCTGAATGGCAATCTAAAATTTAGAGTGGTGTCAACCTATGCAAACCTATATTTGCATCAAATTTACTAAAATTGGGTGGGTTTATGCTTCAGGGTAGGCTTATACCAGAGTCAGTACATTGTAATTACTTATTCAAACAGAGAAAATGATAATAAATATGGCACACTTGATAATGCATTATTTTTGACAAATCAATCAAATCAATCATAGCATTGCATATAATTTATAAGAAAATATTTTAGTCAATAATTTTGAAAGACAGCAAAATGGATGCATTTTGAAATTCATGCAAAATAATATAGTGTGATAATGCATGCATTTTGTAATTAAATACAAAAGACAATATTTAATATTTAACAAATGAATTCTATGTTATTAGTTAAATGTGAAGTTAAATGGTTTTAATTTAGTTAAAAATAATGATCTCCAAGATCATTCTTCAAATAAAATAATTTTCTAAAATGAATTAAAGGGAGGTTAAGGAATAGATGACATTCAATGACAATGACAAATTTAGGGTTAAACAATTAAATACTATATGCTTCAACAATGGAGGAATGATAAAATATTAATTTAGTCATATGGAAGGAGTTATTAAATTAGGATTGATCGATTAAATGTAATTAATTTATTCAGAAATATTCATGCTTGTAGGAATACCAATGAGAGAGCGTTTAACTAAATGAAAAGTAATTTAAAAAACACGTACCCTCCATTATCAGTAGCAGCTTTAGCCGGCGGTTGGCTATGGCTTCTCTGCTTCATGTCAAGTTCGGTCCGACTCATCTGGCGACCTCTCTGTGAACCTCCACTATGTGAATAATGTCTTGGAGATCCGAAATTCTCTTTTTGTCGATTGCGAGTAGGTGTACCTGGTGGTATGTTAAGGCTCTGTGAGGAGCGTGACCTTGGAGTACCCTGTTGAGCATAGTTGGACGGTGGAGGGGGTACATCAACTTGATACACTGGCCGATGTTTCATTGATCTACTTGAATCTGTGTCGTCTAGATTATCCAATGAGTTGGACATTCGTGACCCATATTGACCTTTTCCTGGATGATGGCCGTTAGTATCTGCCATTGATGTTGGTGTGTATCCTATTTAAAATTACAAAATTTAACTATTATTTATTTCATTGCATATTAGTAAAATTGTAAGGCCTCAATATTTGACCCTGTTTGAGTTACAAGAAAAATCATCAATCAAATTTAAAGTATTAGAAAGCAATCATGTCACCAACTATCTCTCTACTATTTTGATACTCTCAATTGAGAGTTTGTATTGCCACCAGAACAGAACTCACAGGAGTTTTAGGTTAGAGCATCCTATCCTACAAATTGACATATATGGGTATTTATAGGCATTAGAAGAAATTCTAAACAACCCGGTGATATACTGAAAATTAATTAATTAATTTTGAAATTATAAAGATGAGGACATTTGTGGGAATATAAAAAAAAATAAAACTCGGAACCTTCTGCTTGATATGCAGATGTTCTATCCATACAATATTACCACATTTCAAACATCTTTCCAATATCAATTTGTTGCATGATTCCATTACCTTGAGGTGCATGTCCCTCATGTGATACACTTCTTTGTGTCACTCTTTGTGTAACATCTGAGTAGTTTCTGCTATGAGACAATGGCAGGGTTTGACGACCAGGAGCACCACGATGCAATTCTTCATAATCTCTATTGTTACTTCTGGTCAATGTAGCGCTAGCTCTATCTGGGGTACCTCTTCTAAAGTCCTATAAAATAAATCAAAAGGTAGATACCTCTATTACAAATGTGACATATAAGTAGTTTGGATAGGAATTATTAACTATTTCTTATTTTGGTGTAGTTGGAAACTAACCTCAAGGCAGATTGTAAAGTATGATGATCTGGGCTAATCTATTCATAGATTTTAATGGCATTTTACTAAATTTGTTACCATTTTAATAGCATGGAATAATTTAGAAGCTTTGAATTTTGGGAGAGTTTCCTGTATTCCTGAAATCTGGTTTGGTGAAACAAATTTTCCTTTCACTGACAATTTGCCATTTACAAAAAAAACATATGAACAATAGAAATTCCTGTAAAGCAGATTAGCCAATTTGTTTTTGTTCAGTAATTATCATTTTTGTTTTCATTTTTTTTTACTTATTTACCTAAAATAACAACAGTGATTTATGCTTTGTCACATCAAAGCAAATTTCATGTGCAAATGTGATTTGTAATGAGGTTAATAACATTGTCCTAATGTGTTCAAGTATCAAGAAACATAAATATGTATCAAAACAAATTTTTACATTTAAACATTAGCTGCAAATAAATGGTTTGACGACTTCAGGGTGAAGAAACAATTCAAACAGGGAATATTAAATAGAATATAAAATTATACATATTCAATATATTGGATTCTGTATCATGATTGAACTAATAAAAGCTTTTTAAAAGTCTATTGAAAATAATACAGTTTGATCATATTCCCTTCCAGAATACACTACTAGAAGAGGTAACATAAACAGCAATTGATAAATAATGGTCACAAAAATCTATGATAATAGACAGAACAAAATGTGGAAAACCCTATAAAAGCTTGGGTGCTACAAAAAATAAGTGTAAGATATATAAACAGTGATTTAAACATGTCATGAAAAAAAATCCTGACATCTGACAGGAACATTGGACACAGACGAGCATCCGATTTACCAAGAGACAAAACATAATAAATTGTGTTAAATTTTTAAAAAGCAGAAACAATTTAGTAATAAAAAATGTTAGTTAGAGACAAACAAAAGATCAGCTTCAGAAATATCTTCTGTTTATTTTTTCTAATGACCAGCATCAATGTATTCCACAGACTGCACAGATAACTTTGCTGCTATGTTTCATAATAATCACCCATGTCACATGATAATAAATAATTGAATTATAAAATTATTAATTTATCTGGCCAACTGTAATTGAAGATCAAATAGCTTTAATAGAATCAGAACCTGTACTAAACTAATATTCAGCGGTTATTTGATATTCACCTAAAACGCAGGTGAAATGTCAAGCAAAACTATTGTTATATGAAAGTTTCTAGAATCCTGTACACTCAAAATGAAAAGTATTCCTTTAATTGTCAACACCAATAAGCATAAATAAAAACCAATTCAAAAACACATTTTTTTTAACCTAAGCTAGGGATTTTGAAGGTGTCCACAATAAACACTTTATAGAACAGGCTTTAAAATAAATACATGTATAAAAAAAGTGACTTGAATATAGCCTAGCAATTTGTCCAGAATAGTTTTATTTTCCTTTTAATAGAAAGGAAGGATGCCACAGAATTGTATTTTTACCTGGCTTGATTATACCAAGTAATAATCTAAATTGACAGATAAGCTTAAGGCTTAAAACTCACAATGATTTTGTTTTGGTCAAATGATACACTTTTTAGAAGATACAAATTAATGTAAAATTAATACCTTAGTTGAAAAAAGGAAACCAAATGTAAATGTTAGTTGACAGAAAATCTAAAGGATTTAAAGTTAATTATAATTTAGATCGCATTTACTTCTTTCAGAGCAGCCATCAAGATAAAGTTTTGCAGTAGGCTTTATCTTGATAAATTCAAATAAATAAAATTATGCATGCATCATAGCATGTTGGGTTGAGCTAGGCTTTGAGCATACCCACTGGACTCTTGACATGGATTACTTGTATTTATCTCATGATTAGTCTCATTTTCACTCACTAGCACTTATTGCATTTCAAATAATTTAATTTGCATTATTTTCATAGAACAAATGAATTAATTTATTAATAAACAGTATTCCTTATATTACTAAATAATAAATTAATTTGTGACCTCCTCAGTTCATTTATATATTTTAAATGTGAATTAATTATCACCAGGATGTTTAGAGTACAGTATGCCTGTAACTGTGTAATACATATTATGTATGCATTTAAATTTAACTGTGTAATGCATTATGCATGTAAGACCACCATTGCATGCAAGACCATCATTGCATATATTGTAAGAACATCATTGCATATAAGACCATCATTGCATGTAAGACCAGCATTGAATTATAAGACCAGCATTGCATGTAAAACTACCATTGCATATAAGGCCAGCATTGCATTTAAGACTACCATTACATGTAAGACTACCATTGCATGTAAGACCGCAATTGCATCCTTGGATAGAATACTACCAATGTGAGACTAACAATCCAAAAAGACCACCAATTGTGCATACATAAGACTACCAACTTTGCTTGTAAGAACACACCAAGATTTATATGCAAGTTTAATTTAGGCTTAGGCCTCAGTATTCTGGTCCTCAGGTAGAATTAAGCTCACACAAAAATGTAACCCAATCTCATGGCTTATTCCCAAGTTAATAGCATATTACATAATACCAAATCATGATACTGCATTTAATTAGTGGTAGTAGGGTGTACAGTACCTGTGTAGCGTATCTACTTTGATGTTCCCTATATCCCATCGCAGAGCTAGGTCGCTGGTGTAGCTGTGATGTCTGCATTGGTATTGTATTCTGTGGCTTCTCAACTCTTCCTTGTGCAGCTTTTAATTTCTACAAAACAAAGACAAATAAAGATTGTCTACATGAGCTTAATATTTCCAAATATATTAAACTGAAAAAAAAGAAGAAAATGAGCTTAATCCCATGGGTTTTCACAACACATGTCATCTATCAGTAATTATTAGGGATCTTTCAATTTGTGATGACCTACTACCTAGGAACAAATTACATCATATTAATTAATTGTGTACATGCAGGAACATTTGGATGTGCTTCATTCAGTTGCTCTACCGTGTGGCTTCTAGATCCCTGGACAACCAATGAAACAACATGCGTAGGACATTGCTTCTATCCTCCTTAGGCATTGCTTATATCCTCTTTAGGCATTGCTTCTATCCTCTTTAGCAAAACACTTTACTATTGTATGCTTGTCTCTCTCCACCAAAAGTCAAACCCAACTGTGCTTATTACTATAAGATTGACATATTATTATTTCTCATACAAGTGTCTTGCACAAACTCATCTCACAATGAATATTCTTTGTACAAATACTGATGTAAAATAGCACATAGTAAAAATACTTACATTTTGATCTAGAGTTCCACTCAGCTGAGCGTAATTATCCGACCCACCACGATTAGGCATAGGTCCATGATGTATCATTGGTCCAGGAACATTTGGTCTTCCTTTCCCTGACTGCTCCTTAACTGTTGTCAATGACGACATCACCTGATATTTCTGTCTTTGTTTATCATAATTTTCAAAGTCTAATTCTGGTTCTGAGAACAAACTGAAATCACTTGGTGTGGATCTAGCTGAAACGGGTGCAGATCGCGTGCTTAAATGCGCATCCTCCCCAGCACCTGGTTCATGTACTTTTAACACAACGTGATCCTTAATGTCACTAGAAACAAATGTATTACTTTTAATATCAAAACAAACAAAATAGATGTATATGAAATTGAACTATCATTATTATTATAATTTATTTCAATTTGTATATCTGGGGTTTTTTTTAAAGGATGAGTTAAGTTTAGAGGATGAAAAAAAAAAGGTCCATGACACTTTACACGTATAATAAACCCACTATAAACTTTGCATTGGCTTTTTTGGCCAATTGTATTGAGCAAGAGGCAGAATTAAACTCAGATTCTATGACTGGGAGGCAATGCCTTTTCAGATAAAATTAATTTCAAATAATTTCCATTTTCAGTTGAAAATGAATGTATAGAATAAACATGAGTTGACCTTTTGGCAAATTGCTGCATTATATTTCAATGAATGAGGAAAAGGTATATAACTATCTTACCTCAAATTTTCAAGCTCATAAAAAATCTCAGTTGCAGGATCTCGCATATATATTTTTCTCTCTGGCTTTTCAAGAGCTTCAAGCGTAAGTTTGCCCGGGAAAGCACGGACAAAAAGCGCCCTGACAGTATCTAGGCCTGTTATTTCATTTGGCAATAGACCTCGCTTAGTTTCTCCCATGTACTGTAAGTACACTAAACCTGAAAGAAGAAATGAACTCATTAAAAATTAAATATGCAATTTTGTTTTTATTTATATCATTGTGCTGGTGGGATAAAGTGAAATGTTTCAAAATGACAGCGTTACCATGTATATTGAAAAATCTCATTATCATTTACGTTATACATACACTATATCAATTCATTCATATTGTATTAGTATCTTTATTATGTATGTATTATAGTATATAAATTAAAACAACCATTATAGAAGCATACATTTATGCTAAATAAAATATATGTTATGAGAAAACTTTACTCTAGAATAATTTTCCTTTTCTGAACAATGTCAATTTTGACCGAGTTGATATCGTTTAATTATTAAAATGAAAATTACAAGTAAAGGTTATGTTTGCAATTTTATCACAATATCTTATGGGTTGTGATGAAAAATTTCAGAAGATGATAACAAACAACCATTTTTTTTTAAATGCAAAATATCAGCTGTTATCACTGTATTCCTTTTAAGGACTTGAGTCTGTATGTTTAATCTAAACTAAGAGAATATAATAGAAATTCTGAGGAGGAGGAAGTAGAAAACTACTGGAGGTGTGGTGTCATTTGTTTCTCATCTTCCAACACAAATCTAACATAAATTTGATCATGAAGGAACTAAAGCCAAAATAGTGTATAGTGTTATAAAAGATAAATAACAATCGGTATTTGAAATATGAAAATTATTATACTTGGTAATGATAGTGTATATTCACTAGAATTCGTCAACATTGTCCCGTTATATATTTATCATAGAGCATAATAATCCAATGTTAGTTCACAACTGTACGTCATCATATATAACAGTACAATTCTACATTCTCTTCAAACATGGCAATCTGTTCTGCTCCTGTGGCGATACGGTCATAAAACGCTGAATATAAATTGAGCGAATTCTCAACAATGACAGCACAGTAGCCAATAAATTATGAAATGCATGTTTGCTAATTAGAACGAAAAGGGCAAAATAACAAGTCGTCAATTAGCAGAATATCAACAAGTTATTATAGATACAAAACGAGGATTATTTTCAAACATGATAAATAATTAAAAATGAATGAGTAGATATCGTGACTAACATCTGTTCAATAATTCCTCATCATTTAAATTTCTGTTGCTATATTTCCGAAAGCTTTGCTTATTTGTCACATGTGTATAATTATCGTACAGAGGTATGATATGCATATCAAACAGAGATGCTACAACATGTGTTATAATTGTAGTCTTAAGAGTATTATGTGAAAGAATTAACAAATAAGTGAACAGAAATTATGTATATTATGTAACATTTATATGTTGTTTATAAATACTGCAGTCAACTTTTAAACATTGTGAGTAAAAAGTCTCCCTAACAATGAACAAATGATGATACTTTTTTTCATACATGTCTGTCCAGCAGCAAATATAGCTTTATAATAACAGGATGGATAAACTATATTGACACTAGGTCAGGATTGAACCATGTACCTTTGGATTGAAATGCAAGCATGTTAAACCACCCAGCTACAACTCCATGATGCCGAAGGACCATGAATAGCACAGATATGTGACATTCGCCTTGGGTTGTTCTAGCCCTCCCTGTAGCCATTAGGCTGTTTTACACAAAATTACCTCTTAAGATTTTATAAAGATATTCTCACAAGAATTGATTACAAGACCAGAAATAATTGTGCGCTTCATATGATATGACCTTTTACCTTTACTTTTAATTGAAGTAAATAAATTATAGTGTTGAATACCAATTATCTATCAGTACAGCATTCTATTTGCATTCAGTGACATTTAAAAAAAACATAAAATAAAAATCAGTCATATGAAGCAACAGCAAAATTGTTAAGGTTTATAATAAGAATCGGTATCAATCAATTTATTGCCTAATGAAGCGTAACATTAACTCTTAATTAAGGTAAAGAATGTAAATACAGCAATAAATGACTTCTGAGAATAACAGTCAGTACAGTTGTATTAGGTAGCAAACAAGAATTTTTGAATATATTTGTGTAGACATACAGCCACGGCTCAAAACATTTTTAAAAATCAGGTGTTTTGGGCAAGCAATGTCCAACATTTGATCGCCCTAGATAATTTTTACCCTGCCCAACTTTGTTGTTAAAATAATTACTAATTATTTTTCATTTTCCTTAAAACTGGTTTTAACAACTGAGATCAAATGGTTTTTTAAAACCGTATTTATTTTTTGTGTGAAAACACCAATTCGTTCAACAAAACTCAGTTCTTAAATCGTATTTTCTTGCTCAATAGAAATGGAGATGCAAAGTATAAAACAATTTATAAATAATTGTTACTTATACAAAATATAGCCATAAGACATCTCTCATCTTTAAACCAATAGAATAGACAAATTTAATACTGTTCAAGCAAGGTAGAAAAATGGCAGTAAAAAATGTGACATTCTATGTTACATTGATGTTCATTGTAATGTCTTCTTTCATTACGTGGAACGAACGACTATAATTTTAACTCATGAATATTTAAATTTCTATTATTCATGCATTCATTTTAAATGAAGCCAATATTCACAATTAATTATTAGATTTTGCATTTTGTTTTAGTTTCCATGAAACTTATATAGTATGTATGACAGCTTAATCGCCTTTTAATATTTAATATTATATTCAAACTGTGTGCACACTACCTTATTATAAGCTGGTGTGCTGATAGTTGGCACTCTTCTCTGCAGTTGAAGAGGGTTTAAAAATGTGGTTCAATATGAACAGCAAAATTGGACATGTTATTAATTATCAAAACACATTTTCCCCATTTGTATCCTTACTGTTATTGAATATACATTTTTTGCAACAAAACTATAATGCTATAAATTTATCATGCATTTGGAAAATATCCAATTCCTAGATAAAAAAATGAATGTTCAAATCACCATGGAAACCAATTCAATAGGGTGTTCTTTACTTTATGCTGATATGCAGGTTTTTTGGTCACATTTACTTGGATTTGCTCCAAAGAACAAAAGCTAGTCTAGATATTTAAGATGAGATACTAATTTTGTGACGCGACAAAGACTATAATTTGTTTAAAGTAGTCAGTTTTGCAATTTGCTTTATGGTAATAATACAACCATATAAAGAGTTATGAAATCAGCTACTTGAATCTCAAATGTCATGGTACACACTAGCCATTTTAGTTTCAATACTAATTAATTATAATAGGATACACCTTTTTTAAAACATTTCCTATGATAATTAGTAAAATTTAAATTTTAAAGGGTAATTTAAAACTCACAGCATAATAATATTGCCAAGAAAAGAATTATTACTTTAGACTTCTCTGTACAACAATTACTGCAAAAGATACCCAGTTTTTCTTTTTGATGTATACAACTTTCTATTTTTGTCCTGCCATGTTTCAGAGCCGTGAGACGATGCGTAAAGAACTAGTAGGACTTGAAAGTTGGCTCAATAGTGTCCAGATGGAAGAAGAAGAGGAAGAGGAGAAGATGAGCGAGTCCTAGACCCGGGTATCCCAAGTAAAGTGTGTACTGTAACTTTAACATCATTCTATAATAAATTTTAAAATCAAACAACGCTATGCAAATCTGAATGATAAGACTATCACCATTAAAGTATAACAGGTGTGAAAGAATAAATATTTGATTAGTTTTTAAAATAATAATAATCATCAGTTATGTTTTAGCTTTACTTGCATGGATATTGTAAATGGTTTAAATATGGTAACCATGTCGGATGTGAACATAATATTGATCTGCTTTTATTATAATGAAGATTAATTAAGAAGACTATATATTATATAAAGCTATAGTATAAAAAGTTTACACTTACAATATTTCACCTTGATATTCAATTAATATACAGTGAAATTAATTGTGATGATAAAATATATTTCAAATAATTTGAATATAATTTTAAATAATGAAAACAAAATAAATCAATAAAATGAATTTTTAATTTATTAAAATAAAAATATAAGTATTTAAAATAAACATTCTACATGACTGCAATTTTAATGGTAACCTACAAACATTGTTAATAATTTCTAAAACTTCTAATTGATTGATAATATATAATTGATAAAGCATCAATCAAAGGTTGTATTTGAGTAACTGCATATTTACTGACTGGCACTATAGAAATATTATGGGAAGGATATAAAATAAATCTGTTTAATTATATAAAGGGACTGTCAAACTGTGGCATATTTTAAAAACAAAAGTTTTAAATTTGATGCTAAAATTACAGTAGCTTCAATGAGCGAGAAGCAGAATATGAAAATCCTCTTAGGTCCTCTTGCTTCAGACATCATGTTCTATATTTACATTTCATTTAAACAGTTCAATAACAAAAGCACCTCGAGATAGTGAACTAATTATTTACGGTAGCTGAATAAACCAATATTTTGCCAGATCTATGTAACATGCATCTTTGCTGAAAACCATCATTTGAAGACAGAACCTTTTAATAATGAAGACTATTTGTTAATTTAAAGTAGCTATGTAAATAGTCCAACAGCAAGACAGCAAGTTCATGATTAGTTTATTGGGACATAATTACTAAAAAGACAAATTATTTGATTATTTTTTTTCTTTTTTTTTTTTTCATTTATATTATTTTATTAGTGTTGTCCTATACACATGAATTGAATTTTAAAAACTAAATACATTATACTTTTCCTTTGAACGATTTCTAAATATCAAAATTAGTCTTGGGTTGAACTTAAAGTTCAAATATGAAATTTTAAATTTAATTCTATTGGGAAAACAAGTATTACCATGAAGCACATCTACACACGTACTATTGATTTTGAATTATTTTAATTTGAAAAATCCAATTTTACACAAGCATTTTACAACATTTTTATAGGCTCTAGTTAGAATTCAGAGAGCAAAGTATGAATAAGCGGATGTTATATATTTGCATGCTGTCAGTTTTATGATAAAAATGTACATGACTTTACAAGTTACAACGGTTAAAGTTTAAGAAAACTGTAACAAGAAAATCAGATAGCTATATGTACAGTATTGAATCAAACTATTTTAGAAATAAAGAATGTTCTTGGATACATAAAGAAGTGATTATAATCAAAACTGGTGATGCTGTTGTTGAATTGACATTAAGTTATATATCAGTCACCAAAGAAAAAACAAAATGAAGATCGCTTCAGATGATTTTATCAACAATTTTGATTTACTATAATATTTTTTTTACAATGTGGAAATAATTTGCTTAACCTTCAAAAAGTTTTGTTTGATTACAAACTTTAGCAGGTGATTCTAACAACTACTACAGTTTTGTCTTTACTGCATTTGCAAAACAAAAATCATAAATAATTAACAAATATTTTTTAAGTCAGTGTTCTAATTCTAATATTATTATAAAAAATCTAAATTTACAAACCGGTACTTATGGTTTCATGACATACTTTATTAAAAAATATGCATTACTATTTTTAATATGTTTATTATCTTTTATTGATGAATATGTTGCTATGGAGCCGTAGCAGATTAGAACGATTAATAGCTATTATAGCATTATTAATAGCTGTATGGTAATATTGCAATGTTTTTTTATAGTGCAGTATCATCAATCTAGAATGACTTTGGTATCAAAAATGAATTGAAAGTCACAAGCAACCTAATTGGATTTTAATGCGACTCAATGCCTTGTACCAAATTTTAAATTTAAATGGTTAAATAAGAATGATGAATCACTGATGATTATAGGCGTGGTTAATGATAATAATAATTTATAGTATTGTTGACGATGATGGCGATTATTAATGGTGATGTTGATGGAGATAATGATGGTGATGATAGATGGTGATGTTGATGGAGATAGTGGTGATGCCGATGATGGTGATGTTGATGATGGTGATGTTAATTTTGGTGATGTTGATGATTATGATGTTAATTATGGTGATGTTGATAATGATGGTGATGTTGATGATAATAATAATGGTGATGGAGGTGATGATGGTGGTGGTAATGTTGACAATGATGGTGATGTTGATGGAGATAATGATGGTAATGTTGATGGAGATATTGATGATGATGTTGATGGAGATAGTGATGGAGATGTTGATGATAATGGTGGTGATGTTGATGGTGATGTTGATGATGGTGATTTTGATGGAGATGGTGATGGTGATGTTAATGATGGTGATGTTGATGGAGATAATGATGGTGATGTTGATAATGGTGGTGATGTTGATGATTATGATTTTGATGGAGATAATGATGGTGATGTTGATGATAATAATGATGTTGATGATAATAATGATGGTTATGCTGATGGCTGATAATGATGGTGTTGATAGGTCTCGATGATAATGTTGGGTGGTGTTGATGATGATAATGGTGGTGGTGTTGATGATGATAATAATGGCGTAGATGACAATGGTGGTGGTATTATTAATGATGATAATAAATGGTGTGTTGATGACAACAATGATGGTCTCAGTTTTTATGCTAACAATGAAGGTGGTGTTGGTACTATACTAATGATAACAATGATGATGTTGATGACAATAATCATGGTAATGTTGATGGTAGTGTTGAATAAAATAATGATGGTGTTGTTAATGATGATAATAACAGTGGCATTTAGGATGATGCAGGAAATATTGGTGACAATGATTGAGGCGTTAATGACAATAATTGAGACATTTTGATTTGAGTGAATTTTTGATAATGTTGATGATAATGATGGAGGTATTGATGACATTAATGATGGTTGGAGGTTTATGTGATAATGTTTACTATAATGATGGTAATGTTAATGATAACGGTGATGTTGTTGATGATGATAATGGTAACAATGATACAGGAGTGGTGTTAATGAAAATTGTGTGGTGTTGATGATAATGTTAACAATACATTTTGTTACCATTATTATCAACACAACCATCATTATCATCATAATTTACCATAATCAATAACATTACCACTATTTGTGATCAGAACAACTATTTACATAATTAATTACCATTTTTTTTAAAGAGCAGCCTATATAGACTGTTTAGATTAGCCACTCATTTAAACATGGTTGAAAAAATGGTAATATGACGAGTACGGTAATGATATTAAATTACACCAACAACATCGCATGAACACTATGAGAATACCAATGACGTTTCACATGACTAACAAGTGAAATAATGATTGTACTATAATGACACATTTTCAAACAAAATCCTGCTCAATAGGAATGCAATGTACCATCAAGAGCACTCGATGGGTACCTGACAAAAGTGTCGCGTTCATACTCATGCTTAATCTGAGTGTAAAAGCTTTGAAAACTACCTATTGTTAGGGTATTAGTGTTCAATTCAATTATCGATCATTAACGTAATAGCTTAGTGATTAGCTTACAGGGGATTATTGTTGAAGCGCGTCAAAAGGTGTAAGCACACCAAATGTGGTCAGTCAAAAAGATTGCAGCAGTTTAGGACCCCATTTAATATAATCATTTTAAGTTTAGGTTGGGTATAACAAGTGTCTACTTAGCTGGTGAAATATCTGTACTTTAGACAAATATGTGTTTCAAAATTCAATACATTCCTTTCATTTCACTTGCTAAAACTAAACAATACAATAAAAATAAAAATCACAATAATAACCCTTTTGTTTAAAATTAAAGAGAATCAAAAAGAAATTAACGTACCCATAGTTTTTTCTCTTGACTTATTATTTTGTCTTCTTAGAACTGGTAGGCTTGCACGATAGTTAGAATTCCTAGTAAATCCGTGCTGAGCATCAGCCTCAGACCTTGTGTCCATATCATCATGAAATCCATTTCCAACGTTAGGTCGCCGAATCGGCAGTGTCTGATGGAAAAAATCAATGTGAACATCAAAGGATGTAATGCATTATTTCCACTCAAAGATGTTTCTATGTACTGTATTAATGTGTTTGTTTTAAATAACCTGTTTAAGGGTAAAATTATTCAAAAAGTATGAAAAAAAAAGACAACAAAAATCCAATTAGTCCAGATGGAAATTATCAATGAAATTAATTAACATACAACTAATATTAAAAATGATCATTTGTTAATAATTATCAATAATTAAATAAATTAAAACTACTTATTATTCATATAAAATATGTATAAAATATAAACATTCAAGCACATATTACCAGCACAAATATTGTTAATGATAAATAACTACACTAATAATATTCCTATTTAACATTATCATTAAAAACACAATGTTTAAACATTCTATTAAATTAATCATGATTTCAATAAATTAAATATGTTAAATATTTTAATATTAAAGGTAATTTCCGTGAAATCGATTAAAAGATGTACCACCTTGATGTAATAATATTATGCTTGCATGGTTAATTTTCCCTTACAATTGTTAAGCCCCAAGCATTGTATTGCAAGGGTTAGAAGTTTACCTACACATAAGAGTAATAAAGCAGAATTCATAATTTTCAAACAGATATCAAGAATGTAATTGGCACAGGTATTTAAACAAGACATTCAAAATCTGGTTAATAATTTTATTTTTGATGGTAAAAATGTACACATATGATGTTACATGATATATTAATAAAATACAGAAAGACATAATAAAAATTAATATTTATGGTACAGTAGAACGCCTATTAAGGGTATAACTTCGGGACCAATTTAAAGTTTAATATTGGTGATCCCTGAATAGGGGTGTAATTTTAGTATTAAACTCGATTAATGCTTCAATTTTAAATATCTAAGAATTTTATGACTTTATTTCAAATGAATATGTGTAATTTCAAAAGCTCTTAATGGTTTACTTACAAAATGTATGTAATCAAGCCTCATTGTTTTACACATGTAATTGAAACTGAAATCAGAATATTATGGCTTCTTTTCATTCAAGTTTGAGTTTTTAATTAAAATTGTAATATTAATGAGTGTATTGTGTTACATCATAGAGTCTACCTGATATTATATGATAATATTTATATCAGATATTCGAACCTGGATTTAGTCATAATCACGACCTTATTTCCAAATTCATTTTAATAACTCCCTTCAATTTGACAAGGAGGATAGTAATGAAAGATTTCATTTCACAATAGAGTTTCCAAAATGGCGGACAAACTTTGAGATATTCACTGAACTATTCCAAAAAAATATTTTTTAATTAAGAGCAATTAGTAAACAACTTTCAAACAGGATACAAAAAACTGTTTGATTTACAGACATTCTTAACATCAGAATTCCTAAATTGGTTACAAGCTATTTTTGGAGTATAATTAATGTTATTTTTACATGTCCTTTTTTATCTGTTATTGACAAAAAAAGAACTTCCTATAATTATAATAGATTTAAAGCATCAAAGACAGGTTTAAAGGTAGGTAGAATAATGACTAATTTTTTAAGAATAACAAATTAATCTGTAGATTTTTTATTATTATACTTGCTACAGCGTACATTATAAATTTGTGTTTATATTATACGTGTACCATAATAGGAAAATGTGTGCTTTGTTAATGTAATGCAATATATTCTGTTTCAATCTGTTCATATTGATTTCAAATGCATACCGAAGATATTTAATTAAAATAGAATATGAATTTAAACCTTATTACAAGAATAGTCTACTACTACACATTATTTTCACTGCGTTATTATTAGTTTAAACACCTTTATGAACATTTTCTAATTAGTCTAGGTATATATATTGTCTTGGTATCAATTTTGAAAAAAAACCTTAAGTATAAAATTCTGAAAATATAAATTACCAAAATCAAATTATCCCTGTGTAAATAAGAAAGAAAACAATATATATTTTTTAGTAATTACGTTTCATCTAAGAACAGTACAGTCTGAAAGTAAACATTTTTATTTTACCATTTTTACCATTACTAACCTGTGTAAATAAGAAATCTATATTTTAAATATAATTATTATTTTTTTCTATCAACACACAAATATTTGAATTGTTTATTTGAGAAAAAAGGATTTTTAAAAATATATCTAGTTTTTTCTTCCGTCAATAGCAATATTGATACAATCTACACTCGGCCTTCTATAGAGTCAAGTCTTAACTTCCTATCAAAAATTATATTTTTGTTCGTGCTCATTAATTCTTCGGATTGATGTGTTGCCGAGTACAACTTAAAGCCTACAGTATGCTAAGTAAAAACAGAAATTCTTTTAAGCTCTATGGAATAATGTATAATACTTACCGGCACTCAGTATTTAAAAAAAATATATATATATTTTCCAGGTGAGGTCAAACAATTGATGAAAATACTCTTGTAATAATCACAAGCTTGCTTGTCAATATACTCAAATCAATGGTAATGCCTTCTCATGATTATAGGCCAGTATTCAGAATAACCAAGCAGCGGTGAACTACAAAACCATATGACATTTTTGCCATCAATTTAAATATCCACCATTGAACGTGTACTACTTAAGGAAAACCAACATAACCTCTCCGCATAGCAATGATGTGTGATCTTACGGTTCACAGGGCTGCAGATCTCAACGTACGAAGCTATTCTAACTAATCACACAGGTTTTCCCACAATCAATGAAATGGGTGTTAAACAGTAGAAGCAGCAGCATCACCAAGTTGTATCACACATATTGTTGGATCAATTCAATACAATATCTACTGAATATATGATACACGGAACTGCAAGGCCGTTACAATATGCTTGTTTATTCCAAAGTGGCTCACTATGTATGTCTGCTATAAAATATTCCTGGCTATTTATTGGAAGAAGGGAGATTACCATTGATGATTAGCTAGACTATGTTACAAAAAAACAGGAGCTTTTAAAATAATGATGATGATCATGTACAGCATCAATACATCAAAATGCATTCCATTACATATTTTTCACTTAATTCTATATTAATTATTTAATCTTCTTCTATAAATGCATAATCAAATTTCATATCAAATTCTACTGCATTAAACTTCGCTTTGAGTTAGATTGAAATATAAAAATATATAGTATAGATATAAAGAAGTTCGTACATAAAAAAGATATTAAGCATCTTCAAAAAAACAATATTTAAAATAAAATAAATCATAAAAATTGTTTAAAAAAATTAAATGTGATATGAACAGTAAAAAATTAATCTTATATTTTTTTTGTTTTAATTAGAAAAATTACTGAATTTTGCTCTATTCTGTAGAAAATGTCTGCAATTTTCTAAATATAAAAATTTTCTTTAAATAAATTATTTTATAATGAATTAATTGGTAATTACTTTTATATTGATCTATATAATGGTCTGACTTTTGCAAATATTGTATGCTTATTATGTAACATTTTGAATGGCAATTGTATGCATATTGTTAGTGACAGTCTTAATGAAATTCTTATTTAAGTAGCCATGCTCACATTGTAATGATTTAAATAATCAATGTTAATTAGGCTAATTGACTGTGGAATCATTTAACATACAATTAAGATGCTGCGATGTTTAACTCATGAATATATAATTTTACATTTCATTTTTTAATATTTTATGCCTAATTATAATTGTTATTATTTTAGTACAGATTGAATGATTATACCTTTTGTAACAAGACACTAACTTTAATATACAGATATTACTAGGATTTATCAATAGTAGTAACTTAACGATACGTACCTTTAATAAAAATGTAAATTATTTATTTTTATAAAAATTTGTAAGTATATAGAAAGTAATCTTTATTAAATAAAAACATACTAACCATCCTACCTAACTAATTTTTAAAGTTTGTTGAGATTTATTTCATACTTTCTTTTAAATTTGCATTTTAGATATATTTTTATGAATGAAAAAAAAAATCAAAAAATATCTGCATTTGATTTATAAGCTATGCTGATTCAAAAGAGTTTTTGATTGAAACCCATTTTGAATCCCTGCACAAACAGGAATAACTGTTAGTGTTATATGTATAGTCAACTGATGTATTATATGTATACTAATTAGGTGATCATTTAGAATAAAATTATCACCTATTGTTATTGTATAAAATCTTTATTGGTTATCCGCAACTTAGTTGCAGGATAACCCATGTGATTGTAAATATCTTTTTTCATCTTCTTTGTTATTCTTCTTTCTTTCCCGGATTTTTGTGACCAGCATATCTCTATTGCTTGTGAACATAACTTTGTATAACTTGGTAAAAAGATTGACATTGAAGTGTAGATGTGCAGCCAAGCTTTTGGACGATGTCAGATCCGCGTTGCGTAAGTTGCGCGCGATTTTATGAAATTCTATAACTGATCATAACTTTAGAACCAACAAATATTGTTTCATGAAACTTAATAAAATTATAATTCATATCATGGGTCAACTTTCTATGGATTAAAAATGGCATGTTTTACAAGAAGTTACGCGCGCATGCGCATTTAAAGTTTTAAAATGCGCAAAATTAATTTCTAATCAACTTTCTACGCTGATCATAACATTTTAAGCATGTCAAAAATTCCCGCGCGCGCGAAAAAAAATACGCGTAAGGTGCGCACGGAGTACGAAAATCATGTTTTTTTCTCTTGAATTGTGATTTTCTAGCCTTTCCTAGTCATTTTTAAAAAGATTAAAATCATTTCAAATTAAAATAACGTCATACGAACACGTTGATTTAGACCATTTGCGCGCGTTTTAGATGCGAAAGTTACAACATATTGTCAAAATTATGCCTATTTTTAATCTATTATAGCTCCTCAGGATCATCCACGACCCCCAATTTTTTAATTTTAATATGTAAGCAGATATGTTGTAGATATGAATTCATGCAGAATCTTTACCACTCGGATGTTATGACGTCATCGTATGGCCACACGAATGTAAAATATAGGATTTTTTACTCTTTCGTTATTGCTTATCACATTCAACAAAGCGCATCTCGCTTATACGTATTCCATTTCCCCCGAAATTATAATATTGTCAACGTCAATCAACTATCTTTAGCATGAATTAAAAAATTTTAATTTTTATGACGTCATCATGTCTAAAAACGTAAATAACTTGGGTTACTTGTTTTCATCTTTACAGTAAATTTCAATCTGTTATAGCTCGTCAGATTAAAAAGTGATAATCATGATTAAAACGTTTTCTGGAAGCTATTGGATTGTAGATACGAATTGATGTGAATATTTTACCAATCAGATGTTGTGACGTCATCATATGGCCAGTTGAATTCAAAAAGTCATATTTTCATCTCTTGCGTAAAAGTTCATTGCGTTTAAACAAGAGCGCATCTCACTTTTACATACCCAAAATTCTTCAAATTTGTTTTAATGTAATTATTTAGATAATTATCTTCTAAAATTGTTATCTTTATATGTCAATTTAATGATTTCATCGTGTTAATAATTGGATTTAAAAGATGGGTCTCGTAATTTTGTCTATGATCACTGTATATAACATATACAGTTTATTCTGTAAAATACTGTAATATGGTGTATGCTACATAATAGGTACAATTCAGCACTGTAAACATTCTTAATTCATGTCATAGGATGGCATAATAATTGAGTTGAGGTTCATATAGTTATAAGTATGTGCATGTTGCGTTTGCGCGGATAACCCGAACTCGTCAAAGTGACGAGTTCAAATCTAGTTTATTTTTTTTCTTTTTATTCTTTCTGTACACTTTTTGTGTAACAAATATTTCAAAAAGTTTAATGTCAATGATTACCAAAATTTCACAATGTCTTTTAAATACTTTAACTTAGCCATAATAAGCTTTTCAGCGTGATCACTCATCCGTGACGTCATTTATACGCCATTTTGCGAAATCACATTATCAATCATATCTCCATAATTCATTATCACATATTAATGAAATTCACTAAACGTAAACTTCAGGTCAAGGGTAAAAATATTAGCAAATAAAAACACATGCGCACGTAGGGTCATGCGCGTGAAATCGCGCGTTAAAAAATTTAAAACGCTCAAAATTAAGTTTTGATCAATTTAGAGCATGAATTAGGCCATTTGCGTGTTTCAAAAAATTACTGCGCAAAAACACGTTTTTGCGCGTGCGTACATAGGAAGCGTAAAAAATAAAATTGTTTTGTACAAATTGCATTCTACTCATCTTCCTTAATACATTCACCAAATTTGAGTCCATTCCGACTTAAAATAACGCTATATGAGCACGTTAAAAATGACAAAATGCGCACATTAATTGTACCAAAGTGCTAAAAATGGTAAAAAATAAGGCCTTTTTAAAATGAATATAACTCTTCAGAATGGAAGATGACCCCCATTTTTTTTAACTTATTATGGAAGTTAATGAGTTGTAGATATAAATGTATATACACATTAGACGTACAAAATGGTATGACGTCATCATTTGGCCACATGAATTTTTAAAATAGGGTTTTTTCCCACTTTGTCATAGACCACCATATTCAACAGACCGCAAGTCGCTTATCTGTGCTCGATTTTTTAAAAATTTTTAATATATTCTACCTCAACCAATTATGTTAATCATGAGTTGCCAATATTTTCATTTTGATGACGTCATCACGTCTTAAAATTTGAATAACGGTGGTTACGTAATTTCACCTACAACGTATAGTTGAATACCTTACAGTTCTTCTGAATTAAAGTTGACCTTGATGTTTATAACTTATTATGATAGCTGGTGAAATGTAGATATGAATGCATATAAAAATTAAGCCTATCGAATGTTATGAAGTTATCATATGGCCAGTTGAAGTTAAAAAGTATTTTTTTCATCTCTTTCGTCAAAGTTATACACATTTTAAAGAGCGCGCACCGCACTTCTACGTACCAAATTGTCTTCCAATTGTTATATTTTATTGCTCAATTCATTATCTTTCGATATTGGTATCCACAAGTTTATTTTGATAATGTCATCAGTGCCAAAAACTTAGAACATGATGTGTGTCCGTAATTTCACCAATGCTACACTGTATATAGATATACAGTATATACTGTACATAATGTATATGGCATATAATAGGCACAACTAAGCACTATAAGCGTATAATAGGATGGCATACATCAACATTTTCCGATTGTATGTTAACATACGTGCATGTTTAAAAAATATTAATGTCAATAAATTTATAAAAATGATCACCTATAATTCGTCAAAGTGACGAATTAAATTCTAGTTAAATCTATTGAAATTGTAATTTCATAAAATAAGAATTCTATTATCAATGATTATTTGAATCTCAATTCATAAATTAATTCTCTAGATTTAAATTATCCTTGTGTGAGCATGTGCAGAAAACCTGATGATGAATCTTCTAGTTAGAATGTTTATATTGGACACATTCGTTAGGTGGTTATCTTGTGATACTATAATCAAAATACTCCTGGGATCGATGGGAAATTGGCAAAGATAAAGTATCATCTTCAAATATTTTGAGGCAGTTAGTGATTTATGATAATTTTAAGGATCATATTAAAAACCAAATACACCTTTCCCAATTATGGTTGTTTTCCATCTCTCCAGTACTTGAGAGATAGCTAATTGGCAGTGTAATTGTTTCAAAATATTTAGTATATAAAAATAAGGACATAACATGAAGATTAGAACCACATAAATCAGAATATTTGTTTTAATTCCTTTTCTTGGTAAAAGTTTTGCATACAAAGATTGTGTAATTTTTTCTCATGTTCATACACTCAGCAAAATGTATGATAGGAGATGTAATGCAGCCATATCATGTGTTATCTCTTCATGGTGACTCACCTTTTGAGCTGTGATTGAATTGGCTCTTTGGTAAATTTAAAATAAAACTTTACTGCACAATGAAATGTTAAGCTCTGTCTACACTATCAGACTAGTTTGACAAAAAAGTGTGATGTGCCCAAATATGGTAGTAATATGACGTCATCATATCCACATCACATTTTTTTTGCCACATAAAGTTTGATAGTGTAGATAGAGATTTAGACAGGTGTTGTCAAGTATCAGTTAACACATGACTTACTTTTGGATGTTGGAGTGGAACATCATCCGGATGTGACTTTTTTAAGTACTCCATAAATCGTTCCCGATCCTCTCGTGTTCGACTTGGCTTGTGAAGAGTCGGCTGAAAATTAAAATAAACAATTTTTTCCATAACATATGTTAGTTTTTGAAATGAGAACATATTGTTAATTTCTTCTTTGATGTAACCATATCAGGAATATAAGAAAACTTGAAAATAACAGAATAAATCATATTAATGGATGTCTTGAAATGAAATTGTCCATCAAGACATTTTCTACCAGCTTTACCATTAATCAATTATTTCTTGATATTTTCATATCAATGTTTTTTCTGAAGGTCAATACATATTTCTGAATGCTAATTGAACATTCTATGTTGCAAAAATCTTGATACATGATGAATTATTGTGGAGATGTGAAAAATTGTATTTTCTTGATAGCTAAATCTAGCTATTATACAAAACTATGATGATACAAAATATGCTGTGTAACCAATGATATTTTATATAGCCAAAGGCTGGATGTCAAACTGCAATGTTATCGCAGTTCAAAAAGTGATTCTCCATGGAGAGGGAACCAACAAGATGGCGGCTGCAATGGACTAATTAGATATGCCCTACGCAATACGCACTACTACGCCTGTGTTGAGCCTATCTGCGTGAGAACGATACGCAACGCAGCGTATAAGCGCGAACGCATTCTATATGATCCTCGTATACAAAAATGCTAGATTACCAAGAAATTATTTACTCTATTGCGATTAACAATATATTTAATTTTATAAAAACTTAACTGTGTGCTTTGACAAGAATATGTGTTGTAATTTCTGTGGTCTTAATGTATTATATTAGATTATTATTTTTTATATTAAATAATGTTTTTGAACACATTTACGGCCGCCATCTGGTTGGTTCCCCCTCCTGTTGGAATTACTTTTCAGTCTGGAGTATGCCCTCTAGCCTTCGGCTTATTACATCTCTCTGTGTGTAACTGAAATCTTGATAACATTGCATGATAGCGAGAGCAACAACATAGTTTTGTCACAAGTGCCCTCTATAGTATTATAGACATATACATTTTGAGTTTTGATTAATATTAACATGTTGTTAATGTCACTGAAGGAAATATAATATTACGGTGAAAAAAGTTTGAGTTGAAAAATACATGTTGAAAACAATGATATTTAAAAAAAATAAATTTACACATATCAATGCTCTTGTTGATAGAGAGAGGTTACAAAACATTTGTAGTATTATATGTTAAGAAATTGCGAGCCGCCAGTCTTAACCAGTTCACTATGGTAAAATAGAGCTTTTTTTGGATATTGAATATAAATCAGGTCATCCTAATTTTCTAGTCACATGATTGCTACCTAGAATTTCAATAACATTTTCCATAAAATTAGCAAGAGATGGTATGTGGGTAGTATCAAATTGTAAATAATATTGAAATTCTAATATTAATTCAGATCAGCTATCATGGTATGACAAGACTATAAATATGCAAAAGATTAAAGGAAGATTCAAATTGTCTCTTAGATGAATAAATGAATTGGATATTTTGAGGTGATAAAGGTTTTATGAGAACCACGTAGCAGTGCAAATTTATCGATGATATATAGGCTTCCTTCTAGGGCTTTGTTTTTTTTTTACATAAAAAGAACAATAAAAACATTATGATATCAACTTAACCTCTGAGAGAATTACAGTAAGTTTATATTTATTATAAACATTCACAGAAAAATACTGATAACATAATAAAAATATTTGCAACTAAAGCATATTTTGATAATTGACCATGATACAAAATATTGAATTCAGTGATAATTACAAATATGAAAAACACCTAGAACAATAGTAGATCATTTCCGGTTTAATTCAGATAAATCAATAGCATTCAATTAGAATAATATTAGCAACAGAAAAAAGACAATAGATGCAATAATGAATTGTTTATTATACACAGATTGCTAATAAAAGGCCATGTTTGAGTTTTAGTTTTATTTATGGTTTATTTTATAAAAATTATTTGTAAATAAATTCAAGTTGAGATGCAAATACGTAATTTTACCATTATTATAACTGCTGGAGTGGGCTGAATTGAAACCATTTCAATTCAAGTAATAATATTCAGAATGTAAAGTGCAATTATAAAGTTCCTTTTCGTTTTCTAGTAAGCATTGCAATAACTTTATCATGATATGGCATGCCTTTTAGGCAATCTGGCCAACATTTATTAGTATTTGTTAATAAAGGAAAAAGGAACAAATTTTGTGTGGAAACAAAAACAGCAAGAAGTTGAAATGACGTAATCTTATTTCAATCTACAGACAAAATTAACAAAATAGCTTCAATCACATCTTCTAACCAGACAGATCACAATTCATAAATGTATTTTAAGTACCTGGTTTGATAAAGGTTTTAGTTCAACGTAAGGTAGAAAAATGTTATTTTCTTAATAGAATACTAATACCATCTACTTTGGAAAATCTATGTCAGATCTAAAGAGAACTAGGCTGGTTCAACAATAAAGACATCATTGTATGCACACATCCATTTGCAGACTTCTCAAGTATCCTAGAGAGACATTGCCTTGAAGTTGCAAACATTGTCCAGAAGTCTTCTTCAGGATTGTGAAATCTCTAGGATTGTGAAATCTCCAGGATTGTGAAGTCTCTATGATTGTGAAGTCTCCATGATTGTGAAGTCTCCAGGATTGTGAAGTCTCAAGGGATGTGAAGTCTCCAGGATTGTAAAATATCCAAGATTGTCTGGGTCTTCAATATATATATATATATATAGTTTATCTTTTCAATTAATTAAATTTCAGTATATCACCGGGCGGTTTAGAATTAATGTTCTGTGCCTGATGTGTTTATATAATTATATATAAATCCAAAGGCAAAATACTGAAAAAATGACAATGCTGTGGATATCAGTGGCTGGATCTCAACGGAGATACTAAAAAAAAAAAAGCGAAAAGCTAAATCAAAACGATAAAGTAAAACAGCCAGAAAAGTTAGCAGAGCTTTCGGGCAACACTAGCCCTTCATCAGTGCAAGTGAAGGTACTTGGACAAGATAGATATCAGGCAAGCTCTGCCTGAGTGGACAGGAATAAAAGAAATATATATCTATTTTCCAATTTTCTAACCTATGGAAATCTTTATCAATCTTTTTCATTCTATCCCATATACACTGAAATATTAGAGCGTGAATAGCATCTTCTTATCACTAATAATAACAGTAATTAATTAATTTCAAGTGTAAAATCTGATTAGAGATTTGAAGAAATGCATAGGTCTATTAATCAAATTAATGACAAAGCAAATAATTTATAATAATATTGTGTGGCTTTGTAACTTGCTGAATATGTTAATATGAATAATTGGTGAAATTTTTAATTTTATTTGGTAGGGAGGACAGAAGGAGGAGATGAAAGAAGAAGGGAAGAAGGAGAAGGGATGGGGGAGATTAGAGAAAAAGGTAGAGGATGAAAAGGCTGATATAGGGATAAGAGAAGGTTGAAAAAAGAGAGAGATAAAGAGGAAAGGCATGCAGTATTTTGGCATACTGTATTTGCTAAAAGATAGTTAGAAAGGACTTTTAAAATGTGTAACATAAAGAAGAATAGTATATGGGAATGTGCACAATGCACATACATTTTCAAACTTAGGCCTTTAAGCAGATAATTGAAAATACTTATCCAAATCAAAATGAACACACTGATTGAATTTTTAAAAATATCTTCTATATAATACTGGCTTAGAAATCTGAACTAAATTCGTATCTCAGGTATGTTCTAGTAAAAATGCCTAATGGATGTGGACAAGAATTGTTCACTAAGTTAAGAAGTTAAAAATGCAGCAGTGAGAAAAGCTCACTACCAAGAGAGACAGATTGACATAAATATGTTTGCCACTCACAGTAGTAAATGTTCACAGACAACTACAGCATTAAAATGTTTTAATTGTTACAGCAAAAAGCATATAAGTTCATATAAAGTAACATTTATATGAAAATATCTAGAGCCAGACTTGCAAAACTTGCACATTCACTAAGCCAATGTCAAATTTCACACATTTTGGCCTATTTGGTATTTGTCTTAACTAATTTAATTCCAATCTTGACCACGCGGCCAGGGAAAGGGGGTGGGGGAGGAGGGTGACACCAGGATATCTAGATCTTCTCGCCAGCATTTGAGAGAAGGGAAAAAAACAGTTTAACCTAATTTAAGGTAACACACTACATATTATGTAAAAATAAATACTATATGGACCTATTGAAACATTTTTATCGTCTAAAAAATCGTCACAATCGAATAATTTTAGCGGCCTGCTATAAATCTCAACATGCATCGCACGCGGATTGATATTTTCATATTGTGATGTAATACAACCACTTAGATCGATTGTGTGAAACGGTAAACAAATAAAAGAACCATAACTTTTCAGCGAAAATACCATGCCAATTCTATTCTATTCTGCCTAACTTAACTAAGCTAGGCTTAGAAAGTCTACGAGAACTTTTGACACGAGCTACTAGGTAATGCAACCAAAACGACATGGATTAACCAATTTATCTTGTCTTTAGACAAGAACAGTTGTTAACAAACAAACTGTACCAATTTAATTTCAATGCAACTTTCAAACCAGGTGAGAAACGAAACGATACTAAAACACAGAAACGGGTATGATCTACACTCTTTAATTTTTCATATAAAGATATTGTGGAACCATGTCAGGTCAAGTTCAATATTGAATATTGTGGCAGGCTATAGGCGCTTGACCTTTGACAAGATCGCCTAAAATTTATAAATTAAACTTATGATACATATTATTCTATATAATAATTATAAGATTTATACAGCGCTTGTGAAAAACCATGAAAACATATTAACCTTACACCTAAATACTATTGATAAATTTGACAAAAACCTAAATAAAAAAAAGAACAAATCGAACCCACATCACTGCTTCCGTTTACCAGCAATTAAGGTGCATAGACCAGCCAGTACATAACTCACACGTGTTCTCAGTGATGTGGGTATCTAGCTAAACAAATTAAATCTTACAAAATGCCAAAAGCAGCCCACAGCAGATGTGTCTTAAGCGCACTCTTGAAAACATCAGTAGACTTGCTTGAATGAATGTGTAAAGGTAACCGATTCCACAGACGAGGAGCTGAAACAGAAAAAGACATATCACCCCATGAACGTGCAGATCTGGGCTCAACAAGGAGAAACTTGAATTTTTATATTCAGAAATAGCCGCTCCATAATCTCTTTGCTTTTCTTCTTTATATCTATATCTTTATGTTATGAAATTTATACTAACAAATATCATTTTTAAAATTAATATTATAATCATAACAATTATTAAAAATATGTTTACAATTATATGGATTAACCAAAACGACATGGATTAACCAATTTATCGCATGACAATCTAATTGATATACAAGATCATTACAACCAACTTGCTATCTATAATAACGCTGAACATCAATTCAATATAGACTTTGACACACCTACACTAATGTAATCAAACACTGTATACTCACTCTAACCAATATTTCAATATAGTCGTTATCTCGGGACCATTCTATAACAACATTTTAGTAGCCAACTACTTGTCCACCCAAAAGACCAAGTTGACAAATTAAAAGTGGCTAATTGCGTCTACGAAATTCCATGTGCTAATTTTGATCACACTTACATTGGAGAAACGAGTCGTTGTTTTGGCACAGGATTAAAAGAACATAGAAAAGGTAACCCAACAGAGAAGAAACTCTCGTCAATCACATCAAGAATCAGAAAAGGAACTGAGAAAATCAGCTATAGCAGATCATGCCGTCCAGTTAAACCACACCATAGACTGGACACAACCTAAAATCATCGACAGGAAACCAGATGTAAACAACCGACGCATCAGGGAAGCCATCTGGATCCGCCGACGAGGAAACCAAATCATCAACAGAGACGAGGGCGCCCACCAACTCAGTCACGTGTATGACCCTGTCATTAAACAGAATAGGCCCTCTAGAGGTCAATCTGTTTGACGATAGATCGTCATTATTTCTGAAGAAGCTGTCCAATCAGGACAGCGAAACTGTCAAGGTTAGTTTACTAATTGTTGGTTTGAAAAAAAGAACATTTCAAATAACTTGTTACTACAAACCAGATGAACATTTTCAATCAATTTAATTATTGATAATAAATATTTATTAACCAAATAAAAAATATCCACATAAATTAAATAATCTAAAAAAATATCAATATCTATAAAAAAACATGAAAAAAATGTATATCTCGCTCGCATACAAAATAGCGCGACTGCAAAAAAACTTGACCGATGCGACTGATATCATCAAAAGTATAGCTTTAGCAGCACGGCATACAAAATGCCTGAAATTGATTATATCGAGACCGATTTCCGATATCATCGTAAAACGTATTGAACGACCACTAACTACGTTAAGAGATCGCTTCTCATAATCGACCACCTCTCGTAAGGGATCACCTCCTCTTGTAATGGATCACCCCCTCTTGTAAGTGACCACCTCTTTTAAAGGACCACCTCTCGTAATGATCCTGCTTTTCATAATCGACCATGTCTCGTAATCGACCACCTTGGATTTGATTTTTATTTACTACATAAGCTGTTTCTACATTAGCTGGAGGTTTTACTACATTAGCGGTTGTAACAAGTGACATTGTTTTTAAATATATTCTAAAGTGTTTTTCCATTGTACTTTTAAGTAGGCCTTGAACACAATCAAATTCATAAACTCTAACCTGGGCTTTGACAACTTTAACTCTCTTACCTTGTTGGAAATTTTCCAGTCAATTAAAAATTGATTGAAACCATGCAATGTTTATGTTATGTCTATATCAAAGTTTTTCAAGATGTTAAAAACTATTTTTATGTTTAGGACTATACTACTGTACTAAACTATTACAGCATACAAATGTTAACTTGAATTTTAAATTGTAGGCCTATATTAATAATATTAATTACTGATATAATAATAATTATGTTTTACTGAAGCAATTGTTTAAATATATTTTGTACATTTATTATTAATTTTGCCTTTTATCATTTCTATTTCTTTGATGCAATTATGGGACTTCCCAACCAGTTTTTATATTTTATTTCGATGGTGTTTTCGTTTTTGTTAATTTAATGTAGTTTCAAATAAATCAAATGCAGTTTAATTTGTACAGAGACGTAAACATGGTCAACCTCGAAATGTCAGCAAAACCAAAATAAAATCAAAACTAGTAAAACAAAACTTTGTTGTTTTTAATTCACTACATTGTAAGGAGGAAGATCTATTGGAGAAAGTCTAGGAACGTGCCACCAAACTTATTTTTTCTGTACGCCTTCTACATTGTTAAGATAGGCTGAACATTCTCAACTTACCTACTCTGGCATACAGAAGGCAAAGAGCTGGGGCACCTTTTAATTCCCCTTTATCCATTAGTCAAATTCTTTGCATCTGCTGATCAGTAATCCTTGGCAATTTTCCTACGTCACAATTTGGTCACGCGGGTCATTAGCAATATCGAGACAGGATGCAGCACATGTGTGGTCAGCGCAGTGCTGTCGTCCGACGCTACACCATTTCAATTGAATCTCACGGGTGGGAAGTACAATACTGACATATTGTATTCTTGCTCATGTTTCTACTAACATTATGTTTTGTAATTTTTTGGGGATTTTTAATTATTTGTTTTATGTACTGTAATTTATTTTCAAAGAGTGTGGGGACTACAAGGAGGGAGGTACAAACAAGGAGGATAAAGTTGCATATCATATTTACTTCTTTAGGCCTACACCACCAGAAAACATACATTATCGTTCATCTTAAAGACAAACCACCAACAATTAAGAAATTCAACTGAACAACAGGAGACTGCAAGAATATCAACCAGATTCAACTAAGTCACTGTTCTCCAGTCGGAAATAACATTAAAATATTTTGGAAGCTTTTACAAGACATGACTATCTACGATTATGAAATGCAGGATTATGTCCTATACCAAACGGAAAATAACTGACATAATAATATTCATCAATAAATTAATAAACGTCTATTATTTCAATATTATTTACAGAAACAAAAAAAAAACAAACATACAGATGTATATTATTATAAAAAATTAATGTATTAACGAGATTCTGTTTCTTTTTTGTGACTGCATGTTTTTCAAACATTCATTTTACAGTGAATACTATATTATTTGTGATGACTTTGCAAATTTCTATATAAAATTGCTTGCTTTTAAATTTAAAACAAAAGAGACACTGAAATATAAAGAAGAACACAGTATTAACTTTATCTTTCTAATATAAATGCTGTATAATGTACCTCTGCACAATACATCCATTTACAGATTTGTGTATTCTGCATTGTACCAGGGAACAGTGAACCGGATTGTACTATATTACTGTACCATCTTTTTGGTTCCTAAACCTCACAATCAATGTAAGATGGTGTCCGTCCATTGGACGGGTATTACTGCTAGTTTATTTAACATAATAAAGAAAATTAGGAATTACCTTCAAGGTCAATGATTGAATATTCAGAATTAAACAAACACCAATATAAACTTGCAATAAAATGATTTACTTTATAAACCTTCCAAAATAAAACAAGTAGTCATATTATTTTCATTCACTGTGTTAATAAATCCAAGTATAAATCCTTTAAAACATAAAAGGCAATCTATTTAAAAAGTAACAATACAGTCAAGTATTTGAAACAACTAGTCTGGTAGTCTGTGTTCGATTCAACCTCAGTTTGTGTTTTAATACAGACTGTTGAATAATCAAAATAATCCTGTGTGTTGTTGGTCCGACACAGATGGTCCTAATTAGGGTCTTGACATATCTTTACAATTACATCACAGGGGGTGCTAAAGGACTTTCATGTATTAAGTCTGGATCATGTCTAACAACAGACTTTACAAGTAAAATGTAAGCATGTGGGATACAGTTATTTGCACATTAATTTGTTCACAGTTAATAAAAGGACAAGCTCATGGCCATGTCAAATCAGAAATCAATTTCTTTGAAAATATGAAATTTAAACCACTAGCTACTTTAATCAACACAAAATAATAACCATTGTTATTTACGGTAGATATGACAATTTCTGTCTCTGAATTCAAAACATCCTTGTAGGACAGTGTTTCCTGTATTTACAAACTCATATAAATTTAAACTCTTCAATGAGTAATGTTTAAACTAATATAAAATGAATAACAATTTGTATTTTAAAATTACATATTTAAAATTTTTCTATTTTGATTTCTAAAGCACAAGTTTTAAAGTAACTTTCATTAATATTAATTGTGAAAATAGGGACTTTTAGATTGAGTGAACGTGCACACGACAGCCACGTCCACATTGGTCGTAGTTGACTGTTCTGTCGACAGATATATGAACATTTAGATTAAGTGGACATTACGTTGACGTGCCAGTGAACGTATGATGTAATGACCTTGTAATCTCTATAGTAGCACTCGTCCATAGTGCTATTCCACCGCACTGGGCCCGTGGAAGTACACAGGCTTAGCCTGGGGTTTATGTCAGGCTAAGTTTGTAGCTTGAGAAACAAATTTTAGATTCTTTCATAAAATTTGTACAAAGTGGAATTAATTAACAGTACTCTAAATTATTTAGTCTCATTCCATTTTTAAAAATAAAAATGAATAGATTTCAAAATCAGGCCCTACTGTAGTGTGGGGGTACCCTAGTATGGTGGTAATTTGAGAAGGCTCACTATTAAAAAGTGAGTTGTGTATTGAATACAGTACGTTGCTACTGTACAGCATATTGCATTTAATGTATTGTGTATAAAGAATACTAAAAGTGCAACTGTATCAAAATGTATTATTCAACAATTCAAGAATCTAGAGTAAAGTTAAATGTGTAGAAATCAACATCAACTACTGATTACATTCATATCATGATAATAGAACTATAACATCATTTTTCTGTTGATTGTTCAACACTTGTTTTGGTATGATGTTCCCTAGTCTGAAAGATTAGGCCTATCTACAGTACCTTGGAAGCACCTGTAGAAAATTACACTAAACACTAGACTTGAACTCGTCACTATGGACGATTTAGGTTATCCGCTGTGCAAACCCTACGTGCACGTCATACGTTTGAATTTTGCGCACAGAAAAACGATTATGCCATTGTGACCTGAAGAAAATAAAATGTTAGTGTGCCTATCTATTTTGTGTCTAAGTATATACAGTACACTATTATACTGTATACATACTACATACAGTGCAGAATAGGTGAAAATAACGGGACAATTTTTAACATGATGACGTCATCGAAACACGAAGATAGCAATTTTGGAAGGGAATTATCTGAGCAACAACATATCAACGAGTTGAAGAAATTTAGATACGTAGAATATGTAAGCGCGCTCTTTTAAATGTCATAAACTATGACGCAAAATATGAAAATATGACTTTTATAATTGAACTGGCCATATGATGACTTCACAACATCCGATGCGCAAAATTTGTACATCAATTCGTATCTACAATTCAACAGCTTCCAGAAAGCATTTTAATCATGAGTATCACTTTTCATTCTGAGGAACTATAAATTGAAATTTATTGGAATGATGAAAATAAGTGACCTAATTTATTCACGCTTTTGCACATGACGACGTCATCAACATTTTAAAAATGGTAAATCATGCGAAAGATAATTGATTGACCTAGACAATATCAAATATGGGGGAAAATGGAATACGGTTAAGTGGAGATGCGCTCTATTAAATGTGATGAGCTATGACGAAAGAGACAAAAATCCTATATTTTATATTCAAGTGGCCAAACGATGAAGTCACAATGTCCGGTTAGCCATATTGATGCATGATCTGATATCTACAACTCATCAACTTCCACAATATGTACTAAAAATAAACTTCACCATTTAGTTTAGAAACTATGACTGTTTAAAAAGGGCATGATTTTGACGAATTTTTGAACTTTTTCATCAAAAACGTTAGTGAATTGTCCAATTTGAAGTGCTTGTATGACATGATTTAAAGTCGAAATTGTTTCAAAGTTGGTAAAATTACAGTACTAGAAAAGGCTCTGGAAAAACATAATTCACACGAAAAAAGATGTTTTTAGCGCTACGTGCGCATCACACATACAAATGTATGTGCGCATGGAAATTTTTACATGCTTAAAATGACATGAAACGCGTAGAAAGTTGATTAGAAATTGATTTTTCAAATTTTAAAAGCGCGTATTCTTTCTGTGAAAATTAAAAATTGCCATTTACTTTCCACAGAAAGTTAGCGGATGTTATAAATTACACTTTTGCTAAGTTTCAATTTAAATTGTTATATGGTTTTCGATCTATGTTAAATACGCGAAATTTATAAAATCTCTAAAGTCATATAACAAAGTTTCTTGCACATCTCAGATAGAGTTCAATCTTTTGACAAAGTTATACAATCTTATGTTAACAAGAATTAGAGATACGCTGTGAACAAAATTCGTGGAAAGAAAGAAGAATAAGATAGAAAAAAAAAAGATCCTGACAATAACAAGGGGTTATTCGCCAAGTGCGGATAACCAATGATGACAAAGCTTGGGTTAGGTTTGGTAAATCACCACCAATCACAGTAAAACAAGCAATGTGTTGATAACTCATTATGGTTGACCACATAACATTGATTGCTTTACACAATTAATCTCAAGAAGTTTGAAGACACCAGACCTTTTAGTTGAGAAATAAAAAGGACTGTAGCTCCTTCTAAGTACTGTAAGATTGTTTAGTTAATCACAAACAAGATTACTTCTGAAAAGGATGTTATTGTTAGGGTCTGTTTTACAACACATAATTACAAAATATTCAGCATGCCAACAAAAAGTGTGTTGTATAACAAGGGACTAGATGTGATGAGAATTTTTAAATTCTCATCAATTAAAATTGCAAGAAAGTCTTCATGAGCAAATCCTAAAATTGTATCGATCCCAGTTAGCATATTAGCATGTTGTAGTGTCTGTAGGATACTGTTTTGACCATGTTGTATGTGCTCTGAACATTGTGACCAATTCTAGTAGATACAGTAGAGTAATTATTCCCTGATACAAAAACCAAACTACTGAATTATTATTATTAGTAGTAGAAGTAGTAGTAATAATTATTCATTGTTTATACACTGACTTTGCTGTCTAGTCTTTGGTTTAAATTCCAGGTTGTGCATCATAATGTTACCTACACTCATTTTATTATACAAAAATATACCCACCTTGGTCTGAGCACCAACCGATTTTGTATCGCCCAAGTAATCCAGTGTGTGTCGTCTTACTTGGTTCTTTGGCTGTTCACGTCTGTAGTAGTTGGCATCCCCATAATCACTCAGGTCCTGATTTTTAACTTTAACTGGACGGGGCTGAGTATAATACTGTGGGTACGATTGATTTGTGTTTGTGTTTAACGTGTCTGTAACAATAGAAAAATAGTACTAATTAAATATAATTATAAATAAACAAATACAGTTAGTAGATAAAATAGCTAGCTAGTCGTCCAATATACTTTATGTCCCCATAATTATTCTGTACCCTACCTTAATTTCATTAAGTACTACATATTAAAACAGTACAGTAGACTCATTACAGCTTTACAAAACTGTTGGAATATCTGACCATTTTTCACACACACCTACAGACTTAATAATATTTGATGTTTACAAATTGTTTACATAAACCAAAAAGGGGATAAAAAAGAAAGGTAACTGAAAAGTGTTGTCATTTTGTCATGCCATGACAGAAATACCATTGTTTGTAAATGCACCAGAAATATTAAATACTGAATATACTGTAGTGGTTAAATAAGTTCAATATAAATGTATTTTGTAATGGCTTGGCTCCAGCAAAGAATAACCCTGTGTTGA
Organism: Antedon bifida; assembly: GCF_963402885.1. NCBI lineage: Eukaryota > Metazoa > Echinodermata > Crinoidea > Comatulida > Antedonidae > Antedon > Antedon bifida. Next base: position 11,516,431 of record NC_136229.1, read on the forward strand.
TCTGGGCCTCCATAGAAAACAAGTTGAACATGGTGCAAAAGTTGAACATGGTGCAGAAGTTGAACATGGTGCAAAAGGTAATGTCTTCCATCTACACAGTTTGTTCTTACACTTATTCATATTCATTATATATTAATTCTTTAAACTGTACATTGTTACAAAAAGTTGATATCTATCAAAAGTAATTATAACTTTTATTTGCAAAAAAATATATTTTTAATACATATATACAGTATATATATATATATATAGTATAATAATTTTAAATGCAACACAAATCAAATAAATGATAAAAAATGATATTATGGCTTGACCTATGTAATCCTAGAGATTTCAAGCAAACTATCTCATTCATCATTCATGGGATGAATAGTGTATAGCTAATTGCCTAAAGATAGTACATTAAATCATGTATGTAATATGATATAAAACAGCCATTAAAATATGATAATTCAAAGCCATCATGTTTCTAATCTAATTTACAGGCATTCAGCATTGTACATACAGGTCCACTATGTAACAGCAGTATGCACATTCAGGACTGGGTGACTGCACATTCAGGACTGGGTGACTGGTGATTTTGAACTCATGTATGTTCTGCATGAGATCACCTACCATTAATAGTTTAAACATTTTTAACACCTGATTTCTGGTCTTTTGTTCAATAAATTCACTTAATTCAATTATACAATTGTTTGATATTCAGATGGAAAGAGCAATTATTAAGGCATCTGAATAAACAATCAAGAAGTGAACACAAATATGCAAATAAAATTTAAGAAGTAATTAGGAATTAAAGAGGGTAATCAAACGCACATAAAAGCTACTGTATGCGGTAGACTTAGAATTCATTCTACAGTATTCTATTTCTATGACTGTATAACAATTTTTTTTTTAACCTTAGATAATTAAAATAAAAGTATTTTCTTGATAATGTTCTGCAAAGATATGTTTACAGCAGTTGACATTTATAATAGAATTAGATTCATACATACATTATGTTAAGTAAAAAACTATTCCAGACATAGAGGGCAGTAGAGCAATATACAGTACACAAGGATTTTTTCCCTCTAATTAGTGAAGGAGGATTTAAAGTCACGTAATTCAAGGAAGAATTTAAGTACCCTATATGAATATATTTATTATAGGTTTATAGTTAAAAAAAGAAAGTATATGACAGAGTAACAATTTGATACTGTTTCATTTTGTATGTGTCATTTTATTCATGTTTTAAACCAAATAAATAAAAGCAAGTAAGATATTCAGTTGTCACTGTAATGAAGATTATGATTGGTTGGAGAAGAGAAATTACATCATTTTTTTTCTTACAAAAAACACCGCTTGACATTTTGAAATTAATCATTGTTCTTTTTTCAGATATATTAAATGATTAATTATATCAATTATTTTGTTTAACAATCAGTAGTAAACATTTTGTGTAAATATAGTCTGGCCTACTGTACAGAACAAAAATATAATCATAAACTAAACTACAGATTATGTATGTACATACATAAAATAATAAAAAAATAACTCCCTATGACCGACCCGGCCCACATAGTCCAGTATATAGGCCTACAGTAGGCCTATACTACTAGGGATAACTATGCAACATTAAAAGTTAATAGCATACATTGCCTGTTAATATTTTGTACCAATATTAAAATAAAGAAAGAATTATAACAATCTGACTTGTAGTTCTCAAAATATAGGGTCCAAAACATCGTTGAAAATAATCGTTTTTAGCCACGAATGAAGTAGGAACTTGTATGAACTTTAAAAATTACGGTTTTTAGTAATATATTTTGTATATCAACATTGTAAAATTCAATCAAATATGATATTACATGTTTATTAAATAAAAAGGTTTATTTAACCTCAGAGAATTTCAATACATTATTTTCCCGACATGTGTTGGACATGAGGACATGAAGTTCTCAGAGACAAGGTGAGAAAATTCTTCCTTACTCAAAAAGTTATTGCAAGACCTTTACCAAAATGGAAATACGGATAGGTATGTGGTCAAGGACCACTCCATTAAATTTTGAAGGCAATCTGGACCAGGGTCCCAATTCTGGACCACTTTTTAGTATTATTTTCAGACCTGCTAGTGTTAAAAGAAAGGAGACAATTTTCATTTAATGTACAGGTTTTTTTGATACAATAGTTTTAAAAAAACCTGCTTCTTTTCAAATTCACCTGTTTGTTTTGGTGTGGCTGTTCTATTGTTAGTCAACTTAAACTATTGTTAGCCGAAAGGCTGGTTACATTCATTACACCAAACTCGCATACACATGGTTGTAGTGTAATTAGCCTAATCACATGCAGCATTAAGACACAAAAATAAAATAAATTTTTCCCCTGAGAAATACTACCTCTACACAATCAGAATTTCCCTTCGATGAGAGACTGGATCATGGGATGGGGTAAGGCGTCAGCTGTATTAATTAGGGCCTACATTTTCACTCGGTGGCAAATTAATTTAATGATTTAATTACTTTTATAAATAAAAGATAAAATTCTTTTATTATCTGTCCTTGGTGTCACCAAATAATAATATAAAAATATTCGGTCGATTTTTTAAATAAAAAATTGTTAAAAATCAGAGGCAGGCCAAAATCCATGTCCACAATCCACAAGTATTTTTTTTTTGTCATCATACAAATAAAATCACACTTGCTGGAACACATTTTTAAAAATCTATGCTTGTGCTCTAAATATTTTTTTTTTTTACTTTTAAACACTTTAAGAAACATGTTTCAAAATAGAAACAATTTGCAAAGACTGACACACATTTGAGTACTTAACATTAACCATTAGCAAAATGAACCTTACAGTTATGGACGACCCAAGAGTACTGTCAATATGAAGTACTGGCCCATTAGCATTTTGAATCAACCACTCAACTTTTCTATCATCTTAAAATATAGCAACCAAAACGTTCAATATTGTCTTTGCTTCATTTAAAATACCACTTGGTTATTAGTTAAATTATTAATGATTTTAATTAATGTTGTTGCACATACATATTAAACTGGAATAAATGTAGGACTGACTACTTCAAAGTTATGCATACTGCAAATGTTAGGGTAATTTTTCTTCATGAAAAAATTCTGCATAATTATCAATAAAAGTTGTATTTTAGCTATTAAGCAGAAAATGCTTAGCAATACAGCATACTGACATTGCTGGAAGCTATTTCAAAATAAATGCATAACCTCACAAATTATAATGAAATGGAACATACAGTATAGGCTTTACAGTATAATGAATAGTGCCCTCTATGCGATTACCATGCTTTTTCATAGTTGCTATTTCTGGCATTATTATGCTTTTTTTTGGCATTATTTGGAAGCCCACACCATCTGGCATAATGCTGTGGCATTATTATAACCGTTTTAGCGAATATGCGATCTTCCTCTTTGATGGCAAATATATTTCAAACACACAAATGTGAGGAAGTACAGTGAGTGTGGACTTTGTTCACTTCAAAATAAACAAAGAAAGTCATTTCAATTTCAACATCCTATTATGTTTATAATTTAAAGTCAAATTGCACTTTCAAAATGGTGTAATTGTAAAAATCCTTTTAATTTTATGTGTCGTGATCAAAAGTTTAAATAATTATTTGGTGTAATCATGGAGGTATATAATTAGACCTCCATGGTGTAATGGTCATTGTCAATTTTATCGGACTAGGTTCGTGCGTGTGATTGTTTCGTTTTTGCGTATGAAAAAAACATTTCAAAACACCAAGGTATCTTAGGTAATACTAATAGAAATCATTGATTAAAGTATGATTTTTCATAGTTTTATTATTGTCGGCAATGTGGGTTTTCCATGTGCCGACTAGGCTATTTCAAACTGGAGTTGGCAAACTGGGATTCGGCAAACTGGTCAGATACCGATGCAAGAGGCATAGGTTCGAGACCTGTCTGCCCATATTGCTTGTACATTATTAATACAAAAAGATATATTCATTTTCGTGTTAAATATGGTTTAATAGGTCATCAACATTGATTCATGCTATCATTCTGAAATAAAACTGATACCAATTCTTTAAAACATGCACTACATACATTTTCAACTTTATGGAAACAATTTATGCAATAACATTATATCTGTATGCTTGCAATTTAATCAATCAAATAATTAATTAAACGAGTGTAGCAGAATTTGTATTGTTTTTTTGTTTTTTTCGTTTAAAAATAAATCAAAATAAATAACCAAAAATGGCTTGAAAATCAGGGTGATGCTTAACAAGTAAATATATATTTATTTTGCTTTAATGTAGCATGTGTGGTGGACAGGTTTTTAAAGCTGATTAAAGTGGTATGTATTTATTTTTTAATGGATATATTCTTAGTCATAAACCATAAGAAAACATAGGCCCACAATTCAAATATAAATTTACTTTAATATTAATATTTACCTAGAGTGGGAATAATAACTCAAAGGCTTTGTCACACAACTTTTAAACAGGACATGCTATCACACCACTATTAATGTACCTTTTATGACACCACAATGCCTTCCTTCCCTAGAGGTAGGCTAAACACACAATCAGATCCAAAGAGTGATTATGTAAGGTCATTGAACTTTAGAGTTTATCTTTCAAGGGGTACAAGTATATATTGTCTACCTGTGTATGATGAGTCATAGACCCAAAAATACAATCTGTGATACTGTAAAATATACAGTAGGTAGTTGGATCAGGGAGTTGTAAAATAATATAATATTTTACAACTCCCTGGTTGGATTATGTTAATGTAATGAATAATGATAGAATGATAGAAATAATGCATCAAAGAATACTATGTTCATAGAGAATGCTTTATTAACATACTATATGTGGGTGGATTTTTTTCCTACATTCAGATACTGTATTCAGTTGAAACTGCATCACATGACTACTGCTGCGAGGATCGTAAATCGTATATTTCCTCGAGTATGATGATATTGACTGAATAATTTTCACGTCATTATCGTGTCCCTGTTATCAAACATATAAAATCCAGTAAATTCTCGAGTACGATGATATTGACTGTGTAATTTTCATGTGGCAACACTCGCGTTTGGCATTAAATAAAGAAAAGTCATCTACTGAGACTTCAACTTGCGAAGATTAGTCCACATCATCACGAGACAACGTTTTACCCGCTGCGCCACGAAACTTGCTTAAAGAAATTAATCTAACTAAACTATTTAAACTATGCATACATAGCGCTCTCATTTGTTATTCGCCTTCCATAGATGTGATGAAAGACCATTTTGTGATATTCACAGTAGTAACCTGGTACGCACGGCGTGCTGAACATCAGGTGATTCGGCTCGAAGAAGATTAATTACTATTTATTCGGCCTACCTGATAATAAATATTATTATTATTATTAATGTAGGCTTATTGATGGAAATTCTTCTGTCATCAAGGAATCATTAATTAGTATTTTTCACTGTATCAGTGATAGGTACGCCCTCCACATGATGTGTTTTTCATCTTTCTGGGCTTGTACCTTCTTTTTTCTAATTTTTTTTTTATATATATTGTACATTGAAATCAATTTTGTAATATGAAAGGAGAAAATAAATGTTGCTTTGCTAGTATTTATCTGTATATTAATCTTCGCAAGGTAAGGTGAATGCAACGCCTAACTATAGGCAGGCTTATTACATAAAGGAGGCCTAGCTTCCCGACCCAGTAGATATTCTACTTGTTGTTGGCTATATAATATAACAGATATCGCCTTTTATATCGGTAAAATATAAGATTTGACATCCCCGAGGGAATGATATTTTGCTCTCGGGAAATTCAAAGAAAATATGGTACGTACTGTATAACATGTGGATGTTGAATAATGTTTCTGTGGCCAATAAAAACTGGCACATAAAAATGGTAGAATTCGAAATAGTACATACAGTAAAATAGTTCAGTTATTATTGTTAAAGCTACTATGAAACAATTGTTGATTCTACAATACATAGTACAATTGTGACTGGCCAAAAAGTGGGTGGGCTGACCAACCAGCTTTTGTTAAACCCAGTGTACATTAAACTTTTAAAAGAACTCCACCCAGCTTAATTTTAATTTAGTTTCAGACAGTATCAACAGGCTTAATATGGCAACTACCTACAAAAGTAGTAAGTTATACAGTAGTTCAATCAACTCAATATGCCTTACATAAATAATTTCAATTGTTTTCTGAATCTTACTATGGATTACTCCATGCACTTATATAAAATAACTACAGTTTATGTAATAATCTCTTCAAATATACTGTAAGGCTATTTGAAAAAAACAATCAACACAAATGTGTTGACATCAACACCTGCAAGACAAAACAACTTCTTATCCAACTTCATCTAAAGTATTTAGATAATCCTTTAAAATCTAAAAAAGATTAGATCACTATTAAAATGACTAATCCACATACAGAATTAGGATTAGGTGAATGATTATATGAAAGCAGAATTATTCAAACAAAAATTAAGAAAAAGAAAGGTTACCCCTTTAAAGAAGTACCGTAATCAGATCAATTAGACAGGAAAAATAAAACACCATCCATATAAAAAACATCATTGTTAAAATAAAAGATTTTCCGACTTGGCAGACGCTTGAAACGAAAGGCCTTATCACATTGTGTTGAAACTTGTGTGGTCATGGAATTTAACCTGAAAAGAGGGCTTTGCATGATGTGCGTGTTGTTAATAAAAAAATTGCAAATGGAAAGGAAAGTCCTAATTGTTCGTAGTTTAATTCTCTGTAGGCTTCAGTATTTCCAAACTCACTGATGTGTCATCATGTACAAGTTTCTATCAAACTATTGCACTTTGTACATGTTGGGATGGATTACCACTAAGATTCTCCACTGGTGTACAGTACTTCACTAAATATAAATAATACCTAACGGTCAAATAACTAATTGACCAATATATAGCCATAGCCTAGCACAGTTTCTACTAAACCAATGTGGAAATCCTCTTTCATCTACCTTGACATTGATCAAATAGTACTGGGATATGAAAAGTGTGAAATACTGTACATATACTGCTGTCAATATTTAAAGACGACATAATAATGCATATACCGTATATATAACTTTATATAACCTTCACTTGCACTGATGACGGGCTAGTGTTGCCCGAAAGCTCTGCTAACTTTTCTGGCTGTTTTACTTTATCGCTTTGATTTCGCTTTTTGCTCAATCTCCATTGAGATCCAGCCACTGTCATTTTTTCAGTATTTTGCCTTTGGATTTATATATATAATATAACTTTAAAAACATTTAACCAGGTCATTTTTTGTGTTATACTGTATGTGCGTTGTAGGGTTACAGTAATTATGAAAAACAGAGAAAAACAATGCATTACTAGTATCTCGCGTCGAAAGTTCTCTCGTAGATGTTTCCGGCCTAGCTTAGTTTTGTAGGCCTACTGTAGTTGGTTAAGAGCCATAACGTATGAACATCTTACGCTATCTAGACCTAGTCTGCAATTGTCGCGTTCCAGAATTGTCTTTCCATTGTTGTCAGAATCTGTTAATACAAATTGGGGAAAACCTGGTATTTTAGCTGAAAAGTTACGGTTCTTCTATTTGTTTACCCTTTCGTGTGATCAACCGAAGTGGGTGCATCACACCACAATATGAAAATATCAATCCGTGCATGATGCATGTTGGGATTTATAGTGGGCCGCTAAAATTATTAGAATAGACTTATTTTTCACATAGTATTTATGTTTTACATAAAATGTAGTGTGTGACCTTAAATTATGTCGAAAAAACTTAGGTCTAGTGTCTTTAAGCATTTTTAAACAACAGTTCAAATTGTACAGTACTAAAAGTGACATGGGCAATAAAAATCAACCATAAATAAAAACATAGAAATTTACCTTATAAATATCTGGAATTTTAATCCAAGTGAATCAACAAAAATTTCCAAATGCAATGTAATTTTTATCCTATTTTAACTTAAAGTACACTAATCAGGCTGTATGTAAAATAACGCTTTAGTGTCCAAAACAAATCAATATTTGGCTGTTTTGTCAAAGAATGAATGCTGGTTTAGGTCATTATCCCTTTAGCTTTTTCACTAAAGAATAGAAAACATGATGTCATGCATTGTACACCAACAAGTTCTGATTAACTGACCCAAAAGAGAATTATTTGTTCCGACAGAAAATGAATAGACGACAATTTTTAATTGAGTGAACAAACACTGAAGTGTTGGCTACAAACTCCAAGAGAGTTGTATTGTTGTTTGAAACAACATGGCTTGAACAGCCGCTATAGGACAGAAAAGAATAAGAAGAATGAATGCCAAATAATGTAATATTACTCCAAAAATTGGCTTTCTATCAAAATTCTTGATTAATAACACATAATTAACTGTTCTTTAATCAAAAATACATAGGAAATTTGCATATCTACAGGTAAATCTAATTTTCCATAAAAATGTTTTTCTTCGTTTTCTTGGTATACAAAGTTGTATTGGATTGAAGAATTAACAGTACATACATCAGTACAGTATAATTTGTAGCAAAAAAAATTATTGTTCTTTATAGTCTAATTTAATTTTTTTTTCAATAAAATTATGACTTTATAAAGAATATCATATGAAAATAAAATGTTAAGAGATTACCAATTGTGGATGTCATACAGATTTTTGCTTTGGCACAACAAATCAAATTGTTCACTTACTTTAGAGCATAAGTCATAAAGCCATGATAGTTAAAGACCCATTCCCTACAATTTGTGACGTTTTGTAAAAAATAATGCATATATACAGTATATTACTTTAAAAACATTTATGGTAAATTATGATAAAAAGAGAGACACAATGCACTACCTAAGTAGCTCGTGTTGAAGGCCGCTCGTTGGCCGTCTTTAGGCCTTGCCTAGCTAGGCTTTAGCTTTATAGGCCTAGCTGGTAAACATCGGTAACATACGAACATCGTGCACTAGCTATAGGCCTAGCCTGACGTTGTACAGTATAGTACAGTGAAAAGTTAGGACAAGCAACATGTTGCTAATACATTTCACATGATGTTCACCTGACCAAGAGTATCATAAATAACAATAACAACTTCAATTTGTTTCTCTTTTGTAACTTCCTGCTGTCTAAAGGATAATGCAACCTACTGTTTAATTTAGCATGCAGGCCTAGTGTAATGACTTGAACTAATAAACTTGGAAATAACCAGGATTATACACAGTTACAAACTATTAGGGAAAATGATAAAATAGTATACTGTTAGTATCCCAAAAAGTTTGTGTAACATTTCTAAATTACAGCAAATTACAACCTGGGGTAGGGTGTTTAGTAAGGTGTTTATATATTTGACATATATTCAATAAAAAATAAATTAAATTATAAATTAATTTTAAACATTTTTTTTAATTGCTTAATAAGAAAAAAAATACCAACCTCTTCAATTTGAAATATATTATTTGTACCTGTAGTAGGTCTATGTCATCTGCATTTAATAAATACTTAATACATAAATATTCTAATTGGTTAAAAGTCTCAATCCCACAATAATAACAAATTCCCAAATATGAAAAGACTAAATTAAATAACAGTCATACCTGTATAGAAATGAAGGATTTGTTAACCATTTAAATATTATCCCTTTAGTCTAGCAGTCTAGATATACTATGGAGTAACCATTCCTATACCAAGTAATGAACACAGTGGTATTATTTCATGAATGAGGGTAATTTCCAAGGAACTTATCCATAGATCTAAAAGAGACCCTATAGACTCAATCAATCACACAACAAACAGGAAATGCTTGAAAGCCAATCAAAGCTATTTAATAGAACTGAAAGAACTTCACACTTTACCCCAATAACAACAAAGACTCTGGAAAGTGAAAACAAATAAAAAGTACAGCATTATCTGTCATGAGTGATGGGCTCATGATCTTAAAGAAAGTCCCATATCATGATGTAATAAATAGCCAGTATGCTAATGTTAGAACATTACACTATAGTATAAGAAATGGAAACACCGACTTTGAATATATCCTAATTTCCTAATAAATATTAAAGTGTACTGATTTATTTAAACAGATTAATTGTACAATAGACCTTTGAACAAGAAAAACAAGATTCTAGTAAATTAATGTTTCTCTTACTATTGAAGGCTGTGTCCCAAAAAAGTAATTAAAATATAACATATAGTAATCAACATATATTTCACCAATATTTCACAAAAAATTTATAATATTTTTTTTTATATAATCAGTATCTAAAGTATATCCTTGTAATTTGATTGCAGGATTGTGAACTAATGCAACATAAAGAGTGCATTTTTTGTGAATGCAAATTTGTGCTATGCGCATTCATTGACATTGAACTATACAATCGCAACCTTAAAAAAAATCGATTAGATTATTAACGAATATTATATTCGTACAATGGAACACATATTTTCAATCGGTGAAATATGAAATGTACTAACCTCATGAAAATATTTGTAACATTACATAAACCTTCACTATGGTAGTGAATTATAATATTTATTGGTTATCCGCTACTGTTCCGGATAATTGGTGATCCGCAACTGTTTTTTTAAATCTTCTTTATTCTTCTATCTTTCCACAATTTTTGTGGACAGCCTATCTTTGTGAACATAACTTTGTATAACTTAATAGTGTAGATGTGCAGCCAAGCTTTTTGACGATGTAAGAGCTGCATAGCGTAAGTTACGCAGGATTTTATGAATTTCTATAACTGATCTTAAATTTAGAACCATCAAATATTTTTTTAATGAAACTTAATAAAACTTTCTATGGAGTAAAAATGGCATGTTGCAGACAAAATTTAATGGAGCGCATCACGCTTATGATTTAACCTAATTTTCCCCTAGATTTTAATATGTTTTTTTTCAATAAATTCTCTTTCACATAATTTGTATTATGTCATCACGTGAGTTACTTAATTTCATCTATACAGTATTTTTTAAACAGTTATAGCTCATCGGAATGAAAAGTTATGCACATGATTAAAACTTATTATGGAAGCTTTTGAATTGTAGATATGAATTCATATAAAAATGTTGTCTCCGGGTGTCATAACATCATCATATGGCCAGTTGAATTCAAAAAGTCTGATTTTTATCTCTTTCGTAAAAATTTACCGCATTTAAAATTTCTTTTCTACGTGTACAATTACCTTCCAAGTTTAATATGATCTAGCTCAGACAGTCATCTTGAAATTTCTATCTTCATGTGTCACAAATTGGATTAAAAGATGGGTCTCGTAATTTCATCTATGTATTATACATATTAGACATATTGACTTCATGTCATAGGATAGCATAATCATTTTCAGCGTTCATATTTTTATATACTGTACATGCATGGTGCACTTGCGAGAATAACCTGAACTCGTCATTATGGAGCCTCATACAGAAGTGTGAATCTAAATTGTATTAGGAAGAAAGATAATTCAACTTACAGTATAAAACAGCTAATCAGCACTAATAAAATCCAAATAGTACCATCGACAAATAATACACTGCGGATGTTAATGTAATGTAATCTGCTCAATCCTGACTAACGTGGCTAGAAAGTCTAACTACCGTAGTACAGTCCTAAAGTATGTGTCGAAAGCAAATAGCCCAGTTGTTAGCCAAGTGCTTTGGGCAGACATTAGTAAACAATGGCCTAATCAAAGAGGGCAATAGACCATGACAATGCTTTATGAATGCTATTTTCATATCAGACATGTCTGATATTTTATCATTATTATGATAAATAAACAATTAAGTACACAATCATTTATTAAACAGGAAAATGGACATGTGGTATTGTATGCAATCAACAAATGTTAACACTACAGTACTTTCTGTTAAAGCTAGATACCACAAACTCTCCAACCAGAATATTTTATACCATACCCCAATGTTTTACATAACTTAATTTATAATGCATTATGAATATATTAAAAAAAACTTTAAATGCCAACTTTGACTGAATAATAATATTAGATTGTCAGCTATTATTGATGACCAAGTTGGTCAAATACTCACTAGACACTACTGCCATGCAGTGCTTACAAGTTGATAGTGTAGAGGGCGCTAATCAATTGGAATTGATCAAACCATGTAGGTAAGCTCCATGATCAAACAATCATATTTTTATTTTATAAATAAGTAATTCATGAACTCTTGTACACTTTAATGGTTTGGAGGAATTAATTAACTCATTTTTCAATGTTTTTTAGACAACTATTTAATTTCAAATCAAATCACCAAGAACAATCACAATAGAACATTACAATCATCAAATTTTCAGTCTCATTTCTTTACTAAGTTTAAATTATAGTGTATATAAAATGGCAATAATAAAATTGGAATTCATTAAACAAATACATAAAGTATGTATATATAGTAAAGGTAAAAAGATATGTACCCAAAAAATGTATTATGCTGTTTATGTAATGTAATTGGTAGTTGAAATAAACTTGGTTAAGTGATTTGTTATCACTCGGCTTAACCTAAATACACAATGTGACTAGACTAAAGAAATTATTGCAACAGAAGGCATTTGAAATAGATACATTATAATCACTGTTTTAAATGAGAAATAAGTACTTTTCAATAATCAAAATGATAATTTAGGTTTATTATTAATATTAACAATAGGAAGCAAACAATTTTAAATATGCAACCTATGATATTATAAGGAAGAAATTACTAAAACATAGCTTAGTAAATGATAAAATTATATTTATTCATTTCACACATTGTCAAGGAAGTTTGATGGTATTGTATTTAAAAATGATTATTAAATTAAAAAAATCATCATGATGTCAATTTATACTGATGGTTCCAATACAATTCTGTTAACCTTTATACTCTTTAAAATACTACCTATATTTTCCCATGAAATATGTCAAAAAGCAGAGCATTTCAATCTCGATGAGATGGGCAGACATTTTTTACTTACATTATTGTCAATTTATGCCAATCATAAAATTCAAGTGTTATCCATTTTAGGTCTCTTTATTTGTTTTTATTACAAATGACCTTTGCAGCTACTGTCAACATCAGAGAAATGGTTCACAGAAAACATATAAAACTGATGATACAACCTGCACTAAAGGTGCATCAGTCAGACCCCATTTACACTTCATCGACGATTTATTAGGCGGCCTGAAGTCAGCCCGAAGCCGCTTTCTTTTTAGCACGCAATGTGTTTACACTTACCCAAAAAGCCGGCCTCGGGGCCCCTACTATTGTGTTTACATTTGCTCTCGTGGAAGAGTGCTCGATGATACGATTTCGCTACATTCACATCAAATCCGCTCATGTGCGCTACCAACCGTCTTAAAAAGTTAATATTATTAAGCGTTGTCGATCTACACTAGGCCTATCGAACTTTATCAAAAAAAAGCATCAAATAACGGTATTTAATATGGATCAAAACAATTGTATTATTGCTTTACTACTAATGTTTGCGTCGCGTTCTCTGAAGAATAGTAGTAGATCAATTCATCTTCACCAATTTAATTTCAACGAAGAAACTAGGCCTCTATAGGCCCTAGCCTAGTAGAATGAAGCCCGTTTGTTTATATTTTACATACATGCATTTCCGGTTCAGCAGTAATTTTCGTAAACTTTAAACTATAGTTGACCCAGAACGTTCATTTTATGACCGCGAGTGTTTACACTACACGAAGTGCCGGTCCGAAGGCTTTACAAAAGCATATTATATTAACATAAAATATTTTTTTTTTGTCATACAATTTATAAATTGGAAAATGTATGCCAATTTAGTATAGTTTTTCAATCATTATTAAGCTAGCTTCAATAGTTTTATGTAATACTGGTGTGACAGATGTTATGTAAGCCACATAAAAAAATATTATCCAGATGCAGGCCATTTAAGTCTTTATGTGTTGTCGCAGCGTTTAATGATGTTGGCAAAATATATTTCTATGCTTCTGAAGATCAAATGCTGAGTAAGGCTGAAATTTGTGCGTGGAATTAATTATAAGAAGTGTGTTCCAAAGCTCTGATTCGAAAGCAAATTGATCATAAAGCTGCTCAACTATAACCGCTTTTTATTTGTAATAATAATGAATAAAAAAGAACATTATAGAGATTTATTATAGGAAAGAAAATGAGGCGTTGTTACTTAGTAGGCAATTCTAAAGTAATTATTTATGTTGTGATTTCTACATTTAGCAGACTGGAAAGGTTAATTAGGGTTAATGTTCTTGCATCATCTGAATTCAGAAACTGTTATCTAATAAATGATAACATTTCTAATTAGAGTTTGTGCAATATTTATTAACTATAGCAATCATAAGCAATTAGACTTTAAAAGAATACTTAAAGTTATATCAAATCCCCAGTAGTAGGACGTATTAATAAGAAGACTCAAACAATTTTTTTTACTTTTATACACGACGACTACAAAAGGTTGGTCATCTTTAAATTAAAAAATGAGGAATAGTGTGGTACAATATATGCCAGTAAATGCCATAACACAGTCATCATCATCCTGTCTATCCATGTGTTTTGTTGAAATCCTAAAAAACCTCTAAAAAATCTGATAGTTTCATATTTATATGATAATAATCATGGAGTAGAGAATTTATTTGATTTATTAAGATTTAAAAATATATTAAAAAACGTAACCAAATATTGATTACATTAGAATTCATAATCATTAAATTTGACAATGTTAATTGATTTACACTCGCAAGTCTATCTTTTGCACTTGAATTGCAAATTATCACAAATTACACATTCAAATTGTAATTTAGCTCATATGCAGTGACAATTGATAAACAGTCATAAAAAAATACTAAAAAAATAATATTAATTATATTTAAAGTTGTTGAGAAAAACAAACACATAAAAAGAGGTGAGAGGCATCTCAGCTATCACCAGATCCATCAAAAAACCATTTTTAAATTAAATTTAAATATTTTATTTGTTATATTTTCATGTTTGATTGTTATTTATGGTCATTTTGTACCATGTAATGTAAATTTTATTATTCTTATTGTGCTAAATTCTACATTTTTTCCTTTTAAATCTTGTTTTATTGGTTTATCCAGTCATCTTTTGCTCTTCTTTTTTTGGTGGTAGTCCATTTCGAGTTAAAAGCTGAGTTGATGAAAGATACAGCAGGAGGATGCAAGTAAAGGAGATAAAGGACCAATTTATTTTCAAGATCATCATATCTTCAAATTGAATACTATGATTTATAGTTTTAATACCGGTGGTATTAATTAGAGTGGTATTTACAAAATTATTTGAAATTGTCTACATAACGTTTAATAGTGTCTGTCAGACTAAAGAAGCTGAAATATTGTACAGGTAATATACTGTTTATGGAATTGTTATCATTTACTTCAACAAATTTGTATTTCTTACTTAAATTAATGTATAAAACGTGCAGAAAGCCTCTAGTCTTAAAATACATATTAAACTTTAGACAGGCTGATACAAACTAATGGGCCATAACCTGGTTGTACCTAAGGGATGAAACATATCCAAAACAATTCAACAATGCAAGCTACTGTATCAAAACATGACAGAGCAGCATTGTGTGGTCCCAACTCCTACTATGCAATCAAGAATACTATACACTACTATACTGTAACTTTGAACACAACAAAGTGTGAATATCTAAATTGTTTGGAAGTGTTTAACAAAAAACTCACAAAATTAAGACTGACTATTTCTCAAAACACATTGAAGAATGCTCCAATAACTAAAGAAAATTGTTTAATGAAGGGCACGTCTGTAAATTCATATCCAACTCATGATAATTTACCTAATTTGACCGAACTATTTTTATTATTAAGATTGGTAAAATACGGAATGAACTCTCCAAACACCCTATTCTTAGCTCCTCCAATTACTTATCCACCTGTTACTTGTTATTTTTCTGCTTTTACTCCTGTTGATTACTCAACTGTTATGAAATTTGTCTCTTCGTTATCCCCTGCCTTGTGTTCCTTAGATCCTATTCCAACAAATGCAGGGGCGAATCTAGGATTTTGATAAGGAGGGGTCCGATATGGGAAAATAATCCTCTAGCGGGGTCCGAGAAATTGTTTTCTAGACGCCCAGAGATAGCATCCTTTTACTAACATTTAAAGTTTAAACCTACTTATCTTCTTGATCTTCTTCCCTCCTACACCCCTCTTGCTTGTTGATCAATACCTACTGGTTGTTCCTAGAATAAACACCAAATCCTGTGGACAAAGTCTTTTTTGTTCTCTGCTGCTTCTCTATGGAATTCTCTCCCTTGACATATTACTAATTCACCATCTATTGCTATTTTTAAAAAAGAACTTAAAACACATCTTTTTAACATCTAATGCCTTGGATTTTTACTTCGGTTTAGTTGATACTGGCGCTATACCAATACCTAAAAAAAATACCTAAATTATTAGTATTTTTAAATTATTATTATTATTCCCTGAATAGGAGTTGTCTGTAGTGTTAAAAACAATGTCCTGTTCGTTCGTGTGTCTCCTTTAATAGATGTGTCCTAACGTAGGGGTTCCACTGTACTTTCCCACGAAAATAAAAATAACTAGATTTAATTCGTCACTATGACGAATTATAGGTTATATGCATTGATTAAAATAAAGATAATTGATTTGTAAAAGATATATTGATTGATTGATTTTCTCAGAATCTTTAATTATTTATAATATATGCTAGGATCTTGCTAACGCAAATACAATAGCCGGTATCGCAATCCGATCAAAGATCCCTCTGCGTATAATGTCATAAACCACATTTGTTACATAATAATAAAGACCTAAGTTTCTTTTTATCTAGATTTCATTATAAATCATGTGTATAATCTATACACTAAGAAATAAAATTGAACAAACAATACAAATAATAAACTAGAATTTAATTCGTCACTTTGACGAATTATAGGTGATCATTTTTATCATTTTACTGAAATTAATTTTTTTAAACATGCACGTACGTTAACATACGATCGGAAAATGTTGATGTATGCCATCCTATTATATGCTTATAGTGCTGAGTTGTGCCTATATGCCATATACAATATGTACACTATATACAGTGTAGCATAGGTGAAATTACGGGACACACATGTTCTAATTTTTTGGCATGATGACGTTATCAAACTAAACTTTAAGATGAAAATTTCGAAAGATAATTAATTGAGCAAAAAAATATAAGATTTTGAAAAAAATTTGGCACGTAGAAGCGCTGTGTGCGCTCTTTGAATTGTGTATAACTTTGACGAAAAATTTGAAAAAACTACTTTTTCAATTCAACTGGCCATATGTTAACGTCACAACATCCGATAGGCTTAATTTTTATATGAATTAATATCTACATTTCATCAGCTTTCATAATAAATTATAATCATCAAGGTAACCTTCAATTCTGAAGAGCTGTAAGATATTAAAATTTACTGCGAAGGTGAAATTACACGGCCTACGTTATTCAAGTTTTTACGCGTGATGACGTCATTAAAATGAAGATAGTGTCAACTCATGATAAAGATAATTAATTAAGCAAGCACATACTGAAAGTTGTGCGAAATTCGAGCACACATAACCAAGATGCGCTCTGTTGAATGTGATAATCTACACAAAAAGATAACAAATCCTAATTTTTAAATTCAAGTGGCCATTTGATGACGTCAAAACATTTTGTACGTAAAGTGTGTACATGAATTCATATCTACAACTCAATGGCTTCCAGAATAAGTTAAAAAAATCGGGGGTCATCTTGCATTCTGAAGAATTATTTTCATTTTAAAAAAGACCTATTTTTCACCATTTTCAGAACTTTTGTAAAATTAATATGCGCATTTTGTCATTTTTAACGTGCTCGTATAGCGTTATTTTAAGTCGGAACTGACTCAAATTTAATGAATGTACTAAGGATGGTGAGTAGAATGAGATTTGTAAAAAAAATTCATATTTTTTACGCTTTTTAAGTATCGCGCGCGCAAAAACGCATTTTTGCGCAGTAATTTTTTGAAACACGCAAATGGCCTAATTCATGCTCTAAATTGATCAAAACTTAATTTTGAGCGTTTTAAATTTTTAACGCGCGATATCACGCGCATGAACCTACGTGCGCGTGCGTTTTTATTTGCTAATATTTTTACCCTTGACCTGAAGTTTACGTGTAGTGAATTTCATTAATATGTGATAATGAATTATGGAGATATGATTGATAATGTGATTTCGCAAAATGGCGTATAAATGTCGTCACGGATGAGTGATCATGCTGGAAAGCTTATTAGGATTAAGTTATATTATTTGAAAGATATTCTGAAATTTTGGTAATCATTGACATTAAACTTTTTGAGATAATTGTTACACAAAATAGTGTACAGAAACAATAAAAAGAAAAAAAATAAAGATTTCATACAATAACAATAGGTGATCATTTAGCATTCTAAATGATCACCTAAAAAAAAATCTTATTTCGTTTCGTTACCCAAGGTGAGGCTCGATCTCGGTACCTTGAATGCTATAGACACGAGCACAGACCACCGAGCCATACACAACTTACTAAAACATGTAGAAAGATTCCTCCGTGTATTTACTATTCAGTAGCCACTTTGGTGCAGATAGATTATTACATACCGCAATGAATTATAATTTATTACTATGATGACATCTTTAAAAATTTAAAAAAATGATGCACTGTCAAACTATATACTTTTAACTTTAATATATGAACTTCTTAAGAAAGAAAGTTAATGTTAAGTTTGTTATTTCGGCCTAAGAAAATGTCAAAATTTGTTTGATTGTCGAAATTAATTTTTTTTAATTCAATATGCAATTAATGATGACTTAATCAACTTTTGTTCTCTTAATTTGATAATAAATCATACATATGATACATACACTTCAAGAAAATGAAATAAAAAATAGGTGTTCCCCAGCATTCTGACGATATATATTAATTTTAAAATTTAGCATATTTTCACTATTTTGTTAACTTATACGTGCGTAGCCTGTCACTTTTGACGTGCTTGTATAACGCAATTTCGAGTTGAAAAGTGAATCAAATATGATGATATTATTAAAGAAAGATTGTAAAACAGAAATCGGGCAAAAAGAGTGCGCATTAACGTTTAACGCGCAGTGCGCATGCAAAATTATGCGCACTCGTGGCAATTTTTTAAACGCTTAAAATTGCCTGAAACGTACTCTAATTTCATCGAAAATAAATTTTGACAATTTTAAAACTTTTAAGCGCGCGTACACATGCGTTATATGCGCTACGCACGTAATTATATTGCCGTATGATGAAATATGACCTGAAATTTATGAGTACCAAATTTTGTTTAAAAGTGATTCATGCTTGTGAAGATATGATTACAAACGTGATTTCATTAAATCGCGCGTAGACCGCGTAATTTATGATTGCGCACCGTGAAAACATGACCACATCGATTCCTGGCCATAGGAATATACTCTGAAAAATTGACTTAGCTAGATGAAACTGATGCCAAGATAATTCACGGACAAAATAGTGCTAAGGAAAGAATAAATAAATAAATAAATAAAGATCCTGACAGAATCAAGAGGTTATATGCATATCATGCATATAACCTAATTAAAACATCTCTTTTATTTTGAAGTCGAAATAATTTACAGATATCACCAACCCATATAGCATAAAATCGGCATAGGTCATGGTTTTCCTCAAACACAGTTCTGGTGGTTAAAGGATTCTTCTCAGATAACAACTTATATACACATCTGTCTTGTGTGCATTTTACATTTTAAAAAATCCATGTTCATCTATCAGAAGAATGGGAGGCGAACCAATGTGTCTTGGCCTGTGTTGTACCTGGAGAAGGTGAAAGTTGTTTTTTTGTGTTGTACAATTCAGGCAGAAGGCATACTTTAAAACTTGTTTATTCTCAGCACATCCCCTTAATGAGTGTGGTCTATAGTAAAATGATTGTTGATATAAATGAAAAGGTCTATTTGTTTTGATTTTAAATCTTTATATAGCCTGAGAGGAGTCAGCTGGTGAGGCCATTTTGATTTCCAAATGTTTTGCTTTCAGTTTAATGTAAATAACAAGTCTGTTAATCTTAATAGTGCCCAACTAGTTTCCGATATAAAACAGCTAAACTGTTCTATAACTAATGCTAACAACAATGATTTAAAAGTGAAATGATAAATCATGAGATTTTGCAAATAGGAAAGATTGTGTGAGTCTTATCATATTCAACAGTACAATAATGCACATTTGGATACAAGGCCACATCTGATACAGTCACATACTATTATATTACATTCTAATATATCTATGACTGTAGTCACCAGTAATTTGGTCATGTATCAAAAGTATCAGTATCTTTCTTCAAACCTCACCACTTTACTTCTTGTGGCTATTAGACCTACTCGCAGTTTCATAATACCGTAGTATTATCTGACATTTAATTGAAGAACACATGAGCAATTTTTTTTTTATTTGTGGCATTCATTGGTTTTATCAATAGGTTTCATCAATAATGAATCAGCTTTTTAAATGTCCAAGATTTTTCATTTAATAGCAAACTTTAGCCGCATTGAAGGAGGTGAATTAGAAAATTTATCTGGATAAACTCTTCTTGTGTGCGAATTTCTATACTATTTTTTAATCTATCTATTAATTAATTAATTTCTTAATCATTTATTTCTTGGCAGTTAACGTGACAAAATAATTTTTTGTTCTACACTCGCAGTTTCCAAGGATTTTTTGTACTATAGCTATGCGAAGTATAATCTTTGCAGACTGATACTTAGAGTTTGCAGATTTATACAATGGCCTAATTTCTATGAGTTGTGATCCATTTCGGATGTACTAAAGTTGGCAACAGGTAACAAATTGTGGTATTGGTAAGCAAATAAACATTACAAATTGCATTGTTGTAGTTGCCTAACACATTACAAAGCCAGCCCTCTAAAGATTGTACTAAAACATACATTCATACAAACAAAAGCTAATATACATACAGTACAGGTATGTACCTACCTGTATCTTGAGATTTGTGTTTTAGTTTTAAATAAACAAGAGGCTCCTTCCTTGTTTTATTCTCTATAACTATATCATCGGTCGTTTCTTTTCCTTTCTTCTCTTCATCTTTCTTCACAATCTCCTCTTTCTTTTTATTTTCGTCACGTCCACTTACGACCTTCATGTCCTGTTTACCGGTTTCCTTACTCACATATTTTTTCACCGGTTGAATATTCTTAGCTTGTTTTGGTTTTTCTTTTTTTGATGCAGGTTTTTGTGTTTTATCTACTTCCTTTCTCTTTAACCACATTTTTGGTTCAGCTTTCTTCACTGTTGTCTCATTACTGGTATCACTTTTGCTGGTCTTTGATTCAGGAAAATTGGTCTTAGAACTTTTATATTCAATAACCGTTGCTTCTTGTGACCTCACCTTTTGATTTTTTTTCTCCATGATATTGTATTATAGAGTAATAATATAATCCATATAAAGTAGAAAATAAAACTGCAGTATTTTCAGTATAGCCAAAATGCTGTAATTCCTTTTTATCCATACAGGTAAAACAAGTTCTCAGTGATTTGCTTTACTGATTTACTTTAACTATAAACTATAAAACATTAATCAATCTACAGTATTATAAATTTTGCACCTGCACACATTTTTTCAAAAAGTGAATTTCTTAATCATTTATTTCCTTCAGGGTCTTGGCAGTTAACGTGACAAAAATAAATATTTTACACAAATTATGGTGTTTTTTAATGGATTTGAAAGTAAAAAAAATTGTTCACAATGTCAATCACACAATGTTATAGGCAGATTAAGTATACTAGGAAATAGATGGAAAATGTGATGATCACTTCGTATAATGATCCACTTGAATATCAGATGTCCAAAAATTTATCATTGATGGAATTTGTCTGGAAACATAGAAAATATCTGCAAGCTTATTACCTCAATATCGAATATTCCAAAACACAAAACACAAAGATTGCAGTCACAGATATCCTGCTTGCAAAAGATCATAACATTAAAACACACTTATATTATGTTTGAAAGTCTGCTGTTGCATCTAAGCTCCTCTGATCTCCAAAATATGTTTGCTTCAACTGGAATTTTTCACTTGTGATGTTTTAGCCTTTTCATATGATAAACCAATGCATACACTTCTTACATAAACAAAATTAATTTATCATCTCCTACGTCAGCGGCACAAATCATGTGGATATTACAGTTGAATTAAAAACAAGAAAATGAAAATTCAATCAAGAAATGAAAGAAGAAAACTCTGTCAGTTCGTTATCTTCTCATCCTAATCAGGTATAATCCAAGAAGGCAAATGAGTGCACTATCCCACTACAAGTACAAGCCACCTACTGTAGAGAGGATAGTTTCACTGATAATGTCTCATTAACTAAAACATGACTGTGGTGTATCTTGAATAAAGGTAACACCATAAATGGAAGAGCACTGTGAGCAGATGTCAATGTAATGCCTTTCCATCATCTCTACACAACTATACATGACCTGTACAAACATACAGTCTCCTACCAGCTGTTTTACTCATGAGTAGTGATAACAACAGAGGGATATCAATACTGTATTCCTATATAATCAATTAATTAATGTGTTATACCAACTTGACACAGGTTGTAATTATATCACAACACAGGTCTCACCATTGATAACTTTAAATACTCAAAGGCTGTGTTCATACAACACCCTAAATTTGAACACGTCTTTAATTTTTAGCGTGTTGCACGGGCCGAGGTCAACCCCACAAAAACCTTGCAGTTATACATTAAATCGTAATATCGTGTTATACCGTAGTTCATAATCCTAAATTGTATATGTTGTATTGTTGTTAAAAAATAAATGTTAGTAAAATGGTAGTATGGTACTGTAATGTGTAAACTAATACACAACTACACAGCTAAACATCTATAGCAAATTGCAACATGCCAAGTGTACAAATGAAGGTTTTACATTAAATGAATGTATCATATTTAATTACCAATGTGAAGAAAATAAACTAGTCGATATATGGATGTAAAAACAGATTTTAATGGGAAAAAAGTTGGCAATAAGATTCATTTTCAACAGAGGTTATAGGCTGCATAGAAATGATGAATGATTGAACAGCTAAAAATTACCCCTGCTAACATATTCCAAAATACTTTATAGTAATTCTACAGTAAATTTAGTATAAAATAACATACGACAGGTAGAACAAATTATGGATCTTAATATTTAATTAAATACATCATCATTCATATTACACTAGACATTATTGAAATTAGATATTAAACATTCAACACATAGTTTTTTAAACAGAATAATAGAGTTGCAGTTATATTGTTGATAAATTCACAAGTAATGTTAATTGTAGTATGCCTACTTAATTTGTGAAAAATATCACTGATCAAGCTTTTTTTGCAAATCAAATTTCAAGTCAAGTCAAATCAAGATCAAAACTTGAAACTCAACATTTTTTTGACCATTTTTAGCAGAAATTCTTTTTTTTAGCCTATTAAAATACACACTACAATTTGACACATGAAATTTTTCAAATAATACTACTATGACCTTGACATTAATTAGTTTTTACAACATTATGATTATTTATTATATTGTAATAAAATGTTATGCATTTATAATGTTGTCAATCATTCTGTGAAACATGTAATTATCCAACTATGACGAAATTTAATAAAATTGCTGTTGAGAGTACATTTTACAAAATTTGAAATAATAATTTATTGCAACTATGAAAAGGAATAATAATAATTTTCCAAAAATAGCGCAAAAAAAACCATTTGAAATTTACCACTACATTAACATAAAAATAACTGAAAAATAGGTTTTGGTTAAAATGCATAGTTTTAAAATAATTACAACAAAATGACTTAGACATACTATACTATACTATGAAAGTATAGTAGTTTATTATCAAAAAGATAAGCAGATTTAATATATTTTGTCTTTTTTATAGACATTATGACCTATGACATTTATTTCATCATGTGAGAGGCAAGCTACTCCAAATTCATGCTTTATGTTTGTGTTAATCTTGGCTAATTGTACCCAGGAGACAAACAACATAATGACAGAATGGTAATTTTAAACAGAGTACTATGTGCTATTCATGTAGGATCAACAGCTTAACATCCATCCCAGAGGTATTTTACCATTGAATATACCAAATGGAAAAGAGGTCAATATCTCAATCTATTACTAACTATATCACCACCATGCCCTCTCTTGTCAAATGATTACCTATGACATTTCAAACATAAACACTGAGATGATATTTTAACTACTGTAGTAGTGAGAATATTTGCATACAAAACAATAGAAGACAGACACATGCAATCCAGCTAACAATAATAAAATATCATGCAAATCAATATATAGAAAGAAGACAAGACTTACACAAGAATGACAACAAATTGTAATAAATTTTATTTTGACATTAACATAACAGCCAGTGCAATATTTGAATAAGAGCTGTTGTACTTACACTGACCACCCTCTGTAAACATTACTATAGGTCCTATAAAGTGAAATACAATCCATCTGGTTAATAATCATCTTAGTATGTAGTACCTGTTTAATATTATTTGATACAAATAGCTGATAAAGAGAGGTAGTTGATATTAAAATTATACTTTCAATAATGATTTGTACAATAAATGTATTGTTCAATCTAAAAAAATAGGAAATATAATTTATTATAATATAATACATTCAACCATAAATTATTACAAAAACCAACTGTGGTGTGGCTCGACTCTTGACTTGAGCTTGAACAAAAATCAAAACACTGTTTGTTAAACAAATATTAACAATAAGAAACAATAACTAGTGAGTTGGGCCAAGTCTACCAATAAAAAGTAACAACAAAATGTGCACTGAAGAGATGCCTAGCTGATGGAATTGCAAGGGGTTGGGGAGATCTGGGGGTTTGGTGAAATTAAACTATAAGTAAAAGATTTTGAAAATGGCACAATTTATACAAATGGTTTCGATATAAATTCCTTTTTATTGAAAAACATTATTTTGTGTTTTAAAAAAAATTGCTTACATTTAAAATATTTCTTTTCATTGAAACTGCAAATGAAAAAAAACAATATTTGTAATTTTACAGATGCTACAAATGTATTTTTAGTATGACAGAATTGATTATGCGTTCCAGTGAATGGAGAGGATGTGGAACGCTCTAGCCTGAGACATATAAGATTACAATTAATGTATCCGACAATTCATCATTTCTTTTGTAAAACTGTATGAGTCAGAATGGTCACTTTTTTATTCCTCGGTCAATCATGTATAAAGTCAGTCTTGTGAAAAATTTCCTTCTGATAATGCATCTAGATCAATATTCATGTTTTTGTTAAGAGACAAGTTTTACACAGCTATTTTGGTATTGACTACTTTTGGGTCTAAGCCTAGCCTTAAATCATGCATAAAAGATGTTCTCCTCTATTTTTCTACTAGAGTACCACTTCTTGATTCAGGTTTTCATTAGTTGGGTTTAACATATTTCAATCCAAAGTTTACCATCTAAAACATATTCTCTCAGAAATTGGACAAATGATTGAAAACTTGCTACTCGTTTTTTTTACCAGGAACTTCTATATATATTATAGTAAAAAGCACATTTTTGCTAACAATTTTGGTAGACCTTAATAGTATACTCAATTGTATAAACTGTAACTTATTGGCAGACTGGCAGTCACTTGTTTCATAGCGTTAAAAAAAAATATGAAAGGTACCAAACACAAGTCATTGGTGAAAAATTACTGTAGGCCAAAGTTAGGCTTGTTTAAAGTATTTTTAATACTATAAATGAATTATTTGTTCATTCATAAACAATAATTTCTTGACTATAAGACATGGATATAATATTCATTCATGGTTAAATTACAAGATCATTTGGAAGAAATATTCAATTTCTTGATTCAATAAAGCGATCATTGTTACAGCTATAGTGTGATCTCTATATCATTATAAATGTTTTTAACAAACTTAATGAAATTTGCTAAGTTCATTATCCTTAATAAGGCAAAGTGTAATTCTTCAATTTTAAATGTAAACCTGCCAAAGGCATGGAACACTACATTAACAACACCTCAGAAGGCTGACCTATAACATACATGATAATCCAATGAGGGCATGATTTATGTTTTTCTGATGAACAATGTTATAAATAAAACTAGTACTGTGTAATGTTCATCTAGAATTTGCTTTTTATTAATAAAATAATAATAATAATAATAACAGCACCATTTAATGTTTTTTTTTCTCTCTCAGAAAAGAAACTTTATTTTTCTCACAGTTACAATACATACTTATTTGTCCCTTTCTGTTTCACAAAACTGCTTTTCAATCTTTACAGCACAATGAAACATTAATTATTCACAGTAGTTCCTCACAATTTGTTAAGTATGGTACCATTTTATTTTTCACCTTAATAGAGGGTGACCCTAAACAGCTTATGCTGACAATCAAGGGGCCCTCTTGATGAGCAGTGGCGTATCCAGGATGTTGAAGTGGGGGGGGGGGGGGAGAATGTGGTTTTATGTGGGGTTTTATGTGGGGGGGGGGGTGCCCGGAATTGCCAATTTGCCGACAAAATTAGTGTCATTACCTGTACATAGGGCCTACACCCCGATATACACCTGATCAATATATGTTCTAGGATTGCATAGTCATATGTTGTCTTATAGGGATAACGATGCAAAATTAAAACCAAATTAAACATTATCTGTTAGTATGTTGTATTAATATTACAATAAAAAAAGAATTACGAAAATCTGACTTCAAAATATAGGGTCTAAAACATCGCCGAAAAAGATCGTTTTTAGCCACGAAAGAAGTAAAACCATTTGCGGCCGGCCTCAGTCGAAAATTCTATTAACTACGCCATTTTTGGTTTAAATAATTACATATGATTACGTTTTACATATGATTACGTTTTTTAGTAATTTTTCCCATTGGAAATATCAATAAAACATGTTATTATTAATGCTTATAAAATATAAAAAGTTGTTTACTTAACGGAATTCGGACAAATTCATTGCTCTAACTTTGTGTATAACGAGAGATTATGTGAGTTCATGGTACTGTACACGCGCGAGAGAAAACATTTCGCTGCGGGTGATTCGCATCCACCAATCAAATCAAATCAGCCAGAATCCAAAATCATTCAACCGTGACCAATGCCGATAATCACGGGAAAGCTCAGCCTTGATTGGCTAACGATGACATCATATCACACAATGGTGGTTTTGTAGTTGAGCCTCACGGAATATTATGTTCCAAAAATTAAATACATGGATATTTTTTATGGTATGTGTGCTTTTTCTTTAAAAAATGTGAATAATAAAGGCCTCATATCGAGAAAAAACCGTGTGTTTGGCACTTATAATAAATATATCTTAGAGAAAAAAGCACATGGCATGTGGAACTATATAATCTTAGCGTAGGAAGACATACAAATCCTAGGTTAACTGCAAAAACAAGGTTGGGAGTAAACAATCTAGCGCATACGGCCGTACGTGCAAGATGAGAAGATATTTTAACTTAATTTTTTATGTATTTGGTTAGATGTAATGAAAATAAAAAATAGTTGATCTGAAGGGAATAATATGATATGTAAATAAACAAACACTGAAAAGAATTATGTTTACAGCTCAATTATTGTCAGAATAATAGTTTATTCTTATTTGCTTAACTTTATTTTTTCCCCGGCACCTTTGTTTGCCGACGGACGCGATAATGTGCAGACGGACGCCAAATCAGGGGGGGGAGGCCCCCCATTGGATACGCCACTGTTGATGAGTGTCTGTGTGTGCCAGTGGCTATGTATATACTAGTACACAGGGGTACTGTGTTCTTTAAAGTGCACATGAGCCAGATGTGTACACTGGACCTTATCTGAGAAGACTCATTATACCGCCAGAACCATGGAACCATATGTGGCTCCCTTGCCGATGTTAATATGGCAAGGTATTATGGTTCCACTGTCTTAACCGCTTGTCCACAATGTGTAAGTATGGTACCATACAATAGTTTCCTCACAATGTGTAAGTATGGTACCATATTATACAATAGTTCCCTCGCAATGTGTAAGTATGGTACCATATTATACAATAGTTCCCTCACAATGTGTAAGTATGGTACCATATTATACAATAGTTCCTTCACAATGTGTAGTATGGTACCATATTATACAATAGTTCCCTCACAATGTGTAAAGTATGGTACCATATTATATAATAGTTCCCTCACAATGTGTATACTATAGTACCATATTATACAATATTACATAGCCTATGTAAATACGTGAACGTGATTGTTTGAAACTGCATCACATGACTACCGCTGCGAGGATCGTAAATCGTATGTATCCTCGAGTACAATGATATTGACTGAGTAATTTTCACGTAATTATTGTGTCCCTGTCATTAAACATATAAAATCCAGCAAATTCTCGAGTATGATGATATTGACTGTGTAATTTTCGTGTGGAAACACCCGCGTTTGGCGATAAATAAACAAAAGTCATCTACTGGGACTTGCGAACTCCATCGCAAGACAACTGAAAATCAAAACAATAGATTTGAATAATTGAAACTGTTCTGATATTAACTAGGCAAATGGCAAAAAACTATTGAGCATGACAGTACAACATGCATCCTATAACAAATATCGCCAAAGAGGCATAATTCGCGACTCACTGCGATTGTTCCATCTGTGATGCATTCACACTCTCACATAACTATATTTAAATACTACAGTATAAAAAGGTTTTGGGGCCTGTTTCTGCTGCATACAAAATAACCGGTTAAAATCGGTGTGAATAAATTAAAATTGGTGTGAATAAATTAACTCCATTTTCTTGGCAGCAGAAACAGGACAAATTTGTGGTAACCGGTTAAAAGGCAGCGCAAAATAACCGGTTAAAAACAGCAATTTAAATCGGTGTTAGAACACCGTTTAACCGGTTATCGCTGAGCAATTCTTAGCTGCAACACGAAATAACGGTTATTTGATTGACAGTTGTGACCCCGGGTCAGATACCGTCGCGAACCATGTGTGTTTTCCTCGTGGTTTTGACAGTCGAACGAAGAAGTGAACATGCATGTGGATGAATGAAATCACAAGATATGTTATTCAGTTGTGGGGGGAAGAGAAAGTATGGGGAAGGATGGCAGGCAATAGAAAAGATTCACAGATATATAAGAGCATTTTTGCGAAAGTAAAAGAGGAATCGGGGTGGAGTTCCGAACTACCCAAGCTAAACAATTTGAGGCGTTAATAGTAAATACACGCTCGCGAAGGGTATGGTCCTATATAAACAAAAGGGACTCAGAATGTTGGAAATACCTACCAAACGAGAATAGATAATGGTTAATTAATTATGAAAACCCAAATTTTATAGCAAAAATCGTCCGAATTTATGTTAAAAACGATGAATTTAGCAATAAAAACTGATACCAAACGAGCATATTTATGGCACGCCCTTAGTGCCTTTAATAGGAGAACAATGAACAATCTTACTTTGATCGTTATAATATCATTTTTTAGAAAAACATCACATCGACCGAAAACAAAGGTTATCAGAGCCTTTGATAATATATTAAATATGATTTTATTAAGCATAGAAATGTGTTATTATTTATGCTATTACATAAATATACGAAATAATGTTCAATACTCATTATTCTATTAAAGGCACTATGTGCGTGCGATATTCTATGACTTGGATACTGACTCTCGTTTGATTAAGTTTTTGTGGCTAAACTCATCGTTTTTAACATAAATTCGGACGATTTTTGCTATATAAGTTGGGTTTTCATAATTAATTAACAATTATCTACTCTCGTTTGGTAGGTATTGCAACATTCTGAGTCTCGTTTTTGTTTCCGTTTGGTGTTTAGTAGGACCGCGCTCGCGAAAGACACAGTCGTTCACGTGGGAAGGGCCATGTGACATCGCCTTTTTGAGGAATTAGGCTAGATAATAATTATCCTATGCGCTGCACAACCCTCCCCATGTTATTGAAGGTTCCATGAGAATTAATTTTATTAGCGATGTTAAGTAGGCTTTACAAAAAACGAAACTTGTAGACCTGGTCGGAGACAACATGGTATCACACACGTGTGTACTGACGTCGATGTAAACAAACGGCCAACTTACTACTTCGGTCTGAGTGTATTGCATTTTGGGTAATGATGACGTTTTGCTCGACGACCACCCATAGATTTAACCGGTTATTTCGGAGCACAAATTGAGCAGAAACGCGGTCTTGTTATTGTTATCTATTTTTAATCTATTTTAAAATAACCGGTTAAATTGCGTTATGCAGCAGAAACAGACCCTCGGAAATATTAATAATGCTTGGCAGAGACAAAGTGATTTAATTGCACTTAGTTGCCAAAGGGTAAGAAATGCATCGGCTTGCATTACCACAGTATTGATCTAGTATATTGCTATGTTAGTACACAATACAATTGTTATTTTATGGCACTCATACTTCTATTGCTTTTAGTAGTAGAAATTAAAACCTGTTTTCCACTGGGCAAAATTATTCTTGCGAATTCTATGTTTCTCAGATAAAAATTTGTCCTACACCTTAAATAATTTGTCCACTTCAAGAGCGAATAACTGTGTTGAGCTGCTCGATTTTTCTGAGCTCTGATTGGATGCATACATTTTTCGCTTTGCAAAAAATAGAAACTATTCCAACAACTAATTTTCACAAAAAACTCAGGAAAGTCTAGAATTTGTTACTGACTCAACTCAACTCAACATGCAGTATAAAACAGGATTTTGGCTGTGTTTATACAACACCCTAAATTTGAACACGTCTTTAATTTTTAGCGTGTTGCACGGGCCGAGGTCAACCCCTCAAAAACCTTGCAGTTATACATTAAATCGTAATACCGTGTTATACCTTGGTTCATAATCCTAACTGTATATATACTCGTATGCATTATGAATTAATATGAGTTTATTAAGGATTTTAATAAAGGATGATTTCGTTTAAAATTTAGTTTAAAATTTAGTTTATTCAGTTATTGATTTTTTAAATCTGATTTTGCAATTAGAAAAAAAAATGTTTTTAGAATTAGGATAAAACTATGCTACATTTTGCCAAATTATGCCAACATTTGATTAGCGTTAATGTTAAGTGCTAAATCGATTAAAATATGCAAAAAAAGCACAATTATCTACTAGATTTGGTCAACATTTTTCACAGCACATACTTATATTTACCGAGAGGTCAAAACAATACCCTGAGGACACTTTCAACACGCCAACAGCAACCGGGAATCCACAAAATTTTAGGATTCAGCCAAGTAGCCTTTTTTGCAATTAAAATCTCATTACACGGAATCTCTTCGATGTTATACAACACACTTCTCGTAGGCGTTTTGAATATGCGTGTAATAGCGTGTTGTATAAACGTGCCCTAAGATAGATCAATGGAATAGTATTGCTTAAATTGCCATGCCAGACACCCTATTGGAAATTATTAATTTATGATGATGATTTGTAATTGTGTGACTAGAAGATTTGCTACAGTTTTGTCTTATTTTATTTGCATTATTTTAATAAATAAATGTTAAAATGTTTATTTTAATACCTAAGGAACAAGGTCAACTGTATTGTAACGTAGCTTTCCCTCGAAAGAGCATGATAATGTCAGTTTATCCAGGTAACAGGCACAAAAAAGACATCTCTTATAGAAAAGAAAAGAAAAAATTTCCGAATTAAGAGATGTTAATCCCGAAAATTAAATTACATAGTTGATTTGGTTCATAGTAGCATGACTTCACCAAGGTTATTTTAAGTACATTTTCTTTTCACAGCATGTTTTCTCATTAGGAATTAAAACCTCAATAAAAACTGCAATTCATTACTAATAATATCAATATTAGTTGAATGACATGCTAGAAATACCTGAACAAACATAATACTTCTTGACTTTCTTGTAAAATAACTAGTGAACCGCACACAAATTTTGCTGCTTACAAGTGGATAAATATTTTGATATTTGTGTAATACTACAAACTAGAATGATTTATGACTGAATTCTTTTGAAACTTATTTATCATGGCAATCACTACCTCAGGTTGAAATCTATACTCTAGCTCACAAGCGATTATGTTCAAATGTCACATACCTACTTTATTAGTTAAAAAACATAAAATAATCGCACTGCGAGATTCAAAATGATAGTTGTTTTACTCCCTCAATAAGCTCTCACATTTGAATAATTTCCCACCAAGTTTACAAAAACCTGTTACTAAGTTGAATAGGATGCTTTTTTATTCCTATGCTATAAACCAACAATACCACTACAGTACATCATACCATGGAGGAAATATATGTATATTTCCTCCATGATCATACTTAGTAGTATTTCTAATATTATGAACATCTATCATCTAGAAATTCAATAACAGTAAACCAACAACAGTTCCTCTAGCCTAAGTTCCGATCTAAAAAAGCAACGGATAAACCAACACTGGCCCTATTCTCTCTAGGATAACTACACCTGAATTGTACAATGCACAAATCCCACCAAATGGAAGAAACCCAAAACACCACAATAATCATGCCAGTTATAGTATTGGTAGGTACAGGTATTGGTAAACTAGGCAGAATAAATAACAAAATCCTACCTTGGTGATCCTAACTTTAAAAGCTGGGTGATTAGTAATACTGTAAAACTGTATCAATTCATTAAACCTGATTTACTTCATTACACAAAATGATATAAAACTACATATTGTGTTACACAATGTTATCACATTGCCTCCATTTTAACACTGCACATACTAAAATTTACACTCAAAACTATTATTCGTAGCAACATTCATGTACTTGAGTTATCAGCATTTCAAAATACCTACATGAAGTTAGGAAGAAAGCATAAATCAAAATAAAGCGTGACGGTATGAGAAGAAGTTAAAAGGAAAATAAACCAATACCGCATGTCGCCTTCATTCTAAACATCAAACCAGAATAAAAATTTCAATCTTGAAACAAACTAGTCTTATTTATTTTAATAGAATAGGGAAAGAATACTAAACTAGGTTAAATAACATTATGTTATATACAATATTATAACACCTAAATAAATTCCTGTCATTTGATTGGACGATTGTAGGTCACATGGTGTGCAATAGTACACACTATTAAACGATCATTTAATAGTACTTTTTTTCGTGTACTAAAAAAAAAATTGGGTTTTTTTCTTTTATACTATTGCTTTTGAAATATAGCAGTGCCACCTATTTTGTACTTTTGCCATGATCGAAGATTGAATGTTATGCTTTTAGCCTTGCTAGGCTTAGGATTGTTTTGTCGTTTGTTGACATAATTAACACTACAGTAGGGGTGTTTATAAAATCTATATAAATATAATATTTAATATATTATTAAAAACCAAATGTTACTGTTTTAATCAATGTGAATCAACTGTAGGCCTTGTTAGCTAGGCCTACCTTTTATTTGATTCAAATGACAAGAATCTATTTAGATGTTATATAAAACAAATAATGAATGTTTTTTATATTCGTGTAATGGTACATTTGGTGAATGATGAAAGGTTATATATCAACTTGGCTTCGCCTCGTTGAAATAATTCACCTCATGCCATTATTTGTACCATCACACTCATAACATTTATTATTTGTATACTAGATACTTTTCAGTTTTATCAATGAATTAATTTACAATATACAGGTATAATACTTGATTCTCAAGCTTGTTAACTAAATAGTTTTGGTTCAGTGACAAATAGCAAACATAAGAATTTACAAAACAAGGTGGTATGATGGTCAGTTTCTATTAGACTTCACCCAAAATTGGCACTGCGCATTAATGTTTGTCTTCACAATTCATAGAACAATAACTGAAAATGAAAATCGCCATGCCTTTAAGAAAATCTGTTATTCCAAATACAATCATAATGTATTTGATTAATAAAATATTTATGATTATTATTTCTATATTCAACATTAGCTAATGATATATGTCATGCAAATGTTTAATTGTCTTTTTTTCTGTTTATGGGTTGGTATAAGACAAGTTCTTCTACTTCTAATTTTGATCCCCTGAAACAGTTCCTATTATTGTATCATTTAATCTACTGTAAATTGCTATTATATTAGCTATTTTTATTTTGAACTGTTTTAATTCAATTTGAATGAATCTAAAGATCCTTAATAGTCTGTGACATATCAGTGCGCCCCTTCGAACGGAACAAATTTACACATGTAATGGTCGCGTGTGGTGTAAATTTTGAGATAAACTTACTGTTTCAAAAATCCACCTCATGAGGTGGATTTTTCAATTACACCTTAAACTGCAAGCTGATTAACTGCAAGCTGATTAACTGCAAGATAAGGAGCAATTTGACCTTAATAGTGTAAAGAGATGCATGAAATATGACCGTTTACACATGTAAATTGTTCATCATCCGAACGATCACTGATTACACATGTAACTGATTTTACGTCCGAACACAGCCAGTGACTTACATAATAGCGCTTTAATTACTTTATAGGTAGTTTGATAGAAAGTGGAATTAATCAATTACACTGATTATAATTACAGGCATTCAGTGGCAATTACTCATCAACCTTGCAGTAATTGCCTTTGTCTTTCAACCTTTAAAGTGCAGATAAACACTAATCAATCATTTTATGTTATATATTAATATAGCTCACTCTCAAAATGGAACTTTCAATTAAAGGTTTTTCTCCAATTAAGAGTACATTTTAGAAGCCTACTGTCAAAAGGAACATCTTATGTATAGGTGGGGTTGCTCACATGATGGTGTGGCACATGGACAATACCATTGTCTTAGAGGGGTGTTTGATTCTTGAAATTATGTTCGGCCTATATTGGTTTATCCTGGTAAGTGAGGCATTTATAAACATATTATTAGGGTCTGTTTCAATTTAAAAAACTGAAAAGAACTGTATTCATCTAAACCAGTTTTGGTAGTCTTTAATCATATAATTCACTAAAAAATAACAAATTTTTAATTTTGTAGACATTCAGTGGTTAGTGGTTGTGTAAAGAGGACATTACTGTACATTACATCTTTATATAATTGGAAATTTGTTTTTAAATTACTATTATTTTGCTAATGCTACACTAATTCCAAACAATATAAAGTGATGTTATGTTTATTTTTTTCTGTTTACTCAAGTCAATGGTCTAGTATTGTACATTTTATTACATCTTTATTGATGTAGTCGATCATGTGTGTTTGTTTGTTTGTCTGTTTATTTGGTTAGCAGGATTACTCAAAAAGTAATTGCAAGAATTCCAAAATAAAAATATAGATATAGATATGTGTTCAAGGACCATACCACTAAATTGTGGAGGCAATCCGGACCACTGTCCCAATTCTGGACCACTTTATAGAATTATTTTCAGACCTGCTAGTGTTAAAAGATAGGACAGAATTTTCAAAAGCCGGCGAGCAGTCTTAAAGTAACGACTACACTGAAATTGCATTTTCTCGAGAACTACTAAAGAGTTATAATATGTGATTTGTAATTTTAAACATAATTAGATTTAATGTACAAGTTTGTTGATGCGAGTACTTTTTAAAAACCTATTTCTTATCAAATTCACCCATTTGTTTTTAGCGTTGCAGTTCATTTGTTAGTCAACTGAAACTATTGTTAGTTGAAAGGCTGGTTAAATAACCATTACACCAAATTCGCATACACATGATGAAATTGTAGTGAAATTAGCCTAATCACACATAGCATTATTAAGACACAAAGATAATAAAAATATATATATTTTTTCCCGGTGAAATCTTATGTGGGAGAATTTTACAGTAGGGGAGATATGCACTCTCGGAGTGTCTTCTAGTTTCAATCTGTAACTAATCACATAGCTATGTATATGGCTATGAAGATATTCTTCCTAGGGCAAACACAAAGCAAACTTTCATACACCGATGTAAACATAATTGCTTTGTACATACTGGATATAAAACTTAACAATTTACTTTAAATAATACTTTAAAGGTATGATTAAAAGTTGCCACTAATCAGGCCCTTGAAGACTTGAATTCAAATTATAATCTGAAAGGTAGAAATTTTTCACAAAGCCTTTCTTCATAATCATTTAAATTAATTATGTGCTGTACTTTATATAAATGTAATATCTTTATAACAAAAAATGTATACTGCAATCGCAGTAGATAGTTTACTCCAAAGGATAATTTATGATGGGTATAAACATTTACTAAAAACCAAAAGTCTTAAGAAGTAAAACCAATTATCAAAGGGCAAAATTCCTGGTTGCTGTCTATAAATTAT
This sequence comes from Antedon bifida, assembly GCF_963402885.1. Taxonomy (NCBI): domain Eukaryota; kingdom Metazoa; phylum Echinodermata; class Crinoidea; order Comatulida; family Antedonidae; genus Antedon; species Antedon bifida. The sequence continues at coordinate 11,552,784 of NC_136229.1, forward strand.
TCTTGAAAATTGAAAATCAGTTAGCATACACACATAATTGATCATACCAATCATAATAAAGGTAAAGATTTTCTCATTTAGGTGCTCATTCTCGTCTTCTTGTCTCCCTGTAAAGCATTATATCATTAAGTACGCACACAATAATATAGACACAAAGTCTTAGTGATACTAAATACTATCACGTATACAAACTCAAAATATTCAATAATTTGCTAAAACAAAACAGACATTCAGAGTATTCAGGAAACAACTAATTTAAAGTGATGCGATGTATTTTTTCAAATACTTATACTGTACCATATATATTTGAATAAACCTAAAAAACCTACTACCGAATAAAACGCCCCATTATTCAAATACAATTTTTACCCGAATTAATACAATACAAATTGTCAGTAAATAATACACTTTTTTAGGCATACTACTTTTAGGAGTAAATTGAAAACGAACAAAAAACTCTGTTTTTTTTGCTATTGTTTTGTTTATAAATTGATGAATTAAACTACTGGCATTGTCTACTATACATTTATTGGTTCATATTTAAATGGATTCTATCTCTAACTGCTCATTCTTTATTGAATTACTTTTTCGCTTTTTTTTCATGAAGTGTTTATAATTGAAACAAAAAAAACATGGCATACTATAAAAGATTAATTCAAACAATTATTTTATGATGTGAAATGATTTTTTGAAGGGTTACCGTGGGATGTTTATTTATTTACAAGGGTAAGCAAAGAATGACTTTCTATTATATTTTAATTTTATTAATTTCGCTTTGTTGTACCAAGGAGTGGTCTAATGCCATGTTACATAATTATTTTAAATGTCTTTAAAAAATAATAAAGTTTCTAACTTAAAAGTAAAACAGCTAAATGTGTTTCATTATCTATATCTGAACACCAGCAGTACATAATGCAATTGGAAAAAGCAATATTGTATTCATCCTCAAATACCACACATATTGTCATAATCCTATCTCTAAGTAGCATCTGAATTTCATTACAAAGTCAGATCATGGAGGTATGGTCAGATACAGTAATTTCCTTTTAAATCTGAAGTGCTTAGATAGTCTACAACCTGGGTGTCTATCAGTGAATATTTCCAATATGAAATTAATCTCAATTTGAGCCTGCTTATACAGGCTAGTTGAGAGGTTGTAAGATCATAGCTTTAGTAACATAACCCTGTTAATACAACTAAATCTCATGTCATGATACTTGCATCTGGACATTTAAATTAAGTTTAGTCTTATTTTAGTAAAATTAGTTTATAAGGCCAAAAAAATACTAGTTTCACATTCCCTAAGCTTGTGTTTAATTTTCAGTTAAATTAAAATTTGAACAATTGTTTGATAATGATGGTCAATAATTCTGAATTAATACGTAAACATCGACTGGACTAATCAAAATCAAAATCCATTGCTATTTTTATATTTGGCCATAATGATTTGCCTTTCTGTTGAATTATTTGCTCTCTAAATATTCTGGCATCAGTTTGTAGTCTTTCATGAGAACCCACCCCAGATTTTACCACTGATATCTGTCAATCAAATAACCGCTATTTTAAGTTGCAAACAGCCAAAACCAGTTAAAAGACGTTCAAATGCATGGTTTCAAACTGTTTATATTGAGAACCAGTTTTAAATGTGTGTCTTGCAGTAATGTATTCACACACTACTATTTAATTGGTTATTAGCTTAGAGATACAAGAAAATGATAAAATAGTTTATGAGATAATGTATGTCAAGTACCACAGATTCTGTAAATTTATGCTAATTATATTTGGAACTACTGTACATTGTATAAATTATGATTTCCTTTGTTGCTTGAAACTAAGCTTCTTGTCATCTAATGCTATACTCTATAATGTATTAATACTCAATGATTGTACACTAATATAATGTTGTGTCAATTCATTTTTGCTAATTAATAATCAACAGGACGATAGATATTAACCAATATCAAAAATTTATCATCATATTTTTATTTAAATATGTATAGAGGACAAATATTTTTGTCTGGAGCAATTATATCCTCTATGACTGAAAGCTTCTAAGTGGCATCTAAGGGCATTGGCAGGGTTCAAAGGGAAACTGAGTGCACTGCTTGCACTACCACTTCACCAAAGCGTATTACAACCAATATTTTGTCACTAAGAAGGACTCATTTTGCAAGAACACATCACATTTACTACCAGAAAATCTGTGGAAATATATTTTGCGTTGCAGTTAAAATTACACAGTGATAACCATTTAAATCGTGTGGTAACCCCAAATCGTTTGGGTCTTGTTAACCATTAATTTAAGGCTTCCATTTAACTGGTTACACAATTTGTGGGCAATTCACCTGGTTTTTCATGGAAAATTTATACATCTGGTTACCTTTTTGCAGCAGAAACAGGTCCCAAGAAAAGACCAATCCAAACACAAGACAATGATAAATTATACCGACCATGATCGCTAAAGATGTATTTTTTTACCTTCACTTCAAGTTTTGGAAAAACCCATGATATTAATCTAACTGCAAAAAATGGCCAAATTTACAGATGCCTTGGATGAATGCGAATTTAGGCTTACAGTACATACTTTCACAAACTGCAAAAAGTAACAAGCTGTAACCAGTTTCGCAATTTTTGTGAAAATTCTTGTGATAATTCACAGGAGAGCTTTGTGAAATCATGGAGGAAATATTTCCTCCATGGTGAAATCTTGGGAGAAAGAGGCCTGTTATTTTGTCCTGTGATGTCTGAAGTTGTAGTGTGTACTTTGTCCTGGTAGTTAACTGACCAATCACAGTACACCTCTATTTGAAAGTATCAGGAAGTGAGGTTTTTATTTATTTAAAATAAACTATACAACAACTATACAATGACAATACTTCTGGGGAGATTTCACAAGGTTCACAAATGCGCGTATTGAAAACAAGTAAATAAGTCGCGAGATCAATGTATGTAAACAACTTGTTTAAAAGTTGTAACAATTATGCAGATGTGAAAAGGGTATTACAGTAGTACTACCTCTCACATGTCATTGTAACACTTGTATGTATTTGCATTCAGCAAACACTTTTTTCCACTGGAGATGGTAAAATGGTCACTGTATCATGTACAGTGGTCTACTGCATCAATCAAAGAAACATTATTGTCACAGCAACTGCATATTGTCACAGCAACTGCTTAGCATAATTTTGACAAAGTACACTAAATGGCATTTGTTTTCTTTATGCACCTACAGGCGTCACAATTCAGGTTGTTACATCTATACTGCATTGTGATCATATTCAAACAGCAGGGAATGCACAACAAATACAATCATATGCTTTCTAATTAGCTCGCATTTCATTACTTATAACATGCAAATTTCAACAGTGAATTTTGCCCATGGGCTGAAAGGGTAACATGTGTCGGATGTTAATTTGGAAACCTGAATACTCTCTCCTGTTATTTTTTTGTACAATTGACCCGTGTGACAGAACGAATTGACCCCTATGGATTTCTTACCTGCATCAGATCTAAACATGTACTTGTTTGCAAGAAAAAATTATCAAAATAATTTGAACATTACAAATACTGATGAAGCTTTATTAATTTTGTAAAGTTAATATTAAATAATGAATAATTTTAACAGCCATCGGTTGATAGCAAAACAAGGTAAAATGACAAAAAACAAAAATAAAACAGTACATTTAAATGAACCTTTGTTCTTCTTTCAATTCATGTGATAATAGTAGATTTTTAAATTTTTATTCTTAAAAACTCAAATATTGAATCGATACTCATTTATTATGATTAAAACAATATTACAAAAATATGGAAAAATGTTGACTACATACAATAACCTTACTGTAATTTACACCACCATACAGTCCTATACCATTTGAAGAGGCAGCTCTCCAATTTTGGACGTGGAGTAGAACTAAATAGATTTTTAAAGCAATCAGCCAACAGACTAGCCATGTCGTATTTGATTGTAAACAAGAATGAACATAATAATAAAATCCAATGGGTATACATTAAACAAAATTCCACTTGCATGTAACAAAATTGCACTTGAATGTAACGAAATTTCATTCTTGATGAAGTACTGTAATGTAAGGGTTGAACATCATGTGACCCGAAATGTTTTATTCAAATGACAAGAGAATCTACAGGGAGTGATAAATAGGTTGCAGAATGTAACACAGAAACGTTTCATATCGGGGGTACTTTATCGGTTGTTTAACATGTATTTTTTGCGTACTGTAAACCTCAATGTCACTCTGATAGACTGCAATAACTCGGATAGAGAAATGAGCATGTAAACATATAGCTTTATGTCTATTGGCCAGTAATCCTACAAAATCAATATTAAGATTCTATGTAGATCAAGTTTACTGATAAAACTTGAACTGACTATTTGACACAATTCTTATAAGCTACACAGAATTATTCTCCTTCAACTGCATTTAATGCATACATTTTGAAAATCAAACATCCATCATCATGCAAGTGAATGAATTTAAATTGTTTAAATTATCATAAAAGTTTAACATCTACAGTATTCCAAAGCTCCTGAACATGATAGTTTCACTGATATGATGTTTTTCTATCATTTTTATAGATTGTTAAATTGTTATCATTACTCAGTCAAATGTTTTTCGTTATTCCATTACCTTCTGGGACAAGGTCACATTGAGACTGGGATTGCATTAGTTAAAATCCACACTTATTATGTTATGCTTTTGTAAATACGCCACACACTTTTTTTCGGCCGTGTACATACAAGACATTTCAAGTTTATTTTATGCCTATGAAATAATAAAAGAACACCATATTTCTCATTTATTTTTATCGTTTATACTGCATACCATTATTATATAAAAACCGTCATACATGAATAAAAAAAACATGATATTACCCTCCACTCTGTACAGGGGTATATACCACGCTAACATGCACACACAGACCAGGCAGAAAATAGAGCATTTTTGGAGAGTGATGACGTCAGCATTCACACAAGCAGCGAGCTAGACAACGTGACGCTGGTAGTATAGTAGGAGTGCATGTGTTTAGAAAATAACTCAGTTGTTGGTATTTTCCGCAGATTTTAAATCGCGTTTTTTTAAACTCTTGAATTCATAAATAGTAATTAAACTCTTAGCTCTTTCACTATGTAGGCCTATTACACAACTATAATGCTAACCCTAGCTCTAGCCTACTCTTCTTAATTAACAGAGTCAGGTGCGTCGAATCCACGTCTAGCGAATTGAGGGGGGTGGCGAGCCACCCTATTCACCCCCCTAGATCTGCTACTGCTAAATGTAGATATCCTTCGTCAATTTGGAACATTCAATAATGCGGTCATATCTTTTTGAGGTGGGGTTTTTATTGAAAATCTACAAAATTGATTATTTTGTTTCATTCTTACAATATTCTGTATGCATTGTACTGATGCATTCTTGCTTATCACAATAATCGGTTGGAACATACGAAATAGCGAAGTACGAATTGAACTCTTTTTCAATTCAATTTCTGTGCTTGATAAAATGGTCAACATCACCAACAAGAAAAGCCTATGGCACAGTATCTAAGAACAGCAATCATGACAATATTGAACAATGTTTTCAATCAATCATTTTTAACCAATTTTGAACTTAGTTTATATGGCAAAAACCGATTTTGAATAGATTATTCTAGCATAAACAGGCCCAGCCAAAAAGTATGTCTTGTTAAGCGTTAATCTCTTATATTTCAGGGGAGGGAGGGCGGCTTGTTTTTTTTTATAATTATTGTATAATTATTTTTCTAAATGTACTATAATATTAATTTATGCAACCTTTCTGATATATTACTGAAAAAAACTCTTTAATTTAAATAAAGATATTGTTTCCTTGTCCTGAAAAAACTTTAATGTAACGCAAAAAAAGTCAAAGTGACTGGAAGTCAATGGGTTTTTGGTTGAATTTAACCGTTTATTTAGTCTTTATATGAGTGAAAAAATTTGTTTTCGCCTACAAAGTGATTAACTTGATTAAAACTGCTAAATAGCATATTCAAAGTCTATTTTTTAATCTCCATTTTTTATGTTTTTGGGGGACATATATCTTTACACAAATGAATCACTCCCATATATATTCAACTTTAAGAAAACCATTTAATGCAATCAAATTGTTTCTGTATGCTTCCGATAATTGATTGAATCTTGCAATTTTAACGGAATTGTTTTTGTCATTAAAAAAAAATAGAGGCAGTTCAACAATCAAGGGAGGGAGGGACACTTAAGAAGTACAGATATTTGTTTGCCTAATAAAGTAATACTGTATGTTTGTAAACTATTTTAAAATTTTAAATACAAGTCTACATACAGTAGTAGTACTAGTAGTACAGTTCTACTATATCCATACCACACAAGTCATAAATAAGCAATGGCAGAGATAATGTATGCCCATAAATCAGTGTCAAGCCATTGGCTACACAAACCAACAGTGGTGTTGGTAGTCTATGAGTGCCGCTTACCTGGATAAACCAACATAAGCCTCTCTCTCCGACGAGAGGTAAACATTACGAAAAAAAGAACATTAATAACATTAATTTTCCCACACCCCCGTCGGATAATGGACCAGTCCGCCACCAGTACGCCCTCAAGTGAGACACGCCCACTTATCATCGTCATCATTTCTCAAGACCACTTGCCTGAGGGGACGGTAGGGAGGGCGTTTATCCAGGTAAGCGGCACTCATAGACTACCAACACCACTGTTGGTTTGTGTAGTCTATATCGTGCCTAGCTTACCTGGATAAACCAACATAAGCCAGTGTAGCACCGGACTAGAGTCTAGTCGGAGGCGGGAGGCAAGGTAAACATTCTTATACGTACCTAGTGTCTGGGCTTCAAGATTGAAGCCGCCACCGAAGACTGGTGAGTGGAGGTATCCGACAGGTAGTGGGATGTGAAGGTGGACTGCGATCGCCACCATGCCGCTTGCAGGATGTCAGGGAGAGGCACCCCAGCAAACAGCGCCCATGAAGCGGCTATGCCACGCACTTGGTGCATATGTGCCGGAGGAGGCGTATTTGTGGAGTCGTAGCCAGCCCGGATGGCTGCCACGACCCAGTTTGCAAGTGTCGACCGCGCAGCCGGTCGAAAAGGTGACACTGTCGATATGAACAGGTGTGACGCTGAGACCCGAATGGACTCTGTGCGTTTGATGTAGAACTTTAGTGCTCGCACTGGGCACCAAAGTTTGTCTTCCTCAACCCCTGAATAAGCAGCAATGGTGGGAACAAACACAGTCGGCGGCGAGAAGTTCAATGTCTGAGATTTTGCAAGAAAATCTTTCCTAAACACTAGCCGAGCGCCACCCCGTTCAAACCTGACGTGCCCTGGCTCCAGAGATAGAGCGTGCAGTTCACCTCTGCGCTTGCACGAGGCTAGTGCAATCAAAAAGGCAGTTTTGAGAGACAGGTTGTAAAGCGATGCCCTACTCAGGGGCTCGAAGGGTGGGCGCATAAGAGCGGCTAGGACGACATTGACGTCCCAACGTGGAATCAAGGCCTTAGTAGGAGGCCGTTCTCGAAACATCCCGCGAAGCAAACTTGAAATTGCAGGGGATGAAGAGATGGTCGAGCCGTCTTTAAAGGTCGGAATTACTGCACCCAAGGCAGACCGATAGCCGGATACGGTGCGAACCTGCAGACCTGACTCAAACAGGTAATGCAGAAAGGCGCAGACCTGGCCCAAAGTCACTTTCATAGGGTTAGTCTTTTGGCTCTTGCACCATTTGAAAAAATGCTTTAATCGGCTATTGTAGACAGCAAGAGTGGATTCCCGTCGGGATTTCGCCGCGAGGGCGGCCGGGCCATCTGGAATGCCTGAGTCTCTGAAGCGATCCCTGACAATGGCCATACAGTCAGGTCGAGGGATTTGAGGTTCGGTAGAGCAAACCGAGCTCGGCCCTGCATCAGCAAGTCCTTCCGTATCGGAAGACGTAACGGCTGATCGTACAGAAGGCTTAGTAGCAGTGGAAACCACGGCTGCCTGGGCCAATATGGCGCTATTAGTAGGACTCGGCATTGATGGCGCTGAATGTGCGTCAGGACCAGTGGTAGTATTGAAATCGGTGGAAAAGCATATGCCCAAAGGTTGTCCCATGGTATGGACAGGGCATCCACCGCCCACGCATGTGCATCCCGGTATCGACTGCAAAACGTCGGGAGCTGCGTGTTGCCTGACGTCGCAAACAGATCTACATGGGGCCGCCCAAAGTGGTTGAATATTTGGGTGGCGATTATTGGAAGGAGACGCCATTCCGTAGGACGTAAAAATGGGCGGGACAGTGCGTCCGCCACTATGTTCAGACGGCCCGCAATGTGGGCCGCTGATAGTTGGATGTTGTGTTTTATACACCACATTAGCAACGTCCACGTGTGGCAACATAGCGTGGGAGACCGTGTGCCCCCTTGCCTGTTTATGTATGCCACGACGGTTGTGTTGTCGGAATTGACGAGAACATGGTGATTTGCCAGATGGGGAAGAAGAGCCTCCAACGAGCGCTCGACTGCCCAAAGTTCGAGCAGGTTGATGTGGGCGCGCGTCTCCTCGGGCGACCAAAGGCCGGAGACGCGAATGTCTGGAGACGGTATGTGACCGCCCCAGCCTACTTCGGATGCGTCCGTTTCCACACGGACCTCCGGAATTGACCTTTGTATAGGTGTGCCCACAAGTAACCTGTCTTCCACTAGCCACCATTCGAGATGCGAGATAATGAACGCATTCGTTGGAACCACTTTGTATAGAGGGTCCGATTTCGGGCGGTACGCTGCCAGAAGGTGCAGATGTAGAGGCAGCATCCTTAACCGGCAGAACGGAACGAGGGCGACGAAGCTGGCCAGTGACCCTAAGGTGCGTAGCCAGTCGTACGCCGTCGGAGCCTGAGCATTGATAAGATGTAGCACTGCAGTTCTTGCCTTGGCCACACGCTCGATGGATGGGCACGCCCGGCCCGTAACCAAATTTATTTGGGCTCCGAGATACAGAGGGTTCTGAGAGGGAAGAAGACATGACTTCTCCTCGTTTATTATGAACCCTGCTTGTTCCGTCACGAGGCGGACAAAGGATAAGCTGCTTAACAGCTGGTCCCTGGACTGGGCCACGATCAACCAATCGTCTAAGTACATGAAAATTCTGATGCCGTGTTGATGAAAGAACGCCGCCAGGGTTCTCACTAGACGAGTAAACACTCGTGGGGCCGTTGAGAGGCCGAACGGCAGAGCAACGAATTGGTATACCTGATCGTGAATGCGGAAGCGCAGCCAACTCTGGTGTTCTTGCGCAATAGGCACGTGAAAGTAGGCGTCTTTCAAGTCTATTGTGGCTGCCCAGTCCCCTCGTCTTAGCCCCAACAGGATAGATGAGATAGTCTCCATCCTGAACCTGCGGGGCCGGATGTACCGCTTGTTCAGACTTTTGAGGTTTAGGATGGGTCGCCAGTCGCCAGATTTTTTCTGGGCGAGGAAAACGGTGGATTCGTGTCCCGGGATCGTAAGGTGTTCTTTTTGAACGTGCACTACGGCTCCTTTCTGGAGCAGTGCTTCGAGGCCCGTCATGAGCGCTTGACTCTTTTTCGGCTCTGACGGAATCCTCGTGTGTCGGGCACCTCCGCTCATTGGAGGGCTCGAAAATTCGATACGATACCCGTGTGTCACGGTGGAGAGTACCCATCTGTCTTTTGTGAGGGTCTCCCAAACCCGTGAAAACCGTTTTAAGCGACCCCCCACCTGCCCGCCCTCGCCTGGAGGGACGGGCGTCCCCGGGCCGTCACCGGCGCTTCACATTATAATAGCGGCGACCACCCCTGTGGGTGGCGCCTCTGCCACCCCTATTTCGCATTCCGCGAGGGGGGTGTGAAGCCTGTCTGGATGTAGAAGCCTGATCTCTTAGCGCAGGCTGAGCCGGTGGTGGCGGGGGAGGCTGCATCTGCTGAGGAGCAGCGGGGACAGGCGGCGGTCGTGCGGCTGTCCTTGGGCGCGAATTGCTGGCCCGGCGTTTTTGCGGGAAGCGCGATCTCGTTTCCCGACGAGCTTCCCTCTCACGAGCCCATTTATCCTCCTTCTGCGAGAAAGAGCCAAAGAACAAGTCCCGCGCCCCGAAGGAGTCAGATGTAGTAAATCTACGGAAATCGGTCGGTGCGATGTCAGTTGCACCCAAGACGTTAATACGACGGGCCGCGGCCGCAGATAAGGAGATCGTTGCCTGTTGATCAACAACCAGGCCCATGATCTGTTGTAGTAAAGCTATCACGTCCGAATCGCCCTGGGGCGGATGTTCTGGATCAGCCAGAAAGGATAGCAAGTACCCGGCCATAGAGGCGGCTCTAAGCGTCTCGCGTGCGGCCCTGTCGACGGACGTGAGGACGTCCTCCGTCCGGGATTCCGAAGGCTTCAAATAGTTAGTCCTGGACGGGTCCAGATTCTGGTCCTCGCGGACCCGCTCCTTCGCTGACTCCGGGACGCTCGGCGCCGCGATGTACAGATCAAATTGTTTCTGCGGCACCGGAAAAGCCGATGATAGGTTATAAGGCATAGGCCTACGTATCTTGGGCTCCTTAGCGATCAGCTCTACCCGTTCCACAAGTTCCGGGTCGAGAGGCGTAACCGGGCACGATGACACCTTCTTAAAGGGCGTGCGCACGCCAAAAGTAGAATACCGCTTAGATGAAGGAGTATGCTTGGGCTCACGATACGTGAAATCGACGCCGAGAAAGGACAGCACGTCGGGGACCGTCCGCATTACTAGCGCCTGCAGACCTTCCTCCCCTGGCCCGGCCTGCTCTCTTAAGCTATCTCTATCATCGTCAGAGAGCGAGACCATCGTCCTGTCACTATCGTAGTCCCTTTGCTGGACGGACGAACCATCGAAAAACGAGGTCTGCTGTGGGCCAACATCAATGTATGGAATATGGGGAGGAGGTCTATTCTGAGAGGGTACCTCAGGCTCATCCCTCGGCAGAGCTCTCACGGCTGCAACAATGGCTTGCAGTAGCGCCGGGGAAACCTCATTCACCCCCGGGACCGCAGAGGCCGCAGCCGAGGCAGGCATATCTGGAAGACTAACTTCCGGCGCAGCGGCAGGAGGGCCTGCCGTATCGGCGGTACACACCTCCGGGGGTGGTACAGTTTCCGTGCGCTCTCTAGGCTTAGGGAGCGATTTAAACTTGGACGGTGTCCAGCGGACACAAACATCGCACGGCGACAACTCGGAACACGTGCGGCAATTTATGCACTCCAAGTGGCGGTCCCACTTCACGGTAGAGCGGGGACCCCTACATTTAACACACTCCTGCTTAGGCATGGCGAACTAGCAACCTACTTCTACCCACTACCTAATCAAACCACAAAGATGTTCCAGTATTTCTATCCAGGTGGTACCCTGGATAACGGCTTACAACGCTATTAATTTTAACTCTTGGCAACTAGCCAAGAGTAACGATTTTAAACGTATCAAATTACAAGATAACGATCTAGCTACAAAGTGCTACACGTAATGTGATACTACACTTAGCTTCGTTTTCTTTCTATTCTTCTCTTCTAGTCTACTGTAAGTCTTTATTGTTAATTCCTCAGGAATTCCAGGAATGTATTCCAAAGACGTTCGTACACAACGACGTTACGAAAAGAAATGATGACGATGATAAGTGGGCGTGTCTCACTTGAGGGCGTACTGGTGGCGGACTGGTCCATTATCCGACGGGGGTGTGGGAAAATTAATGTTATTAATGTTCTTTTTTTCGTAATGTTTACCTCTCGTCGGAGAGAGAGGCTTATGTTGGTTTATCCAGGTAAGCTAGGCACGATATAGACTATCATTTTAGCTCTGGAACAGTTCATTGATGTCAAGTGAAGCAAGCTTCTTCAGCAGAATTTTAACCCTAAAATTCTGTAACATCTTGAATAGTTTTTAAAGATGGGTGATCATACAGTAGAAACACATGGTACACAGTACCAAAAATACAATGTGCTCAAATAGTAAACATAAAGATGCCACAGTAGACGCAAGGTTAACAGTCAATAAATGAAACGTTATTTTGTGTTGCAGCTAAAATGATGTAGGATGTTTTTTAATCATTTAGTTAATAATTGACGACCATTTAATGGATTTGTCTTACTGCCAAAAAAATGGGGCTAATTTATTTACCTGGTTATAAAATTGGTTATTTTTACAAAAACAAAAACAATTCTTTGTAAAGAACATATTTAAATTATTAAATATAACTGGTTAATTATTAGAAATACTCTACTTACACAGTACGGACCCTTTAAAAGTCAAACTATGTCCAATTTGTATAGTTATTATAGTTATACAGTAAAATAGCTACAGTATACGTATGATTGAAACAGACTAAATTATTGGATGTGTTTTTTTTTTTTGACTTAAATTAATTAGAGAAATTAATCTGAATAAATGATCAGAACGAAATTCCTTGTCTATAACTAATCATTAAGCAAATTAAATCATTTATTTTTATTATTTATACTGTTGACCTATTGTATCTTTATACTGTTATTCAATTGTTTTTGCTGTTTTCTGTATCTATAATTTCAAGTACATATAAACATATATTTGTGCTTATTTCGATTTATGTATAAATTTATCATGATAATGTATTATTTATACTGTTCACCTATTGTACCTTTATTCTGTTATCCAACTGTTTTTTTTTAGTTTTTATTTACTATAAGTTTTTTTTTTTTCTGTCAGACATTTTGTAAGTAATGTGTATTTAGTACTGACCTATTGCATCGGTATATTGATCTGCTCGTTATACAATTGTTTTTAAGTATTTATTCAAGTGTACAATTACTACTGTCCATGTTTTTTTGTGTTTTTTTAAGTAAGTTTAATTTATGTTTAATTATGTAAGTTTTATCATCATTTACCTTTTATAGGTTGTTGTTTATATTTGTATGGACGCACCACCGAAAGGTGTGTGCCACTGATTCTAAAGTGAGTACCAATAAAATACTGAAATACAGTTTGGTTACTATGGACTTAAGCAAACATCAGGGGGTACAGACACCAATGTAAAACTAGCAGATCAAACAGTGTGGTATAACAATACATATTATTATAGTAAAACCTCAATTGGGACAATTAGAAATAACTTCCAACTATAATAACAACACAATTTTATAGTACACAACACAATATAATTTACCACAATAATGTAAATTTCGACAATAGAAGCCACAAGTTTATTGTTGGTTTTAACTATGCATAAAACCCAAAATTTAGTATAAAAGTAAATAAAACTTTTGAAAGAAAAATCTAACTGTAAAATTCTACCAAGGCTATAGTTGTATATACTACATGTACTACTCAATATTGTAATGCAACTTTAGAAACTGTACTTAACTAAAGTTATTATTATAGAGAGCAATGTTGAAGTTGACATATTATATTTATATAACAACAATTGGAAAGAAATGAATATGAAAGTACTGTATCACCATCTCCACCTTTACTTTACCTTGTTTAAGTAAAGTAAAGGGCGTTTAGTGATCCAAGATGGAATTGTATGTGGACTATTGAACAAATCAATATCAGGAGTTTCATAAATTTATGAAAAACACAAAATCCCATCTCTAATGCCAAGGTAACTAAATTCTAGTCAAATAAGTAGGAGAAGAGGTGACCATACTATGTGGTCTGCTTCCGCAACACCTATTAATTATGGTGAGAAAGAAAAACAAGAAAACAACAAACAAGATTTCATAACTTACTAAATGTTCTTTCAGGTTTTGGTGGTGGATGCCATCCTTCCCTGCGTCTGACCTCCACCTTGCCCTTCTCTTCCTGAATGGGTTTAAACTGTGTTTTTTCTGCATCTTTCCTGACAGCTTGCTGTTGCTGTTGTTGTTGTTGCTGCTGCTTTTTTGCTTTACGGTCCGAAAGCGAACGTTTTATGGGCTTAAAGAATGACATACTGACAAAAGTAATTAATCCTTTAGATTGATCAGACTTATTTAGTTCCAAGTCAATCAAGTAATATTCCTAGTACATCAACAACATACTGAAAAAAAGAAAAATAAATCTATTTGATCTCATTGATATAAGGACACTGTATGATGTTGATGACCGAACGGTCAAGCTCTATTATGTAAAAATTGCTTACATTAATGAGAATAACCACAAACACAATGAGTCAACCACAACGAAAATAAGCAAACACATTATTGCTACTTAATACAAATGATCAGACTTTTATTTTCAATCCTACTGACCAAGTAGGCAAATTTCATCTAATACTAAAAGAATCAAGATTGAAGACCCCATCTTTCACTTTGCTCCTGTAACAATACTGCTATGGCTTGGTTTGTTGTCTGATGTATAGTAACTCTTTTTACTGTACTTACAATTTTGGCTTGTGGTACCACATTTACTAGAATTCTAACTTTTCCATTTCAAAATAAATGATTACAGGTATGTGATAAAGATTTTGGATGTTGTGCAAGGGTGAAATGGGGAGAGATGAAGAAGTCTCAGGCCCGTAGCCAGGGTTTTTTTTTTAACCCCCCTTTACAGCGAACCGCCTTGAACTACAGAGAACCTGCCCACAATCATACCTTCTTGCTGTATAAGGATACGTCGTCACTCAATATACTTTTTACAACTTTATAATTTCAAAGATACATTAAAATTAAGTGTTTTGTAGAATATCGCGATTCTAAGACACCAGCATATTCCATTGAAATGTTTTAGCCATATCGTTGCGCACATGTTTATCATTGAGAAACATTTTTTTTTAAAGTAATTAAAAAATCAATATGAAACGACGTCGAATAACAGATTTTTTTTTACAAACAAAAGAGAGAATAATACGAAGTAAGTATATAAAATTAATAGTAGTTGCATTAATTGATTATCAAATGTAGAGAATTGCCACTGGCTTCAAGCTTCCCCCTAGATGTACGTTCCCATCCCATCGAACTTGAACGAAACCCAATCAAAACAAAATTCCAAGTGAATAATGATCAAACAATCCACAGAATATGCGCATCTCCACACGGCAAAAATGATATTAGTCACATGTGATTACCGGCGGAAAAAAAGTCCGGTCATATAGAGGTGCCATTTATCTTGAATTGTATGTGCGAGAGTACCATTTCCAGCCATCTAAGTGTGTCATTTTAAAAAATTTGCTTCGCCACAGGCCCCACCATTGGGGGAGGGCCTGTGACTCAAATACTTGTGTCCGAACCCCCCTAGTCAGATCCTGGCTACGGCCCTGAGTCTGATTCACCTATGGTTTGTGGGCAATGCATACATACTGTAAGTACCATGTAATGAAACTGAAAGATTTTATTTAAACAGAAATTTCAAATTCAAATGGAACCATTAGTCAACATGATGATAACAGAATATTATTTCCATCCTTCAACATTCACTTTCAGAAGACTTATTTTAAATGATCAGACCCATAATAGTAGCCATCTACCATTAACTTTATAATTAATAGGCCTGAATTCAATGGACAAATAAAAACAATTGAGGCTTGAATAATTGTTTTAATTACGTTATACAATAACATCAACTAAAAAAGTATTCAAAAACCATGCTATGTTTTTCCTGTACAGTAATTTTATATCATTTGACATTGAAATAGCTAAATAGCTGAATATAACAGCAGATGAACACTTACTACATTTGACATTGACAGAATATAAATAAATTAAGTATTGTAAATTAGATAAAATGTCTATAAAAACAATCTATAAATAGATTCCAAGAGACATTGATTATTGAACAAATATTAAAAGATATGCAGTAACCTCTAAGTCATAGAATAGTATTACCATAAATTATTATTGTCATCAATGAATATTATTATTAGAAAATATTTGAAATAAACAACTGAGCAGATGAATGCTAAAGAATAAAATCAGATAATAAAAGAGTATAAATTTAATTTTAATTAGAAGTAGATTTATGATCATAATCAAACAATTTGGAAATCAAAAAAGTAAGCCATCCTTCATCCATCCAAAAGCAGCAGACTGGCCCTATACTCAGTCGCGTAACACAGATGTCTGATGAGGTTCCTGGTTCAGAAAAAGTGGTCCTGCAATGCTGGAGGCCTTTGATGTTTTCAGCCTTTTTCAAAGTATTTTAAAGCCTACTGTTTCCTCTGGGTTCTGCTCAGAGGCCTCTGTGTAAGCTCCATGGACACTGGGTTTAGCCAGTAAGGTTCATAGCCATACGCCACTGCCTATACTCTTTCCCATTGTATGCATTCAATGTTTCGAGTACCAAACTCCTTCCTAGTTTTTTAGCATGCATTCTGACAACCAAACAAGCACTTTAGATTATCACATGTGGTAGAGTTAAAATGTTGTTGAATGCATTAAATGCTGGTTTTTACACAATTAGACAAAGAATTTTATCAACCAATTTATGATATTAAAACAGATATAGTATCCCTATAAATGACCATATTTATTGGAACAAATTTTAGAATCTAGGACCAAATTTGGTCATGATAGACTGTGTTTACACATTAAGCACATGAAACATGTTACTAGCAACAGAGAACCAAAACTTCTTCGAATCCAGTCAGTCGAAAATGAAAACTGACTGCAACTAAACAAAAATTTATATTGTTGCATGATTTGCATAATTCTCTCAATCATTTGTTTAACCATGGAACTGAAAGTTAACTACACAGTCTCTACAAAGTTACTAAGCAAACTCCAGGCTAAGAAGCCTTCCTAAAATCAAACTTTCAACTTTGTAAATTCATTATTATATACCACATGTACAAATTTATAAATTTGAAAAAAATGCAACATTTTCTTTTTTTCTGTAGACTGTTTATAGAACATACCTTGTACTGTGTAGTGCTAGAGAGGTTATTATAAATTACAGTACACTACTTATTATGTTACTCAAGAGAGAATATAAAAGTGTCTTAATTTAAATGAAAATACATAGAATTTATTACCTTCAAGTTGAACAACATTTCATGGAGACTAAACTGTATTGATATTATTCTCCTTGGGAGTGCAAACACTTGTTATCTAGTGAATTGTAGTTATACAAATACTATAAAATAAAGGCAGCAGAGTTTGCTTAACCTTGAAATATCATGGACAAGGCCTAGAATGAGTAGAGGTAGAGGGCCTAGCAAAACAAGATAAATTCTATTTCTATAAAGTTCTTCTCAGGGTATTCAAGTATTGATAGAAATGTGACCTTTATCTCTATAGGAATTCTCTCTCTTGAAATATAAACACAACAAAATAAAAAAGTCTTCCCAGAATTCACCATAGCACAGAAACCATGACTTTAACATATTTTTGGCAGTGGCAGATCCATTTATTTTTCAAAACTAATCATTAATTATGTTCCCTTTTATCTGTGTTAAGCTGTTAGTGAATAATTTGGCCAACAAAAGGCCGGGTGTTCAATATTTTTTTTATGAAACGCCAAAAGAGCAACATTAATAGAGGGCTAAAAACTAGGTGGAATCCATCTATTTAACTAATTTTTTGGTGAAAATCATGTTCAATTCAATATATTTTGTCACTGTCAATACAAATTGAAACAAAGGTATATATTTACTCAACGAGCGAAATTATTGTGAGTTTATTTCTGTTTGTGATAAGTATTTAATTAAATTTATGATAAAAAGCATTAATAAATGAAACCTATATATATAAAGGCATTTGTTATCATCCCCAAGCTTAGCTGGAAACTGGGGAAATTTGGATTTAGGCCCCATAGGGCCTGTTTCTGCTGCATAAAAATAACCGGTTGAAAAGGCAGCGCAAAGTAACCGGTTAAAAACACCCATTGAATTCGGTGTTAGAACGCCATTTAACTGGTTATCGCTGAGCAATTTGTAGCTGCAACACGAAATAATGGTTATTTGATTGACAGCTACTGATTTGGAGTCAACTACACTGTAGTAACGTTTGAATTGACCGCCAGGACCAATTGCATTTTGGGTAATTCTAACAATTTTTGTAACGACCACCCACTGATTTAAACGGTTTATTTGGAGCAAAAATTGAGCAGAAATGCAGTCAATATAAAAATTACATTTTTTAAATAATCGGTTTATTCGGCGCTCTGCAGCAGAAACAGACCCATAGACTCACGGCAGCCAGAATTGCAGTGCCTAACTTGATCAGCATACCGGGAGACGATCCCTTATTTTGTTCAAAGACTACATCCATTGCCAAACTGTATGTACAAAGCAATGAGATTACTGTAGAAGTGTCTATGTTTTAATATATGACATAGAGATTTCTTGGCTATTTTGGTGCTAGAGCCATGCTATTATTAGTGATCACATGCTAGTCGATGCCCTTATCATTACTCCATCACTCTCTGGTTTACTGTATACAGCAACATGTGTGCAGCAAACAATAGCTATACAATTGGCAGAGGTTCAAGGCACTCCTCGACCAATTTGTCTTCTCGAATAAGGACTTAAAACTGGAGGTCCAGTGTACACATTTTTCTCGTGTGCACTTTGAATAACTCAGTGCATTACGGAAGAATAGGGGATTCTCAGACCTTGTCGTTGTGGATAGACGCTTGGTTTGGTCGCTTCACTTGAATACTAAGTGATCCTGAAGGGAAAATAATGTTGTTGTACCTGTGCTCAATTCAGTCCAGTACAGTGTAAGTCGACACTTTAGGTACATTTATATTAATTACATTTTCAATAAATAAAAAACCCACCCACCTTGCTCCTCTTCTTTAAAAGTACAATTACTTCAATGTACAATTGTTAATACTGCACTGCAGCTTATGACGATTCTTCCTCTCATAAACCGTACAATTTTACTTGTAATTTGATCCAGAACGCATTAAGTATAGCAAGTCTTTCTAATAAGTTTCTTAATAAGAATCATCTTCATCAATCAAGTCAGTAATACTGTATGTCTCAAAATATATTCACATACAAATCTAGGATGGATGTGTCTGACACGGTTTTAAATTCTAAAAATACTTAATACTATAGTTTAAATATTTAGTATTTTTTGTTTTGTATTTTATTTCTACAACAAATAATGCTTTCCCCCAACTAATTATGTCAGAGAGCTTGAGCAATTTCTTGATGTCTTTAAAGTTCTCTAATCGTCTACTAATTTGAACAGTTTTCGAAATCAAAATCTCAAAATGATCAATGATGTCTTTCCCTGTCTTTGTTTGGAGTTTCCCACTTTATTTTCAGTATTTTATTCAATCATTGACATAAAGCACCATCACTGTAAATAAAGTAATAATGTATGCGTATATGGTACATTATTAATAATGGCTTATCATAAAGACAGTAACTTGATCCATAATAAGAAAGGATCTAGCCATAATAACAGTAAAGCAAACACAGTCTTTAAATCAGTAATAGAGGAATATGAAGGAATTCTTTCTTGTGTTTGTCATGAATGCCCATGTAGGTGCACAGTGTTTGACAACTTGGCTCGGTTTAGTTGTAAAAATCGTATGACGTAATATAATTAGATTGCCACCGGGAAGAGGTCAGGTTTTCGCGGGAACTTGAGGAAGAGGGTTTTGGAATTGCTTTGATGCTTGGAAGAACACAGTATACAATCTGTAGTGTAAACATATTAATACTATAGCTTGATTATATCAATGTAATGGAAGCATCTCACTGTTTTTTGGCTTGTCTGCATACAATAGTACCTTTATATTTTGAAAAGACAATAGTCAATATTTACAGTTATTATAAAAATAACATTTTTTTTTTCTTTTGACTATATATCCTGTTAATTGTCAACCAATGGAAAAATATAGGATATATTTAGGTCTTGGTCTCTGTGTGGCTAAACCTATTTAATCTCACTTTCAACCAATTCAGAAGCATTTATTATCATCAATAATACTATGTGATATAGTCCTCCACATGCAAAGCTAAATAGCTCAAAGCACTTCACTCCATTGACAAAGGTTAAAAGGTTAATCAATATAAGATTTTAATTCATTCACAAATTTATATTATAATAATACTCAGATTTCTCACAAGGATTTTACTTCTGGAAAAGTATAAAGTATTTACTGTACTTGAACAGGACACAACATAACATTTTTAAAATGATACAAATACTTACATTATACTATATAGTAAAACACATTCAGTCTAAAAATAAAAATTTGATTAATTCACAGTATTTACAGTAAACTTTAGGACCACGATTAATATTACTGTATATCTAGTCTTTAGGTAGTATTAATTTAGCATCATAACCAAAGTTTCAAATAAAATTAGCACATTAGCATGAAAAAACAACAATTGTTCTACAAAAAACATGCATATGCTGTCAATTCGTTTTGGGCGTGTGGCGCAGTGTGTTGGATGCTGGATTACTGATTGCGAGGTTGTGGTTCGAATCCAACTCTTGCCGTATTGCTTGTATCCTTTAGGAAAGAAACTTTACTTACATTTGCCTCTCCCCACCCAGGGGTATTAAATGAGTACCCGGTTAGATCAAGACACAACTTTGTGCTGATTACTAGCTAAATTATGGGAGTATGTTTCCATACGTGAGTGTTTGATCCAAAAAATGACCGAGCATGCCTTTGAGCATGATTACTCATGAAAAGGGCGCTATATAAATGTGGTATTATTATAATTCCGGCCACCAACGTTTTTATTGGTTATGAGTGTATAGTGCGTGAACCTCCTGCAAACACCACTTCTTGCTCCACTATTGTTGTACTACCGAAACAGAAATCCATTGAGACAAAAAACTTTCAAATGCCAGCGTGGCATTCAGTGTTTTTGATTGTGTGTTATACTTCGGTAATCCAGCGGGTAGTATTCTTATCCACAAACTTCAATCATAAATTTTTTAAGGCAACATAGCAAATCAGCCACCACATAAATGCCTGTTTATTATAATTCCTGCTTATCCATTAAACACTATGCCCAAAATACATTATGAAAATTTGGTACTAATGAAACTAAACAATTTTTTTGCTTTTCACCAAATTTACTATTTGACTTCATTTCATTAAATGTGTATATTAGCGGAGAAAAAAAGCAATTCTTGTATCAAAAGTATACTGTTTAAGTGTAATGCATTTTGCATGTTATCCTAGTCTGTGTTTTGACCTTCACCAGGCATCCATGCTGCACAGTTACAACTGTTTATGAATGAACTAAAATAACAATATGTACAAGGTATTGTACTGCCTGTAAACTTAAAAGCATGATTTAGTACAGTACAGTAGTACTCATGGGTGATGCTGATAATACATTGATATCAGCTTCGTACAGTATCCTGTCATATCTATACCTTTTGTGCAAACCAATTCATTTCTCATCCATTTTTCTACTGCTAATCAACCTTCTTTAATCTGACCTAATTCATTCAATTCAAATGTATTCATCAAAATATTTACAATACTAATAGGATTTTAAAAAAACATAATAAAAATGAAAAAAGGGACATCAAATTAGAAGCTCAAATGAGCTTCTAAACAAACTTGATATTCATATGATACAGTAAATTATTCAAATTAGCTAAATTTGTAATCATAAATGAACAATTTTAGTGTTATATCTCTGACCTTCAGGTATGCTTGGTTATCAATGAAACTAGCAAACAATACAAGGTGTACACATGTCAAGTTACTATAAGGTTGACTCATCACCATTAGTAATAATATGCATATTGAAAATTTCCCATAAAATATGCACATAAAACAATTCCATTTTATATTACAATTTAATAGTTATGCACAATAGTAAGTCTTTATATTTGGATTTCTTTTAAAGTAAAAATACAGTTATAAAACGCAAAATAACAAATTAATTATTAATTACTATCAAAAGATATTATTATAATTAATTTGATTTTTTTTCAAACAATAGCAGTTGTGATGAAAAACAGTTTGACAAAATCTAAGCTATAATTTTTGGTTTTTAAATTAATTAATTATTTAATTATTTTTAACTTTAAATTTGTACATAACTGTAACGATATTTTGTATGGGGACACTTTGTTGGATCCCATAATTGTCAAAAGGTGTCCCCTGTTTATTTATACACATTTGTCAGAAAATAATGTCTTTGATTTTAAAGAACTGATTAACAATAATCATAGTTGAACCTACAAAGGAATTAATACAATTTTTTTTAATTTGGTACCATTGTAATATTTGAAAAATTAAACCTTAAAACTATTGAGTATTCATATTCATTCATTTATTTTCCAGAAAACATAATTAACAACAATACAGTTTACCTCAAATTGTTAAAATATTCTAGTAGAACATTTTTAATATTAAACATAATCTCATGGATCATTTGCAAATATTTGACTCACTGACTTTTTTCCTAGAAGTATATTTATTGACTGAAACATTATAATAAGGAATCAGACATTTTCTTACAAAGGGAAATCAATATTTGGGCTATAAAGATCATTTTGGTTTCTCACATCACTTTATCAGAAATTGAACTAGATAATTAGATATGTTTGCTATTTCAATGGATGGTTCTATGCATATCATGATGTGTATCGAGGAAATTTAATGAAACAAATTTCAATTTTGTTTCTTGATTATAAAGAATACTATGTTATTATCAGCGTATTATTAAAGTTGAATTCTGGTTTTGAATGAATACTGTACATTTTTAAATCTAGTTTTCATTTTTAAGTACCTGTAATAATTTGTTTACTTTTCAAGTTAATTACTGAATGTACATTCTCTCCTATGGTTGGGAAATGGATTATGTTGTTTTGTTGTAAAATGGAAAATAAATTAAAGAAATGTTCAACAAAGTTAAATATAATGAAATGTGTTCATCTAGAATTTTAATAAATATCTTGATTCTTGAAGGAGTTCAGTGGGACTGAGTAACCTTTTTTAAACAAAAGTACAAAAACCGCATGATTAAGGTATAGTGTGTACTGTAAACTTCTTACCAAATTTACTGAAGGCTACTAATACTAAAATCACTTTGCATATTAATGCATTTTAAGAATCATATTTTGTCTCTTCACATTCTCATTAAATTCTGATCTTGTATATAGATGTTATTCATTCATTGGCTATTGCATACACTCACTAAATTAACATTCCAAGTGTGAAAGTTCAAGAATATTCAAAATCTCACATTGAGTAAGGCTGTATAAATACTATATTGACATAGCCTATATAAATACGTGAACGTGATTGGTTGAAACTGCATCACATGACTACTGATACGAGGATCGTAAATTGTATATTTCCCCGAGTCTGATGATATTGGCCGAGTAATTTTCGGGTGATTATCGTGTCCCTGTCATTAAACATACTGTATAAAATCCTGTAAATTCTTGAGAAGTTTGATATTGAAATTTGCGTGTGGCAATGCTCACGTTTGGCGATGACTTTAAATAGGCAATTTTCCAGTTTTAATAAAATTATTCACTGTAAAAAATTTGAGGTTTAAAATTTGTTTTCGATCCAGTGTTTGGTCAAAGTGAATAACTATATTAAAATGTCATATTCAACAAAAAATGTTAAATTTTTAGGGGGACAATCTATCTTTAATTATAGTTATTATTAGTATGTCATATTTTGTTTTTTTTTAACAACAGAATAAATTTTTGTATAGCTTTAAAATATAAAATGAGAAAAAAAAAGTGAATATGTACACTATAATGATTTAGTGTCCACCAGGCCTAGCAATTTGAATTCTAGTAATTTAATCAACAGTCTCACTAAAAATAATCCATCTTTTGAATTTTAATCAATTTCACTTTTCTACTAAATAACATGTAAAGATGAATCATCATTAAAATAAAGGACACACCCTAGTACAGTAAGATTTACTATAGTAGTTTCAAAAAATAGATAGTAATAATAAGATACTGAAGGTACATTATAGGCCTACAGTATTTATCTTTGTGTAAGAGTACATACAGTACTGTAATTCCTACATTAAGTTTAAGCACATACATATTTGTATGTTTATATTGAGTCAAAAACTACAGTAGGAGGACATTGTTTTTTTTTGGCTGTATAAATTGTACATATTTAAAGAGCAATAGAATTAGAGATACCTGGAATTGCATTTGAATCCACCTGTATCCGGACAACTACCCCCTGGACAATTACCACCCGGACAACTACCCGCTGGACAATTATCACCCGGACAACTACCACCCGGACAATTATCACCCGGACAACTACCACCCGGACAATTATCACCCGGACAACTACCACCCGGACAACTACCACCCGGACAATTACCCCCTAGGACAACTACCCCCTGGACAATTACCACCCGGACAATTACCACCCGGACAACTACCCCCTGGACAATTACCCCCTAGGACAACTACCCCCTAGGACAACTACCACCTGGACAATTACCCCCTAGGACAACTAACACTCGGACAATTACCCCCTAGGACAACTACCCCCTGGACAATTACCACCCAGACAACTACCACCCGGACAATTACCCCCTAGGACAATCACCACCTGGACAACTACCACCTGGACAATTACCCCCTAGGACAACTACCACCTGGACAATTACCCCCTAGAACAACTATCCCCTGGACAATTACCACCCGGACAACTACCACCCGGACAATTACCCCCTAGGACAACTACCACCTGGACAATTACCCCCTAGGACAACTACCCCCTAGGACAACTACCACCTGGACAACTATCACCCGGACAACTAACACCCGGACAATTACCCCCTAGGACAACTACCACCTGGAGAATTACCACCCGGACAACTACCCCCTAGGACAACTACCACCTGGACAATTACCACCCGGACAACTACCACCCGGACAATTACCACCCGGACAACTGACCCCCTAGGACAACTACCACCCGGACAACTACCACCTGGACAATTACCAACCGGACAACTACCCCCTAGGACAACTACCACCCGGACAACTACCACCTGGACAACTACCACCTGGACAATTACCCCCTAGGACAACTACCCCCCTGGACAATTACCACCCGGACAACTACCACCCGGACAATTACCCCCTAGGACAACTACCCTCTGGACAATTACCACCCGGACAACTACCCCCTAGGACAACTACCACCTGGACAATTACCCCCTAGGACAACTACCCCCTAGGACAACTACCACCTGGACAACTACCACCCGGACAATTACCACCCGGACAACTACCACCCGGACAATTACCCCCTAGGACAACTACCACCTGGACAATTACCCCCTAGGACAACTACCCCCTAGGACAACTACCACCTGGACAATTACCCCCTAGGACAACTACCCCCTTAGGACAACTACCACCCGGACAACTACCCCTAGGACAACTATCCCCTAGGACAACTATCCCCTAGGAAAACTACCCTCTAGGACAACTACCCTCTAGTACAACTACCCCTCTAGAACAACAACAACACCTATATCATGACACCTACACCTACAGGTATACCTCCATGACCTTAGGTTATGATTATGATCTTACTGAACATCATAGGGAGATAGATTGATCTTAAATGAAAGCTTTTGAATCTTTCAATATGCGTATTCGTCAGCAGTTATTTGACATTAAACGAGAATTGATAACGCTCCAAATGATTAAAACGTATTCCAATCTTGAAAAATAAAGGGGTGGGCTTATTTTATTCTTGCCTGACATAAAGATGCCGTACATAAATCTAGGAGCATACAGTTTACCTAGCTGCACCAGTCAATCGAAAATCTTTAAAAAAAGGTTATTTTCTATTATCCCCTTAATATTGATAAAATTGGCCCGATTTTGTTCTCCCTTTTCTTTTTCAAAACAAATGTTTTATCGTAAAGAGCTTATGTCATGTTGTTTAATGATATACGTTTACTGCAAGTCCAGTAATAATGGATTGGTTTGGCTGTTACTACTTCATAGAAGAACTTTAATTAATTTTTTTTTACATTTTCTCCCCACTCCTGAGAAAATAGGACAATAAACGTTTTTCTAAAGAATAATTATATCCATGATGTGTTTATGTCTAACTGTCTACTTATTTCATTTTATTTCAAACAACCTCCTAATTTTACTTTAGATTTAAAAAAAAGCCTATTATGAAAACATAGCTAACTGTGCCAATTGAGGAAATCGTTTTCATTGTTTGTCCTAGAAGTTTTATTTTTTTTAAAATAAATATCGGTACAGTTAAATTACAAAATAGACTACAAATCTTTAGATACATACATCGATATAAGATCGGTAGAATATTTTAATAATTTCAAGTCAAATATTGTAAAATGTATAGTGTGGTACACCGTCCTCTTAGTCCCCCCTCACACAATATGATTTACAATACAATTGGCACTAAAAGAAGCAGCTTGAATTGGTTACCAATCGTAGTTGTCCGAAGCTGTACAGTAGTTGTCCTATGGGCCAATTGTAATTTTCCTAGTGGAAAGCTAGAGGGTAGTTTTCCTAGGGGGTAATTGTCATAGGGGGTAATATTGCTAGCGGGTAGTTGTCCTAGGGGGTAATTGTCCTAGGGGGTAGTTGTCCTAGAAGGGTGATTGTCCGGGGAGTTATTGTCCGGGTGGTACAGTAGTTGTCCGGGTGGTACAGTAGTTGTCCGGGTGGTAGTTGTCCAGGGTGTAGTTGTCCTACTGTAGATCCGCCACCTAGGATTTATTTGTACTGTATCAAGGGCCCACAAATGTGAAAACGCATTACCCACAAATGTGAAAACAACCACAAATGTGAAAACACATCACCCACAAATGTGAAAACAACCACAAATGTGAAAACGCATATCACCCACAAATGTGAAAACACATCACCCACAAATGTAATAAAGAGCACCCACATTAATGTGAAAATGATCATTGTCCACAAATGTGATAACGACCACAAATGTAAATTAAAAAAAGAACTCTTCGACCACATGTATGTAAAAAATCAAGTCAAACTTAGTGCTATTTTCGGGGTTGAATTGCTTGAGTTGCTTCAACACTTGTGATAAACGCGTTGGATTACTATTAAGTCGATGTTTGCTATTTGCTTCTCACATGCACAATACTATTTGGTCAGTGTTATTTGCATTATGTACGTATAGTTCAAGTCAACATAATCACGTTATTTCAAGGTTAAGGTAATATAATTTTCTACTATCTATAGTGTGTGGTTGTTAACGCGTTGGCTTATTATTTATGTACGTATAGTTCAAGGTCAATAATATATACCATTGTATGCTACTTGTAGTGTATGTGGCTTACAGTACTAATGTACATACAGGCCTTGTCTTTTTAAAATTGTAGGTGTGCTACAAATTGCACCCCTCAATACATGCAGGGGTGCTGTAGGTGTGCCGTTTGTATTTTGGTGTGTAGAAGTTTACCAAATTTAAGTGTGTTGTAAATCACACTCCTCCTCCGCACTCACTCACCACAAAAGAAAAGGCCTGTACATATAGTTCCAAGTCGATGTTCGGTGTTTGTTGCGCGCATGCACGATACTATAAGGTCGTTTATATAACATTGACCTATAGTTTGTGGTTGTTAAGTTGTTGGCTTACTATTATCAGAGAGTTTTTGTGTATGTATAGTTCCAAGTAGATGTTCTGTGTTTATTGCCCTTGCAATACTGCAAGATATACCAATTGCATGCTACTATCGAGTTAACTACACACTACATGAGTAGTAATGGTAAACAACCACACACTAAAGTAGCAAAGATATGACATTGACCTTGAAGTAACGTGCATGCAATGATAACATTGGTTTAAGAATGTTCAAATGCAAAAATGCAAATCAGACGCGCTGAAATGAGTCAAATGTGCGCTGTTTATTTAGGTGGCCCCAATTAAAAAAACAAACACACACCACTTCACTTGCTTGTCAATTCTGCTACAGGACTGTTTTGCAAGGCCTAGGTGGTGATTTGGTCGCCTAGGTGGTGCTTGCTGTGGTAGGCATAATTTCTTTCTAGGCTACAGTTAGGCCTAAGTGTAGTCACCCAAAAAGGTAAGTGAAAATAGTTAGATAGACCCATATTATTTACAGCCGTTATCCGCCCCGTTTTAGAATACACGGTTCCAGTTTGGGAAACCTGTGTTAACGAATCTCAGAGTAAGCAATTGAAGCGAATTTAACGTAGAGCTTTGGGGATTATTTTACCTGGGGTCAGCTATGATTGTGCTAGAACATGTCTGAATATCCCACTCCTGTCAGAAAGGCGCACTCGGCTATGCAGGGATTATTTTCAAAGATTAAAATTATCGTCTCATAGGCTTCATCATCTTTTGCCTAAACCTAGGTTAAATCAGTACAACCTTAGACGTAAATATCCATTTCCTCTCCCTAAAGTTAAAACCAAACGTTCAAAAAAATTTATAACTAACTTTGGCCTCTTTAATTCCTGGTAGTGTATCCCTGTACCCGGGTGCCTCTTTCTGACAAGAGTTTTTATTAAGAGTTTTTATTTTGTATTTTATCATTTTTAATTTTGTCCTTTTCTAATTGAAATGTCCGGTCTTGTATAATACTGTACTGTAGTATTTTGCGTAGATTATGTATTTTTCTAAAAATTACTATATATTATTATATTTTTTTGCATACGATTTATATATTTTTCCATATTTATTTTTGTTAAACTTCAATTTTAATGTATTTTGAAATTGCAATAAACTTTCCTCGTATCTCGTATCGTATATTATAAAACAAATAATGCACTTGAAAGTCTAAATTCGTAAGTTAGTGGACATGATGTTTGGGTCTAGCACTAAATTTGCATGAATTGTTGTTTTTTTACATTTGTGGGCGAAAATGTCTTCTTTTTTAACATTTGTGGGTGCTGTTTTTTCACATTTGTGGTGGTTTTCACTTTTGTGGGTGATGTGTTTTCACATTTGTGGGTGATGCTTTTTACATTTGTGATTGTTTTCACATTCATGGATTCAACAGGTCCCCTTTATCAACACTAGGTATTTATCAATATTACACTGTTACAGTACTTTTTAAATTCATAAATTTAGTTTCATAGTAGCAATACCATAAACAATGCATTATTCTACAATACGCCACAAGTCAAGTTGTGTTGACTTGGTTGGTTAGATGATTTCTTCCTACTTCTACTGTACATTTCCTATAATTTCCTTGCTTCCACATCTCCTTTTCCACTTACACTACTCCGTCCTCCATTTACATATAATAATGATAATTTATTCTATCGTTACAATTATTGTGCATTCCATAGTTGTACAACATGGCTAAAGAAATTGCCATCCAACAAAATCAATATGTTTTGCATATTATTATTTGTCAGTCATTGAATAAATGAAAGTGATATCAAGTTGATCATGATACTATGATACCAATAATCCTCATTTCCATTCCCAAACTAATAAATTATATTGATAAGTTTATGCTTTAGAATTCACCAGCCAATTTGTATGTCTCTTGGGAAATTCTCATGTAAAGTGTTTTAAAGCAAGCAGAGAGGAATGACCTTGAGGTCATTAAGTAAAAGAGCATTCATGTTTTAAGAAGGTATTGAAAATCATGTATCATTATTATTGTATCTAAATAGATCTTTCATAGGCCCTGTTTCTGCTGCCAAGTAAATACCGTATTTAATACGGTATATTTTTAATACTGTATTATACAGTATATTTTTTACACATGGATAATCTATAGTCAACGAAAGTAAGGAACAACATTTGCAAATAATCGGTTGGGGAAACAAATATTTCGGGAAAATTAAAAAACAACAAACAGGACACTACAGCCAGAATTTAGCAAAAGTTAAAGGAGAGTATAGGGTGTGCGAACTTGTCGTTGAAACAAGAAGTCAATAACAAAACAAACAGATACTGTGAAAGCAGAGGCTACAATACAACATCGCCAACAATAACAAATTCTAATTCAGGCAAGGAAGGAATAACTTTTCCCCATTTTGGGGGATCGAAATGCAGGTTGGGTAAAAAAGATGAATTTTAACATGACCACCCAAGATAATTAATACTTCTACTAGCAGAAACAGGCTACTAAAAAATATGGTATAAAATATACCGTATATTATACCATATTTTTATACCGTATTTTGAGGATATGCACAAGAAACAGGCCCACACTGTAAATTCTATGTTTTCACAAAAATAATTTATCTAGTTTCAGTAGTAAGATTTGACGGAAACTAGCAAATTAAAGTGAAAGATAGGGTGTGTTCAGGCTTTCCCGAGTAAAAGTTGGCAACCTGCAGAGTACCCACCGAATTTTACGATAATCGGTTCATGTAGTTGATGTGCCTGGGTAAATAAGCCAGAACTGGCCCAAAGACACTCAATTGGGTTCATTGCCTACAGTTACTTAAATGTAGGGCCTGTTTCAGCTGTCATCAATTAAGGTTTAAAAAAAATAATAATACATTCTTGATTTTGACCAATCATGATTCAGTCAAACAAGATCATGTTCAGTGTTCTCACACAAGCTGAGAATTTGGTGTGAACCAGTCCAAACAACACAGGACTATTAAAGAAAAAAAATAAGGCTAGGTGTGTATTTATTTAATTTCCCCAAGGCAATCACAAACAAAAAATGGATGCATCAATGCATTCTGTCTAGTGGTGGTTGATGACTAATGGAAACTGGTTACCTTTACCTCAACAGTAATTAAACTTATATTGATTTCTACATTAATTAGTTATCACTTTGCATATAAGAAATTATAAACAGAAGAAGTTAGTAATAACAATGAAAATGGTGAACAGAAACACTGTACATTGATAACTACAAGTTCAACATATTTTTTATACAGTAAATTTAATGGTATCTACAATACAGGCAAAATAATTCGGTCTGCAAAAAAATTGATGTACATCCATGAATACCGCCGGAAGATAGTGTCTATCACAAAAAAGAATCTTAATCGATAGTCATTTACATGCCTCGCGAGCTGATCAAGAATGGCATGTCATGGGTCACTATCGATAGAATCCGCACTTGAGAAGTCGTCACATGATGGATCACAGTTCACGAACCAATCATCCGCTCATGAGCCATAGGAATGCAGACTATTAGTGGGTTAAGATTATCTAGGGGTAAAGTACAGTACTTCAGGGAAGGTACTGTAGATAACCATAGCTTTATTTAATAGCAGCTAAATAAACTTGGATATTATCATATGGTACCATCATACTGTACATATCTCTAGTTTTATAAATTATAATAATTTTTTAATGAGAAGCTTAACATTCATGAATTTCTCTGTTGAAATTTCACTTGGCTGAAATAAAGATAATAACTAAAAATAATCAATCTTAATTACGTTTTACTAACTAAAATAATGATTTCTCACATAATTGTCAAAGTAAATTTCAAGGATTTATAAAAACAGGACTTCCCAAAATTCTGCAGGCCATTTTACATGAGGCCATCCTTTTAAGTTGTCGGTTTAATACCACGTAATAGAGATTCTTTCTTTGATATACGTATACGTACGGTATCATAAACACACAGAATTCTTTACCTTTGCACATTTTTTAAAGCCCAATATTCAACACTTTTAAACGAACATTATATGACACACACATTAAAAACTATGAGAAGAGGCAGCCTTTTATGTACCGTATTACCCTTTGATGCATTCCTTTCACGTCTTTTAGGTAAGACAGATTGCACTGAGTCTGTAATCATACATAGAATCGTGCATCTTTATTTTTAGTTAAAAACAAACCAACAATTTATTTAGATATAAACTTATATGAACACAATGGTCTACAACAATTCATTAACGAATTTTCATTTTTAACGACAAATTCAGCCATTCTAATCAGCAGCTCGCTTGCGGACGTCTGTCATGTTGGGTCATGTTCTATCAAAATGTGACTTTTCCTCACGCCAATATAAAATAAAATGAAACAACGACTTACCTGTGTTTTTTAACCAATTATGGAAAAATAAACCGTTCCTACAGTGTATGAAAAACAGTATTTGATATAAAGGTTATATATCAGTAATTAAACAGGCTAAATATTATCCAAAAATCAAATATTTGTATAATCAAATTGAACCGCGGTTCAGTCGTTGTGTATGCTCTGTTATGTTGTTCACAACAAAATTGGCAGCATGTGTTTTTTGTATATTTTGACTTCCGCCCTCTATGTTTACATTATTGACCATTTAAATTGTTGCACAACATTCGGACACGCTTCTTCATTTTGGTACGGTGTGTGTGGGAAGAGAGGTACCACAGTAGGCTTATTAGGGGCGCCTATGTAATAATATTTGTTGTTATATCGTATAAGAATATAACATAGGGTAAGTACTGTTTAGGATCCCAGTTTTGGATAGTGATATTGGCGCTACTGCAGTTTCGCACCACACTGTTATATCTTCGATTTCTCACCTAATTTTTTTTCTCACACCCACATCATACAATTTTGCCATTATGTAACATGTTCCCATGATTTAGCCACCGTTATATTACCTTTATCACAATAAAAAATGCCTTTCAAAACAGCTCATTTTCCTCGAATACTTCGATCGAACTGTGGCCATTTTAGAATCAGAAAATTGCCAGAAATCAATGTATGTTTTATTTTCTGTTTTTTAAACTGCAGAGTGTGGTTTTTATAAAGAACCAGCTGTACATATCAAAACGGCGACGATATAACATTTTATTTTTTTAAAAACAATTCAGTTTTTTCCTATAGTTCATGCATTATTTTTAGATTTTTTTGTCTATGAAATAACGCTTATATTCCGTTTTTATTTTAGTAATTAATTTTATTAATGGTATTAATTTGGTAACATATATATATTGTGTCTATAATAACAAAAGAATAAATGCTAGGGCCTACATGCAAGTCAGGATACATCAAAGCATGAACCAACACAAAAAACACACAAATTCACCCCTCTTTTTATACAGTATATGGCTCTCTGTGTGTTTTTGACACAAACTTTCAGAGACTCGTTCATCATTTCATTTGTAATAATTTGCCTTTATTATTTTAATATTGTTCATACCCTATTCAATATATTAACAAATATATCCACGACACTTTATTATTTTATTTAGTCATCAAAGCATGCATTATGAATTGAAAATATTACATAATTGTTATTAATAGGACGTAGTTATGAGATGTTTCGTTCCAAAATCAATCAATCGAACTTTATAATGTACTAGCGCACGCGCGCGCAATATTCTTTGCCGCAAGTACTTCTGTACGCTGTGCACATCGATATTTCACCGTAAAATGTGCAATTACATTTTTTTAAATATAAGAAAAAGTTTAAAGTATTTTCTTGCTCCTATACTTTACATGCATTAACGGAGACAAGTTTGACACAAATTGATCTGCATATCACGTGACTATAATCCAATGTCGTAACTCTTTATATATATGGCTCTGAATCGGATTTTATAACACTGCCCTCTATAGTTTCTACATATTTTGGGGAAAATGAAGCATACATTCTGGCAATTAAGTGATAAATATAAGATGGCGAACATTTTTGCAGTGTGTTGACAGCGAGTTCAGTATCGTTTAAAATGTTTTGAAAAGTATTGTTATTAAAAAAAAATTACTTCGTAAGTGGTCGAATCGTATAAACATGTTACATAATATTATGTTGTGAGTGTGAAAAAGGAAAGTTTGGGTGAGAAATCGAAGATATAACAGTGTGGTGCGAAACTGCAGTAGCGCCGTGATATTGTGCATTTATGTATTATATTTACAATCTAAAGACTACTAGGGCCTACTACTAGGCAGGGTTAAGCCAAAATATATAGGCCTCCAACTAGAGCTAGGCTAGTTAGGCCAGCTAGGCCTATACTAGGCCTGGCCCTAGCTGGTTATCAGACGATCGGGCCCACTTCAAGAGGATCGGACCCATCAAGGGTGAAAGATGATCGGGACCAGAGACGATCGGGCCCATGAACATTCTCGGAAGATTAAACAAGATAATTATTCGTCAGAAGTCAGAAAAATATGAAAATATGTAGGCCCTAGTAGGCCTATTACCAAATCGGGTTTCACGCATGTGCTAAATTTTGTCGCGAGAGAAAAGTCAAGTTATATCACAGTACTGTACAGTATAGGCCTAGAGCAAAAATTAAATACGGGAATACATACAACCAACACAATAACAATCAAAATCAATCACATTTATTCATAAATCGAGAGTATTTGGTAAGAAAAAAAAAACCAGTAGTGTTAATTAGGGGAAAATTATGATAAAATCAGAAAATTTAAATCTTAATTTACGCAATAAAAGCACGTTGACACTAAGCACTAGGCCTAGGAATGAAATGTATCACATTATTTTATATAACACAAAAGACTATCAGGCCCAACGCTAAGACGATCGGGACCAACTGGTAAGACGATCGGGCCCAACATGGTTCTGAAAATACTGGACGATCAGGACCAACTGGTAAGACGATCAGGCCCAACACATAAGACGATCAGGACCGCACAATGTGGGCCACGTCGTCCGTGGTCCCGATCGTCTGTTCCCCGGCCTAGCTAGGCTAATAACCCTAGAGGCTAGGTCTAGCTAGGCTAGACTTCTAGAGTAGAGAGAGCCAGCTAGTCTGCTTGGCCCACCTGGCACCACCACAAAGCCAAAACTCTTGTGCTTTTTAAAATTACCGTTATTGTAAAAATATGATTCTTTATAATAATAATTTAATATAATGTTATGTAGTGGTAGGAGATGAGAGTTTTAGATGAGTAAACTTTCCTGAGCGCCTGTTGTTCTTCAGCATGTGATTTTGTTGACCGTGACACAATCCGGGGATTCCCCTTAAAATAAAACGTAGCGTGTTACGGACTAAACATGCGGTAACAGTTACCTGCCAAAAGTGGAAACAGTACAAATTTATATTTTTAATTAGGTTCTCTGTCATTATCATTGCAGTAAAATAAAAAGCAAATAAAAGTCTTATACATAATGTTAATGCCGTTTGTAATTATAACATCTGGTTAATTTCTGCATGTACACTTTTGTGGGTAAATCGCCCGACTTTTTATTATGCTTTTATCCATAGTGTCTTGTCAATACGCTACTGTAGATCTTTCCTCAATCTATGTATACTAAGTATTTTATAATAAAATAGGCCTACCCTAAAACATGTACTCTAGTATATCCCCTTATATTGTAGGCATAGAAAGAACGTCTCATTGGTAATAAATACTAATGTTACTAATTATAAACTATTTTTACAATGATTTTCAAAGAGAATACATTCACAAACGTGTTGCAACCTGTAAAATAAATTGAAAACAAAAATTATATACATTAGCTAAATAAACATTCATCCCTTATATTTACATAACAAATATTTACCAGAACCAATTACAGAGTTTTAAAAAATGTTCAATAAATAATTGTTAAATTGGTTAACGTCGAAAATGTATCTAGCCAGAACATATAGGCCTAACTCCTGAAAGAAATAAAACATGAACACAACCGCAAAAGCGTATCAGCGACGCTCCATACCGAATGTTGATTTCTATTGGAGCCAAAATAAAACATGATCGATTTTATCCATATTGAACACAAGACTATCGGGCCCTTGGCTAAGACGATCGGCCCCAACAAATAAGACGATCGGACCAACATGATTCCTAACACATGAGACGATCAGGCCAACATATGAGACAATCGGGCCCAACGCTCGGGACCACATTTTCTGGGCCCGATAGTCTGACAACCAATGATACTAGGGCATGATAGAGGTTTTTAAACTTATACACTTGATTGAATTTCAGCGTTTCTTCAATATCTGAGACTCCCATCCTGAATCTAGGCCTAGGGTCACTTAGTAATTCCTTCACGAAATAACACAGAGACTCTTTTTTTAAATACTAATAAGACTTAAGAGTGATAAAGCTCTGGCACAAACTACCCACACACATGGTTTATGCACAACACTGTATACTTTCAAACCTATGAAAATTTTATTCTTTGAGAGGAGGCCGTCTCCACGAGTAAAAGAAATTACTCTAGTCTAAGGCCTCCTTATATCACTATGGTAAGATATCACTATTTAGGACTACTGTAGGCCTAGCCTAGAGGCACTAGTCAGCTAGGCTAGGTAGGTAAATCCTACTATCTAGGCTATCTAAACAGGCAAGCTTGACACAGTGAGTATGTGCTATAATATACGATAGGGCAGACTAAAGATTTAAATAAGCAAAGAAACATTTCCTAATCATTGTAACAAAAAGTTCGTTTTATGAGACCCACTATTTTATTTGCCTAGCAACATAGTTATTTATATGGTAATCAAAGTTAAAATTGCTATCGAAGTATATACCGAGATCTTTTTCAATAGCAGTCTCCACAATATTGACATGGGTCACATTATCTTGTACAAAATACTCTTCTTACTATTTCTCCCTATATACAAAATCTTACACTTTTTGGCATTGAAAAGTAGTTGCCATTTTGTCAACCACCTGAACATATTATCAAGTGAGATCTGCAAATTTTCTTTGGATTCCCATAATCAACACTTTGGTATCATCAGCAAACATCTTATCTTCTGTTAGTGCAACTTTGGGTAAATCATCTATAAAAAGTAAGAATAAAATCGTACCAAGCACACTTCCTTGCAAAACACCACTTATTACATCCGACCATATCGACAGAGTCCCATTTAACATTACTCGTTATCTTCTTCTACCCTTTAAAAAATCCCAGATCCAATATAGACATTTCCAGAAATACCATTTAGCTTCAACCTTCCTTAACAGTCTCATGTGAGGTACAGAATCGAAGGCCTTTTGAAAGTCCAAATATGCCACATCAATATCAGGCCCATCATTTTAAAGTTTAGTCCAATGTTCTACTATATTTATTAATTGTGGTGTTGTGGATCTCCCAGACCTAAAAACCATGTTGATGACAATAAATTATTGTTGACAAAATGCAAATTAAAATCAAAATGATAGATAGGAGCCTGGTATCACCTGTTGTTAGGATTTTATTTTATAAATGACAATTACATGTTGTTAATTAAATTTAACTTCTATATATTTTTCTTTCCAGAATCAAGTTACAATCAGTTATAATTGTTATGTTAAACTTTTCATTTGTCACATCAACAACAAAACAACATATTTTGACAATTTTTTATATTTAAAAATGTATAAAACATACAATTAAATTAACTAAATAGCAATACCCGTCAAAGATTAGCATGACCTATTGACGTTGATGATGTTTGAAATTGGTTGCCTTTTTTTTATTTTGGTCGTGATATTTAGTAATGGTGTGGAGCCCTGCCAACTATGTTTTTGATCATATAAGTCGTGCTTTACTTTGGTCACACTATTTTTTAATTTGAGACGAATAAATGAAATGAAATTTTTTAAAAATGTTATTTTATTGTGAGCAATATAAAACATTACCTATTTCATGCCGCCCACCCAAGCCTACAAGGCCTACTGTACAACAGAATTGGATAGTGTTGAATGTGCCTAACCCTTTTTGAGAGACTGTTAGAATGTCAAAGGAATAATGTATGATTGTGTTATCATATGGTATATTTTAATGACTTTACAATCCTTAATTATCTCAACAAATTAAGCCTCATATGTTTATTCTACAATTTCTTGTTTTCTAAATGGTACTTTAATTGCATCTTGTAAGGTGTATCTACTTTTTTATGCATTTTAAGCAAATATGTAAAATAATCAATTCTCAAAAATCATATTATTTTAGTAGCAATTCACAAAATTTACAGCATTACAAGCCTCCCTCTTCAGTTTGCAAAAGTAATAAGGAGCCCATCTCGAAAAGAAGCCCACCCAAGTCCTAAAAAGAAGAAGCCCATGTGCTTTTTTTTCAAAGTTTTCCAGTATTCATTGATGATTTTCAAAATGTAATGTAACTGTACTGATAATGAAATCAATATTCAACTTAATTGTTTTCTTCAGTGTGAACTACAAAATGGCAAGTTACACATGCATAACATGCCGAGTAGCATTTGCTAGCATTGAAGTCCAGAGAGGACATTACAAATCTGACTGGCATCGTTACAATCTAAAGCGCAAGGTTGCAGATATGTCACCCATTACTTCGGATGAGTTCCGTCAAAGAGTGTCGTCACAACAAGCACAGATAGCCCAATCAACCCAGTCAGTTAAAAGTTACTGTCAAGTTTGTAACAAGAATTTCAACACAGAAAATGCTTACGCTAATCATATGCAGTCGAAAAAACATAAAGAACAGGAAGCAAAAGTTACTAAAGAATTGGAGAAACAGAAGGAAAAACGACAGGAGAAAGAACTTGAAGAAGAAAATAATGAAAAGAATATATGTGATGATTATGATAAAAAGAAAACAAAGAATCAATCAAAAGCAAATGTTGACAAGAACAAAAATGCTGCAGCAGCTGCAGCTGATAATGAAGGTATTATAATGAATTAAATATTTATATTTTTTAATTTGGTATTGGTCAAGTAACTACTAATATTGTCTGCATTTGTCAGAGCTTTATGATAATAACCCAGTGTATAGTTAAAGTCTAATTCTAGCCTGTTTTGTGCCATTTTAAGTCCTTTAGTAGAGAAATAAGCATGTATAAACCCATTGGCCCGTATTCATGAAAGAGGACTAACTTTAGTCCTGGACTATCTCGAAATGGTATTCATGAAAGGGGACTATCTTTAGTCCTGGACTAAACCTGGACTGAACCTGTACTAAAACCGGCAAAAGACAGTCCACCCAAGGGGTAGGTTTAAGAAGGTTAGTCCTGGACTATCTCAAGAATAGTCCAGAACTAGTCCAGGACTAGTTAGTCAAGGTTTCATGAATACCATATCAAAGATAGTCCAGGACTATCCTTAGTCCTGGACTAGATAGTCCAAGACTAGAGATAGTCCCTTTTCATGAATACAGGCCAATGGGTTGAGATGAGATTAAAACTACAGTTTAAAAAATAACAAATCCTAATTCTAGTTGGGTTGGTCCATTTCATTGCTTTACTTCCTATGTCACATAATAAATTCCACAGAAATGGACTAACTATCACACATGAGTCAATGTATACCCAGGCCATGGGGCTATTTCTCATGAAAATTATTCCAAATTTTAGGGATGGATTTATACTATTAATATCATAAATATTGGTAAGCATACTATTAACACAACCATTTTGGAAATTATAAAGTATCAACGTTTTTCTTAGATGATATGGAAGTGGAAGAAGTAAGCGATGAAGAGTGGGAGAACTATGAAGGTGATGCCATACCAGTTACTGACTGTCTATTCTGCTCTAAGTCTAGCAAGACAATTGAGGAAAATTCACATCATATGATAGTCCATCACAGCTTCTTTCTCCCTTTTATTGAGTATTTAGTAAACCTTGAAGGGCTTCTCACTTATTTAGGTGAGTTTGATTGGAGTGCACACTTCTCACAAAAATTGATCTGCTTTTATATTGAATATAATAATAGTATTTATTGCCAATATTAATAAATCTTTCAGTCCTGAAAATTCTTTCCTATAAATCATATTATTTGTTATTTTTGCAAATATCTGAATAAAAAAAAACTCAATAGAATAAAATCTCATATTCCTGTTTTATTCACAGGTGAAAAGGTAGGCTGTGGGTTCGTCTGTTTGTGGTGTAACAAACAAGGCAAAACATTTTATGCGTTGGATGCAGTACAACGACACATGAGAGACAAAGGTCATTGTAAACTGCAGTTTGATGGAGATGCTGCTTTTGAGTTTTCAGATTTCTATGACTACAGGTTAGAAACACTTTATTCTGTAAATGTCATTAATCCTAGTAATTGGAAGTCACAATCAGCAACTATAAGTGCTTGTGAGTCTCATAGATTTTTGTATTAAAATCTTGCCTTGGTATGATTGTTAATGTTGTGTGTTAAATCAATACCTCAGGTTTGCTCAATAACACCGCATGTCTAGTATGGTAGTGTATGTTCCAAAACATAGCAAGAATAGCCCTGGTTTGTTTGGGTATTCTGTTGTTATTGCTATCAATTGCCTTGTGTTGGGTGAGAAATGATAGTTTTGTTGGCTCATTGACATCCTTTGCCTAAGAATGTGTGTCAAAGTCTCATAGATGCTTTACTTGCCTGAAAATCTTGCTTAATATAGAGCAAGAATTGTATTGCTGTATCTTCTTAGACTTTTCTTGACACATCTATAAAAAGAAATTAATTTTAGAATAACATATTTGTATGCGAACCATTCAAATTTTACTCTCTATCATTAAACATATTGGGTTAAATCATACTGAAACATATTGATTTAACAGGAGTAGCTACCCTGATTACAATCATGATGGAGAAAAGAAATATGATGTCGACATGAAGGAGGTAGAAGATGAGGAGGAGATACCAGAAGATGTGCTACAAAGCACAACAGATGGATACCAACTTGTACTACCTTCAGGTTTGTTGGCACATTTGTTGCATTCACTTTTATCATATTTATTAGTTGGAAGAAGTGTAATAATAATAATAATAATTTTGGCTTTCTGAGATCTTTTCTCCCTGTTTTTATAAAACAAAGTATTGAAACATAGAGAAAAGATCTCAGCAAGATCGAGGAAAGCCGAAAAGGAAACATGAGATTAAAACACAAAGAAAAAGATTGGTTGAATAGAAAATACAGCCTCGAAGAGAAAGGCACTTTCCAAGTTTCAGACATATTAAAGCAGAAATCAAGGCAGGAGGAATTAAGGTTAGGAGATATGATGAAATATGTCAACAGTTCAAACAGAACCGCCAATTTAGAACAAACCAGAAACGGTTTTATCAAACTCTGGATGGAAAGGGAAAAGATGAGGTAGAACAACCTGACCCAATCGAAGTAGGTTCCTTTTGGAGAAAAATTTGGTAGGAAAATATTAAGCACAATGAGTGTGCTTCTTGGCTAGAAGAAATTGAAGTAGGGTTCAGTGCAGTGAAATACAAGATGATATCAAAATCACTATGGTAGATATCAAAACAGCAGTTAATAAGATGGCAAATTGGAAGGCAGCTGGACCTGACCTAGTCCAGGGATACTGGTTTAAAAATTTGTATTGCACAACAGATTAAAATTTCACCTGAATGAATGTATGTCCCAAGAAAATGTGCCTGAGTAGATGGTAAAAGGAAGAACAGTAATAATTCAGAAAAATCCTGCAAAGGGTTCTCAGGCAAGTAAATAGCGTCCTATTGCCTGTCTGCCAATAATGTGGAAACTACTCACTGGAATCTTGGGAGAAAAGCTGTACCAGCACCTTGACAGGAACGACATTCTAGCTGATGAGCAAAAAGTCAGATGAACTAGAAAAGTTATGGTAATGAATGGAAGTATGCATACCAGAAGTAATGTCATGAGACTATATTTACCGAGGAAGGAAGCAGGAAGAGGGCTGATCAGCATTGAGGACTGTGTAAGGAAAGAGAGTAAGTCATTGCATGGCTACCTAAAAAATACTACAGAGTGGATGCTGCAATTTTCTTTAAAGGAGAAGGTGTTAAATGGAAAAAAGAGAATCTTATAGAGGTGAAAAGATGAGGAAACCAAGGGCTGGAAAGAAAAAGCCCTACATGGAGAGGTTGTGCGACAAACAGCAGATGTATCGGGTGAAGATTCTTTGAGATGGCTTAGGAATGGTTTTTTGAAGGAGACAGAAGGTGGCATTGCAAGTTCCCTGGGAGATTTGCAGAAAATACGGAATCGAATGTACTGACAAATGGTATGCATCAGCCATTAGCAGTCGCAGAGAATAAAAACATTCAAATTACTTGGGACATGACAGTTTACACAGATAAGAAATTAAAACATATTTGACCTGATATTACTATTGTAAAGAAATATGAATGGACATTGGTTGACATAGCTGTGCCAGCGGACCTAAACATCATAAACAGAGAGAAAGAAAAGGTAGAAAAATACCAAGAACTGACTTTTGAAATCAAGAGCAGCAAAAGTTATAGTGGTTCCAATCGTAATTGGCGGTCTTGGAACAATTTCAAAAAATGAAAAAAAATTGCATGAAAAGTTAAATCGTAGAGAGTGCTCAGATGTCGGCCATCCTGGGAATAGCACACATATTGAGGAAGGTGTTATGTCTCTAAGCTGCGGGAAGCAGTTGAGACATGACCAACTACCCAGAAGAACACTGGAAATAACCGATAAATAATAATAATATCCTAGATTTATAAAGGGCCTATTGTTGTGAAACCTCTAAGCCTTGTACATATATTATTACTCCATTCATTTTTGGATCAAACATGTGGAAACATGCTCCCATAATTCTGTTAGTAATCAGCGCAAAGTTGTGTCTTGACATAATACCAGGTACCCATTTGTACACACCTGGGTGTAAGTAAAGTATCTTGCCTAAAGATACAGGCAATGCAAGCATTGGATTCGAACCCACAATCTCTCTAATCTATACATGAAACAAAACAGTTAAAATATTGTTCTCTTGCTACCTAATTAAATTGTGGCTCCCTTGAAGCCCGATTTCAACTTTGTACCAGTAGTTCTGCAGAATTACATTTCTTATGTCACATTCTATTAGGACTGTACCATTATTCTGCTGTTTGAATGAGGTGCCAAAAGTAGAACTTCTTTAAATAGGTTCAATTTTACAGTTTCATTTGATCACAAGAACATTTACATATCTTTTAATTAGTAACTCCAGGGCACTATTAATTGGTGGTCAGTTACAACTAGTTTAATCAATTCAGTGTCAGATGGAAAGGAGGACAGAAAAGATATCCTAGATTTATAGTTACAGCACACATAGGCCTTCAGCATACCTTCATTAAAAAAAATAAGAGGAGAGCACTCAATAGCTTTATTAGTCGCGTGGACGCGACTCTATAGTTCACTATGTCGGTCGGTTGGTCTGTCTGTCTGTCTGTCGGTCTGTCTGTCTGTCTGTCTGTCGGTCTGTCTGTCTGTCTGTCGGTCCGGTATCACTATGCATTGTAGCACGCGACTTAATGGCTGTTGGCCTTGTTACATTTATTACAGCTTTTTTTAATGCAGGTGTTTTCAATATTGTATGTATAAAACTATAAAAGTGCACCAGATAATACTGTAACTAAAACATTAAAAATGGCTTTGGATTTTATGTGACTAATTATTATATTAAGAGTTATCATAAGAGTTCATTAAGAGTTTTGTTTAATCTATACTCTGAGCTGGACTTGACGTACAGTACTAGCCAGGTGTAATGTCGACAAGTAAAAATGTACACATTTCTCATAATTTATTCAACAATTTTTTTTATCATAGTACATATTTAAATTCATGCCACCTGATTGATTAATAGCTTTAGAATATTATGATTTTTTTATAGAGGGCACATGCCTCAATTTAATGTTGGTAGTGTGATGAGCTAGCTAGAGCTGCTTGGGTAGCTTGCTTTACTTTTGGTAATTTTCTATGGCTATGTGGGATATAGGTTTAAGATTAGACTATAATTAAATCAGTATAATATATTCATCCCAATAGAAACTATTATATTCCAATGTGTTTTTAAAGATTGAACCTTTTTGGTTTTGGGAGAGTCAATTGCAGTACTATTACTTTTAAGGTATATCAATATCATTGAATGATTACAGTCATTTTCAATAAAATGCTTTCATAGGTGCAAAGATTGGTCATCGAGAGCTATTCCGATATTATAAACAGAATGTTCCACCAACTAGAGAGGTAGCAGTAAGGAACAACGCCACCATAAACAGACTAAACACTCACTATAAAGCACTGGGCTGGTATGGTAGTGGAGGTAAGACTTTAGTACCTGTTTGATGGGCTTAAATTCTAAATTAAGCTACTGTAAGCTATAATATATGAACTTTGACATTAGTTATACAGTCGACCCGCCGTTGAATCTAATGGAATTGGCATAAAAAGTTACATAAGGTCAACAGGCGGAGTTTACTGTATC
Source organism: Antedon bifida (assembly GCF_963402885.1). Lineage (NCBI taxonomy): Eukaryota > Metazoa > Echinodermata > Crinoidea > Comatulida > Antedonidae > Antedon > Antedon bifida. The sequence goes on from NC_136229.1 coordinate 11,596,682, forward strand.
ACCAAAAGTTTTCCTTACAAATGGTTCACACTGGAATTACAGATGAGCAGTCAAATTTTAAGGAAAATGTTGTGTTTTTTACACAACTACACTACAATGTTGTACTGTAATTTGGATACATTGATTGAAAAACTATTTTTCCATTATTATTTTTTTTTTTTTTTTTTTCAATTATTATTTTTAGCATATAATTAATACAGAAAAGTATTAATAAAATTGTTGTATTCATTCAAGTTTTGACCAAATGGAACACTTAAAATTTAAAAAAATCTCCTTTCAGTCCACTTAAGAGAAATTCTAAATCCTTACTATTTATTTTAAGGGAAATATCTCACTTAAATGTGATTGGCTAATACGTCCACATCTCTATGCACTTATAAACTTTCTACTAAACACTTATACCAACAGTTGTCGGAACAATTGTTATGTAATATTAAATATAATGCTGTATTTTATTTTAATCTTGTCATTTCTGTTTCTACAGGTAAAGTCGGTGAGGCGCGACTAGCAGATCTACGATTTATGCAGAAATTTAAGTCTAAACCTCATCTCACAATGGGAATGAAAAATAACAAACTGAAACAAAAGCATTACAGACCGCAGGTTGTATTCTAGAGAGTGCGTTCAAACAATCAAACACTATGCAGATGACATTAATTTCTTTTTAGATATATATTTGCCACCAAATTTCATTTTTGAATTGACAAGCAGGTGGGATGTCAAAAGAGACATCAAAATTAATTTAAAAAAAACTAAACTAAATTTTAACACGAATTATAGGTGATCATTTTTATCATTTTACTGAAATTAATTTTTTTTAAACATGCACATACGTTAACATACGATCGGAAAATGTTGATGTATGCCATCCTATTATACGCTTACAGTATAGTGCTGAGTTGTGCCTATATGCCATATACAATATGTACAGTATATACTGTATATCTATATACAGTGTAGCATAGGTGAAATTACGGGACACACATGTTCTAATTTTTTGGCATGATGACGTTATCAAACTAAACTTTTAAGATGACAATTTCGAAAGATAATTAATTGAGCAAAAAAATATAAGATTTGGAAAAAAATTTGGCACGTAGAAGCGCTGTGTGCGCTCTTTGAAATGTGTATAACTTTG